>NC_092030.1:18203768-18885768 GCF_042242105.1 Pempheris klunzingeri
CAAATTTTACTAAGGATTTAACTATGATTTTAAATGTGTCCAATTTGTATTTTTCTATATCCAAACTTCCTATTCACTGCATTATTGACTTGACTGCCACTTCTTACAGTAAACATATCAACTACGCTCCCTGCTTTTCAGTGGGGCTTTGCAAGTGAATGTCTGTCATTATTTGGAAAAAAGAGTGTGTTTTCAAATGCCTGGTTGAACAATATGGTTATTACCTGAGGTATGAGTCTTTTAACATGTGTTCATGTGTGTGAGTCACTGACGGTCAGTAGTTTTGTGGAACAATGTGTGTAACAAGCTCACTGTAGGAGGATAGCCAGTAGCAAAAGCAGAATTTGTTTTTGTGGGTTTCAGAACCACAAAACTTCAAAGCCTTTGACAATCTGAACTACTTTCAGCTGCCCTAGAAAAAAAAACAAGTAATCGACAGCGCGCTCTGTCAGAGTTTTAACAGTATGAAAGTTAACCAAACTGTTGGAAGTTTGGTTCTTGGACTCTTTAGAGTACGCGCTTGACTCCACATCCTCCTCTCCACTGCACAGTGGTGTGGTAAATAATGGACAACTGGAAGAGTCAAGAGTGACTGCCCAAGGCTGAATACCGACATCAGGAGGTCTCAGGCTTGCAGGGTGCTTAAATTAGCTAGCATTGTACACTCCAGCTCCAATGTGCTGCTGATTCTGCTTTGTGGTTGTGATAAAAAGCCTCCAGCCAGCCCCACAGTACCCATAAAGGTATAGAAAAGAACTGACAACACCAGTGATGTGAGCAGTCAAAGTTTTCCTTCCATGAACTGTCCACCAGCTTCACTGAATCACTCATCACTTGCCTGCACGCTGCACTACATAAATACTATGGGCTTTTCCATTCAGTCAACAACACCCATCACAAGATCTTCAGCAAGCTAGAGTCATCTCCCTCAGAGCGGTTAGGGGTTTGTTTAAGCACCACCATGCATCTGTAGAATTAAAGTGTACCAGCGGTCTGAACATCCACAGACATACAGGGAAGTGATACTCTAGGTGGACACACAAATACAAAATCTATATGAAAGTGAAATGTATAGTGTTGAAATACTTTTCTATTGAGGAGCTCACTGAATATTATTGCAAGAGCATTGCCATTTACTTTCTGAAGCTAAAGTCCTTTTACATTAATTTATATCTTGTAATAATTCATCAGTATGTTTTGTCTCAAGATATCTCTTGAACTTACATGACAACGTTGCCATGCATGTTTAACATAGCTTCCTACAAATAACAACTCGCTTCCCCTTCCCATGAAGAGCTGTAAGTCAAGTAGTTTTCATTTTACAGTCAAATTTTACATCTTTTGGCCATTTCAGACTGTGTTGAGGACTCTGACACTCAACAGTGTTGCTTTGAGGCGTTTTGAATAATATGATATAATACTTAGATAATATATTATATAATATATATACATAATATAATTTTTTCTAACTGCTTGCTGCAAACACTGTTGCGTTAATATGACAACCACTGATCATGAGGTGTCATCATCAGTTTTACCTGTGGCATAACTACATATTCAATACAGTTATCTGGAAACGTATAATGACAATACAGTCAATGTAAATCACATCTGTTTTTATCAATGTGATGGAAATGTGGTATCCTCCTTGCGGTATCCTCCCCAAGGCATCCCACTTTGAGCACAACTTCACTTATGTACCATTTATAGTAACATACACAACCGTAAAATATAATACAAACCAAAACATCTGACCTGAAATAATGTCTTCCTATGAGAAGCGGCTGATAGGAATAGATTCAACTGAAAACATTGCATTATAGTCTGTAGGCACTGCTAAAATTCCTCCCAAATTCTTTGTTTGTGAAAGTAGAAAATACTCTAAACACAACAACTTGGTATTTGTTGGGGGCTGTTGTATTGGATTGCATAGTGTATTGCATCAGTTACCCATAAAAATCTTGTCCACCCCCTGTATTTTTGTGCTGACGTACAGTACACAGGTATTTGCCGCATACTTACATGCGACTGACTTGCATTATGAGCAAAGAATTCAACAGATGTTTTCAAAATGCAAGACAAGACAAGCTTCATTGAGCTTATCAGTTAAAGCATGGGGAAATTCCCATTACATGGTTACATTACTGGTTTGGCATCGATGTGGATATAGTCTGCAAGCTGGTGACACGAGAAATTGCCAGTAAACAAACAACCAAATCTTTGCCTGATAACACATGAAAGAGAAAGGTCCCTGGCACTGGCACTGTGTGTGTGGGCAGCCAGTATGTGTTCATACCTCTCTGCTCTGCATTTGCTTCCTTATCTCCCATCGACACATGAGAGGATTCCCGGCGAGCAGCGGTCCCTTTGAAATCCTCCCAGCATGTTTGTTTATGTCAAGCACTCGCGTGTTTCAGGGATTACATCTTTTCTTTTCCTTTCCTGAATTCCCCTCCTCGTTCGCCTCAAAGGAATTCAGCAACAACTCCCCTCCACCTCCTGATACACACCCACACTTGTTAAAATGTATACTTCTGCCTTATGGCAAGGATTATGAAAGGTTATTAAGAGAATTTCATGCATAACAATGAATGTAGAATGTAGAAAAAACATGAAACATGATTAAGCGCAGTAGAGATAATTCATTAAACTTGAATAAAACCTGAATACTGAGATCTAGTAAGATAACACGTCCGAATTTCGTTCTACTGAAAGTCAGCATAATGATCTTCTTCCTTACCAGTATACAAAATGTTCAATATTAGCCGCACCGCTGTTTTTTCTGCTCCTTCAATCATTCTTTGGGCTTAATGGTCAGGCTAATTAGTTCTTCAGAGAATTCTGTTGTCAGACCCGTCATAGTTGTCACTAGAGAAGAAGCCAGAGAGACCATTAGGGCCCCGATTGATGTCCACTAGACAGTCCCTGCAAGTGTTCTTCATTTTAGACTAAATGAGCCCCTGCAGCTATTCCCGAGTACACGGACAGAATGCCCCAATCGCTGCTGGTTCATTTCATGTTTATTATTGGTCTGACAGTTCCCTCATGCCAGAGGAACCCTGCATCCAACAATAAATGTTACTTTCATATGCAACTAAATTGCATCACCAAACACATTTTGAAGGAAATGCAATGTAAACTGCAATTTATCAACATAATGGGAAACCATTTACATTCTCTTCAAACTCTTCAATGTTGATGCAAAATGTTCATACTGAAAGAATTTGCAATAGTTTAGTGTCAATACATCATTCACTTAATTTGATTTCATGCATGTCCTGTAAAATGAAGATGAGAGGCTGCAATCATGCCAGCAGCTCTGTAAGGTTGCAATTTGGCACAGTGGAACAAACATGCAACAGAGACGGTGTTTATTCTGATGTTTAGCGAGGTTATATTTACCATGTTCACAGCGTTAGTTTAGCTGGGTTTATACACACATCTGCTAATTAGCACTTTATTTTAATCCCAAAGTACAACAAAGGCTGATGGACTCTCATTAGTAACTCAGTCACAGTATTGGACAACTAGGAATACTTACCTGATGGTGAAGCTTGATGATAGAAAAAGATCACCAAAGTCAGTAGGATTCATCCTCTGGGAACCATGAATTGAATAGAAATCAAATCAATAGTTGGGGTGACCTTTCACTTAAAAACACAAACGCTAAAGGAAATGTCAGAAGATGATCAAAGTCATCATGCATCGTCTTGGAGCAATAAATGTCTGTACAACATTTTATACCAATCTTTCCAATAGTTGAGATATTTCACTCTGGACAAAGCAGTGGAAAACCAGTATGCAGTGTAAATGCATGCACACAGACTCTTACACGATGAAATTGTTTTCATACTCAGTCTAAACAGAGAGCCTTATGGTGTTGTTTGCTAATTGATCTGTGGAATTATCAACATTTGGGAACAACCTTGATCACAGGATGAAATCTCTCCTGCCTGTCACTGCTGAGGCTATGAATATGCATGGAGAATACATTAGTATTAGAAGACACAAAGCCAGCTGACTTATCAAGGTAATGTTCTTTTTAGAGGAACAGAGACCGTGATGCAATTCTAGTGGTTTAGATCACCATGTAAACACACATATTTATCCACTAAGTAACTGCCAGTGTCTGTGCTAACGTGTGCCTATCTTTCTGTTAAATCAAACACCTTACCTCACCTTGGATCTTATAAATATCTTGCATAATGACAGTATTAGAAATTCCCCTTATGTCACGAGGCAGGAATGTCACTGAAATGTCAAGTCTCAACACGCGTGTGTTGAGCTGTGGAATCGGTCTTACTAAAGCAGGACACGCTGTGGGCACAGTCGGGGTTGTATCACGGTTCAGCCCAGGTTTCAGCCAATGTGAAAGCAGTCAGATATAATGGAAATAATATTCAACAGACCCACTTTATCCTCAGAGTCTGACCAATCAGCTTTTCTGCTAATGACTCACTCTGAGTCATACGGGATGTGGTCAGAGAGGTGATGTTTGGCAGGTCTGAAGTCCCTATTACAGAGTAAAATAATTTATGTATTTGAATTCCTCCTCTTCCTCTTGTTATACTGTGGATAATAACCCTGTCTGGGGTGATGAATGTTCTATGTAGATGTATCAACTGGCTCAACATTTAGAAAACAAACTTTCCTGCTGACTCTCTGAGCTGCCAAAGAGGAGAGTGAGCATCATTCATTCATTTCTCGCTTTTCTGCTCTCTGCAGCGCACGGACTAAACTATCACTTTGTGGTAGTTTACCGCAACCAGTGATTTCAGAATAACAGTGTGATCCATCTCTTTATATGTGATCCACCACTGATGTGCATACCCGGATTTTTATTCCACCCATTTGTTTCTTTACATCTTATTTTCTATACATATAAGAGCACAGTTGGAGGCAGCCTGAGATTCAATAATTCAAAAAAGATCATGTTATTTTATGAGCAGCCTCTACAGTACTGTACCCGAACACATCCTGTGTAGACACAGAGCACTGAAGCTGCTGCTGCCACTCTGCTAACATGCCGCTCACACTATACCTCCTGTGTATTATAGACACGTGTAGACACGGTGTTAGATTGAAAGTTTTTCTGTCAGTGTGGTTCGACGTGACAACTTCAAAGCCAACTTCAAAGCAAACTTTCAATTGGCCTTGACTGAGTGAAGCATGCTACGGTGTGTTTCAGCTCTCCTCGCCATCGAATGATCAAGTTCCTACCTGAACACTTGTCATTCATCTTGATAAACTGTCTTCTTGGGAAAGCATTTAGCCTCAGGTAACAGCCACACTGGTGCTGAAGAAGCAGGAAAATGTATGAAGGAAATTAACCTTATTCTATGGTTAAATAATTATGTATTACTGCTATGCTGTGCAATGTAATTACACGATCATTATTTTGTATTAGTACCCTAAGAAAGATAATATGAACAACCAGAGCAGTAAACATGCACACCTCCCACCTCAAAATATGAATGGAACTAGACAATTCTATTATATACAGCAATGCATGTTTTAGCCTTTAACTGACCCTGCTTCTTGTTTACTCACAAAATAGACAATAAAGCAGGGCATGCTTTAGGACAGGCCTACCATCTTACTGACCAATCAGAGGCAGATCATGCCTAAACCTAACCAATCAGAAGCAGGAAAAAAGATCAAGCAAAATGTTTGGCTCCAAAAAAAACAATATAGCGACAAAATGCCAAACTTAGGGCTTCATAACCGTAGTTCACTAGCTTTAGTGGTGCTAGTAGGCAGGTTTTGACATAGCTGGGCTAATTGTTTCCCTCTGTTGGCTGTAGCTGAAGGACATATATGAAAGTGGCATTAATCTTCTCATCCAACTCTCCCCCGGCAAACTCTTTGCCGAACAGTCTAAAGTGAAATGTTTTCATAGAGAAAAAGCCTCATAAAAGATGCAGTTTATATATTCCATCTATATCTAATTTAAAGACATGTTTTCTACTTTCAGGAAAAGTCTCATGTAGAAATTAGGAAATAAGTTTTAAATATAATATATACGCACATAATTTGTCTTTCTCTGAACCAATCAAAAGTAAATATTTCATTTCTTTCTTCTCTTGACATTAAGTATGAGCTGTCATGCTTCCGGCACATTTCTTCATCTTTCTCTTTCTTTAATTTAGCAGAATTAGATGTAGAGGCTTCTGTAATGGCCCCCTGGAGGCATGAAATTATGAGAGTCAGAGAGAGCAAGGTAATTACCATCAAGACTTTGGGCCTCAACCAAAAGCACATTACCCACTTCAAACGCTGAGAGAGAAATGCAAACACAGGAGCAAGATAGCTACAGCTACGCTGCATAGCTGAACCCTCTCTGACCACCCGTTTCTGTTTCATGCACGGGGGCTATGTTTATGGAAAAACATTGTTTAAAGAGTTATTTCATTTTTTGTTTTAAGGTACATTTATGTTGCCTAGATTTACAGTTTTAATATATTGTAATTTATTTATTTACTGTAATCCTCCCAGGAATATGTTTTCAAGCGGTTACAGCAGAATAGTCATTTGACTGGCTGGTAGTAACACCGAACTGTATAAGCTGCTATGAGCAAATACCAGCACACTTATTGTCTCTCCATTTTTCATTCATGTTTGATGCCTACATCATGAGGAGACTTGATTTTCACTATATCTGGAGCATTGAAAATGAAAGACTAGTGTATTGAAAACTAATAGTGTGGTGCATCTACTTTCCAAGTGACTATTTAATGGTTTGGGCTATGTGTTTTATGTTTTATTAGTTTTTCTTAAACTATCTCTGTGCCTCATTTGTGCCAGCATTGATTCAGTGACGCAACCATTAGGCTTTGCTCTCGCCAATCAATAGTTCTCAAAAAGGCATTAACCAGATGCAGTATATAGGGAGATGATCTCAGTTAGCTCTCTGCTATGACTAGCTCAGAGTCCCAACGCAGGCAGAAAAAAAAAAAAAATCTATAAACAATACAAACATGCCCACGAATGATTATGTGAAGACTACTCAATCCTGACCCCAAAGGCAACCATTAAAAATGAAACTGAAAACTGCTTTCGCAAGGGAGCAGAGAGAGTTGTTGTAAATAAAATGAATAAAATGGTGGTGGGAGCCTAGAGACTTTATACTGTGGTTATTAGCTTGTTTCCAAGACCGTCTGTGAAGGAGAAACACTTTCCTTCCTTTTACTCCCTCACCAATAGCTGCAGGTCTCTGTATGCAGCTCATTACTGCACTGAGTAGCTTCTAAATTTGAATATATGTAAATATGTGACTGTGAAGCCTGGAAATGGTCAAAAAGAGCAAAGCCATTCAGCCAACTGAATCTGCATTATAAGCACTAAACAGACTCTAAAAATTGTGAGTAGTGTATAAAATTCACATAAATGGCTGCTGTGTTGTTAATTATGAATACTGAACCGGTCATCCCCATGAGAAGCTCCTTATATCACACTAAATAAAACCAAGCTTTTATTACAGTTGGAAGCAGGATCTTTCTCAGTCTCATCTCGTCTCTCAGGGATTGGGAGCCGTTCTGCTTCAAAGATTTAATTTTCACAGGCATGAAATTGGACCTCTGTCCACTCATACTTGCAGCGGTAGAGTATCGGACCTGCAGTTTTAGTTGGTGTACTCAGAAGCAACAAATATGAACCAGGATCTCCCAGCATTGCATAAAAACAGCCTTACCGGGCCCAGAGTGCTCCTAAAGGGACGCTCCTGTTCCTCAAATGACCCTAGTAAACCCAGGGGGTATTTATTGGGATATTGATCTCATTGTAATATACTATATTCAAGATCCAGATAGAAAATTCTTTCTCAGTGTCCTTGCTCAATCATACTTAAACAGGTCAGAGCTTATTGGAATATATAATTACAGAAATGCACCATTAAGAATATTTGGCTCAGGAGTGCTCTTGGTTGTTGGAGCTTTCAAAGAATCTGTATTGTATATAGAGTTATATTCTACCTTCATGTTTGTCAAACTTTTTCATCGTGTATGAGATACAATGACGGAGGGGTTAGATTGCAGTGGTGAACAGATAGCTCTTTATTTTGAAAGAGCTATGTGTATCATATCTGTCTGTGTATGTCACAAAAATATCTAGTATTTGGATCTGTTTGAGAATTTGTACTGGCCGTTGTTAGAAAACATTGTGTCTGCTTCAACCTACAATAAATTGGTTTCTACTGCCATTCATACTCCACATATCTGCCAACAAAACACAACACAATATTTGTACCATGTAAATAATGAAACATAATCACATTTAAACTCCATTTTAAAAAAATGACACTAAACTGAATCTAAATAAAAGCTGTGTAACTGTTAATGATCATTGTGGACATTAACAAGTGAATTAGAGCAATTGAGATCATACAGGCCAAACATTATCTTTTTAAAACAGAGGCCTTTTTAATATAATGGGAGGAAGCCCAGGTGAAAAAATGTTGGTCTATAGTGTTTGTAATAATGAAGAAAGAGGCTATTGCAGCCATATTGCATAATTTTTGACAAAGGAGCTTGTGTATGCAGTAGGAGGAGACCAAGATGAAAATAAAACCTGGTTTTAAGAGTCAATTAAAATGTACAAAAACCACTAGGGGTGAGGTAGGGGTCTTACTACAAACATGTGGATGTTGTTTGTATCTGTTCAAAATGCATTACCTGTGCATATCTGAATTATGCATTCAGAGTCATTTACATCGTTTTGAAAGAGCGAATTTGAAAGAGTGTTACACAACACAATTTATATCCCCATGAATCTGTACAAAGCATCAGCTACAGCACTTGTCGAAAGGAGCACTGTTTCTTTGAATCCCTGCAGGTAGTTAGATAAAGATATTATCTAATGAATAGCACTTTAGTCAAGGTTCCATGAAGGGTTTGTTTTCATACACTCTAATGTGAACAGCAAAAAAAAAGACAGCGTTGGACAAGCAGACTTCAAAAGACAGAGCAGACAGATGGATCAGCATGCACTGAGAGCAGCTGCCAAAAAGATGGAATTAAGAGACAATGATGGGCTCGTTTACAAACTGTACTGTGCATGTTCTAATTGGCCCTTTTGTTTGTGCATTTTGCTTGAGAGAAACCTATAAGGACCAGTGGAACTCAGAGGGATTCACTGACTCATAGTTTGGGTGTTGCACCATGACACATCACTCTGGTTATCCACCCATAAAGCCTGCACACCTGGGTATCCACACACACACACTTTTAAAACAATTCCCATACTTGGCATAACATATCTTAATATCAAGGCCATGCAGATATATTTTGATACACACACACATTTTAATAAATGAAGGCATTAAGCCACAGGAGGTGCTTGCTAAATAGTAGTGTTTTATTTGCACAATCCACACAACATAATTTACTATCAGCTCAACACAAGATCACTTCACATCAGTTCGTCAGTTCTAAAAGTAATCGGCATGAGGGAGCAACAGATCTCTGCTTTAATGAAGCAATGTTCCTGTAATGATTTGTACTGGTGGGGTTTTGTCTCTAGTCATTAGTAAGTGTCTAGCAGCAGTAGTGCTGCTGGGCATTTCATTTTGGAAAAGTCGGTAACACTAGGAGGTAAGTGTTTCTGCCTCAGTCTTCGAATCTCATTCCTATTTCCCCTTAATAAACGACTTCATCGCTCTCACAACAGTGATTCAAGATGTGGGGAGCATCCTAAGAGAAAACATTCGAGTGTGCTGGACATATGTGTGGTGAAAGAATTCATTTGTCCTCTGTCACACCACACTTATAGAAACATGAAAGTGGGAAATGACAGGATCTCAACTCATTTCCATGGTGCTTTCAGGAAGATTATGAACTGAGACGGACAGATTTTGTGACTGATCCTTTGAAAACACTTGCAGAGATTTTCTGGCACAGCATGACACTCAGCTGAAGGGAGTGTAGTCAAGTTTTTCCAAGCATAATATGAAAACTGTCAATCAACGGTGAAACAGCAGCTACCAGAGATACACGCAAGTTGCTTTCCCCAGTCCTGGATGAATGGTACTGATACTTAATTCATGGAGGAAAAAGTACAAACACTTGTATATGTCTGGACAGAATTAGTGTATATGGATACTGTGGGATACAGACAAAGCCAATGTTTGTTTCCGTTAGCACACACTGGTTCCATATGGGATGTTCGTGATGCTTTTAAATTATGTTGAGGAAAAATGGGCTCAGATTTCTCCACCAGTAATCTCACATCAATAAACAGCTGCTAGAGGTGACCTGCACTGCTTGGGAGGTCAGAGAGGGATCCTTGATTTTGTTGTCTTTTCCACTTTCAGTTCCCACCCAGTGAAGAGCAACGTATTCACATGTGTACGAATATTGTGCACATCTGTGCCCCCTACAGCTAAAATGGTGGGAAAAAAAGAATAATGATATTGGAGTGAGTACATTCAGATATAATGACATTCATAATGTATAATGTATATGTTTTTATATTACTTGTATTTGTCTGTTGTCAGGTGTTGTGACGGATTACTATCCATTTCTTTGTGAGAGTCAGGTGATTGACAGTAAACAAAGCGTAACATATTTGCGTGCAGTTACGTGAAAACAGTTCAGGTACAATGAAATAACAAGAAAAGAGAAATGGAAAACCCAGTTATGGCTTTGTGCTTGTTGTGAGGGATTAGTTGGCTTTGTGCATGTTGGTTTTCATATTGTACAGAGGCAACCAATACACCATGTCCACAATAATGCGGTTAAATGTGAGACAGGTTTCTGCCCACACATCATGGCCTTTATATAGATTTCTTGAAGTTCAACATGCACACTGAAATGTCAAAAGGCAAACAATGTCATATCTTCTTCAGCAAACAACATTGTACTTGGCAGTGGGATCGAATCAGACTGTTAAATCTCTAGTATGCCACCTCTGACTTTCTCTGTGATGTATTTCAATAGAGCTGAAAACATAACATAGATGTTGTCACTGACACATCTTTCTGTTTCTGCTGTCAAATCCCACTACAAGCACTTAACAGTCATTCAACTGAGGGTCATAAATGCGTCCCGCTGACCGACCCAAATAGTAACTTCTGCGCAACTGCACGGAGACCCTCGATCGATAAATGGGCTTTGGTGAACATAAAGATATGATAGAAGCACGGCTTTTTAATGTTCCTCCTTTGGGGAAGTATTTGACAGTGTCTGTGAAGATTGGCAGTCATATAGTCAGTGTTTTAAAAATGAGACTCTTTTGGAGCTTTTTCACAAAGCTTCCTTTTTCAATGGAAAATGCCAACTTTGTGGGCATGAAAGATGAAAAAGGAAAAAAAGAACATGTGCTTTCAAATATATCTGCATTAGCACGCACTTGACCACAGAGTATTGGCACAAATTTATGAAAAACATGGCTATTGTGTATTTTATCCTGATCCTCTGCCAGACTGAGCAAGCGAGCATTCAAACATAGACTCAGGATTTTTAATAATCACAAACACTTGCTACAAAGATGTTAATGTAAGGGAAAAAACAGGAGTGTTCAAAGCATAAAAGCTATGTGACTAGTCGGTACAGGTAAAGTAATTGAGTAGGTACTCCACCGTATTTAGACTATGCATTGAGTTTATTCCTTATAACATGTGCCCTGTAATTTACGCTCCCATTAGAAACCACATCCACCTCCTAGCTAATTCCTTCTCTGAGTAGTGGGGAATGTGATGCACAGCAGCAAACAGCACATAGATCGAGGCTCTCGTTCATATGGTGCATATTGAGCTATAAAATGTTGCCTGGCATTTGCAATTCAAAACACAATGATGTTTCCCCTAGTTTATTTTTTAATCAATATTTTCTTTCAGCAGCATTTTTGCTGACAAGTCAGAGGGCTGATAGTGAATAAGATTCTGAGCCACTGCATCAAATGATGATAAATATCATGACAGGATACATACATGTGCATGTGTGTGTACAGATGTATGTATCTGATTAGCAAGAGTGTGTTTTGTATTGTATTGTATTGTCTCATTACTCGCATAATTTTTCCACAGTAACTGAAGGAGACAAAATTGTGCATCTGCTCTTCGAAACAAATGTTTGTTCCCATGGCAACAGCAGCTTAAACATCAGCCCTTCTTGGTGGTCAAATGATGAGAGTTTTCATCACTGGAGCATAGACACTCCCATGTTTACATCGGGGAAACGTCACCTAACACGTCTGAAGTAATGACAGGGAAGGCAGTTTGCTCCCTTTATGGGCCACGGCAGCAAGCCCGTCACAGAGAGCTGCATTAAATGGTACATGAAAATACTTTTTATGGTTTCCTGGCACAGCAGAGAATGCCTGACTAGTTGGGGTGACCACATTGCAGCTTCATCGAGTCACAGAAAATGAACAAACACAAGGAGGCATTTCAAAAAATCAGCGGTGTATACATTTGTTAGGATTCAAAAATTAATTGGCTCTACCTTACAGTAAGGCAAATCCCAGTCAAAACAAACACCTCTGCTCCTCTTTCAAGAAATGATTGAACAAGTACGAGTTCATTACTAATTGTGTGTGTTTATGTGGACAGACTGTCTGAAATTGGAAAGAGCTGTCAAATCCCCAAGTCTGAGACATTCCTGAGGACCTAACTGTGAGAATGCATCTCTGTGTGTGTCGGCATGTTTATACACATGTCCTTACAAGTGCCTTTGACTGTTTGTGTGAACGAATCTCCTCTATTGAGTTGCTGCATCCTGGGTTGTGTTTGTGTGTTTGTCTGTGTGTGCCATGAGAAGAGACAGAGGCAGAGAGTGAAGTGAAGTTGTGTTTGTGTGTGTTGGCCTGTATTTGTAGGTTTGACGGAGGTGTCGAACCACCCAGGTCTTATGGCGACACAGCTGTGGCAACCTACTCAAACACCCCTGAGGAATTCTCAGGGTGGGTTAGGGGGAAGGATGAAGGACGAGGAGAACAACACCATCAAAAGCTGCTGGGGAGATATTCCTGGCTTCCTCAGCATTTTATAAAAAGTGCTAACTTCGTGCTCGCTTCATTTTGAGTCGCTCTGCAAGTCTGTGGTGTTTGTGCCTCTGTCTGTGCTGGATCATTATCATGTGCCTCTAACTCGTTTCAGGATGAAGTTAAGGAATTCAGAGCCTGGGTGCGATATTTAGCTAGGCTGTGTGAAACCAGCAAAAAGTGATTCCCGTAACAGCTTTGAGAGTGACTGTGATTGAACATGGCTGCTGGTATGTCTGGACATTTCAGGAAATGTCTAAAAATGAGATAGTTGAAACCAAGCGACTAAGAGAGAGTTTTACAGCAAACTGGTAACAGGTTGAGTGTATAATTAAAGCACATGCAGAATTAACTCAAGGTCAGACCTGAACATGAAAATGTAATGCAGATCTCTCATTAAAAAAAAAAAGGTCAATGACAGATTAAGTATCAGACCACACAGTAACTTGCGATATCACAGGTCTTCAGTTAAAAGGGTTCTTCATGGGTCAGCTTTGTGTTGGGAAACAGGGGTTTACAAAAAAAGTATTATGTCTGCACTCGTACTCAGTGCGCAGTTTACTGTATTTGCAGAGGAACCAACTCCCACTCTCATTTTTCCTAATTTATTTTGTTTTACTTTCCAATTACATAACTGATTGATATAAGAACAATTACCATTGCCCAGGCTACCTCCCAAGCAGCCGCTGTGCTGCGGGCCTCCCTAATGAATGTAATTTAAGAGTTATAGGATTTCATATTGGTGATGGATGATGGTGTTTGGAGGCCTATTTTGTGTTGTGGTGGAGGTGTATTAATCATTATTAAAGACGGCTTAAATGCTTTCCCTATGCGACCAGGTGATTTAGACTCTTGGGTGGACAGTGTGTGCAACACTGAGGGACCTGCTGCTGCTGGGTTTCATAATGAAGCACTTACTCAACCTGCTACCGAGAGACTGCAAGGTCACAATAAACTGTTAAAGTCAGGGTGCACACTCAAGGGCAAACGCAAATATACACGCGCACAGGCAAAGATATATGACAACTGTGATATGGGAATGTACTGTATAGGCTACATAAACCATACAATTCAGCGACACACTTGTCAGATGAGAAGGTTGATATTGGATGATTCTGCAAAACCAATTATAACATCCAGTGACACTGTGTTTTCATATTCTCACTTTCTAAAGTATATTCACATGGCAATGTCGGTGTGTTGAGAGAAAAAGTTCTACAAGTTCTCAGTGGCATTGAAAATGAGGTGCAGGATTGTCCACTATGAACCTAGTTCCTAGTAAATCAGTATTTTTGTTCCTGGTTGATGTTTCAATGTATTGTGCTTATTTTTGATGAAACAATTACAGAGAGCATGACTATGTTCTGCAGCTGAGATAATGGCACAGCATAGTCATACACTTACATATATATATATATTTACACATATACAGTCAGAGTGGGACAGAGATAGAGAGAAGCTGCTCTCATGGTACGATGACAGTAGAGTCTTCAAAGTGAGCATTCATACAGAATGTCACTTTATTAGCTTTGCTCAGGTCAATGAGGCGCACGATTTTGTGCACACAGACACAAGCAGTGAATCCAAACACAGCTAGAAGCATCATGAAAGACTGTTTGATATGAACCCAATCAGCAGACACATCAGTGACTTCCTCCATTGCTTATGCTTAGCGAGAGGATGGCGTGTTTGTGGAAAAACGTAATTACCTCGACTTGAAAGGCACCATCAATCTGTTGTCTTTACAAGGTGCCGTGTGGGTTTGGTTTGAAATGGCAAAAACACTGCAGCACCTCTCCAAAACAGATTAAATTTTTTTTATTTCACATGAATAGATGTCGCAAAAGGAAGAAAAAAGAAGATACATGTTTAAAAGTTAGCAATTAAGTGAAGGAAGAGAAAACAACTTTGCCTGGGGTTCATGATTAGATTAAAGGTTATGTAACTTGGTTGGTTCAGCAACCAAAAACAGGTTGGGCCAGTCTCCAATACTTTGATCATATGAGCTGACGCAGGAAAACTACAAGTTGCCTAAAGACAGTAGGTATCAACTGCAGGCTGTACTCACCTGTGTGTTGCTGAAAGTTGCTGAGTGGGAGTTTATGAGGATAAAGTCCAAAAATACATCAAAAACAAGAGCATTCTACACAAATTATAATGGGGTTCATTACATACAGTGTGGCTGCCTGTAAGCTAGATCAGACAAACCACCATAGCTACTGTGAAATGCATCATTAAAGACAGGCCAACAACACAGATATATAGCTGATAGCACTGACAACTTCCTGTTTGGAAATGAAGCTGTCTCTGTTGTGTTTATGTGGGTGTAATCCATGAGATATTGTCCCACACACAAGTCCCCGTTTGTTGCTCTTCCATTTTCTGACGTTTGACAGTATTGCCTACTGCCTATTGGCTTTTTTTCATTGCAGGAACTTTTCCAGGAACAGATGGAAACATCGACAGCAAAAGGAATTTTTAATTCCTCATTTTAGGTCATAGATTTAGATCACTGGGCTCCTCCCTGAGACTATTTGATTGAAAATAGTCTGCAGGCAGCTTCGTGCTGCTGTAAGGATGGAGGGCAAATAGGTGATAATTTTCCCTTCCAAACATCAGGCCACAAAGTCACACAAACATCATTTAAAGCCCTGAAAATTGGGCTTTAAATCTTAAGCACTTCTCTGTAATATTGTCTGTAACAGCTGAAAACCAACTTCAGGTATCATCTATTTCATCTGGACAATGTGGGTGCGGTTTGATC
Organism: Pempheris klunzingeri; assembly: GCF_042242105.1. Classification (NCBI taxonomy): domain Eukaryota; kingdom Metazoa; phylum Chordata; class Actinopteri; order Acropomatiformes; family Pempheridae; genus Pempheris; species Pempheris klunzingeri. Next base: position 18,219,508 of record NC_092030.1, read on the forward strand.
AGATTTTATTGATAACAACCACCAACTATCATCAGACTCTGACTCAAATGTTGTTTGCTGAATGGTACCAGGAAGTAAGTGACATCACCTTTTTCCAAAGAAACCTTTGGGAGGAGCACAGAGGAAAAATTAGCAGTGAAATGAGAGAAACTGTTCGAACTTTGACAGAAAATAGTTTGTTCATGTAGAATCCCATCACTCATAGAAAGGAGCTGATTGATAACATTTATTTTAAGGGGGCTTTAGAGTTTGCGCAGTGATCTAAGAATCATTTAGCATCATTGAGGAGATCCTACTAGAGAACAGACAGGATTTAGTATACATCAGTGCTACCAAGTGTACTGTGTGTTTGGTGTTTTATGTGCCTTTTTTGAGGTTCAATTTCTGTGTACTGGGCTCATTCATCATCACAAAAACAGGTCTCCGAAAGAGAACAAGAAGCAAGTTAAGTGGATGCTCTCTTATAAACATGGTGTGAGTGTTGAGCAGCAGAGCTGAACAGCTACAATACTGTAATCTGTATTTTTGTGGACTTATCAGACTTATATTGATTCAGTGTTCCTCTTGGGCAGCCTCATAAATTCAGTACAGGCGATGTTAAAAACCTTTCTTAAAGGCTAAAATGCTGTCACCAAAATCTCACAAGCCCAAACTGGGAAATATTAAAACAGATAATAATCAAGTGAGAAATAATGATTAATATGTAAGTCAGTGTGAGGTCTGTTCTGTTATGACCCTCCATTCATCAGGCCCAATAAGCTGCCTCTCCCCCACACATCGTACCAATGCTGCCTCCTGAAATGAATTACATTTCCTGATAAACAAAGAGTCCCAGCGTGGTGGATGGAAACAGCCTGTGAGTGCATAGCAACAGAGGTGAGAGGGGAGACTGATAAATAGCTGTTGCACGTACAACCACGTCTCGGTGACCCTGGAGGTCAGGAGGGTGAGACCCTAGTTAACACTGACTGTATTCGGATATGGAACATTGTGCTTTCCTCTGTTTAGGGGAGGAAATGGATACTGAGGGTCAATTGAAATGGGAATATAGATTAGATACTTAAAACAGAAACCCTCAAAAACTGGCATAATAAGCAAACGGTTGCTGCAGTAGATACACATCAACATTATCATTTGCATTTAGACTTGTGTTTTGGCCACCTGGTGAATCTAAGTCTAATGTTCATTCTATTTTTGCTTTGTTTTGGTCTGGTCTGAAAATATCTGGCTCTTCAGCAGCTAGATTCTCCACTATGTTCACCAGTTTGTCGCTACTTTCGTCTGACTGGTGTTTGGTGCTGAGCAGGAAGTGAAGAGTGGATTTTTAAAGCATCATTGCTAAAAAAAAAAAATAGCTGAAATGAATGCTTATAAGTCTGTTATAAAGTGTGAGCTTGTAGAAAGCAAAACAGTGTTATCTAACCCTAAATAAGTTTTTGTGACTAAACCTATTTTTGCTTTTCTGACAGAGATGACAAATCATGTTGTCTTGCCTGTTCTGCCGTGAGATCAGAAAATGCCTCGTTCTGGAAATGAGTTACAAATTAATCAACAAATTTTTTAATTACAAATAAATCAACAAATTTGACAATTAGTTCATTTGTCAACGAATGCAAAGTCATAAACATGGAAATCTGTCCCTTTACAGCCATCCACCCAATCATTTAATTTGCACATATATTTTAGGCATGGTTCAGTGGAACAATCTTACCAGAAAATTTGTATTAATCACAGCAATTTTAGCAAATACTTGACAATTAAAGAATTAATTGGAAAACTGATTTGCATTCTGATACTGTAAGAAAAAGGACTCCTTGTGTAGTGAGATGTTTTTCATTTCAGAGAAAAATAGCTAAAGTTTCCTGAAGCCTTGCCTCCACAAACCTTCATAGTTTGAGTGCATCCAGTGCATATATTTATTCATCTTACCTGTCACACAAAGAAGGTGACCTGACCTGCTCCTCTGACTGAGCTGGTGACTGAGGCAATGAAACTGCAGATAAAGACAGACGAAGATAGAATGAGAAAAGAAAGGACGAAGAAAGCACGGCACAGCTTGAAGTTCAGTCAGCACGAGCTGACTCCTTCGCTCCCCTCTGGTTGTCGACTGTGAAAAAGGTCATCCTCTTACTGTGTGTAGTGCTGTCTGAGCTCTCATATCTGGGGGGGGTCTCGATTCCTAACCCTAGATTTCACAAGTTCCCTTGACAACGAAGGCAGTGGCCACTGATGTGGAAAATGCATCTATCCATCCATATTTCATGACAGTTTCTAAGAAATGAAAGTGTGAAATAAGCTCAGAGGATGATTCATTTACTGATGCAGCTTCGACTACTGGCAGACTTAAGTGAGTCACCCCATGAGAGCTGGCAGATCTGGTGACATCATGAGCTGACCCGTCATTTAGACTGTACGGCTTTTATTTCGCTCTTGTATAAGTGTGACAGTCTCATTGGGAATGGACGGCGTGCTGTAGACAGCGTACTGTTAATGATTCAGCAGCAAATAAAAGCCACATTGCAGCAAATGATCTCACTGCACCATCCACCCTTAGTGCAGGAATCCTCATAATGAAGTCATGGGTTAGATCAGTTTTAGAGACTGTAAAAGAAATATTAAAAAAAAAAGAATTACATCATCAATTAAAGGGCTTTTGGTTCATATTATACACAATTTCCATATAAATGTGTAGCTCCTGGCATACAGAGTAAACACAACAGCCGCAACACCTCACATCAAAGCTGACTTTTTAATGCAATTGTAAACTGAATATCTAATAAGGACCAAAAGCATGAAAACTGATTTTTTTGTTTAGCATGTCTTAAAGCTGTAAATGCAGCAGCTGGGCAAATTTATACATGTTCTTCCAGTGGAGCTTAATTCAGGCAGTTTCACAGCACTCATTTTGAAATCCACTCCTCTGTGTGAACTGCACACAAGCTGTTTTATTAGTGAACCACACTGACAACCATGATAAATTAAAGAAACCACACTGCAGCCCGTTGCATGCGGAACAACTTTCAGAGGAAAATTGGAGGTTTCTGAGACCTCTGGCCAGATGGCAGAACGCAGATGTCAGGAGCCAATACAAAAGTAGAATTAAATGGATAAATCTCTTGTTTCTACCATTACTGACAGTCCTAGATGCTCCAAGCTGTGCTGTGGAGGTCGATAATAGCTTGAACTACTAGCGTGATACCTCAACTCTGTAGTGATTATTGCCTCTATTGCCTTAATGGGTGTTTTCTGAAAACTGCTATGATGTTTATGAATCTATCATTTTGTACATTTAACCTCCCTCTAGTCAACAAACTTCCATTTATGTACCATAATGCACAATTCTCAGCTTTCCTTCTCAAAAGCACTTAAAACCCAAAAGAGGAAATGAAATTTCACAAATTTCCAAAGCAAACGTGTACATATTTTCTCTCCCTCTCTCTGTCCTTGTAGCTACAGTGCAGACATGCGTGGGCGGTTATTGTTGTTTGATGGAGCTAATTTGAATATACGGCTGCTGCTTTTGCCTTTGGATTTATGCGATTTCTCCAAACAATAACGGGGGCATTTGTTTGCCTCTGAGCAAGAATGACTTTGAGCAATCATACTGACAGTTTTTACTTTACTTCACAGCACATTATGAACATTCAAGCTCTGACAATTACAAAACCTGTTTCTGCTGCATGCTTCAATTATTTGTTCTACCTTCTCTATTGTAATTCCTCATCTTCCTTGTTTTGTGTGACTCTTAAGGAGTTGCAGGACTACTGCATACTATAGGGTGTAACAGTATGTTGTATTTGCACGATACTAATTAAATATGTGAGGAACTCGACAACTCACCGCTTGTTTATTCAAACTCTGTTGAACAATGCAATAACCTGTTTGCTCTGGTTGTCACGTTGGGAAGTGTTGCATTTGTTTTGTGCTATTCTATAGAGCTAACTACTAGTTAGGGTGACCTCACTGAAAAAGACTACAAACAGCAGAGAGGGACAGTATGAATGTTTTCAAAAATCACAAAAACACCACTATCACACATGCGGGAGACTTACACCACCCACTGCAGAAGGAAGTATCATGGAGGACACCAGCCCCACCCATCACATGATCTTTCCTCACTCATTCCCTCGGGTAGATGCTTACAGAACATCAGAACTCAGAACAATTACTAGTAAGCACCTTACATGACTCGCAATGATTCATTATTTTGTGGGATTTCTAATTCTTGTTGTTAAATGTATTTAAATAGTTTGAAGGGAGTCTGAGAGAGCCAGAGCACATGCTTTACATTGCATATAAAGGGAGGCCATGGCACTTTTGAAGTAAACTTGAACCTGAAGTGTTAAGTTTACTTAGTGAGTGAGTAGCAGTGAGTGGTGACTTTAAACTCAAACTGACAATCAAACTTGTGATCGGTTGGTACAGCAGATTGTTGGTCTGATACAATATTCTTCATACTCTGGGAACATTAATGAGCATCTGTAAAATTGTTTCACATTTCTCTCACCTGACAACATCCTAACACAACAAGCAAACATGAATAGTGAGGATGGTAAAAGTTTTCTTAAATTAGACCAAAGATGCTTCCTTTGGCATCAGTTGGACATCAATAGAGATCAGCAGCAGGCCATTATATTCCAGCTATTCAGTTACAGTTCAGGTACATTCCTGTTTAGGGCAGAAAACCGTGGGCACCAGTCATCATCTGTGTGCCAGCCCAACAGGTTTGACTTTCCTTTCAGCATTTCCTTACATGAAAAATACTGCAGGGGTTAGAGGAGAAACCCAGAGCACAGTTCGGTTTCTAGTGTAACTTTCGTCTGCCTGCAGGCTTAATAAGAGATCCTTTTATATTTTATTCAATAGTGAGGTGTATTGTTACAAACTTCAAAAAGAAAAGAGTCTTACTGTAAACCACTGAGAGCTGTTGTGCTATTTGATATAAGCACAGGGTTTACATGATCAGTTGCAGCTCAGCAAAGCTCCGGTGAGCTTAGTGCAGCAGTGTTATACAGACCAAATCTGACTTCCTGTGTATTGACTCCTGACCTCACACTTGTGTAGCCTGTGTATTGTACTGAGCATTTGTTAAGTTCGTAGATGGTTTTTATGCTGCTATTGTTCATGTGCAGCATGGATTTCTGTTTCTTTTCAACAAAAATCAAAGGCATCCTTCAATAGATAAGCCTAACCCAGGTCTACTGTGTGTGTGTGTGTGTGTGTGTGTGTCTGTGCCAGTGTCAGTGTTAGCGTATGTATGTGTGCTAGAAATGTATGCTGATTTGCACATAAGTATGCAGCTGCAGTGACATGCACCAGCTTTGAAAGGGATAAATGAGCAAGTGGTGCCTTTGAGAACAGCGCAGCATGCGATTTCATTGACCTTTGACCTGTGGCAGTGAGTGTGTGTTGCACATAATTAATGTATTACCGTACACACATCTGTCAGTGATGTTGCCTCACTTGTTTGGGGTTAGAATGACAGTGAAATATCTTGCAAGCCACAAAGCTTCATATTAATTTCCCACACAAGTGCATTAACGTATATGCATTGAAGATAGAGGCCCTGTCTGCCAAGCACACACACAGACACTCAAAGTGAAGGTTAGCCAAGGACTGGGAGATATCTGATGCTGCACTGTGATTTTTCTAACCTCTTTGTTGATTTACAGCAGCTGAAGTGGGCACAAACACTCCGCTACGAAGCAGCACGATAAACTTATGACCATATCTCATAGCGTTGCCAGGGCTCAGCAAATGAAATGGATTTATCTCTATATCAGTGACTTATACTTGTAATGCATCATTGTATCTGGCTAAGGCAAAGTATCTCCATATCATCCCTCATACATTTATGGAATCTCTCCAGAAGGGCAATACTGTGAGAGAAAGGCAACACTGACAAGATGAGTTTCTTTGGTTTCAACTTGTAAAGGATTACTTTGACTGTATCCACTCTCTTGTTTCATGGAAAGATTGATGACACGTTTACGTCACTGCAACAGGGCTGGAGTCAATTAACTTAGCGTAGCATAGCAAGACTGGAAACAGGGGGAAACGACCAGCTAAAGCTCACTAATGGATACACTGTGTCTTTGTTTAATGTCTACACTTGAGGACTGCTTTGGGATTGGGATCCCCCAGGACCAGCGGGACCCAACACAAGTCTCGTGGAAGCAGGCAGTCAAAAAATAAGATGCGGGATTTAGGTGGGATGAAAATTGTAGAAATTAGTCGTTTATGTCTTGAAATAACTGCTGGTTTATTAAGAGGAAAACACCACATGAGCAGATGGGACATTAGGCAAGTCCCTTTACATGACTGTGAACTAGACTGAACTCCAGTTAATCCAGCGTTGCCATGGATACACATACAAGGTACAGTGGCTCAAAATGACCAAACAACAAGCGTTCACATTATTTTGCCACATTTTTATTAAAGACAAGTATAGATCTCTTCACTAATTCTACACAGTGTGTCTTTTTCCATTCCGAAGGGATACAAAATTATCTCAAAGTCAATGGAGCTCTACTGTGTGGGCAAGGGTGATGAGAAATCCAGTGGGGAGGTTTGGTAAAGGATTAAGAAAACAGTCCTGCGCAGGGATCTAGTGTACACAATGTTATTAAACAAGCAAGATACAACATCTTGACTGCTAAGCTTTAGAGACACAGGAAGGCACATTTTTGCCTAGTTAGGAGTGAGCCAGGCTAACTGTTCCCTCCTGACTCCGTGCTCTATGCAAAGCTACGTTTATCGACTCTGGGCTCTGGCACCCGCAGTCAATGCACAAATGTAAGAATGGCATCAACCTTCTCATCTAACTGTCAGGCAAAAAAAAATAATTTGCTTGTTTACCAAGATTCTTCAAGGGCTAATTGAAAATCTATACTCAAAGAGAGACAGTATTACTGTATAGCTATTCATAAATCCATAATAGAAGCCTTATTTTCAAACAAGAAAACACTTGCAGACGGGTGCTTTCTATAGCTGTGGTCAAGTCAGAAGAAAAATAAAACCCCTGAAAAACAACCCTCATTTTAGTACACAGCAGGCTTCTGGTGACGAATTTGATTTGCCTCTAATCAAGACAAGACTGCAGCAGATTGATTAGGATGGATGCTGGGGTTAAAAAAGAAGTGAGAGGTATTTTTATGTCTATTTTCTATGTGAGTGCATGTGTGACAGCTTTAACCCCCAGCTGCTGGAGGGACAGGTCTGTTTTTGCAGGTCTAAATTGGCTGTCAAAGCTGCCACAAACGACCCTTCACACCAGCGGTCCTCTCATATTTCTCATGTAATATGAACTGGGGAGAGAGGAGAGGGAGAAAAAATGCAATTACCGCTCCCTTTTGTATGTCATCCCTGCCATGTATTAAGGCAAAAATACAGAGCAGCTCTTGTTATAATGACTACCAAAACTAATTTGCCACTTGCACAACAGACACAGGTGTGTGGGATCCTATTACCTGAACCACATAAGATGTCAGAACTCCTCTACATGACATGCTATTACTCTCTATTCTGTAAAATTTGATAATAAGGGTACAAATCATAAACATAAGTAATGCTTAACTGATGAATGACTCATGATTAAATTCATGAATTAATCCAGGATGTATTATTAATCCCTGTGGCTCAGCATTAACAAAGTCAGTCTGACTTTATGTGATTAGTTTATATTTAATAGATCATCAATTGAGGAATGTTGATTCACAGTTACTTCATATACTCATTGATTTGCAACCAATTCAGCTTGATTCCTCTACAATAAACATTTAAGGCAGGACCATGCATTTGCTCAGGCTTTCTGATAAAAGAAAAGAAAAACATTTCCATAAGAATAGGTACTGCTGCTGCTATAAAATGTCACATGAAATGTCAATTAAGTCCATGAGAAGCCCAAAAGTGAAGCAATGAATTGATCCTACTAACAAGTATTGTCTTTTTTTAGCCTGATATATTTGATTTCTCTCTGTCATAGAGCTCTATTGTTGTCTAACAACTCCTGAAAACAAATGGCATTTTCACCCATGAACACAGGAGCTGTAGTTTATATTGAGTTTATCATGTGTATTGTCCTGCTGTCGTATATACTTGCTTGTGCACCAAATCTACAGTTGAAAGTATTCTCCTGTAAACACACTATTTAGTCCTGTTTGAGTATGATTCTCTAAAAACTGCAATGCCCATTGTTTCACAAACACATTCAACCTTTTTAAAATACAAAATACAATACAGTGCAACAGACAAAGAAGTCTGAAAATAATGAGACATTGATGCTTTTGGTCTTTTTATGGGATTGCTTGACAATAAAAATATAGACTATCACCAGCCCAAATCTTATAGGGATAATTCCATTTAATTTCATTTTAGATCTTTGTATAGACGTGACGTCCTCCATCAGCACAGAGTTCCATGGACATCTTGGCAAACAGCTCAAATTTCATATCCAGTCTTGTTTGATTTTGATCCTATATATCTGCTTTATTTTAACAAACAAAGGCATTCAGAAAGACTACTTTAATTCTAATTGTATGCTAAATTGCTCTGGATGAGAGCGTCAGCTGAATGCTTGAATTTGAAATTGACTGACAGCCGCCCACAGTGACAGACGGCTGTCTCCGCCCCATGTCTGCCCAGATTTTCTCATTATATGCGCCGCTATGACACAGCAGAGGTGATCGATGGCACCGCTCCCTCATCCTCGTGTGCTCCTGACAAGATTTATCATCTACCCTCCCCCATCTCCCGACTCCACAGCAACACCTCTTCCATCTCATCTGTGTATGTGTGGATAACAGAGGTAGGTCAGAATCAGGTGTGGAGCACTGCACATGTAAATAAAAGGTCTGAGGTAAACCTAATTCTAAAATGTTTGGGGTAAACCTCTTCGGAGAGTGGAAGACCACAACTGAGGACATTCCCAGACATGACGCTCTACAGTGTAGAGAGTCACTCTTGTGTGGTTCCTAAGCTCCATCTGATATTTGGCAAGAGTCCGAACGTCAGATGGAGCTTAGGAACCAGGAGCTTAGGAACCTGGTGGAAAGACATTTCCACCAGCTGATAGATCATAAGCAACGCTCTCGTTCACAAATTGAATAGGAGTGTCTTTCTTCTGCTGCTTTTCCTTCTCCCTTGACACAAGAAAGGGTGATTCACCAACCCAAGGGAGGTGGAAGAGGACTGATGACTTGTATGACACATGAACTTCTCACACTCTCATTACCCATGATCTATCATCAGCACCCAGCCGGCCTGTTCTCTTATAGCTGCAGTGTGGAGCCTCAGCTGATGAGTGACCACCAGATGAATCACAATTAGGCGCTTCTCCCCTCTCCTCTGTCGCCACAACGGCAGCTATATCACTGAGGTTATCAGTGCGAAGCAGCCCGGCGTGTAAATTAAACGCAGACAGAGACAGGAGCTGTCTGTCACCCTGTTCAGAGTGAGTGTATCCGTCTGTATCTCCACCTCCGAGCCATGGAAGCACCAAGGACGCACAGCAACCCATCACCATTCAGGAATCGTTCCCATTTCCCATCCCCTCTCCTTTCTTACTGTCTGATGATTATGTTCTTCATGAATAAATTTGGTTTTCACTGCACTGCTGTGCCACTTACTTCTGTCCTGGTTAAAGGGAAAAAAACGGCAACCATTAATAGGGACACAGGAATGCAGGGCACATAAAGAACATGCTCTTCCGCACTGGCAAACAATTGTCTGTTTGCTGTTTTTCTTAACAAGCGCAAACAACAAAAATATGTAATGCGTGCCAGGTGTGTATGTACATGTAGACACACACACTCGCTCATGCACACTCTCAGAGGCACAACTGCGATTGGATTTCCATACCTTCTTTTGGCATAATGAAATGCAGACGTGCTTTTGTGCTCCAGACAACTCAGCGCTGCTTTCCAGCATGCGATCACGGGATTACCATGTACTGCAAAGCAGTGCTGGTGCATGGCTGAGTCGTCTCAGTTGAAGGAGTTGAGAGACAGCATTTGACACAAATTGTAACTAATGTGAGACTCGTGATAACACATTTCATAGCTCTGAGAAAAACATTTTTACCATGTTCTTTTCAGTTTAAATAATGCCTACTTCAGCCTCAAGCAAAAATATTAAAAATGCATTTTGCCATTTACCATCATTACTTAGGTTGAGTGATGTCTTTGCAGTTTGGGTGAACTGTTCTTCCCACAATCAAGTGTGTATTAAATGAGAACACTTAACAACACTTTAATTACCTACAACCTTGCACATCAAAGTTTCTTTTAGAATATTTTAAGGGGATCCAGTGAGCATTAAATGCTTTTCCCTCATTAAATGTCACTAAGTTAAGCGCACGTATGAGTCATGCTGGGAGGGTTTAAATCATGTGGTAGCAGAAGCGTTGTCTCGCAGTAAACACATGCATTTAGAGTCTTAGCTCATTGCCATTAAAATGTATTAAAGTTTCTGACTTGCACTTTTATAAAGTAAATTTAAGCAATAGACATGAGTGGAGAAAAACATTTTACTGTATCACACATTTTAAGCAGTCACATTAATTAACCAAAGAGGGTGTATAGCAAGCTTTTTGACCTTTGTCACACGCCACTTGTCAGCAAAAACAAGGCCTAAAAGCGGACTCTTCCGCTGCTCTTTCTGCTACTAATTGGGCCCCTGAAACTACGGCTAGCCTGGTAATTGTGGCATTGTGCCTGAATTTACACTTCAGTGCTTTACCCTCCAGTGATTAAAATTCATACGAGGCTCAGGGGTTAGCAGTGTGTCTAAGTGGGTGTATTGGAGATAGAGGGCTTGTGGTTTCTTCTTACTATTGCCTTTTACTTCTATTTACGTGGGACACAAGAAGAGTACAGACCAAAGTTAATATTATGAATTATTATCCATTATCCTCATTTACATGTTTATTTGTCTGTTTCAAAATCTTTAATTATAACTTTTACTATAGAAGTAAAAATGTTTCACACGCATCCAATGTTTACTGGATTTACTTTACTTTACTTACTTACTACCTGACAGATGACTACAAGTTGCAGTACTACCTTATTAACAAAAGTTATTGTCCTGTATGCAACTTGTATCTTTTGTGCAAAAGTTAGTATCTTCTGCAAACAAGTTAGTGATACTAGAGATTTTACATTGTAGCAAACTCAAACATTTCACGTATCAGCAATGTAACTGTAGTGTTCCCAGAATTAGCCTGGCCCCAATACCTAGTTAGGTATTTAAAAATGGCTAGGCATAAAAGGATTTGAATTAAAGGAAAATTTGTTTGAATAAGTTGTTCTCAACAGAGCTGAAAGCAGCAATACCAGCCGAGTAATAGGCCTGTTCCCAGCTGGTACAGGGTGGGTTTTAGTGTCTTGCTCAGGGACAAATCACTAACACTGCCATTAATGGATAACCCTCCTGAACAACACTTGCACCATTTCCAGAGAAACAACAGAACCTTTCTTTTGGTCAAATGCATTGAAATGGCTCACGTTTACATTTTCAAGTCGTGCCACAAATTACAGCACTGAAAAGCATCCGAGATGACACATGCTTAGCAAAAAGTCTTAAGGAGGAGGTTGGATCAGTGGGTGTAATCAAAAGCCACATTTCTACCAACAGTGAATCTTGATTTCTTTTCACCATGAAGATTACTTCTCCCGAAACGTAACTTCTTTTGTTTGCTTCTTCCTAAGAATGGTGGCTCCGGGTGAGCAAATTGTTCATGATTCATTTAACAAATGTAATATTTTGTTTTTAAGGTACTGAGACTTAGTTTCCAAGAACATTTACACTCTCCCAGCTGGTAAAGTGATGAAAAGTGTAGCTTTCAACTAATTGACAATTGGAAATGTGGTGCAGAGAGAAACTTTTAAACATTTTAATATGGAGAAGAAATGGGAGTGGAATCCAAAAACAAATAAAATTGACATTTTGAGTGCTGTAATGCTCCAAAATACAACATAAACGCCCTAAACTATCAGATCTGACAGGGTCCTGCAGATGTTGGCAATCCTACTCTAATCTCAGTTTACAGTTTTCTGTCCAGGAGATTTTCTTTTTGTACCAAATTATTGAGGATCTATTCAACAGCTCTCACCGTCTCTCTCTTTAGGTTTTAGCGAAGCTGCCAAGAACTACTGGCTAATTTCCCACAGAAACCCACTGTTGGTCTTCAGCGACCCTGAGAAGGATTCTCACAGTTCCCTAATCATTTGCTCATCGCTTTTATCCTGTTAGCTGTTTATCTACTTCCGAAGCCAAATTCTCAGGTTGACTTTAATTTTTTCATCCCACTTGTGGGGAAATAAAGCCAGGCATTGTAAATTCCACTTTCTCTTTCATTCACTTTCTTTCTTCTCTCTGCTGTTGCAAGGAAGTATTTGCCAGCGTGTGATTCACAGCCCTGTAACTTGATTAAAGACAACGTTCTCAATGAAATTGCTTCAGGCAGGTACAGAATTGGCCTCACACATTCAAAAACAAATGGAACATTGTGTGCTTGTGTGTTTTTAACACTGGTACCCAACCAAGATCATTTACTAAGAAAGTTTCCTTACACAATTAAAGCATTCATAAAAACAGTTTTAACGTTAATTTATCATAATAGTGTTAAAGCAGTGCACAAGTATGTCAAAAATATTTCATGTGACTAATGACTTTTATTATCAAAAACGTTGATTTGACAAGGGATTTTTGGCCCATTTATGTAAGAGGAGGCAGATTCAACGTATTTATGCATCTAAGGGATAAAAACAAAACAAGTATGTTGGTTAAAAAAACTATTAAAATATTTTCAGTGACCTCGTGTCAAGAATCAGGAGATCTAAGTAAAGTGAAATCTGTGTAGACCCGCAGGATGAAGTGTAATAAATTCATTCTCGCTGGCTGCATCTCAACGACTGCTGATAGATGACTGATGTATAAATGCATTTAAAATACCGCTTTCTGTGCTGCGAACGTGTTTTTAATTTAAGAGAAACAACATTTGATTATTGCCTCACTGCGCAACGCTGCCATATCAATCATAAAAGGCAGTGTGAACAACAAACAAACATCAGCCTCAGTAGCTTAGCTGAGGAGAGGGGGAAAGCTAATACAGAGAGAGGCTGTGATTTTAAAGCAATTGTTCTGTGATTGAAGTACTCCCCAGCCCCAGGCTATCAAATAAAGTCTGATCCCTCTTCCTCTTTATCCCCCAAAATCTTTTAATGAGACCAAATCCTTTTAAATCATGCCCTAACTGCCAGTTATGGATATAACTGTGTATGTGTTTGTCAGTGTGTGCGAGTGTGTGCAGTCGAGCTCAGAGCCGTTTTCTCCTTCTGTCAGGGCGGAAAGGGAAGAGCAGCAGTTTCCTCTGGAGGAGAAATCACATCAAAGACATCAAAAGACTGAAAACATTCGGCCTGATATTGACGCTCCATGAGTATCATCTCCCAAGACCGACCAGAGTCTATGAACCGTGGCTAGCATAACCCAAATGCGTTTGAGATTATTAAGGCTGATCTGTAGCTGAACTTTAAATGAAACGATCTTTGTGTCCAATAAATTGCACTTGACAGACTGTAAGCTTTTACTAAGAAATAGCCCCGGAGTGGAATATAAAACTATGACCATAATATGACCCGAATATATACTCTAGATGAGTTTTAAATTCACATTTTATATTCTGAGTTTCCAGGCTGGTAATCATCGTTAATAAAAGGCAATTTAATTTCACCGCAATGGTAAATTGAGTGCCAACAACCAAAGTAATTTATCTTCCGGGGAAGTGTCCACAATTATTTAAAATGCATCAGTTAGCCTTAACGTTGCAACACGCTCACACACACACACACACACATTGGTGTCACTAGTGTATCCCACAGAAGGTTAACAAACAAGTGCTACTGTATAGCACAGAAATACAACTATATTTCATGTAGCATAATATAAATGTTGCCACACTTCAGGTGAGGAGAGGAATATTCAGAGGAAATGTTGCTGAGCAGAATCGCTTATCACTCTGATGAATTAGAAGGTGAAAGTAATGTTCCGATGATGAACACTGATGTACATTTTAAAACAGTTGTAATACTGATAAAGCACAGTTAAGGTGGATACAGTCCCTTTGTTACTTATCTTGACTGGTGGCAACACTGACGTACTGTTGTGGTGGAATGTACCACTTTACTTGGGGCGGCACAAAAATGGTATAATAGCCAGAATACTATCAGATGTTATCGATTATCATTTGTTACAGACAGTCATGTTCCCTGGAGGATGAACAATGATAACTTTGCTCCCCTACATTTCCCCTTACATCACAAATTTTCAGTTTTTTGGGAGAATGTATAATAACACTATTCAGTACTATACTTTTCTGTTCATATGTGTCACACTTTTCACCACTAATCTGCCAGTTTACAGTATAGACATTTATGGAACACTTAAATCTTGTCTGTCTGAGAATTTCATCAAATATGGCATCACAGCCTGATGAGTTTCACTTTGGGAGTCTTTGACAAGAATAAGGTTGAGAAGTCACTCAATTCAGTTTTAAAAGCCATCAACCACTGACATATTGTCTGCCCATCTGTATTCCATGGGAGCGATGAAGAGACAGAGGTTAGAATGAAGGCCATTTGCTTAAAAAGGGAGCATTGCATCATTCAACTTACTTTGCAATCCAAACAATATGCAAGTGATCTGTTTGGCTTTGGCTGCCTGTCCTTAGGTGACATTATGTTGAAGATCAAACTGAAAGGTAGTGATTTCTCTGCTTGCTCATTTCCACCCTGAAATGAAAGATGCAGCTTTTAATTTAACATTAATCACCTGAAAGATGTCAGAGGCTTTTTTATCTTGCTCCCCTGCTATTAGTCTTTTGTTTGGCTGATGTAAAGCCAGCATGGCCTAGGGTGACACATGATGATCTAAGCGCCAGAGGTAGTGTTGCATCTCCAACATCAAGCGTGCATAAGGTGTGTAGGCACAATTTGTTACTGAGAATCAAATGACTACAGCATAGGTGTTAATGCAAACGTTATATAATATGCAGAGTATCATACGTGACTTATAAACAGGATAGTCAATGCGCACTGATGAAATGACCTCCACATGAACCTCTATAGTTCTGACAACCATGATTCCCTTCTGTCTCTTCTTGGCAGTATGAAACTGGGAGGAGGATGAGTTTCTTCATCTGACCACTGGGTCAAAGGAAATGCATGATGACCCACATCAGCCACGGGTGTCTAACCCGTTTAATCTGTTATATCCTAAATAGCTGGTGTACAGGGCATCACTTCTCGGCTGATCACAAGGCAGAGCTGCTGTGCCTGTGACTAACAGCAAATGACCCCTGAAAGCTATAATTGTCTGTTCCTCTTTGTGCACGGGCAGATGGAGGTGTGGACTGACCTTGTTTTCACCTGTTTTAATGACCAAGTGTTCATCTAGGAGGGCCAGCGTGCTGTCTTTTAACTGCTGCCACCTCTGATGTCGGGAAGGACATGTCGGGAAGTTGAGGGAAAGGCTGAGTTTAAAGAGCTCAGGAGCCAATGAGCAGAAAGAGAAGGAAAAGGAGAAACTGCTTATACACATGTGAGCAGATGAGCCAACATAGTGGATAATTTCAGTTAATGTCACCTGTATTATTGCCTTACTTTTGTAGTTTTTGCAATCATTTCTTTTTATCATAATAACCTTGCACCTCCTAAATGAATTGCTATGCAACGTGGGATTATTACCAAGATTTTGGATGCACTCACTTCCGGTTTTACTTCCAAAAATGTGGTCTAGGTAATCTGGACAAAGGTTGTCTGATCTAACCAATCATTCCTTGCACTGCTGATGAATGACGGCATCATTTCCCCACCATCAGTGACAGAAATATGTCAATGAGGATTCTCAATCTAGAAGAGGTGCGATAGAGGTGAAAGGTCAATCTATAGCAGCTCCAGAGGCCTTTTTGAGGTCAGGTATTAGATCTAAAAAATCAAATTTTGTTTTATCAATTCATAATATTACAAGAAATTAGACATAATTTTTCAAGAACAAAGTTGTCAGTTTTAGAGAATGAAGTCAGGATTTTTTGAGGAAAAGGGTCCTGATAGAATAACTTCCTTCTAATGTGAAATGTCATATCTTATGCTTATAGGTTGATTTAATTACATGTGCATGTTTTAACATATTATTACATTTTCTCACTAAATTATGACTTTATTCTCATCATATTACAAGTTTCTCTTGATATATTATGACTTTGTTATGACACTGAATTATGGCTTTATCGTAATTATACATAGTGTTTTTTCCCACAATGTGGCCCAATATACAAGGATATTCATACTAATATATGAATCTATTAATAAGGTTAATTTTTTTGTGTTTTTTTTGTGCGTCTGTGTGCAAAACCTCAGCTCTTTCTGATCCAACATTGATCCAGTGTTGAAATAAATGAAATGAAATCTAGTAGGCTCTTCTGTGTGTTGGAAACAGATTGTTTACCATACTATTCAGTGACTGCAGGTTAAGTTACATTAACTTATCCTATGTCTCACAGCCCACAACACCCCATATCCATTATCCATTACCCAATACTTATACTGCCTCTTACTGACAAGCATGACACACAGACACCCGACAGTCCTCTATAATTTAGAGGGACAAAGGAGGAAAATGAGGGTCCCATTGAGAAGCAGGTGGGTGGGTTGAACTAATGAGTGAGCCTATTGTTGAGGATTACCACACTGTCACGGTGCAGGATCACAGTGAACAGCTCATCCCCAAGTTCTCACGAACGGCATCACCTGCATGTCACACACTCCTCAAGTGCTGACAGGCACAGACCTTTGGCAAGTATCGATATGTCTGGAAAACGCTTACCTTACCCCCCAGTGCAAAACCACTAAGACTGCAATTAAAGGAGGCATTTAAAAATGGCTGCACTCTGTCAAGTCACTATTTGAAAAACACCCTCTCTCTCTCACCCGTTGTGAATTTCTTTGAAAGCTCTGTGAGCTGTAGACAGCTGATGCTTTAATGTTGGCGGGCTTTCATGGCCAAACCAGCATGATGAAATACATTTTTCTCCACCACACACAAGTAAACATGCACATGCTCCTGTAATGCTGTTGTGCCGACAACATCACAGGAACAACTGATGACACTGACGAGAGAAAGAGTTGAGCTGCGCTGACAGGATGGTGAACACACTTCCACACCAAACAGCACATCATGAAAAATGATACACCATTCATGGCAGCAAAGCCTCCAACAGGTGTTATGACAGATGCTGCATGCGTTTATATAGTATCTCCATCCTTATTTCTTACAATCCCCTCAATTCAAAATAAAATCATGGGATAAATCATAGCATAAACGCGCACTGTAGGTAGGCTAAGAGAAGGATAGAAGGAGAAATGCAGTATTGACATGGATGGAAATGGATCATTTTTCTATTGATTTGTGCTCGCCTTCTGGCTGTGGAAGTCCATGGATTATCAGCTCCCTGTTTTAACATACACAGACCATTAATATGAAACATTTTTCCACATAGAAGAAATGTATCAACTGTGATTCTGTTTTACAATGAAAGTGAATGTCAGTGTTTGTGTTCCTTCTCGTTTAAACTGTGTCATATCAAGGTATCAATGCCATATATATATATATATATATATATATATATATATATATATATATATATATATATACACACAATATAAACTACAGTTTAATTAGAGAAATGTTTTCTGTGATTGTGTTTTATACTGTGTCTATTGTGAATACTATGTCTGTGTTCTGAGTATCTCTACAGCAGGGCTGTCCTAACTTTTTTCACTGAGGGCCACATACAGAAAAACATACAAAGGGCTGGGGCACTCACTAGAAGTGAGCTATATTGCTAACTTTAATCCACTGGAGGTGGCAGCACCAGAGCACCAGCATCAGCATCAGAGAGGGAAGCTTGAAATAGTCTGTGCTGGAGCCCTGGTTATCGAATCAACAGTCTTACCTCCACTTTCTTGACCCTCGGCGGACACCATAGATTCCTTTGCGCTCACCTGTCCCAGCTGGAGCTCCATCCATTGTACCTCCACACAGCTCGTCCCATGTAAGTCCCATCATGCCAACTGCATCTGGCACAGCCTCAAAAACATCCTCACCTGTCCTGGTGCTCTTTACACTGCTAACATCAAGCAGCTCCTCCGTAATGCAGAAGTGATCGTCATTAGTTATTAGCTGTGCTCTCATCGCACACCATGTCTGAAACTTTCTACACTTGTTTGCTCTCTTACGTTTCCTTAATTCCGCCATTTTGGGTCACCTGTAGCACATTTCTTCTTCGGTTACTCATTTTATAGAGAAGCTGCCTCGCTCAAGACCGTTACTCCACCTAGTGGTGACACTAAGAAGTACAATACAGTCCAGTGCAAGTTCCATGTGTGGGCCGTGTTACAATACATTTTTAGAATTTCCTGGACCACGGGCCACAGTTGGCCCGCTGGCCGTAGTTTGGACACCCCGCTCTACAGTGTCATATCATCAGTATTACTATGTAGGTTGGATGATGAATATATATGTCAAAAAGTTACATAAGTTACTTGGAGGTCAGGGGTGGCTCTGGATGAATGTGCAAAAGAAAGCCAATTGATAACATTGCTGATAAACTTTTAAGTTTTAGGGGGCTTATGTGGGCTATTAGAAATGTGCAAAGCAGTCTCATAATAACAATGTTGGCAAGCCTATTAATGCTGCATTCACCTCACACGGAAGGAACATATTTGTCATTTTCCAGCATATAAAACCAACTTCCAAGTCCTAACTCTGACCAGCTGATGGATGTGATTTTCTCAAAGCTCTAATACATCCAACTTGGCTTTCCACAATGGGGAAATGTCTGAAAAGCAAACAGGAATAACATTTTAATGGATGAAAAATTACCCATTTTTTTTATTGTAGCCCTTTTTTGCTCAACTCTTAATTCCTGTTTCTGGACTGGACTAATTAGCATTTATCTGCCTTTTGATGTTCTGACGAAAGGGAAAGCCAGCCAAACTCTGTTGGGATTTTATTGCAGGATCCAGCTCGTAATGGCATTTTAGGGCCAACTGGAAATGCAAAAAATTTAACACGCACAGTGAAAAAGTTACAAATTCAATTTTCCCAGACATAATGTGCTACTGTAGCCTTCAGTGTTAATATAAAACACTGCCATAATTGACCTGCATGCCATTGCTTTGAGGTTCTGAGTTCTGACTGTATCACCAAAGCTGTCCAATGTGTTAGTGCTGTAATTAGCACTTATTTTGGGGTAAACAGCATTGCACTTGGCTTTGGCACAGCTGCAAGAGATGACTGTGACTTTAAAGGGATGTGATGAGTTAGACCAATTAAATCCAGGGTCAAAAGTAAAGATCAGAGGATGTGTCACTTAAAATGTCACTTTGAAAGTAACACTGTGTTCTTTGCAAAGAGCGCAAAGGCTGCAAAGGAGTGTTAAATATTTAGTTCCACGAAATATACTAACAGAAAAAAAAAAGAAAATCTGGCTAAATTTAAAGTCAAACAAATACACAGTAAGTTATTACAGTTTTCTCCTGTGGCTGTTAAAAGTCTGTATATATATTGAGTTTACCCTGTCACTATATTTCACCCCAAGAGAAATCTAATAACCCGTATATATGCTGTATATTGTTCAGGTTTCTCATAAAAGCATTCCTCACTGGGACAAGCTTTAATGGCTGTTATTTATATTTGGGCTGGGCAGGTTTATTCTGTGCACCTACAGAAATCATTACACTTCCCCTTGGGAAAGGCTTTAGCAACGCATGTTTCACCCTGGCAGATGACTCAGCGATAATATGTTTCCCCTTTATCGGTTTTTTCCTTTGGTGTTATTGGTTACCTTCCACTGGGGTCATTAAAAAACAACTAGAGGAAACAAACAGAGGCCATATACTGGGGTTTTCCTTGCTGTGTAATGAGGAAGGAACTACTTCTAATTATGGAATCTACACAGACTGAAGCTTAGGGTGTGAAGCATTGATGAGCTATTAAGTATTTAAAACTACTTCAGTTGAAATGTGGAGCATATACGGCTTATGGAAAGAAAAATGAACTTAAGGATATTTACACTTTTGGTTCCAGTTTGTAAAGTTAGCAGGAACTGATATCGGAGGCTGCCAGCTAAAATGGCTGAATGAATATCCAGATGGCTGATTGGCATTTACATCATAGCATGAGTGCATGTGGCTGCGTTCGCAAACACAAAACAGACAGGTACATACATAGACACATCTCCATGAAATAAGCTTGTATGATGGTAAAATGCACTCCTCCTGTCTTTCTCCAGACCTTTCTGCCATCTCTCTTTGTCAAACACAAACACAAATGTTCCCTCCTCAAACAGCTGTTTCCGTGCCACAGACAGGTTTCCTTGGACCAAGACTCAAAGAGATGCAGAGACTCATAAGACACGTGAACATTTGGATTATACGCATCCATTAAAATCATGGCAAAAGCTACTGCTCACTGAAGCGTACACTGAGTGTAATGGATCCTTGAGGGGCTACAAGAAGTACAAAGTGGATCAAACAGAGGTTGGATCACATGCTCATCACATGCTCACACTCACTTGCTCTCTTACGTTTCCTTAATTCTGCCATTTTGGGTCACCTGTAGCAAATTTCTTCTTCGATTACTCATTTTATAGAGAAGCTGCCTCGTTACTCCAGAAAGGGAAAGGCAAGAGACAAAATGCTCGTATGAAGACTGAAAATTCTCTGAAAAAAAATCTAAATAAAATAAGTTAAGAATGAATTATATGAGATACTTTAAAATTAAAATAGAATATTAGCCAAAGAAATAAAATTTATAGCGTGGTTACAGTGCAAAAATAGCCCCAAACTTAATAAAGCAGTGGTAAACAAAAAACATTAATTTAAAAGAGGTTAGATTTAGTACAGACCTCAGATCTACCAGAGGTTTGTTCCAGATTTGTGGTTCAGAGGAACTAATGACTACTTCACTACATTTAGTTTAACCCTTGAAAGCAAAACAGTCCCAGATGACCAGAGAGGCCTGGAGGGTCAGTAATATCAGTGCAGATTAAAAAGGTATTTTGGGCCTTGAGAATTTAAAAATGAGTCCTTTTCTGAAACAAACAAGAGAAAAAAGATGCAAAAAACAACCAAGAAGGTATGAATAGCATTTTCCACATTTACAATGTTTGTTTGCATTTTCCACATTGTAATTTAAATGAAACATAATGTGGGTGCGAGCCCCCAGCTATGCTTTGTAAGAACTCTATTGGCAGCTATCTGCAAGAACTACAGATGTCAGATTACTATGGAGTCCAGTCAAATATAAATTGACTGTCTTAGTAGTAGGTTCTTTTTGCACTACTGCCTTTGGAGTATGATATTCATCATAAAATCCCAAAGAAACATTTTGACTGTCAGAGTCAATGCATATAATAGAAAGTGTCATTCAAAGTTGTAACGTTTTAGTGGCCTGTAGATGGATCAGAGGGTGATATAAATAGAGAGAGAGAAACCCATGCATCTGCTTTAAGAATGGCTTATCCACCTCTGCTCTCATTCACTCTGCCTCAATCATTAAACTTAAGTTGGGAGGGACTGATTAGACTAATTAAGAGTAAGGCCTAATCAAGTTTTAGTTAAGATGTTAAATTCCATACACAGTAATTGGTATGCATGGTATTAAAGACATTACACTGGATTTCCTTGCAAATGCAAAAGACTGCCAAGGAATAGAGTGGGTGTCTGTACCAGCACCCCAGTGAAATAATAAGGTGCACATAGGGGGAAGAGCAGGGACCCTGTTGATCTCAGGCATCTGCTCTATGTTTAAAATGGAAAGAGCAACAGAGGTGGAGCAGTTGGAGCATATAAAGTACACTACTGCTGTCAGAGAAAGCCTGGGAGCTCCAATTGAGGTGTTTCTGTTTTTATTTTTAGCCTGTGCTTGAGAGACAGGGTTTAGCTTATGGGAATCTTATAAAAGTGTATTCACAAAGTGTAATGACCTAAAATGTGGTCTCGGAGCGGTTAGTTGCTAAACAACATATCATGTTCATCCAATACTGATGAAGTTTTTGTGACTGCAATTCACAGGTGCAGTCAGACAGGAAATCATTGACATTCATGCACCTGGTCTACCACCTGTCACTGCTGGCAACTGAACAGGCAGCTCACTCACACATCTGTTTATGGTGTTGCAGAAGCTTCACATTCAAACCAGTGCCATAAAACTGAAGATTGTGTTTGTGTTTGCTATTTTTATTGAATCGACACCTTCACTGAGCCCCATTTAACAGCCTAAAGAACAACAATGCAGTGTTTCAAGTTCAATAAAAGTGATTTTATCAATGCAGCCATGACTGAGCACACAGCACGCAGGAAAACACACACGTTCACCAGTTCACATAGGTACACTTACATGTACAATACAACCCTTCACAAAACACTGTCAAACATTGAACTTCTTTTGTATTGTAATAAATAAATAAAAACACAAACATATATATATATATATATATGTATATACACATGGTACACATCAAAATACTGCCACTGCCTTCTTTTCCCATTAGGAAACTGCAACAGTAATTAAACCAATTCATCTTTCATAATGTCTGTACAAACATCAAGAGACACCTAAAGCATTGGCACAGGGACTTCTTTGCACATAAAAATGCCCATGAGAGATAATATGTAAATATACTAAATATACATGAATATTCAAGTGTAATAGTTTAGCAATAAGCATGATAGTATTAATAAGGCAACTTCATATTGTTCTGGGTGTTTGCAAAGATAATGTTAGGATCTTGAACCGTTTATAGCTTGTGTAAAAGTAAGGATTTTTATAAAGTAATGACAGGAAATAAAGAAAATAAGAAACAGACTAAGAGTCTACAGCCATGCTAGCGGCTCGGTGAGGCATACTAAGGCACAATGGTGCTTTGAGCTAAATGCACATGTTGACATGCTCACAGTGACAATGCTCACATGCTGATATTTAGCATGTGTAATGTTTGCCATAGGGTGTTAGCATGCTAACGTCTGCTGATTAGAACCAAAACAACTCTGTTGGTGGAGCTAGATGGAAAGTTCAGGGATCACCAAATTTATTATGATTTATCTCCAGGGGGGCATGAATGACATAAAAATGTTATGACAGTCCATCCTATAGTTGTCGAAGCATTTCATGCAATAACATAAATGCCAAATTCATGGTGGTGCAAGAGGAAAAGTCATTTGGATTAATCCACTTAAGACCATATCTCACATCCCATTCCACTGGAAAATGTTAATTGTTAAAATGATTACATAAGCACTTAAGGTGGTTTAACCCAACATGTTTTCTTTCTGTCTATTGTCCTGCACCACAACTTCCTTTCACTTTTTACAGAAAGAGTTGTGCTCAAAACATGCTTTCTTCAGGCTTTTGTAGTTGAAAATCACATCTGTGCTTATTTCTCTTAACAAGAAAGATGTGCCTCAGATAAAAATAAATAAATGATGGCTGCACACAGCGAGTCTGGAAAACATGGGGCCGAGACTGTCGCACCTCATCTTTCAATCCTAATGTGCTTCACGTTATGCTCGCCTTTTACATAAACAGAGCCTGTCTGATAAATGAAAGAGGAGCAGTTTACTCCGTGGCAAGATCATCCTCCACGAGACAGATGCCGCCTGATGTTCTGTTGATATTGGCAATAGACGGTTTCTCCTTTTGTGGTAAATTTAATAAATATAGCGCTCGAGGGACAAGATATGTGGGACCTGAGAAAGCGAGGCAGTGAGGGAGGGACAGTAAGAGGTAGAAGGGTGGGGGGACTGCAGGGACCCAGTCGATAAAGACCACACACACACACACACACACACAGACACAAATAACACAGAAAATAAAGAGACCTTGAACACCCAGTGGCGCCTCAAGCTAAGGTGCATGACACATGTGAGATGGATTCTGAAACAACTTCAATTTCTTTATCTCTGTCCTCATGTTTCCAGTAACTTTACAACAACGAGCACAAAAACAATCGCTAGAATATTTAAAAAGGCACGACAAAAGACTGTAAAATAGACAAATGCTTTCTGAAGTCAACCTGGATCTAATCCTGATGCCTCACAAATGTCTTCATCGTATTCCAAGTGCTGGGTTGGCTGTTTTAAAGTCTGCAGTGTATCAACATTCAGAGGTACACAATGGTTTCTTCACTGCCGTCCTCGCCACCGCTGTCAGTCTCCAAGGAAACCAGTGTGCTAAGGTCCACATGAGGGTCACTGGGATGCGGGACCACTGCATATGGGTCAGCTCCACTTGCTGTTGATGACCAGGCCTCCCCGATGTAGCTGTGACTGTTATGATCTGAGTGGGCACACAAAAAGCACAGTTATTGTACTGTGTAGAAGAAATGCAGCTCACACTGATAATAGAGTGACCAAATATAAACTGAGACTAAACAGAGACTTTATCATTTACTAACCACTGCTAAATAATCACCAGGACTTGTAGCCACTTCTTTAATGAGCTCAGTCTAATTGTTCAACCCACTCATCTGATCTCTCTAACTGCATATAGATCAACCACAGCTGCTGCACCTCAGCCTGCCGCTCCCTCCTGCGCCGGAGCATGAGACTGGCAGTGACAACAAAAAGATTTTCAAGCTATCAATCATTCCCCCTCTACTTACAGGTGCCACTTTCATCATTATCTTTGTCAACGTAATCAATCGTCACGGTCAGGAGTCGATGACACCTGCCTCCTCACACTTGAGAAGCAGAGATGGGAAACGAGGGTCCGGAAACAAGGTGGGATGAACAAAAATGTCAGTGTGAGCAGCCTTCAAGCAGATAACAAGGATTCAAACTCGTGAGTTGGCAAACATAAGGCCTGCTGAAATGTTTCTGAGCAAAATATATCCCTAACTTCAGGGGTGTTCCTTTTAAGAATCAATAACATTATTATTCAATTAAAGGAGATCTGAAAGAGAGTGTGATATTATGGGTGGCATCTAGTTGACGATGAATGTGTGTGTGTGTGCTTGCATTCTTAAATTTGCGTGCATGGTGGGTGCCGTCTAGCATTAGGGCAGGTGCGCTGTCATGGTAACAGATGGCGTGAACTATAAATTGCCTCATTGTGTCCCTGTAGGAAAGTGTCTCTGTCTGATTAATTATATAAGAGTCTGTTAGAGTAGCTCTGTTAGCCACTATATAGGCCCGTGCTCTGATAGATGAGACATTGGTGTGCAGCCAGATGATAACACTGAATCTCTGTCTTAATCCATGAAGTAATGCCACTTTAGTACTATTAATTTGTTGCAATATGCATGCTATTTATAGAAATAAAAAAAAAAGAAATTTCAAATAAATTTGAAACCAGTTGGCTAGAGTCCTTAGAGCAACTGTTGTGTTTAATATTTTTATTTTATGTCTTTTATTGTCTTGGTTGATGAGACAAAAAAGGTATGTTTTATTCTATTCTACACTAATCATGACAACATAATCATTAGTGTCATTTAGCCATTACTGCGCAGCCCGATACTTTGTTAGGAGGTCACAGATCAGGTTTGTGCATCACGCAGCATACTATACAAGGTGTGAATTAAACCACGTCCTGTAAAGAGCACACGTTTCATCTCCCTTTTCTTCCTCAACACTCTCCCTCCTTTGTATGAAAAGGTGAGCAACAAAAAACCGACGCGACTCATCAGATGAAACGTCATTTCTGCAAATTCCATCCAACTGGTTCCCCGAGATTACATTGTGCAAGGACAAATTATGGAAATCCTTTGAATGAAGAAAGGGTGTGTATTTGTGTGTGTGTATGTGTGAGTGCATGAGAAGAAATCTTCACATGCTCAGGTGAGGATGAGAAGACAGATCATATTTTGATCCATGTGACTGGCGGTACAATAGAGAATTTGCATTTGAAAGGGTTTCCTGTTCTTTTCATATGAAAAAAAAACGAGATACCAGGTTCCTTCACACACCATGTAGCGTGTGATTCAACATGAGGTCATAAAGCAGGTCTTAAAATCTGAGATTGCACATAAAATACTAAAATGACTCCTTTTAGACGTTTAACTCTAACGGTGAATTATTATGAAGATTGAGGAATATTATTCAGTGTCATCACAGGCCCTCATGGGATCCACTGAGGAATGTATTGTGGGTGGATAGCAGCTGTAAAGCACCCCTCGTTGTAGATTGCAGCCAAGTATACACCCCAGGCTTGTTAACAAGTGACTCCAGTTTCACTGGGGCTTGTGTGTGCTCAATAACGAGGAAAGGTTAATAAGCCGATCAATGAGGAAGAGATTGTGCTGCACGCTGTAGCTGGTAAACAATACCAGAAACTCTCCATCAGCTGCAGTTCACTCCCTTTTTTACGAGGGCTGAGGGACGAGACATATGTAACCTGTAATTTTCCCCGCATTCTGTGAATATGAGAATGAGCTTGTGCATGAATGGATTAGGGAATGGAGACAGGCAAACGTGAGAATGTAGCTGACAGGTTGCGAGAGAAACACAGATTAATATGTGTCTGCATCTCTCATTCCCCCCGCGCACCCCCTCCCCTTCGGCTGATGCGATGACAAGTCATGCTGTAATGAGTTTTATAAAGATTCTTTTAGATCGATGTCCCAATCAGTCAGCCATCGCCTGTGAACTGTGATTCACATGCTGTTGTCTGCCCTGCCAGTCGATAGATAGAGGAACCATTGATTTTCTTTTCCTTTGGCAGGCGAAGGCCCCGGCTGGCTGCTGGTGCAGGTGGAGGTGGTGGGAAGAAGCGGGGGTTTCTTTGTCAAGAGACACTGATTAACTGAGAGGAAGGACAGATAAGGCCTAACCAGGGATACAGCCTTGAGAGGAGTGTGTGTGTGTGTGTGTGTGTGTACAGTACGCTCTTGCATACTTGGGTGAAACGAGTGCAGGCAGAGGGTATGTTTACATTCTCACAGGTAACAGATTTCTCATTTACGTTGAGCTGCAGAGACAATACAATAACAGTGAACTACCGTCCAATACAAGAGGCACTTGAACTGTGTCATATCAAGCCATTAGCAGTAAGGTACAGGATATTAAACATAACCACTCAATTAGTAATTGCGCTACTTGATGCATTCGTTAGCAGAATTTTTTATGCCAGCTTACTTCCCTTCACAGAAGGTAACGAGCAAAATATAGCTTTAATAGATCTTAATTATTATGAAAATGAATGTAGTTACGTGGAAAAAGATCTAATCAGATAAGTTATTCTCTAGCTTTGGTTTCTTTTTTCAGTGGCTTTTATTGCTGTAACAGTTACCGTGTTAGAGCTCCCTATTGGTTGACCCACCCAAACAATATGTATTACAGAAGCAGGAGACAACAAATGGAAAAAATACAACAAAAAATGAAATATGAGTCCTCATGAGCCCCTAGTTGCCATTGAATTTGTTTTTTTTGCTGTGAAATTTCCCTCTATAACAGATGATAAAACATGAACTCATTGGTAATTCTTACCGCTGGGTGTATGCTGCAGTCCCAGCCTTCCTGTGGGGCTGTAGAGGTATCCTGTCCCCATCACCCATCCCTGTGAGTCAGAGTGTGGACTGTGGGGAGTCTTGGCTATGGGGGGCTGTCTGCTGTTGGATCTTGCCAGCAGGGTGTTGAGACAATTGTGCGCGCTGGGGTCGTTTCTTTTATGGTGGATGTGGCGGTTGTTGACGCTGGTGCTGGCGAACGCAGCCTCATTCACAAACACGGAGCCGTTACCAGCGTGGTCTCTGGACTGGCTTGGTGCTGAGTCCTGTGTGAGAGAGCAAATGTCACGCTCACATTCAACAACAGAGATGAAAGATATAGATGAAGCCACTCAAATGATGCTCATATTCTCTCGTATCTTTGAAATGCACTGATGCATTTGCATGAAGGGAAGAGGAAATACATTTCGTAACTGAATGAGCAAAACCTATAAAAGCCTCTGTTAAGAGACCTTAAGATGAAGTGCTCTCAATCGGTAACTGAAAATAATTATAAGGGTGTTTCACTTACAATCAAATTTCCCACTTACGTCTATTGGTATCTAGATCCTGGAAGAATATAACTAAAAGTGCTCGGGCAGATTCCGCTAGAGGTAAGTGGGGAAAAAAGGTTTAATCATTTCAGTGAAGTGACCCTTTAATATATGGTGAAAGGTGTTACTGCTGCAGCTTGCTTAAGGCTACAGCCCTTCCTCCTGTACCCTCCTAATACTCAGATGACCCATCTTCACATCATCATGGCCCTTCCTCTGCTGAGGGGAGGCAATACAGCTAATTAGAAACGACCCGAGAGCCGGTGTGTGTGTGTGTCTGTGCCTACGCCATTCGATCTGTCTCTGACCCCGTGAACTGCTGCCTCTGGCGAGAACATTAGCAGGGGAACATTAGGACCTCCACTGCCTCCGCACACCTTTGTGAAACCACTGCTGTTAATGCAGCCTCCACACTTACTAAAATAGATGAATGGAAATAAACAAGTCCACAAAAAGCCGTGAGAGCCTCATCACGTCTAGCCTTCAGGAGCCCAAGGTGCTGTGTAAATTAATGAGGGAGAGAGGGAATATTGTAACATGAGCCTGCTCATTTGTCTGCCCATTCAAGTGCTCGCTGTGTGCGTCTTTTGAACAGTCACACCTGCTGAACTGAGCAGCACAAAGCCGTACCCAGCAGAGGCTCGCATGGATGTATGTGCTATATTAGTTTCACCGCTGCTGCTCGTGCATGTGAGGTACAGTGAGACTCAAAGGGCACAGGGAACAGTGCTCCCTTTATCCTCCATGCCCTCCAGCAGCAGGGAACATTTCACCATAGTGTTTTTCAAGTGTCGATAATTTAAGTCCTTTCGGACACGATTGATTGGTTTCTTGGGCCGTGTGCCTCTGGTTTTAATTATTTTGTCGGAGCTTTTATTTGCAACGGTTTAATTATCATCAATCATTAAGATGTTTATTGGTAAGTGGGGCTGCTGGAGCACTAAGACAAATGATGCTGAAATTGCTCTCATTATCGCAGGTCATATATCAAGAGGGGATTGAGCTGCTCTGTGTAAATGAGTGAACTAACGTAACTCAGGCTGATAGCTGTGACTTCAGCCATGGTGCACTCCATAAACACTGCATATCTACCTCACACTCATGTCCAGGGTCGAGAGATTTAGTCAGGAGCATTGCTGAACTTTTGACTAAACATCGGAAGTTGTTTAAAAATCCAATGACAGTTGTATAGTTGTTGGTTGTGTGCCCCCCTTACCTGCTGCCCATCTAGAGGGATGACCATGTGAGGGATCACAGTGGGCAGACTCCTCTGCCGGCTGTGCCTCCAGGTCTGGACCAGCTTTTCCTGGTTCTCCAGCCGTTCGCGCTCCCTCTCCACGTTCCTCTGGCCCTCCCTGAGCCGCTCCAAGCTCTGCTGGTACTCCTCCAGCTGCTCATCCAACTCTTCCCTCTCACGCCGAAGCCTGTCGGCCTCCAGGTGGCACTGCCTCTCCCTCACCTCCAGCCTGCTCTCCTGCTCCTCCTGTTGGCTCTCCCTGGCCTGACACTCCCTCTCCCAGCGCTCCTTCTCTTGGCGCAGACGGTCTTGGAGCCGCTGAGCCGCCGCCACCTCCTCCTTCTGTTTCTCCAGGTTACGCTGCTTCTCCTGTTCTTGAAGGGTGTTGCAACGGATACTTGGAAGATGAGGTCGCTGGGCACGGGGGGAAGGGCGCCCGGTCTCTTGGAGAAGGAGCCTCTGGACCTCATAGCAGCTGTCCTGGATGGTCACCGTGGCCTGGCACAAAAAGGCAAATGGCACAGAGATGGGTTTCACAGAAATGCAAAGGCTCAACTACCACTTTAACCACATGTGCATCCTCACAACATTCAGTAAGAGAAGGTGATTTGAATTGCAAAAGTGATCCTGATCAGGCTTTACTGGGGGCTTTGACTTCTGATGTGTTAAAGCAAAAGCATCTCTTTAAATGGTGAAATGTTACCACCACCGGGAGTAGAATGGAGATCTTCAGATATGCAAGAAGAGATACAGAACTTTTCAAAACATCAAACTTACACAGATAGGCAAAAGTCCTCATGCAAATACACACACGTTCTGTCTGCACAAATTTACATTTTATACCAAAAACCTGTGTGACTAGCAGAACAAAAGGCCTTCCTATGTCTCTCAGCAGAAAACGATCAGTAGGATTCCTGCTCCTATAGCTCGCTACTTTTGGCTTCAAACAGCTGAGAGTAGTTGTCTTTTGCTGAAGCTGGAGTGTGCAGGCATAATAAAGCCTTTATCTTGACTGAGCATGACACTAACATAGCACATATAAGCTCCCTGTGAGAACAGAGGAGGTTTGTTTGTTTGCTGGCATGCTGATCAGATAATAAAACAGATGACGGCCATGAGCATGAGAAAAAGTAGCTGGTGATTAACTGGATATTGTGTGATGAACTCACCTGCAGACTGTAGAGTAACTGGGTCAGGCTTTGGACACTTTGAGCGACCTGTCAATGACCAAAATCACATAAAACATGCAGATTAAAGACCCTGCTGTGCTGCATACCTTTATAATTCTGAGGACTTCATGTAAATGTCACCATTTTCCTGTTAAATAATGAGGCAGACTTTACAAACTACTCACTGGGAAGTCGAAATAACTTCCTCTTATGGCAAATTAATGGAGAGGTTGCATTCATGCAGCATGTGCGCCCCCTTGAGGCCGCCTGGTGTCCTACCACACTGTTTAAGGTTAAATTATCACATTGAAGTCAGTAAGAAAATTATTCTCTCTTATTGGAGTCGTTTACCTCACAGGTCACCAAAAGCTACAAACAGCAGAACGACTGTGGCGCGGTAATTCGAATATGTCTCCATATCTATTTTTAATGGCGCAATACCTTTGGGAACTAAATGGACCTCTTCCCTTATTATGAACTTATCAATGATTCATCACATTAAGGCTGAAATGTAATTCCAATAGACTGTGCTGAATTATTAAAACAACTGCTGGCGATCTTGAACCACACATCTGTGAAGAAATGCGAAGAAGTGACGTTCAGATGCGGGCTGTAAGAGGCTGTAATGACCTATAATACCTCTGCAATACCACTGCGCCTTCACCATCACAACTACAGTAATGGGAAAAACATTACATCATATTGCTGCATCAATATTTAACTCCACAACACCCATTTAATTTACAATCTTTATTTCTATCATGAGGTCATACAAAATTGCCATGAGCTGAATACATATTGTATACCAGAGACTGTGCTGTACCTCGAGGTCGATGTCATTCGGGCCTGTTTTTTGCAGGAGAGTTGGGGAGTGAAGGACGAGGGCCTCAGACCAACTCCCCTCGCTGGCCTCAGCATTTTCAGGCGAGGCCTCAGAGTCTGTGGGGGGCTGCACAATTGCAGCAGGGCTGACAGGAAACACAGAGTCTGTGTCGGAGTCCAGGCTGTGACTGGATGGAGAACAGGCCTTGGATGACAGAGTAGCTTTCAGGTTCTCAGCTGGGAAACAAAAACAACACAAGTGTGAAACTTCGTCTGCTGCTCAATCAATTAAAACCATGAGAACAAAAAAAAACATGAGAGTGGGAGCTCTGTTGGAAGAGCATGATTCAATATTTTGTGACATCAAGGACAAAACAAATGCTGGAGGCAGCGTGGTAAAAAATATGGCTGACCATTTTCATATTTTCTGGGCTTGTCCCTTTCATTTTTCACGCTGGCAAGAGATTTCTAAAGAGATTTGGAATAGAGGTTATTTGCTCTTTTGTTAAATCAAACCTGAGAAAAATCCTGGATGAATTTGTACCACAGAATGTACAGCATATGTGCTTTAACATCCCTTTACTACTTGTTACTACACTTAACCACCATTTAGCATTTATAAGAAATACATAAACATTTAATAAATGGTTTACAACAATGGTTTACACAAGTATAAGTAGTTGTAAGTTGATATAAGTGTTAATTAATGTATTTGTCAAAAAATAGAACTCTAACCAGGAGGCTGGTTATAGACAAATAATGATGAATAATATAAAATGTCCTTATCTGCTTACATTATCGTTCGTCATAAACCTTTCATTAGTGTTTCATGTAGTGCCTATAAATGTTAAACAGATGGGTAAAGAAAAGTGTTGCCCATTACTTATTCATTTCTATTGATACTTTTGAATTCAATGCTAATATGCTCTATCTATTTTTTCTTTACAAACTTTTTTTACTGCACTGTATGCCTGTGTTTCCTCCTGCAGTGAACACTAAATGTAAAACCCTCCCTCACCCTCTTGCAGAGCTGCAGCCAGCAGCATGGCAGCCTGGGGCAGCTCCTCTGAGTGCGGCTGGATGAGCAGCCGCGGTCCGACTGGTGAAGCGTCCGCCCTCCCACTCAGGGCAGAGAGCTCCGCGTAGATCTGCAGCTTCTCGTCCAGGCTGGAGCAGATCCGCTGGTCCTGGCTCATCAGATTTTCTGATACACAAGTTCATAGGTTAAGTATTGTAAAATGGTAATTCAGGGGTAAAAAAATGATGTGGAGAATAACAAATAAATTATGTACAAGATTTCCAAATACCTTGGAATTTATGGATCTTCTGAATACGAGCCTCAGCAGCTCGTTTTTCCTCTTCAGATTCACTTGCGCATTCCTCTTCCTCTGGACAGCTGAGCAAGGAAAGCAGTAATTGAAGGTTAGACTGTTCACAAAAGTTGAAATCTGTAGTTCTCAGCATCTCTTCAGTTTACACACACACAGACAGTATAAACCACAGACTTACACACACCTCTCTACAGCCTCTCTAATGAGCCTCATCCAGGTGTTTCGTTCCTCTTTGGATGATGTGTGGACCTCGTACATTTCTGGCCCGGCGGCTGATGCACTGATCAAAAACATTCCTCTCTCCTCATTTGCAACTTCTCGCACTATTAACTTCTGCAGGGCAATGACTGGAGGCTTCTGATCCTGAAGCACGTAAAAAATGCAGAGGAATAATATATTACATGATGTGATAATGGAAGGATAAAAAACACAGCTGATTACTGCTGCAGCTTAGTTTTCTATGACATCAAACCGTACCACAGTGGCGAATGTATACTTCTGGTCCTTTTCTTGCAGAAAGATGAGTGTATCTGTGAGAAGGAGCCCCAGGACATCTGCGGAAGTGAGGATAAGCAGGAAAACATGTGTAAAAGGATGCACAAATATCATATTAACTGAACATCAAAGTAGGTGTCAGTGTCACCTTTAAGGCGCCCAGTGGCAGTCTTCCACAGAAGCACGCCCTGGTGTCTGAGCGTCTGTCCCGGCCCCATCATGTCCTGCTTGCGAAAGGTGTGGCCGTTTTTCAGCTTGGTTGCGCTGCGATTCTCCATGCGGTTCCACACCTCCTGTAACTTCTGATGCTGCTCATATTCACTGACGCTCAGGTCCACGGCTGCGATCACCTCTCGAATCTGAGCCAGTGCTTTTGAAAGGTCTGTGTGCTCCTCTGTTTCCTCTGAGGGATCAGGAAAGAGAAATATGTGACTACTGACAGGCACATCTTGTTTGACTGTGTATTTTAAATGGAATTATTGTGTATTATATTATGTTATTGAGAACGGCGTAGCTTCGGTGACCATATGACCGTGCAGCCACCAGATGGCAGTGCATGACTGACCTTGCGTGTACTGAAGGATCCTCTCCAGCAGCACTGGGTACTTTGTAATCCTTTGGGTCACGAGCAAGATGCACTCTGGGATCTCCCTCCGTCGCACCAAAGAATTGTTACCTTGTTGCTTGAAAAAGTAACATGAAGAATTATGCTACATCCCCCTGGGAGGGTACTGATGCTGTGGTTTAAATGCATTTCTAAAAAGGATGCTCTGAGACAGTTCTGTACCTTAATGAAGCTCTGAAATCTCTTGTTATGTTGCTGGAGCTCTTTGAAAAAGCTGACTGCTTCATTGTGGCGACTGCAGAATTCTCCATATACCTGCTTCATTTTCTCACTGTTCTCGTCTGAAAACTGCAGAAAAACACACACCTCCAGTGATTCACAGCCTTTCTGCTTTCCATCGATTGCACGATTCCATCGAGAAACACGCAGTAGACCAGCTAACCTGTTGGAGCAAGACGTCCCCTATTTGCTCGATGAGGTAGTTCCTGTGTCCATGCGGCAGGGCCGAGCTGTGTCGCCGCTCCTTCATGGCAGCAAAGAAGGCGTGGTGGAAGAGAAGCAGCTGGTCCAGACAGGGGAAGACCCGCTCCACCGCTTCTGGATCTAGCTGCACTTCCTCCTTCATACCTCGCCGGAAAACCTCTGCCATGATGTGAAGCGTCTGTAGATGGTGAAGCTCAGTCTGCATCAGCTCTGCATCAGAAGTTCAACATACACGTATTCAATGTGTGTGTCACATAAAAACATGTAATATATCACACCAGAAAGCCTTATCTGGTATTCAATCATAGCAATTTATGACAATTATATGTGATTACAGCAGTTTCATAGATGAAATACTGACATTGGCAGAAAGTGACACATTCCAGCGGTCTTCTTTCACAACTCTGACATCTGCTTACCATAGATAACATCCTGCCTCTTGACAGCTCGTTTGTCCTGCTTCTTGCAAAACTTGTGCTCTACTGTCAGACTCCACGACTCAGCCTCGTAATCGACAGCATCCACCGAGATGTCACTGTGGACATACGCGTCCACGCAGTCTGCAGAGAGAAAGAGGTATCGCATCAGAACTGCCAGGGTTCACTTCCATTGATCAGTGTTCATAACATTTACTAAAAAGAAACAGCATTTGCATTTACTCACAGATCACATTGTGCTGATGTGCACAAAATCTGATTTAAAAACTTATAATACAACCTGGGAGAAAATGGCGTTTTAAAAATGTTCAATGCAGCTAGTCTGTTTTCCAACCTTAGTACTTAGAGGGAATCTGTTGCATCGTCAGCAGTTTATTTGCATTTTCTGAGCTGTGCTGGTTGCAAAAGCATTCTGTGTATTTCATCCCTCAGCACCCACTCCCAGCAGGCAACAAACACATCAAAGTTTGTGTGCAGGACAAAAATTCCACGTCAAAATCAGAGTTGAGCTAATTTTTAGGTATTTTTCTGTGGAAATCTGTTAAAAATTGAATAAAATGAGCATTATGCATCTCACACCTTCTCCAAAAAATGAGTCAGTGGAGGTGGAGGACACTGGAGTCGGCAGGAGCTCATCTGATCGGCTGGTGACCTTCAAAGCATCAGACTCTGTCTCTGAGCTCTCGCTGAGCCGACTGTTAGACAGAGGAGAACATGCACAACCATTATTATTTTCATCAATATCCCCACATCATATTATGTTATTTTATCAAGAGCTTTGTGACCTGTCACTGCCTGGGAAACTCCCAGAGATGGGGCATGACAGGGTCGCTGTGTCTTTCTTCTCCTTAGCGGTCACGACAGGCAAAGAGGTAGAGCTGGGGATGGCACACTGAGGAGGACTGTCTCTCACTGTGAAATCTGTGAGAGAAGCAAAGGGAATCAACAATAATCATGTCTAGTTCAAACACAACAAAACATTACAAACAGGACATTTCACACACAACATGGTTAAGAGAACCTGACGGCAAATTTTTTAGTGACCGTAGACCCTGGTGCTGCAAACTCACTCTGTGGGAGGGATGCTGTCCTGTTCTTCACCATGGTAACCGCATACTTATCCTGAAATTTCTAAGTAATACACATGGGAGAGGCTGGTTACAGCACATAAAAAACTGACACAAGGACAGGTTGCGGTTGAGATGAGTAGTTCTGGCCATATTTCAAGACAGTACTCACTTTCAAACACGGGGGGACTGAGTCTTTACAGCCCTTATGGGCGATAGCAGTACAACCTGGGAAACACAACAATATTAAGCTTATGCGCATTTTTTCACAAAAAATATAATTGTAGGCTTCTTGAATTTAGACTATTACTTACTTGAGCAATGGAGCAGGTCTTTTCCAGAAGCTGGTTTCTCACACACCACACACACGGTGGGGCCTAAACAGGAGCCTGTGTTAAACCGATGTCCATTCAGATGCCTATCCTTGGCCTCTCTGTCCTTCCCTTTCCCCTTGGAAAACCACGCCAGAGACATAGGTGTGAATAGAGCAGCCATACAGAGAGAGGCAACACGTGCCTCAATTCATATACCTATTAACCAGGGTGAAGATCACTCTCAAGTTTCCATCTGTAGATGTGTGATCCTGGAATGAATCCCTGCCTTTTTCCAAACCGTAAGACAGTTCACTACCAAGGAAATGGAGCGCAGCATAAACAACAGATTCAGCTCAGGGAAAGCTGCCATTCTCTGTGCTGACTCAACAACAGAGGATTAATCATTAAAAGGAAAGAGGCCGGAGGCAGCTTGTTTGGTCTGTCACTCTGACCTTGAGTTGTTCCCAGAAAGATTTCCTGGTTTGTGTCTCACAGGGAGCAGAAAGAGTCACATGTTCCGCACCTGAGTCTAGACGTCAGATTCTGGCCTTTACAAAAGTCTCTACTAAATAGTGAAATTTACACACCTGCATTTAAGCTTTCAAGCTAAGCTGATAATGTAACATAGCATGTAAAACTGGTTTGTATGTTCAGCAAGAGCAAGTTTAATTTTTGTTCAGTTATTCCTTTTAGATGTTTTTGCCGAGTGTAACAGCAGAAGCGTTGACTGTTCGTGGTTTGGACTTACCTTGGTCTTGTTGCGCGTACTGGACATTCTGCTCTTGAGGAAACTGAACGTTCGGATGACTTTGTATTTCTCTGACTCCACCTTTGTTGGGATGTTGTACTTATCCAACTCCTCTTCCTCAATTCTGAAGAAAAAAAACAAATAATGTTGGTGAAATGTTCTTACATTACATTTGCGCTCTCTAACGTGTTAGTTGGTAAAGTCATCCTCATTTTCTTCTTGGTGAGTCTACAGAACATCAAAAGTTGGAGAAGTTTGACGGGCTTGTGTAAGTGCAGGCAGCAGGTCCATGTGAGTGTGAAATGCGCAGCTGTATATTCTTATATGCTCAAAGTGCTGGAGCATATAATGACCTGGGTCATTAGTTTAAGCTGCAACTTCCTGCCATGACATGAAAAACAGTTCATCCAAAAATATCATTTCAACCGATACTGCACAGCCAGTATTTTCTGGTCAAATAAAGGTTAGTGGAATTAATCAAAGAGAAATTCTCATCACATAAAATCCTTTGTTAGTCTCTAGAATGAGGTAAAATCATTCTCTGCAACTCTGTGCTGTGAAAGTAAACAAAAATTAGTAGGACTGTTAGAGGATCGATACATGCAAGACGATGATGACTTTTGATGCTGTTCAAAGACAATAACTTCATTATTGTTCTGCTGAGGAGAGTCAGGTGGTAAGCGTGCTATAAATATTGGTTAGGATTAGTTTGTTCGAAGTTGATGGTTAAGGATGCCAAAACTGTTAAACAGGGGTCGGCCGCCCCCCACATACTCTTTGAGGAACTCAGACAGGGTGAGATGCTGGAGGGACTCTGCCAGCTCCATGCTGCCCTCATCATCTGCAGACTGGGCTCGCTTACGGAACCTTATTTCCCTGTAAAGAACAGCGCACACACACGCACACACACTGACGTTTTAATGCTGACGAGACGCCACGAAGGCGAAGGAAACATGTCTTGATTTAAGATGCATATCCTGTTGTTCACTTCATCACAACAAAACAGGCACAGACTACTCAGCCTTTAAACTATCCTTGATTATCTTTCACTAGGGGGAGCTATAGAAGTGTGGCAGTTCATCAGGGTATTTATACATGAAGTGGCAGAGGAAATACTGTATCAGATGGAATCTTTCAGCAGTGAAAATAGGCTGAGTGGAACAGGAAGGGGAAATGATATCCTTCTTTCAATAACTACTACCTGTCTTAGAACAGACAGAGTCCATATAAAGCAACAATGTCATGTTTTGTGATCACTGGATGCTAGATTCTGCAATCTTTCAAATCATGCTTTGTAACATACAGTGCATTTATTATACATTGTAACATGTAACATGATGCAACAAATTCTAAAAGTAAGCTACACAGGGACGAGATGACACTTGGCGTCACAGTGACGTCTGTAAGTCACTACCTTTCAAGGAAAAAAAAAAAAGCAGAAAAGATCAAACACCAGTAACACACACGAAACCAGCTCCAACCAGGACAAAAAAGCTTTATAAAAGGCAGCAGCAAACTTCACAAAAAGCTTTATAAAAGGCACTTCACAGTGTTCCCGCTGTCGCCAAGCAACGTTGTTGTCATGGTTACCCACATATGTTGCTCCTGGCACTGGGGATTACATATTTGATGAAACATACTGTCATTTTAATTAAGAGCAAAAGCCACAGTGAGTGAGAAAGGTTGAGTCATTTAGTATTAGGACAGAGAAACACTGAAATTAACTGACAGAAAAAAGGCATCTAGAATACAATGTAATCCAAATTAGAGACTTGAGTACATTAAAATCAAAGCATAAATACCTTTTTTCATGTGACTGCTCTGATATACTGGAGGCTCTTTGCTCTGTGAACATAAAGAATGAGGAGAAGCTGTTAAACTAGTTGCTCAAGAACCTGGCAGCATGTTTGAAATTGACAGGAAAAGCACATGTTCCACCAAAGACTCATCAGCAAGATTGCCAGAACAAATAACTTTCAATAAGGCTGAGGAACAAAATCATGAAGCTTCATTATTAACTTGAATGAATGTTATATATCCATATACATATTTCATATAAAATATGAAAAAGGTCAGGTTTCATTTACATGCAAGCGGAGCTGCTCACCATCACAAGAAGTTCATATTAATCTGAATGCAGCCACTATTGATATGCAAAGTAAGATGAGAGATGATCTGCAGGTGCATAGCCAACACAGAACAATACATATAAAGGTGTAGCGCAGACAGACACGTGCTGAGAGACACCCCTCAGAGACATCTCATCTCTCCCACCGGGTCACTGCAAATGTGATGCACTCTCATCACCGCTCTTATTACAGTAAGGCTGTGTCATGATGAGGAAAGCCATACACAGACACACCTACACACACACAAGCCACTTTCATTGTTTTGATTCAGTTATTTTAATTCGAACTTCAAACCTTCCTTTAGTTTTCCACAGATTTGTACTTCAGGATAAGCTTTTTTTCCCCCCACATAAATATTCACAGACTTTACATTTAAGGTGACAAGGGGAAAAAAATACAAATTTGTATTTTTAATGTTTGGCAGAGAGAGGATCATTTGTGTTTTCAAACTTTATTTATCTGTTTTTACAGCTGCAAAATAGATTTTTAGCCACTTGGGAGCACCAAAAACAAGTTGTAAACACCTAAATTGATAAGATGAGCCTCATTTACAGAGCAACATTAGCATTCATCAGAGTCGCATTTTTGGCCACCAGATGAATGTAAGTCCAATATTCACTCTCATTCTAGCTATGTTTTGGCAGTTGAAAAAAATGCATGGCTTGCTTCTAAATGCTCCACTACCTTCACCTTGACTCCCCCCCTGACACAAACACACACACACACACATACATACGCACTGACACCGACAGCAGCATGCTGGCTTTGCTGAGCCTTAGCGCAGTGTGACGGCTGCAGGTTTGCAGTACTTACTACTAGGGTGGAGCAGAGACAGAGATTTAGACAGAGAGAGGGCCTGAAGGAGAGATCGGCTGTGGCTGACACTGTGGAGCGCGGCATCTACAGGGCACATTGGACAGAGGGCTGCTCACACATCGACTATCACCACGTACAGTCAACTCCAGACTGAGAGCTCTTAAATCACAACTACATGCAGTGGTGGAGGCTCATTTGAAAGCAAAACTAGAATCAAAATAGAAATAGTTTCGCATTTTGGGAACAGTGCTTATTTGCTTTCTTACCAAGAATGGGACTTTAAGATCAATACCACTTTCACTCTGTCAGGGGTTTACATGCTGGACTTCCTGAACAGGCCTGACAACCTCACGTGGTGAGGTTCCCAGTCTTTATGCTAAGCTAAGCTAGCCTTCTTGTGTAGCTTCATATTTAATCGATATAAAAGAAATTGGTAGACGTAGTGGTTATAAATCGGTGTATTTCCCAAAATGAAAACCTATCTCTTTATGCACATACATTTATTGGGAGTTGACTGCACTTACATTAGTAGTCAGGTTATCTACAATTGAAAGCTGGTTTAAGATTAACAGAAAAAGTCAGCTTGTGAGACTGCCCCATTTGTCAATCAAGTGAAGTTAGTTCATGGAAACATTGTTAGTTATGTGTTAGACTACATTTCTAACTATGTGAGGGGATAAACAGTCCTAATTTTACTGACCAGGGCTGATAGCTGCAGTGGGGTTGTCCCGGGCGAAACGAGTAGGACGCAAACTGATTTTCGGGGAAGAGTAGGAATATGAACGCAGTCGAATCCCATGGTCACTGGTTTCCTGGACAAGGGGATACAAATTTCAAACAATACCTCCAGTGATGTTAAGAGAAGTGGAAATACTTGTGTGTGAGCTGGTATTTTACTTTTGTGGTTGGTTCACATGCTGAGGAGGCAGATTGGCTCCGAGTGCATGTAAGGTCAGGGGAGGGACTAAAGGTTTCCCTTTTGTCTTCTCTTTTCTCAACATCCGATGAGAGCGGGGAAAGCAGAGGTTTTGGCTCAGGGCTGTCCTCTTCACTGTCCACTTCCAGAGCCACGAGACTGGGATTGGAGCAATAAATGACCGGTTAAACACACCTGGGAAGTACTGCCTTTTGATTGAAGAAAACTAGATATTTAATACCTGAGGTCACAGGTGTCCATAGGAGGACTTTCTCTCTGATTGGTTGTCTCAGAGGAGGCGGGGCGGTTCAGCCTAGCAAGGGCCTGGTCAGCAGGTGAGAGTGGGGGAGAGCAGGGTACAGAGGGAGGGTAAAAATCCTCTGAAAAGGGTGGAGGAGTGTCGGTGGCTAACAGGAGATCTTCTGAGTCCATCGTGTCCCATAATCCGCTGTCTGTCCCTGTGCTGTCCCTGGTCACTCCACCGAGGCTGTACTTGATGTTGGCATCTTCCCCCTAAGGTACAAACACAAGATAGAAGAAAATAAAAAGTAAATACATTTGAAAAGTAGCAAAATAGAAAAGATTAAATGACAATTTAACAAGCGACAGTGATGCATGACCTGTGTCTGTTCTGTGATGGTCTGATCGCTGCTGTTGATCATGGAGAGCAGAGGATCCGTAGCATGCTGGGTGAACTGGCTCTGGACGCCACTGGACTTCATGGGATGCCCATTTACTATGATAAACATACAGCACAATTTCAGGACAGCTTTAGTCTAGTTTATAATAATTCAAACAGACTACTTCTCTTTGTCTCCCCTCCGTTTTCCCAGCTTAGATCAACTACTCTACAGTACTGCACTGTACAAAATGCAGATGTCTACCAGGAATTTGTTTTTATCCCCCTTAGTGATTGATTGTCACAGACCACTGTGAGACGCCACTTTTCATTACCATTAATCACCCCAGCATCAGCCAGATACTTCGATATCTGGTGGAAAACAGAGAACAGCTTGCAGAACAGAGTGAGTTAACCAGACATCTTAACCAGGCAACTAGAAAACCTCCAAAAGTTATACCAGAAAAGAGAAAATAAATGACCAAACACAGGCTGTTTTCAATTTGATTTCTGCTCTGCTTCATTCTAGTAACTTGGGATCGTTGTGCCATAACTCACTGATCTTTCATCGCTTAAATGTCAGAGCTTAGAGTAAAGAAAGGAAAATGTGATGAGACACTGCATACCTACTCCCTGTTTGACCTTTAAAGGTTTGTTTTCATAGAAAACTCCATATATCAGCCTCACTGGCAAAAAAGTGGATTATTGACTTGTGTTGAGTCACGCTCTCTTTTACCGCGTCTGCTTGACAACATTTATCTGCACCATGTCTTTGTAATGTTCATAAATGGAATAAAAAATACCATCATTTTAACACCAGAGTTCGGTTTTAACTTTTTAAAGCCAGCCTTGAACATCATTACTGGAAACACCAGAGCCTTCTTTATTTTTAGGAACACTAGCAAAGGGGATGGCATGCTCCATCATCAGGTTTTACCCTCCTCCTTTATGAACAGTGAATTTAAATTTTGTATTTTCGTTTTGTTTTGTATATTGTTCTGTATATAAAACCTTAATATGTAAAGTAGCATAAATTAAACTTAAATCACCTCAAAAATGTATGTAAAGCTTGAGTAAGGTGTGTACACTGATACAAAAACAATCCTTCTCAATCATTATCTATGACCCACTAGAAGTGTGTGGTGGTGTCTGTAGTCACAGAGCTCTCTGCCTATCTTTTCTTATTTTGCTGAGTTTGCAGTGTTTCTGGGCGTCAACCTCCAACCAATAAAACCATTCAGGGTGTAATCGCATAACTCCATAAAAACCAGGTGCCAGATCATAAGCACATACCGGAGAGGAAGCATGGCGAGCCACGGAGGCAGCGCCAACTTTGAATCCTACTCATTCTGCCATTAAAAGGTGCAGACAGTAGAATTTAGTAGCATCTACCAAGGAGATTGCAGATTGCAACAACTACTACCCTTCGCCTCACCCCTCCCGTTCCAAGCATGTAGGAGAAGCTACGGTGGCCGACAAGGATTCCTTTGCTTTTCCTTACAAAATGGTTCTCCTCATCTTCTTCGTCTTGCAAGTGGTGCACTCGCGCCACCAAATTCAAGCTGCCACTTTAACATAAAAACGCAAAAGGTCTTGCTAGTCTGTTCTGGACTTCAGTGGACTCTGTGAAAGAGGACCC
Source organism: Pempheris klunzingeri (assembly GCF_042242105.1). Lineage (NCBI taxonomy): Eukaryota > Metazoa > Chordata > Actinopteri > Acropomatiformes > Pempheridae > Pempheris > Pempheris klunzingeri. The sequence continues at coordinate 18,262,390 of NC_092030.1, forward strand.
ACCCTGTGGGCACATACAAAGATCTCATTCTAAGCTAACAAAAACACAACAATTCTTAGTTTCAGGTGATTATACACTTCTGCAAGCATAGTTATGAATATCATACTCCATTTCTGTCAATAGATCCCCCTAAGTCCTACACAATGGTCCTTCAAGTACAGTGAGTGAATAAAGTAACAGTAACAGTATATGCACATTTATATGTACCACTGCTGATGTGACTGCATGTCCGCACAAGTGGTGGATGGTATTAATACTATAACAATGTGGAAAATTACCTCTCTTGATAAGAAGCCAATTTCATAGCTCTCTGTGCACTTTCCACTCAGACTTTGATGTCTGGACCGGCCATGCCTACACTAATGTGAGGGAAATCCTGGGCATCACAGAGGCATTTCCTCTCTGCTGCTCTCACACAGTGAAGACATTAGCGCACAGCTCAAACATACAAGGCAGACTTCTTAGATCCATTTGTCCTATATGTCTTGTTTTCTCTATGTGTCTCTGTCTGCCCGCTTTCATTTCATTTGCTCAAATCAAACTGTGTATGCAGATTCACCAACACACGTGCAAAAATCTCCTCTGTATTTAGAGAGACACCAGTCTCAGCTGGTAGATGAATTGTCACATCGTCTAGCTCCAACAATAACTGACACTGCTGAGTTATGTCAGTGAAACCAGAGAAACCGTATGATCATTTCGACAGATCTGGAAAAAACAATAAGTCTTAATGACAACTTCGTACCACAGCAGCCTTGAAGCGCTGTCATCACAACAAAAATATTCAGCTCAATAGTGAGTTTGATGACTTGACCAATACAGAAGAATCTGGTTAAGGGGAAAACACTGGGATCAATGCCCCTGTGTTGTCACTCAACACTACTTCACGAAGACATATTATCATGCACACCCTCACGCACACTTCAGTTTATGGTCACAAAGTTTATTGGCTCCATTCAGCAGCACCAGAGCCTCACTAGAGTTTACAACAAACTCTTCATTCTTTCACAACAGCACACAGGAAATTAGCATTCACAGTAACCGTGGCAACACCTGAAACATTTGAGCATCCTCTGCAAAGTTTTTACAAGCCAATGAGTGTTTGTGCTAGCTGTGCTTATACAATCTCATGTGCACGTGTGTGTTTAAAGAGATTGACGGTTAATGTATGTGGCTCACCTAAAATGTCAGCTTTTGTAAACCTGCGACATTTGAGCTTGTTAACACCCCCCCTTTTCAATTCAAGTACAGAGCTCCACTGTCCGATCCAGGGGAGTCGGGGGGAGGGGACGGCAGGGCGACGGGCCAGAGGGGGGGCATCTCTCGGCTCAGACAGAGTTTGAGTGGGACAAGCCTGACCCCATTCCTGTCTTTGTCCCAGTGACGGGGCAGATTCCTGCACTCTCAGACCCAAGCAGCACCGCCTGAAGACAAACTCCAGGAGGATAAAACATCTATTTAATCAAAAAAAAACCTCAGACAGAAGTGAATCCCTGTCTGTGTCTGTGAAGCAGTACCTGTATTGATTTCCTATGATGTGATTCAAAACAGAGCTCTGCACATAGTGTCAGCGCCACAAGAGAAATGATTCCAGTCAGGGCTTCTCAACCAGCTTATTATGCGTTGTTCCCACACCCTGCCGTTCAGTACAGCCACAAATATGTTGTCATGTTTTTGTTTTTTATGAATTACCCATTCATCATTCAAGCCACACGGAGCTCCTTGCTTACGTCTGTGTAAAACAAAAATATTTGACCAGAAGTTGATTCCTGACATACTTAGACCCTCCTCCTCTTTCCAAGAAGAGTTGTGTTGACGGCACAACATCAGGTCCTCTGGATATGATTCTACTATCCAGCAATTGAAGCCAGATTTCAGTAGTATTAATGCCATAATATTATTGTGGAGACAATATTTTGGTCTGGATAGGTTGCTAAGGTGTTAACCAAGCCAAAATGTTAAGAAAATAACTCATTCAGTTATCTTCTAAGTCCTTGAAGTAGAGGATCAGATTGGCATTGATAGCTTGAGAGAGAGGAGAAGAGAAGAATTACCAGACAATGTGGATGGATATCCTTCTTCTTCATCGTCGTCATCCAGAGACAGAACAAGCTGTTCTTCAAAAACCTTTCACACAAACCAGAAGAAACACACACAGAGAAAACATGGCTCTTAGGAAACTTTGAGTATTGTTTACTTGAAAACAACACAGATAAAGATACGTGCACATTCGCACGCAAGAACCAGCAACAAGCTTAAGAGGCGAATCTATAAACATTTACAGCACACTCAGTACACTACAGCACCGCAGGCTCACATATGTATATCTGTATGTGTACTCACATTGTCCACCAGCGCGTACTCGTCCACTCGGAGCTCCTTGCTAACGCCTGTGCAAAATAAAAATATTTAACCAGAAGTTGATGCATGACACAGTAACACTCTCCGCCTCCTCCCAAGGAGAGTCGGGTCCTCTGGATATGACTGTGCTATCCAGGAATGGAAAACTGGCCAATGAGATGTTGTGCTTGCGCAAAGCAGCAGGTCCAGAGGAAGAGCACATACTCCCTACTGTGAGGCTGTTATTTCGAGAGGATTAATGGACGGCTGCTGAAGTGGGGACAGGGTTAAGGTCAATATCGAGGTACACTTCCTGCTTTCCTTTATGAGTCGATACTGCCGTCTGCCATCTCTATGGTTACCAAAAACAGTGGCCACAGGTTAAGTGAGAGCTACCAAATGTGTCTGTGTGTGAGGTAGTGGCAGTGCTGAAGATCTGCGAGGGTCTATCTCTGTGTGTGGTTGCATGCCAGCCTGAGCATGTCACCCCTGGAAAAAAGAGAAAAAAAAAAACAAACCAAAAAAAACGATCTACCCCCTAAGTTTTCTCTGTACTCTCCGAGGAAGAACAAACACATGTGAGAAGGAGAGTGCGCCTTTTATGGTGTCTGTTGGAAATGTTTTCTTTGTCTCTTTAGGTTGAAAGTGATGGATGTCTGACCATGCAAATGTTTGCTCAAATGGATCTTTGACGGTTCGTTTTCCACTGCTCTTCAGTCAAGTCACCACTCTTCACGCTTCACATCCAGACAGACAGCAAATAAGAGCTGTTTGTGCCCGCAGAGACCACTGTGATGATAATACTAAATACTAGGGCTGCAACTAATGATTATATTCATCATTGAGTAGGGGAGACCGGGGTTTGTTGTCACACTTGTTACTCTCATGTGAGTTGCTCATCATCAACACATCTTACACTAGTTATTCCTACATTAGAGGGAAGATGAAGGTCTTATTTTAACAGCAAACAACAGTCCAAAATCCAGATATATTCAATTTTGGTGCGTGTCTCAAACTGTTTAAAAGTGCTCATGTCAGTGTTTGTGTGTGTGTGTGTGTGGCTCAGTGTGTGACATTTGCTTTATTTACCACAGCTCGTGTTACACAGCTGGTACATCCATGTGACCGCTAATGTGTGGCACATGGGGGAGAACATGGATAGTGATTGTGTATGGATTGAGCTCACAAAGGAGAATCATTGGAACTGATTACAAGTGCTTTCTTACAAGCAGTGTAACTGAGTCAGTACTTCTGCTCATTTGGATGGTGGTAAACAGTATCTTGTGATGCATCTCTGAGATACTGATAATCAAACCTCATTGTCAGATGACTGCAAATAAGTCTGAGGGTAATAAATTGCCACTGTAAGCAGGAATTCATTACTACATACCACACAGAGTTTAATTTAATAAGCCACCTTACCTTCGTCATTAAGAAGGAATTCATCTTTGTCTCTCTTGTCTACCTCACTATCAGCTTTGAACACATTGATCTGGAACAAAAACATATCTTATGTTAACACTGCTGTCCTGTAAATTATACAAGAAAATCACCAAATCACAACTAAAAGCAAAAGATTATGATACTATGCAGCTATGTGGCCATTCTGCCATAATTATTAAGCAAACAGAGCTCTCCTCAGCACAAGCCTGTAGAGTAATTGATATTCCAAAACATAATGCTCATTCTGCACCAGCACTGCATCCTGACTTGTCTGTCCTTCTCATGTTACCTCCTCATGCCCTCTGATTTACAAGCTGCAATAGCTGCAGTGTTTTGTTAATGTTACATGCTCAATCCTTATCAAAGTGTCTGATTGCATGTTAAAGGGTGTGAGAGTCAAGGGCTTGCTGTTTACACAAGCCCGAACAAAACCTGTGCAAATGGCTTTATCTCGAAAGCAACAACACATTACATCATGTAATGACACGAATGGGAATATCAGTCATTTCAGTCCTATATTTTATTGTACATGTGATTACAATATGGATTTTTTTTAAAAAGGTTGGTTACTCTCACCATTTTGAGAATGCTTTGGTCTTCCAGTCTGTCTCGGAGGATCGTGATGCCATCCTGAGGGCAGCTGCCGGGTGTCTGCCGCACAGTCAGGGTCAGGGAGTCCGTCACAGGACAGAACCTGAGCATGCAGGAGCTGTCCGACCACACGCACCACACACCTGGAACGGGGCCGACTACAGGACCTGGAGGACTGACGAGTAGAAAGAAAGAAGCATCCATGATTAGAATAAAGATTACAAGAAGTGAGATTGACACAAAGTGTATTTAATGAGAACAGGAGTGAGCCTCCCCTATGAATCAGCCTTATCACAGGTCTTCATTAGTCACCAAGTGCTCTTATTGTTATATCATTTGTATGCTTTTTCTCCACTGAAAAGTTCTCAAGGTCTGTCCAGCTTTATCACTGTGGGTGGAAATGTTGAACAAGACTTCTCATACATCAAACACATTTTAGGAGTATAAATGAGTATTTTGTGTACATGTTTAGTTCTTATTAAACTATTCAACATGTTGCTCATTCTACCTTCTGTTAAAATATGACGCAATATGAAGCAACTCTACTTCACAGTCTATAAACAGTGCTATTCTCCCTTGCTGTTTGAGTACATTGCTGTAGTTGTCTATTAAGCAGAGATGGTTTTATCTTATGGCTTGTTGAGTGGATTTTTGTAGAAAGTGACTTATTTTACCAGCAGGAAATAGCATGTGCATGTGTGGTCTTCTAAGAAGTGGCAGGCCTCCCTGTGCTGATAATACTGTTTGAGTCATGACTAACATGGTCTTGGATCATGTGTTCCAGCTTATTAATATAATAAGGAGCTAATAGCATGAGCCCAATTAAAAAAGGCTCCAAAAAGCGTAAAAACCTAATGGTTCAGGAAATTCGCTTCAAGAAGCCTCATTCGAAGCAAAAGGTGTTTGTCTGAGAACCTGAGGGAGAACATATTATGTTACTACACATTATAGTGGCATTCTCTCAAATGAGAGACGACAGATAAAATCACAGCCTTACGCTGCCAGCACCCTGAACATGGCATGCTGTCCGTCCTTCTGAGCCAGCTGGAGGGGTGTGTCTCCCTCCTGATTGGGTAAGGTCAGTGCCCTTTGACCTCTCGGTTGGTGAATCAAGAAACGGGAAAGATGGACCAAACCCAAACGCACTGCGAGGTGGAGGAGGGTTTCTTTGGGCTGAAGCTCAGCAACTACAGACGAGAGACGAAGAATGAAAATGGCAACAAAAGCTGGCAGAGACAAGCTGTATGATGCTGTTTTACCTGGAGGAATCATATTGAATCATTATTAGATTTTCAACAATTTTTTTGTGCACCTTCAAATGAACATATAGGGCTTCAGTGCCTTAATCATTCTAACTTCAGCTGACAATGAACTAAAATACTGCATCATCCTTACATCGTATGTAACCAAGTTGCCATGCAATACCATAGATCTTCAAAATTTTACTTTAGAGCTAGGCCGATATGTATTAGCTTATCAAGTAGTTACAACAAATTTCACTTCAGAAATGCTAAAATAAGTTTGAGGTAATTGAGAAGCAGTGTCTGCACTACATAGTTTGTTCATCAGAGACCTGACAAATTCAGCTGTAAGACAGCCTGCTCAGTATGTATCAGTATGTCACAATTCTTTAAAAAAATGATAATAAAAAAAAAGCCTCTGAGCTCTTTATTTTATGTGTTTTCATAAAAAAGTTGATTTATCTTAGTTGGAAAATCCCAAATATCAGCATCAAAATGTCCACATTGTCAGGTTATGCTATACTTTCCTTACTTAAAGTAAACCTTTCCATCAACCTTCAAATTGATCATGGTGTGGCATTCTACACATGCTCTCTTGGCTCTGTGCACATGAACAGATCATCTGTTGCTTATGTGTGGAATGTGTGACAGCAGCAAACTGTGCAGGTGAAAGAACGAAGCGCTCTGCGTTACGCAAGATCTGCAGTATATCAATAATATTACTACCTTGAAAAACTGGATGCTTCACTAAGCCAGCACCGGCTGTAAAACGGTTGCTGCCGTTTGCCTCGTGTGCAGTGGAGTAGAAGGGAGTATAAACAGTAAGTATAAGGGAGTGTAAACAACCCTGATTCGCTGTGACTCTAAATGATGATTTAACATGCACTTGGCTCATCATGCAGCAGCACAGGGTGGCAACATTTCTCCTGAGCACTGCTCAGCACAAATCCTCCATATATACACCCTTATTGTTTTGTAAGCATGGGATGAAAGACAGTTTTAGAGAGGACCAGAGGTACTTCATCTTTAGGCCTTTCCCTATAAGTGTGGGTGAGAGGCTGAGGGTTGCCATGGCACTATCTTTCAAACTGAGAAACAATCTGCAGAAGAATTCAACTCCTATTTTCTCTTTTCCCTCCAATTTGTTGCCAGAGCCCTGAGATGAACTGAAACTCCCCGTCACCTCCACAATGGCTCCCTTAATTGTGACCCAGTTTCGACCGACTGAGAGGAGTGAATACTGAACATGCTCTTCAAGCAAAGTTCAACAAACAAGAATGTCATTGTCAAATAGAGCAGTAAATAGTGCACAGAGGGACAAGGGGCTTACAGCTACTTTGCATTTGCACCTCGCCGGTGTTTTGCATGGACATTTGCTTTTTTCAAGCAAGCAATGAACATATACTGCTTTGCTCTCTAATTAGACAGCACCCACTAGAACTGTATGCATCTGTCACTGGTCTCATTTCCTTTCTCTTGCCCTGCTGAATAAAAAGCAGTCTGGAATTGATCTCCTAAATCTAATTGAAAATGCACCTATGCTCAAACATATAACAATACCTTGGCATGCTGTGAGTCTTTTGCCCTCATTTCTTAATAATGAGGACAGACTTCGCTGCTTTGAAATAATGAAACATCATAAATAACCCGATCTAAGGCCAGATACTAGAGACAACTCTACCACAGCTGTGGTGTGAAGGAGTGGGAGTGCAGAGCAGAGGAGGATTGTGGGAGTTGATTTAATAGACACAGAGGTCTGCAAGACAACTCTAATCTGACTGGAGAGGAATAATGGCAGTAATTGCTCCGTCTTTGGAGCACACCGGCCTCTGCCCGGCTGGCTGGCTGGTCCTGCACATCATGTGATGAAACAGTTGGGCTGAACAGTCAGATCTCATGTCTGGTTTGAAACCTGCTGAACACCAGAACACCAATGCAATGATATTAACACAAAGGACTGATAGTGTTTGTTAAAGGGTCAGTTCTCACAAACAAATTCATCTTGTGGTATCAGCCATGATGATGGTTTTGGTTTCAATTGCCCAGGTTTTCAGATATCTGAGGTTGTGAGACCTCATATGGAAATGTTTTAGTGATCACTTAACAACTAAAAAACAAATGCAAGATGTACATAAAAGGAACAACAGCTAAAATAAAATATAAAAAGAACAAAACAAAACAAAAAACATGGGAAAACTGCAGTCTTTTTAAAGGTTTTCTCATATCTGCTGAGCAGAGGGAAATCCCTGATATTTGACCTCTGTGGATAATCGTACAGGAAGTAGCAGAACACAAGCTATGACAAAATGGATGAGGCCTCTAGGATTTGTGGCTAAACATCCCAAACTTGTTTAAGAGACTGACACACAGATACAGACGTCCTGAATGTGCTTTGTCGTAGTTAAACTGGCTTGGTTTTTGAAATTTAAATGATTCATACAGCTTGATATGCAAACCTATCTGTGCTTTAGAAGTGCCTGAAAACTCTAATAATAGGCAAGGACTGGGGTGGCTACAAAACTACTTCTGGCAAATAAATACATACAAAACAGCAGCTTGTGAGTTACTCTCTCACTTCTTATTTCATTACCTTCTTTAGGCTGACTGTCTGTGTTTTTCCAGGGCTGAGGGTAATCCATGTTGGCCATAGCCTGTGTGATCCTCTCATCCAGCTGCCTGAGACCAGCTTCATCACCTAAACTTTGCCCGAGCTGCACATCCTCTTCACTGCGGTCTAACCCCTTCGTGGGGAGCTCCTCTTCAGCTGCCTGCTGCGTGCACGTGGAAAACCTCTTCAGGACTTCTAGGTAGCTCTGGGGGCCGAGGAGGTCCTTGTTTGCACTCAGGTACTCTGCTGCTTCCTGGGCGACGTCCCTGACGTATTCAAGAGATGCGTCACCCTCACATGGCTTGATTTGGTTGTCTGCATAAAAGTAGGACGTGGCAGAGACAACTTCCTCAAGGGCATGGCCTGTGGGAGGTCATGACAGGAGGTAGTGAGACAATGACAGGCAAAGCAAGAAAATTTGGTTTTATTAGAGGGCAACTGAAGGACATACCTGGAACTGTGAAACAAAAGGTCAGCCCATCATCTCCTTTTTTCGCTGCAGTCACATGTGTAAGTCCAGAGCCTTGCACCACGATATAAAACTCTGCGTCTTCAGGGGCGTTGGCTTCTAACCTTACCTGGGCCTCCACCTGTCCCTGAGATGAGAAAAAGAAAATCCATCAATTTAATTACATCTATCTCACTATCGACGCAAAACATGTATCAGTGTGTGTTGAATTATTGCATTTATAAAAGCTCAAAGTGGAATTTAGAAAGAGGTCTTGAATAAAGAGCTTTCTCTAGAAGGAAAATGTCTTCTCATCACCCTGCTGACACACTGAAGTCAGATCCACTGTACTCATTGTACTGGATAGAAGCAGCAAATTGGCAGCAGAGAAAAAAGAAGAAAATTATCAGTCCTTTTCTCACAAGGGGAGTGAGCTGCACCCTACTGAGCATTCATTATTTCTGTTACATCATTGACCTTTTTATTGACCTCATCTGACCTGCGCTTTTTCCTGCATCACCCCAAATACACCCACATCTCATGAGTGGCTACCATCTTTCTGAAGACATGGAGGGCCAGAGAAGCAGAATGATTTTATTGAGTAGAAGCTCATGTTCTGTGTACAGTACACAAACCCAATCGCAGACAAAGAACAAGACATTCTCTCCTAGTGTTTTCTGCCTGTCATTCACATTATTCACTGCATCTGATATGTTTCTGCAGCATATAACCACTGATGGAGGGACGCTGAAGTATTACCAATACATGCAAGAGGATAGAATGTAGTGCCTCTTAGTAACTGACATAACAAAGTAAATGTTTTTGTCCTCAGTATCAATATTATTTTCTTCCAGAGTCTGACCTTTACAAGGGGGTTAGTTCAGAGTGTATCCTTTGAGTTCAAGAGGGATTGCATACTTTGAGTTCCATTCTTGTGCAATATCCTTATCTTCTGTTTTCTTGTGCTTAAGCTTAGGGTTTTATCTAACGATTTATGGAGCCATCTTTAATTTATCTTTATTGTTGATAGTTTAGGCTGCAGCATCCATCATGTTATAATGTATTTTTAGGGCCTATATCAACTTAACTTTACATAAACAGTGCTCACATGCTGATTCTTAGCAGATATAAAGTTTACCATTTTCACTGGTGTTGTGCGCTAAAGTGTTAACATTTGTTAATTAGCACTAAACACAAAGTAAAGCTGGTGCTGATGGGTATGTCAGTGGGTTTGCAGGCATTTGGTCATCAATCAAACTGCATAAATTCAAGTTTCGACCTGATGATGGCAGTAGGCAAAACGTCAGGGCATAGCCAAACTTATAACTATAGCCTGACTAATACTGGAGCCAAAAATATTGGCCAATAAATCGTCCCAGCTGATTTATCATTCTAGGACTACTTACTAGTCGTCATCCTGAGGAAAGCTTGAATGTACCAAATTTCGTGACAATCCATATGACAATTATCAAGGCATCTCACTTGAAACCACAAGCTAGCATAAACCCTACAGTTTTGTCTGAACCCTCAAACTGATATCCGTTTTCTTAGCCTTAAAAAACTCTTCAATAGTTCCTATTGAGTCCAGCCCACAGTGGTTCAGAAGTAGAAATGCTACTGACCTTTTGTGTTAACTGGTAGTTGGTTTGGTCCGATAATAGAGGTCTGACTCAGTTTCTCAGCTTGTTGTGTGCACTAAGTGGTAGCTGCAGTACCACTTAGTGCACACTTAACACTGTTAATGTTATCGCTGATTGTTTTTCCACCTAACAAAAAGATAAGATGTCGGCCTGAGGTTCGTGCAGCCTTCCTGGTTCCTTACAAAGCTAGCTCGCCACAGGGCATCAATAGTTATTACATTTTGAAAGTAGTAGAATCTCATTCATTTTAATAAAATGAGACAGAATATCTTTATGCTTTTCAAAACTATCTTTTTTTTTCAACTTTTGCACTGGGGAGACTTTGCCATGTTTTGCATAAAGATCACAACCATTTTCACAGGATCCTTTCCTATTTATTGCAACTTTATCATGTTAACATCAAGGAGCTTTATCTATTCTATATCTTTGGTGTTTTCTTGTTTTAAATTATCTTCTAGCAATTAGATTTAAATGTCTATGAAAGGCACAGAAACACATGTGAACACTTCTTTTTAATATCTTTTGATTTTATTTTCACTCCTCCAAGGGGGCTGTACTTCCCCACTTAATTGTCCCAAAAATGTGCAGCAGCCTCAGATAATATTAGCTTACACAGGTAGAATTTGATCAGACAGGATTTACTTTATCCTAACTGTATCTCCAGTGCCTTGGGGAAGAAGAAGGAGGATGGCTGGCTGGTGATAAGACGTCAGACTTATGTGATCTATGGCCTTTTCTCCGGGGCTTTATCATGACACAGCCTGATCCAGTAACAATGAAATATTCAACACCTTGTGGTTTTACCTCATGCCTCCCATATGGGCAGTTCTCAGGTCAGGCACAATGTGTTAATTATGGAACATATACATGAGGAGGTTTGTCACATGTGCAATAGGAACTTGATACAAATCTGAAAGCCAACTGTGCTGTATAGATTACCTTAATATGACGTAGAAACTGGTGGATACCTGCTTTTGTTGTAATTAGAACATTACATCTAAGGATACACCACTGACATGATTTTATAATCGCCCCTTGTTGTTTTCCATTCAGTGGGGAAAAACAACATCATATCAGCGGCCTGTGGTCTCCAGGAAACCAGCAGTCATCAGCTTTAGAGCTCTTTGCCATGATCTCCTGAGTACAGCATGTAGGTGACGTCAGGGGAGCAAGATCACTGCAACAACAAAAACAGCTCCAATAACAGTCAGTTCCCGTAGTGAGAAGACAGCCTGATGTCAGCGGGTACCACGTTTTTTTCTTGTTTCTTTTAAATATTAATTATTTTTTGCAGTGTAGTATTTCAGTTCGGAAACTGACACAGATGACATTTTTGTCTTATTGAGGAAGGTTACTGAATGAAGTGATAAATTAGTCACTATAAATCATTATAACTCTCAACAGAAGGTTGAGAAAAGGCAAACGCTTGGACTATTCTACCAACTTCCACATGCTCAGTCAATTACATGAACATTCAAAACGAGCTAATACATCAAGCAAAGTCTTTTTTTGAACTCGTCTCAAAGTTAAAATACTTCAAACATGTCTTCGTCAAAGAGAACTACAGTGAGCAGCATACATAAACAGAGCTAAAAGAAACTCAGTGGAGCGGATTCTCATTGGAGTCTTGAGGTTAATACATGTAGCTAAAGCTGTGCTGTAGGCATTTTCTCATACTCAGCTGAGACACATACCTCTGATTTAATCTGCTGTGCAAATGAGATACTAGTCTACATGTCAGAAAATGTTGTCAGTGAAACTAGAGTGGTGACACACACATTTCATTTCAAAGGCCAGGGCTGTCAAGTATAGATTAATTGTTATATATTATTGCAAAATGTTTATGGAAGTTAGTCATAATTAAGATTCATTTTGATATCTTAGGCCTACAATATTTGAGATTGCTGCTGTTATAAGATCCCATGTCTTTTCAAGGAGAAGAGATTTTTGTTTTATCTTTTATTTTACTGGTTAATTGAATGTCACTAAACAACAGTCAGGGGGGAGGTTTTCTGTTGGTTTGGCATGTGGAAAGCATGGCAAACACAATCAGCACAGCACTTAAAGGGAAGAAAAGTCATAAACCAGAGCACAGAGATACCCTCGAGCTCAAAGAGCAGTGTGACAACTGTCACTATCAAACCATAGGGACAATTGAACAAACATGGTACAACAAGGATATTGCTAATCTCCATTTGTGAACATGAGGTTGTACTGTGGAGAGATGATAGCTTCTATACATGATACTGTATTTAGGCATGGTGATGCTTGATGCTAACAATAACGTGCCAACATGCTGATGTTAAACAGGTGTATTACTTGCAGTTACATCATCTTTGTTTAATGTGTTTGCAGACTAATATGAACTAATTAGCATTAGCCTTTTATTTAGCCTTTTGTTTATTAATATAAACCGAATTACCGAACCAAAATTCTGACCTAGTGAGGTAGAGGTATTTCACTCATAATCGAAAAAGTCTACCTTGTGGTGGTGCTAGAGGAAAAACTAGGGCATCATCAAAATCCATGGGGTTCATCCTCTGGGAACTATGACGGACTGTATGAAATTTAATCAGACCGTTGTTGCACCAAAGTGGTGGACCGACCAACGAGCTGACAGTAAGAAAGACGTAGAATACCATGCCACTAACATTGGCTAAAATTGAGAAACACATTTATATTTGAGCATGAGCATGAGCATGGGGCCTTCTTGCAAAGGGAACTATTTTGCTCATACATACACACCTGGACGAACAAAATCACTGTGGCGTGAAGGCCTGCACTGGAGCTCAATAAAACCTCCTGAAACACGGGAACTCCCACACTTTCAGCACGCAATTCAATGCAGCCATTTATCCATTGATCTGGCCTAACAGTGTCTGCTATGGGCCTGGCACTACATCGTATGCATGGAGGTGCACCATAACACTTTACCAAGGGTGTTACAATAACAGCCTTTATATCACAGCAGTGCGCCGTGGCTTGCCCACACAAAGCCCGGCATTGAAATCTGGATCTCATTCAGCAGTGAGAGTTGTTCCTGCTGAGCTGTGACCTTAGAGGGTGGAGACGGCACTTCCTCTTAATGGAGAGGTGCATGTGTAAGTGGTAGAGCCCGTAATGATTCACATGCCTGGGTTTCAGACCGGTCCTCAATCAGCCTCTATGAGCGAGTGGAGGCAAAGGTTTTGGAGCGAGCCCACTCCCTCCACCCTCCACCCTCCTCCCCCTCCCCCATCTGAAACTGGTGACACAGCAAAACAAGCAGACACTCTGCTTACCAGAAATCTGGCAACGCTTCAGTGACTGGCCCACCCAGGCTTCCACACACACGGGAGAATAAGGGTAAGAGAGAGTGAGGGAGAGATGGTGGATATGGAGGATTGAGGGCGAAAAGGAAGACAGATGGAAGAAATGAACGTAGCAGGGGGAAACAGAGCTCTACTATGTTGAAAAAACAATAATTCAAACACACCTGCGCACCCTGAACTCTAACATGTAACAAGAGAAATGTGTATTTATTCAGTTCATACATCGGTGTGCTACTTAAGTAAAAAGCCAAAAAACAATTGGGTGTATTCTCTCATTCTGGCCCCCAAAAGCGGTGCTTTCAGAGGGCCTTGTCATTTGGTGAGCAGGCTGTGTAAGTCCTGGCTTCCCCAGGGACTGAAACCCTCCTGGCTTGGGTTTCACCTGCGACACAAGGCTTGCCAGTCAACCACTGCACAGAGGGAGAGCGGGTACTGAGAGAGAGCAAGGGGAAGGCTGGAGGGAAAGACAAGAGCGCTCTAATTCTGGTGAGAAAAAAACAGAATTGGGTCTAAATATGGGAGACCCCGCTCCTCAGGGTTCATGTATTCAGCCAGACACACCCAAAAGATGTCCAAATAGACTCCTCTACTAGACCACCAGCACATCAGACATTTACAGACTGGAGAAAAACATACAGGCACTTACATATAGAGGCACCTCTCGTCTCTTCACCTCCATTTTCTCTCCATCCACCAGATGCCTGGAAGGGAAATAGTCATGTTACTGTAACGACAACTGAAACTTTATTACTTTACTTGAATTGTATCTACTTTTTAAGTTTCCCCTTGTAATATAATGTTATCTATACCCACCTTTAATTACAAAACAATACAGTATCAAATGTGTCACCATATAATCACTCATTGCATTGATTTCATTATAGTTGAAGTGTAAAAACAAAGATTGCCTCACATTGGCAGAAACAACAGGTTTAGCTGCAGCCCCTAAACTGGGATGCTCAATAACTGATAATTATTTCAAAACTGTACATACAACACCTGATGTATTTCCTTTTCCGTTGTAAGCATAATAAATACGTGATGCTCTGCTTACAGCCTATAGGTGACTGGGATGACCACTTGTTGGGGTAAAGCTACACTTGCTACAGCACAGTGTCCGACCTTAAAGGCAGGATGCAGTGGTGTAGGAAAAAAGGGTAACTGTATCATCCACACACACCTGATCCACTCTGACTTCACTCTCAGCTGTGAATAGTGCATGACTTCAAAGGTGCACAGTGGTGTCAGCTCTGCAGACTGCACTTTGTCTAGACACATATGCATTTGCATGAGCTGGTGCCCAACAGACATGCCAACAGTTTTAATTCTGAGGCTCAGATGATCATTATATTTCTTTGATTTTGCGTATATGCGGCACATTTCAACCCCATTTAGGAATGACAATACACAATATATTCATATTCAGTTCATCATTTGGTGCATCCATTACACATCCTCATAGTTCATCGAGTTGAAATGAGTTGTTTTGTCTGACCAACAGTCCACAACTCAAAATATATTGTACTTCCAATAAACACAGTAAAGTGGAAAATCCCCCTCCCTCTGTGAGAGGCTGGAATCTGAGCATGTTTGGCTTTTCTGTTTGAATGATTACATAAATTATTAATTAATTATCAAAATACTTTCTGTCAATTGAGTAATCAATGAAACAAGCAATCATTTTAGCTCTAATCCCAATATTTCCAGTACAAGCTGTTATTCCACAAAGACAATAAACCATTCAGTGGTTTTTGATGCACATACTGTATATGTAGTCAAAGTGACTTTAAACTCATATTCTAACTCTCCTCTGGATCTGGGTCAAACCTAAGATTACCTTATCTTACTTTATGAAAATAAAACTGTAAAGTGACACAGCAACATCAACAAGACCATCCAGTGTCACGATATACTGTAATAACATTTACTGATGTCCTTTGTCTCTTTGTAACAATAATATCCCTATCACGTTTGTGTGCTGTAATATTGTGCGTAAAGGCCATCTTATCCATAGAAGAGTGCATTGCCACAGGCCTGGGCGTCCATCTCTGTTTTTAATCCCACTCATATCAGTGGTACAACACTATTGTAGAATGGAACAAGAGAAGGTTTTCGTGTCATATTGTAGAATAAACATTGCCCTAGGTCGACAGGTTGCGCCCCATTATGTCAACAAACGTGAATATTCTGTTTTATCAAGGTTCACAGCCGAGATCTGGATCCACCCAGAAGAATCAAAGTCCATCTTGATTTGAGTTTCTTGGGATCAAAAACAACTTTTGAATCAAACATGAGCAGAAATAACCAAAATGTGATCAGCTAACTGAAATAAGACACACAGTACTCATAAGAATAAATTGACATGCCCTGTTTTTCTAGTCCAGAATTTGTGTCACCCATTGTCCTCGGCCTGACTTCAGCTTCTGACACGTTCAATGTGAATGAGAAACCTGACCTGGCTCGTGGCCACGCACGCCAGAACAGAGCGTGAGAAAAGAGATTACACATAAAAAAAGAGAACGCACGCTGTCAAGCGGCATTTGGGAAAGTCATTTTGACATCTGTATATGTGATGCAAGTACTTTCGGACGTGAGCAAGTTGATCCTGTTGTCCTGAACATTTTTTCAGGTGATGCATGATTGAATAATCTAATTCCTCTCACATGACAAGCTGCAATCAGTTATAGGCTGTAAGAGAAGGTGCCCTTTCCTGCTTTCAGGCCTCTGGTTACTTCACTTTCATGTGCAACATGTTATCATTTGACACATGGAGGTAAATAAAAGTAGATGTTTGATGTATTGGCGAAACTAAAAGCCACCATAAGAGTCACACTCACGCAGCACTATGACTCCATATGATAAAAAAATGTGAAAACTTGCTTTTCGGTGATTTAATGATTGCAGTGAACATGAATATGAAAAACTATGGGAAATTAGGTTTGTCACTAAATCAGGGTGTAAACAATAAACAACAGCCATCTTTTCTAGACCCTTTCAGTAGGAAATAATGGAAAATAACCTCCAGGTCAATAAACTGTCACAGGAAGAAGTGAAACGGGTTTTAAAAAAATGAGTATACACACTATCAGCACTCAAGAACAATGAATGACCTCTACTGACTTCACAGGGAAGTGAAACTCATGCAGAGGACAGTCAGTAAAAGCATCAGAGCCAAACAAAAAAGACCTCAACTGTGAAACAGGATGCAACAGGAGCATGAAACAATCAGTGACTCTGGGAGTGAAGACAGTGAAGTGGTCGCGCTTTTCACGTCTTACCTGTGAACGCACCAGCGCCTGATCGTCAATAAATCAATAAAAAAGAAGACAGGTTATGTCACCTCACTGCACGGTGCTGTTTGCTTTCTGCTTTCATGTTAAGTTATTTAAAGCACACGTATTTCAGCAGAGGATGAATCAGCTTGCCTTTACCTGCTGTCTTCTCTCTCAGCTCCTCTCGGTCCGATCTTTCGTAAACTCAACTTGTTACCTTTAAAACTAACGTTTCCCTGTCGGCTCTCCGCTGAACAGCACTCCTCACACCTTTATCCCGCATTAGTGTCAGTCTCAGCTGTACCCGTCTCTTCTCTCCGGGACACAGTCGGTTATGAGTGTGTTTGCAGGTGTCGCCAGAGTAGTTTCTCCTCTCTGCAGCCTTCTCTCTGGTCCAGCCTCCCCTCACACACACACACACACACACACCGGGCTGCAGAGCCTCTCAGGGAGGCAGGGACATTCCCATGATAAGACTGTGTGCTTGTATTATCCCCATATGCTCAATTCACCCCTGTGTGATCAGTTTAAAGTGACATTTAATGCTTTTTATTGCATTTCCATGGGGAATATATACTGTATAACAGGGGTGTTCAAACTCCGGCCTGCGGGCCAACTGCGGCCCGTGCTCCAATTTTCATTGGCCCGCAGGAAATTCTAAAAATGTATTGTAACACGGCCCACACATGGAACTTGCGCTGGACTGTGTTGTACTTCTTAGTCTCACCGCTAGGTGGAGTAACTGTCTTGAACGAGGCAGCTTCTCTATAAAATGAGTAACCGAAGAAGAACTGTACTACAGGTGACCCAAAATGGCGGAATTAAGGAAACGTAAGAGAGTAAGTTAGTGTAGAAAGTTTCAGACGCGGTGTGCGATGAGAGCACAGCTAATAACTAATGACGATCACTTTTGCATTACGGAGGAGCTGCTTGATGTTAGCAGTCTAAAGAGCACCAGGACGGGTGAGGATGTTTTTGAAGCTGTGCCAGATGCAGTTGGCATGATGGGACTTACATGGGACGAGCTCTGTGGAGGTACAATGGATGGAGCTCCAGCTGGGACAGGTGAGCGCAAAGGAATCTACGGTGTCCGCCAAGGGGCAAAAAGTGGAGGTAAGGCTGTTGATTCGAGCACCAGGGCTCTAGCACAGACTATTTCAAGCTTCCCTCTCTGATGCTGAGTCAGAAAGCGTCTGAGATGTTTCTGTTAGAGACAATAATAGTATGAAACTTACAGCAGAAGTGTGTTTCGCACAATTCAGAGGTGTAAAGCACTGTTATATCAATATGTGGGTGTTATTATCTCCTGTGCATTTATGGCGTCTCAGGTTTTGTCTGTTAACAGATCACTCTAATTCAGTGGGCTACAAGACAAAAAGATTTGCTTGTGTCAGAGGTCTTGTGTTGATTATTTCAAATCAAAGAGTATTGATTTCACAAAATGCAAATAGAGCAAATACCTGTGGCTGCATAAAATATGATCTATTCTATTGACTTTTTTATATTAGAAAACATCTATCTTAAAACAAAACTCTGTAACTTTTGAATATAGAAATAAGAAATAACACACTCTTCCCTTTAAAACTGAGAGCTGAGTTCATTAGCTATAAAACTCACACTTGATCAGGGAGTTTTGCTGCTACAGACTTACTGGGTCTGGTGGCTTATGGTGGCTAATGTTAGCTGTTATATGTTTTAACATTTACCATTGTTCTGTGGGATCACTTTGACTGTACAACTATTCAGCCATTACTGATTGTATCATTATAATACAAATGTGACTGTGGTACTAAGCATTCACCTTTATCTAGTTATCTAATCCCACAATTTATTGTAGGATTGTTATCATAACTAATTATAACTACAGTGAAAGGTTTTTTTAATTGGAACAAAGAAGTGAACAGTGAAGTCTAAATGCCTTGTGCTTTGAGGGGGAAACGGCAGCACTGTTCCATACCAGAGTCCAATTTGCATGAAATACTTCCTAATGTTCTTCTGTTGGATAGAAATCTTTCGTGTCTCCGTTGGATTGTAACCACAATCACACACAGCAGAAGACACAGACATTCACACAGACATATGTCAGTGACAGGAAGTGAGAGGAAGACTTTCCCACCCTTCCTGCTACCAAACTTATCCCACTGACTGATAATGAGCAACAGATTAAATGTGTGAAATTAGGTCACAGCTGACAGTCTGCAACAATACTGTCTTGCTTTTAACACAGTCAGCAGTCTGAATTCATTTTACAGTTTCCCCAGGACAGTGTTTTCTTGCTTAATTGGGGAGATGAGAGGATTATGGGCCATGTGGGAGAAGAACAGAGCCCAACCTAATGGTAGACTGTAGTGCCATCTGTTGGTAAAAGTATGTCAGAAACCGAAAAAAAGATTGATTCTACAATACTGCCATCATGAGGAGCTTTTCCACATCACATTCCACATGCATTGGATCTAATCTCACACGTGATTTTCTAAAGAAATTGCTAAATGTACCACAAAGTCTCCACAAGCAGCTCAGGTATAAAGCAGGCATTTAACCTGTTGTATTTTCTGTTCATCTTGCTTTCAGTGCATGTGGTCCAGGTGTCCCGTCGACAGCGAAAGCAGCACACTGTGGAAATCATCATGATCTTGGAACAGAAAGAGGCAACTTGCAACTGAAGCTTTTTTTATTTTCCAAAACCCTGTGGTGTCATCACAGAGGCACAGAAGGGCGGCGACCTTTGACCTGCTCATTAGAGGCATCAGCAAGCAAACAAGTAAACAGCGATAACAACTGCGCACAAACAGGCCGCGGGATAAACATCCCTGTGTCTTTTTTGCAGTGCCTGGTGGCGTGATCCCTGCACGACTGCAATCAGACTGTTTCAATTCAATCCTTTTTCTCAGAAAAGACATTCCACGCACAGTCCAAGAATAACAGCTTACAGATCGCTGTGTGGTAACTTTTACTTGAACAAATTTAGCCTCGAAAGCTCCTCTTGACCTCTCACACACTAATAATAAAAAGTTCAGCCGTTAAATGGAGACTGAGGGATTTGAATTTTGCAACACATACTCCTCAGCCGGAGCAAAGTTTTAAATTCTTTCTTTGTTCTTTAATGAGGGAAGGTTTTCTTCTCCCAAAATGCATTGAACATTTTTGTGGGTTTTGAGTGTTTTTCACAAAAATGAAGAAAAATCAACCTCATGGTGATTAATTAGGGAGTCTTAAGATCATTTACCCATAACAGTGAGTGAGGAAGGAGGTCAAACAAAATCAGTATCAGGATGTGAAATTACTGAGATAAAGCACAACACAGGAAAGATGGCAGAGGTATCCGATTAAAGATTTTATTTATAGGGCTAATCAATGGGATAAATACTCCACAGGCTTAAACACTGTTTATCCTGCAAAGCCTAATCACACCATTAGAAAATCACTACTTGGCAGCTTTTCAGGCCCTAAACAGTCACATCAAAACAAACAGAAAGTCAAACAACCTGAAACAGTTAAACAAAAGAGAATTTAGACGGACGGACAGATGGATGGATGGATGGACGGATGGATGGATGGTTTTTGTTTGGTGAAAAGTATATGAGTTACTCACACAGCAGAGCCATGTTTATGCTTCTCAACAGAGGGATTTGACAGATTCAGATTAGGATGTTGGAACTTTGAGCGAAATTAAAAACCACTGCTGGAACAAGTTTGTAATTCCACTCATTAATGCGGTAAACTGATCTAAAAGAATATTAAACAAGCTTAAAATTGTTCTGCTTTGTCTAAAATTTGTATATAAATGTAAGCCCCTTTTCAGGGATAAGGTGTCAATATGTGATTATTATTTGGAACATCTGGCCATCACTGATCTCAGGCACAAGGTCAGTGATCACTTCTACACAGCAGTTTGATGGAATTCAATGAATTAATCATTTGAGTTTGTTTAAATCTTGAGGCGATGCCTGCCACTCCATGTCCCACACTGCTGTAGGCTATAGGTAAGTTTATTCTTTCACATGATAGGTGGTGACTGAGTGAATGAACTATTACGGAGTGAATTTTCAAATGTGGCCCTATAAACATAATTTGACTGCATCCTTGAATTTAAGAAAAAATGCCCATATATGAAGGTAAGGAGCTGAAATGTACCAAGCAAACAACTTTTCATTAAATTCAATAAGATAATGGCAATACATAATGCTGGAGATCAGCATTAGATCAGTTTTCAGATTACGATTATTGCAATGTTGTTTTTTTTATTTTACATTTATGGCCACTTACTTATTTCTTGATATTACTCTGTAATTAATAGTAAGCTAAATTAAATAACTTCTTCAATTTTTTTGCATGTGGAATTTACAGAAAAAATGCACATGTAGGCTAAAAACTTGATGTAGTTGTGTTTAAATGATAACATTTCTTATTGTGCTCTGAAGCCACTGAAAATGATGCACATCACTAACTTACACATACATCAGTCCAGCACTTCATACCATCTGTAACCCAGACCAAATAGGCTACTCTGTAAAGGAGGCCTAGTTGTGTTTGATTGGATAGTTGGGCTGTCAGTCTGAATTCATGGGCCAATGGAGGCGCCCCTTTGGCCCCGCCCTACACCTGTGCAGCAGGTGAATCCAAGCATGCATGCACTCAGACATGAAAGCCCTGGAAGAACACACACTAGCATCCTCAGCAAAGAATTGCACCTTGAACTGGAATCCATGTGCAAATACCAACCGAAGTGGTGAGTGAACCCTGTCATCTCATACACCAACCAAACCCTGCAGATTTATTTCACATTAAACCCAAGTTTAATGTCTTTACCTGTTCACCTAAACAGGTCAGGTTTTTTGGTGGACCTGGTGGACATGATGGCGAGCTAGAGAAGAACCACTGAACAAACCTCCCTGGTCTGGAGTAAGCTTCAAGCCTGGTGTTTGGTGTAGGCCTCCAGCCTGGTCTGGAGTAAGCTTCAAGCCTGGTGTTTGGTGTAGGCCTCCAGCCTGGTCTGGAGTAGGCCTCAAGCCTGCTTGGGTGCTGGCTCAAACCTGGTGGTATTAGGACTGCTGTAATGGTAGCGTACTGTGCCAACGAACTTCTTTTTCCCCCTTCTTCATTTTTTCCTCTCCTTGAGATTGAGAAGGACTTTAAAAGGATATTATTGCTTTTTTTCTCTTGTGTGAATTTTGTTTTTTGCTGTTGGAACTTATTTATTTTTACTTACTTATTGATTGTGTAATTTAATTCCTTGCAAGGTTTTATGTTTTGTACATTTTCTCGTTCAGTTTATTATTTTTGCTGTTTTCCTTGATTTACATCAAGCTCTTTCTGTTTTAATACAGTTGATAAAACCAAAAAAGAAATGGTTTGGTTCATTGGTTTTCCTCCAGCTCCATAACCGTACCTTAATTATCCCTGTTCTTTAGTTGATGATTTATTTATGATTTAATAGTGTATGTATATATATATATATATATATATATATATATATATATATATATATATATATTTACATTTATAAGTAAAATACACAATTTAATTTATAATATTTCATCATATGTGTTACACATCCATTTAGTCAGTAACAGCCATGGATACAGAATGTTGACGTTTGACAGAGGGGTTATAAGACCTGTGGGCCTTTTCAGGTTCTCTTTTGCACTCAGACTTGACACAAGTTGACCTGATGTGAAATACTTATAATCTTGGATACCCGATTTACTGAGAACTTCTCCTGGCAAACTCACCTTCGGTTTACTGAGCTTCAGAAAACCTCCCTGCTGAAAAATGGCATCTAATGAACCCCCTGTCGTGGCGCGCCTGCTGACTGGACTCGGATGATGGATCACTTCAGTTGCAGGTAGGTCTTACCTGCTACCTTAAGATAAATACTTAATAAGATGTTAGTTGGCCTGTTTTTATTGAAATCGACAGTTTTTTCTGTGTAAAATGATATCAGATGGTAAGAATGTACTGTGTAACCTGGGAAATATGAAGGAGGTGTCGATAGTTAATATGTAGTGATTTGAAAACATTGTTATTTTTGTTTGAGGACATTTCATTTCTCAAATGTGTGGTTGACAATTAAATAGGAATAAAGAAAAAAGATGGCGACTGCGGACTTTTTCAATTAATACCATAAAATATGTTTGTCTTGCGCACTATTGAGACGATAGAACTTTTGGTAGCCGACGTCAGGACGTGCAGGTGTAAACAAACGAGGCGCGTTCCTGTAGTATCTGATAGTATCACCTATATGGGTTTAAATTGGTTAGACTATTGTGGTTGTTGAAGTTTATCTTATAGAGGATTTTCCATTATACATAATTGGAACATCTAATATAATGTGACTTCATTTAGGAAGTTTTTTCCAGAAATTAAACCCTCCTCTGCTCAGGTTTATCTGACATCTAAACTGCAGATGCCCAGTTTTCATCAAATATAGCAATGGTCATGTATACTTTAGAATTAAAATGGTTTTAAGAGGTTCATTGGAATATATCTGGAATTTACACGGCTCTAAAATATTAATTGGGCCTTCAAGCCTTCTGTTTTATTCAGTTTTACAGACATGCAGTGTGACTTTTTTATACCTTTTTTCCTTCCACAGGTGGCTTATTCTGGCCTTTCAGAAATGCACCACCCGATGCCACTGCCCCCCCTGATAATCGGCCGAGCAGCATCAATTATGGCAATGAGAGAGAGGAAGGCATTAATGGTAATGCTGATGAAAATGTCAGGCCTCCCTCTCCTCCATTATTGCAGCCCCCCCATGGCCAAATGGGATGGAGTGGCAACCGGGTCATGCTGTTGCTTTTCCTCTTTACCACCCTGCTCCCTTTGCTGCACCGCATCCTCTTCCCTACGCTTATCCTTTCGCGAATCCTTATGCTTTCCCTCCTGCTTTCCCTCCTGCTTTCCTCCCTGCTGCTCCTTTTCCCTTAGCTGCTCCTTATGCTTTTCCTTTCGCTTATCCTCATGCTTTCCCTCCTGTTTTCCTCCCTGATGATCCTGATGATGCTCTCGGTCAGCTGATTGCCAGGTACCGAAACGCTCAACCTGAAGAGCGTGCGGACGAGAAAGTTAATGTGGTAAGTCGGCCAGAAAACAAGTGGCAGCCAAAACAGTGGAGGAGGGGGGATTGGCCAAAAACGCTGACCCCGGGGTCAAGGAAATGGATGTTTTGGGAGCGGACGCAAAACTGCCTCTTTTTTGCCTCATCCACCTCCAGACCTGTTGGCAAACAGTTACTGATCACTTTTAATGTGGTAAGTCGGCCAGAAAACAAGTGGCAGCCAAAACAGTGGAGGAGGGGGGATTGGCCAAAAACGCTGACCCCGGGGTCAAGGAAATGGACGTTTTGGGAGCCGACGCAAAACTGCCTCTTTTTTGCCTCATCCACCTCCAGACCTGCTGGGAAACAGTTACTGATCACTTTTAATGTGGTAAGTCGGCCAGAAAACAAGTGGCAGCCAAAACAGTGGAGGAGGGGGGATTGGCCAAAAACGCTGACCCCGGGGTCAAGGAAATGGACGTTTTGGGAGCCGACGCAAAACTGCCTCTTTTTTGCCTCATCCACCTCCAGACCTGCTGGGAAACAGTTACTGATAACTGTTTTGGCTGCCACTTGTTTTCTGGCCGACTTATCACATTAAAAGTGGAGGAGGGGGGATTGGCCAAAAACGCTGACCCCGGGGTCAAGGAAATGGACGTTTTGGGAGCCGACGCAAAACTGCCTCTTTTTTGCCTCATCCACCTCCAGACCTGCTGGGAAACAGTTACTGATCACTTTTAATGTGGTAAGTCGGCCAGAAAACAAGTGGCAGCCAAAACAGTGGAGGAGGGGGGATTGGCCAAAAACGCTGACCCCGGGGTCAAGGAAATGGACGTTTTGGGAGCCGACGCAAAACTGCCTCTTTTTTGCCTCATCCACCTCCAGACCTGCTGGGAAACAGTTACTGATCACTTTTAATGTGGTAAGTCGGCCAGAAAACAAGTGGCAGCCAAAACAGTGGAGGAGGGGGGATTGGCCAAAAACGCTGACCCCGGGGTCAAGGAAATGGACGTTTTGGGAGCCGACGCAAAACTGCCTCTTTTTTGCCTCATCCACCTCCAGACCTGCTGGGAAACAGTTACTGATCACTTTTAATGTGGTAAGTCGGCCAGAAAACAAGTGGCAGCCAAAACAGTGGAGGAGGGGGGATTGGCCAAAAACGCTGACCCCGGGGTCAAGGAAATGGACGTTTTGGGAGCCGACGCAAAACTGCCTCTTTTTTGCCTCATCCACCTCCAGACCTGCTGGGAAACAGTTACTGATAACTGTTTTGGCTGCCACTTGTTTTCTGGCCGACTTATCACATTAAAAGTGGAGGAGGGGGGATTGGCCAAAAACGCTGACCCCGGGGTCAAGGAAATGGACGTTTTGGGAGCCGACGCAAAACTGCCTCTTTTTTGCCTCATCCACCTCCAGACCTGCTGGGAAACAGTTACTGATCACTTTTAATGTGGTAAGTCGGCCAGAAAACAAGTGGCAGCCAAAACAGTGGAGGAGGGGGGATTGGCCAAAAACGCTGACCCCGGGGTCAAGGAAATGGACGTTTTGGGAGCCGACGCAAAACTGCCTCTTTTTTGCCTCATCCACCTCCAGACCTGCTGGGAAACAGTTACTGATAACTGTTTTGGCTGCCACTTGTTTTCTGGCCGACTTATCACATTAAAAGTGGAGGAGGGGGGATTGGCCAAAAACGCTGACCCCGGGGTCAAGGAAATGGCCGTTTTGGGAGCCGACGCAAAACTGCCTCTTTTTTGCCTCATCCACCTCCAGACCTGCTGGGAAACAGTTACTGATCACTTTTAATGTGGTAAGTCGGCCAGAAAACAAGTGGCAGCCAAAACAGTGGAGGAGGGGGGATTGGCCAAAAACGCTGACCCCGGGGTCAAGGAAATGGACGTTTTGGGAGCCGACGCAAAACTGCCTCTTTTTTGCCTCATCCACCTCCAGACCTGCTGGGAAACAGTTACTGATCACTTTTAATGTGGTAAGTCGGCCAGAAAACAAGTGGCAGCCAAAACAGTGGAGGAGGGGGGATTGGCCAAAAACGCTGACCCCGGGGTCAAGGAAATGGACGTTTTGGGAGCCGACGCAAAACTGCCTCTTTTTTGCCTCATCCACCTCCAGACCTGCTGGGAAACAGTTACTGATCACTTTTAATGTGGTAAGTCGGCCAGAAAACAAGTGGCAGCCAAAACAGTGGAGGAGGGGGGATTGGCCAAAAACGCTGACCCCGGGGTCAAGGAAATGAACGTTTTGGGAGCCGACGCAAAACTGCCTCTTTTTTGCCTCATCCACCTCCAGACCTGCTGGGAAACAGTTACTGATCACTTTTAATGTGGTAAGTCGGCCAGAAAACAAGTGGCAGCCAAAACAGTGGAGGAGGGGGGATTGGCCAAAAACGCTGACCGCGGGGTCAAGGAAATGGACGTTTTGGGAACCGACACAAAACTGCCTCTTTTTTGCCTCATCCACCTCCAGACCTGCTGGGAAACAGTTACTGATAACTGTTTTGGCTGCCACTTGTTTTCTGGCCGACTTATCACATTAAAAGTGGAGGAGGGGGGATTGGCCAAAAACGCTGACCCCGGGGTCAAGGAAATGGACGTTTTGGGAGCCGACGCAAAACTGCCTCTTTTTTGCCTCATCCACCTCCAGACCTGCTGGGAAACAGTTACTGATAACTGTTTTGGCTGCCACTTGTTTTCTGGCCGACTTATCACATTAAAAGTGGAGGAGGGGGGATTGGCCAAAAACGCTGACCCCGGGGTCAAGGAAATGGCCGTTTTGGGAGCCGACGCAAAACTGCCTCTTTTTTGCCTCATCCACCTCCAGACCTGCTGGGAAACAGTTACTGATCACTTTTAATGTGGTAAGTCGGCCAGAAAACAAGTGGCAGCCAAAACAGTGGAGGAGGGGGGATTGGCCAAAAACGCTGACCCCGGGGTCAAGGAAATGGCCGTTTTGGGAGCCGACGCAAAACTGCCTCTTTTTTGCCTCATCCACCTCCAGACCTGCTGGGAAACAGTTACTGATCACTTTTAATGTGGTAAGTCGGCCAGAAAACAAGTGGCAGCCAAAACAGTGGAGGAGGGGGGATTGGCCAAAAACGCTGACCCCGGGGTCAAGGAAATGGACGTTTTGGGAGCCGACGCAAAACTGCCTCTTTTTTGCCTCATCCACCTCCAGACCTGCTGGGAAACAGTTACTGATAACTGTTTTGGCTGCCACTTGTTTTCTGGCCGACTTATCACATTAAAAGTGGAGGAGGGGGGATTGGCCAAAAACGCTGACCCCGGGGTCAAGGAAATGGACGTTTTGGGAGCCGACGCAAAACTGCCTCTTTTTTGCCTCATCCACCTCCAGACCTGCTGGGAAACAGTTACTGATCACTTTTAATGTGGTAAGTCGGCCAGAAAACAAGTGGCAGCCAAAACAGTGGAGGAGGGGGGATTGGCCAAAAACGCTGACCCCGGGGTCAAGGAAATGGACGTTTTGGGAGCCGACGCAAAACTGCCTCTTTTTTGCCTCATCCACCTCCAGACCTGCTGGGAAACAGTTACTGATAACTGTTTTGGCTGCCACTTGTTTTCTGGCCGACTTATCACATTAAAAGTGGAGGAGGGGGGATTGGCCAAAAACGCTGACCCCGGGGTCAAGGAAATGGACGTTTTGGGAGCCGACGCAAAACTGCCTCTTTTTTGCCTCATCCACCTCCAGACCTGCTGGGAAACAGTTACTGATCACTTTTAATGTGGTAAGTCGGCCAGAAAACAAGTGGCAGCCAAAACAGTGGAGGAGGGGGGATTGGCCAAAAACGCTGACCCCGGGGTCAAGGAAATGGCCGTTTTGGGAGCCGACGCAAAAGTGCCTCTTTTTTGCCTCATCCACCTCCAGACCTGCTGGGAAACAGTTACTGATCACTTTTAATGTGGTAAGTCGGCCAGAAAACAAGTGGCAGCCAAAACAGTGGAGGAGGGGGGATTGGCCAAAAACGCTGACCCCGGGGTCAAGGAAATGGACGTTTTGGGAGCCGACGCAAAAGTGCCTCTTTTTTGCCTCATCCACCTCCAGACCTGCTGGGAAACAGTTACTGATCACTTTTAATGTGGTAAGTCGGCCAGAAAACAAGTGGCAGCCAAAACAGTGGAGGAGGGGGGATTGGCCAAAAACGCTGACCCCGGGGTCAAGGAAATGGCCGTTTTGGGAGCCGACGCAAAACTGCCTCTTTTTTGCCTCATCCACCTCCAGACCTGCTGGGAAACAGTTACTGATCACTTTTAATGTGGTAAGTCGGCCAGAAAACAAGTGGCAGCCAAAACAGTGGAGGAGGGGGGATTGGCCAAAAACGCTGACCCCGGGGTCAAGGAAATGGACGTTTTGGGAGCCGACGCAAAACTGCCTCTTTTTTGCCTCATCCACCTCCAGACCTGCTGGGAAACAGTTACTGATAACTGTTTTGGCTGCCACTTGTTTTCTGGCCGACTTATCACATTAAAAGTGGAGGAGGGGGGATTGGCCAAAAACGCTGACCCCGGGGTCAAGGAAATGGACGTTTTGGGAGCCGACGCAAAACTGCCTCTTTTTTGCCTCATCCACCTCCAGACCTGCTGGGAAACAGTTACTGATCACTTTTAATGTGGTAAGTCGGCCAGAAAACAAGTGGCAGCCAAAACAGTGGAGGAGGGGGGATTGGCCAAAAACGCTGACCCCGGGGTCAAGGAAATGGCCGTTTTGGGAGCCGACGCAAAACTGCCTCTTTTTTGCCTCATCCACCTCCAGACCTGCTGGGAAACAGTTACTGATCACTTTTAATGTGGTAAGTCGGCCAGAAAACAAGTGGCAGCCAAAACAGTGGAGGAGGGGGGATTGGCCAAAAACGCTGACCCCGGGGTCAAGGAAATGGCCGTTTTGGGAGCCGACGCAAAACTGCCTCTTTTTTGCCTCATCTACCTCCAGACCTGCTGGGAAACAGTTACTGATCACTTTTAATGTGGTAAGTCGGCCAGAAAACAAGTGGCAGCCAAAACAGTGGAGGAGGGGGGATTGGCCAAAAACGCTGACCCCGGGGTCAAGGAAATGGACGTTTTGGGAGCCGACGCAAAACTGCCTCTTTTTTGCCTCATCTACCTCCAGACCTGCTGGGAAACAGTTACTGATCACTTTTAATGTGGTAAGTCGGCCAGAAAACAAGTGGCAGCCAAAACAGTGGAGGAGGGGGGATTGGCCAAAAACGCTGACCCCGGGGTCAAGGAAATGGACGTTTTGGGAGCCGACGCAAAACTGCCTCTTTTTTGCCTCATCCACCTCCAGACCTGCTGGGAAACAGTTACTGATAACTGTTTTGGCTGCCACTTGTTTTCTGGCCGACTTATCACATTAAAAGTGGAGGAGGGGGGATTGGCCAAAAACGCTGACCCTGGGGTCAAGGAAATGGACGTTTTGGGAGCCGACGCAAAACTGCCTCTTTTTTGCCTCATCCACCTCCAGACCTGCTGGAAAACAGTTACTGATCACTTTTAATGTGGTAAGTCGGCCAGAAAACAAGTGGCAGCCAAAACAGTGGAGGAGGGGGGATTGGCAAAAAACGCTGACCCCGGGGTCAAGGAAATGGACGTTTTGGGAGCCGACGCAAAACTGCCTCTTTTTTGCCTCATCCACCTCCAGACCTGCTGGGAAACAGTTACTGATCACTTTTAATGTGGTAAGTCGGCCAGAAAACAAGTGGCAGCCAAAACAGTGGAGGAGGGGGGATTGGCCAAAAACGCTGACCCCGGGGTCAAGGAAATGGACGTTTTGGAAGCCGACGCAAAACTGCCTCTTTTTTGCCTCATCCACCTCCAGACCTGCTGGGAAACAGTTACTGATCACTTTTAATGTGGTAAGTCGGCCAGAAAACAAGTGGCAGCCAAAACAGTGGAGGAGGGGGGATTGGCCAAAAACGCTGACCCCGGGGTCAAGGAAATGGCCGTTTTGGGAGCCGACGCAAAACTGCCTCTTTTTTGCCTCATCCACCTCCAGACCTGCTGGGAAACAGTTACTGATCACTTTTAATGTGGTAAGTCGGCCAGAAAACAAGTGGCAGCCAAAACAGTGGAGGAGGGGGGATTGGCCAAAAACGCTGACCCCGGGGTCAAGGAAATGGCCGTTTTGGGAGCCGACGCAAAACTGCCTCTTTTTTGCCTCATCCACCTCCAGACCTGCTGGGAAACAGTTACTGATCACTTTTAATGTGGTAAGTCGGCCAGAAAACAAGTGGCAGCCAAAACAGTGGAGGAGGGGGGATTGGCCAAAAACGCTGACCCCGGGGTCAAGGAAATGGACGTTTTGGGAGCCGACGCAAAACTGCCTCTTTTTTGCCTCATCCACCTCCAGACCTGCTGGGAAACAGTTACTGATAACTGTTTTGGCTGCCACTTGTTTTCTGGCCGACTTATCACATTAAAAGTGGAGGAGGGGGGATTGGCCAAAAACGCTGACCCCGGGGTCAAGGAAATGGACGTTTTGGGAGCTGACGCAAAACTGCCTCTTTTTTGCCTCATCCACCTCCAGACCTGCTGGGAAACAGTTACTGATCACTTTTAATGTGGTAAGTCGGCCAGAAAACAAGTGGCAGCCAAAACAGTGGAGGAGGGGGGATTGGCAAAAAACGCTGACCCCGGGGTCAAGGAAATGGACGTTTTGGGAGCCGACGCAAAACTGCCTCTTTTTTGCCTCATCCACCTCCAGACCTGCTGGGAAACAGTTACTGATCACTTTTAATGTGGTAAGTCGGCCAGAAAACAAGTGGCAGCCAAAACAGTGGAGGAGGGGGGATTGGCCAAAAACGCTGACCCCGGGGTCAAGGAAATGGACGTTTTGGGAGCCGACGCAAAACTGCCTCTTTTTTGCCTCATCCACCTCCAGACCTGCTGGGAAACAGTTACTGATAACTGTTTTGGCTGCCACTTGTTTTCTGGCCGACTTATCACATTAAAAGTGGAGGAGGGGGGATTGGCCAAAAACGCTGACCCCGGGGTCAAGGAAATGGCCGTTTTGGGAGCCGACGCAAAACTGCCTCTTTTTTGCCTCATCCACCTCCAGACCTGCTGGGAAACAGTTACTGATCACTTTTAATGTGGTAAGTCGGCCAGAAAACAAGTGGCAGCCAAAACAGTGGAGGAGGGGGGATTGGCCAAAAACGCTGACCCCGGGGTCAAGGAAATGGACGTTTTGGGAGCCGACGCAAAACTGCCTCTTTTTTGCCTCATCCACCTCCAGACCTGCTGGGAAACAGTTACTGATCACTTTTAATGTGGTAAGTCGGCCAGAAAACAAGTGGCAGCCAAAACAGTGGAGGAGGGGGGATTGGCCAAAAACGCTGACCCCGGGGTCAAGGAAATGGACGTTTTGGGAGCCGACGCAAAACTGCCTCTTTTTTGCCTCATCCACCTCCAGACCTGCTGGGAAACAGTTACTGATCACTTTTAATGTGGTAAGTCGGCCAGAAAACAAGTGGCAGCCAAAACAGTGGAGGAGGGGGGATTGGCCAAAAACGCTGACCCCGGGGTCAAGGAAATGGACGTTTTGGGAGCCGACGCAAAAGTGCCTCTTTTTTGCCTCATCCACCTCCAGACCTGCTGGGAAACAGTTACTGATCACTTTTAATGTGGTAAGTCGGCCAGAAAACAAGTGGCAGCCAAAACAGTGGAGGAGGGGGGATTGGCCAAAAACGCTGACCCCGGGGTCAAGGAAATGGCCGTTTTGGGAGCCGACGCAAAACTGCCTCTTTTTTGCCTCATCCACCTCCAGACCTGCTGGGAAACAGTTACTGATCACTTTTAATGTGGTAAGTCGGCCAGAAAACAAGTGGCAGCCAAAACAGTGGAGGAGGGGGGATTGGCCAAAAACGCTGACCCCGGGGTCAAGGAAATGGCCGTTTTGGGAGCCGACGCAAAACTGCCTCTTTTTTGCCTCATCCACCTCCAGACCTGCTGGGAAACAGTTACTGATCACTTTTAATGTGGTAAGTCGGCCAGAAAACAAGTGGCAGCCAAAACAGTGGAGGAGGGGGGATTGGTCAAAAACGCTGACCCCGGGGTCAAGGAAATGGACGTTTTGGGAGCCGACGCAAAACTGCCTCTTTTTTGCCTCATCCACCTCCAGACCTGCTGGGAAACAGTTACTGATAACTGTTTTGGCTGCCACTTGTTTTCTGGCCGACTTATCACATTAAAAGTGGAGGAGGGGGGATTGGCCAAAAACGCTGACCCCGGGGTCAAGGAAATGGCCGTTTTGGGAGCCGACGCAAAACTGCCTCTTTTTTGCCTCATCCACCTCCAGACCTGCTGGGAAACAGTTACTGATCACTTTTAATGTGGTAAGTCGGCCAGAAAACAAGTGGCAGCCAAAACAGTGGAGGAGGGGGGATTGGCCAAAAACGCTGACCCCGGGGTCAAGGAAATGGACGTTTTGGGAGCCGACGCAAAACTGCCTCTTTTTTGCCTCATCCACCTCCAGACCTGCTGGGAAACAGTTACTGATCACTTTTAATGTGGTAAGTCGGCCAGAAAACAAGTGGCAGCCAAAACAGTGGAGGAGGGGGGATTGGCCAAAAACGCTGACCCCGGGGTCAAGGAAATGGACGTTTTGGGAGCCGACGCAAAACTGCCTCTTTTTTGCCTCATCCACCTCCAGACCTGCTGGGAAACAGTTACTGATCACTTTTAATGTGGTAAGTCGGCCAGAAAACAAGTGGCAGCCAAAACAGTGGAGGAGGGGGGATTGGCCAAAAACGCTGACCCCGGGGTCAAGGAAATGAACGTTTTGGGAGCCGACGCAAAACTGCCTCTTTTTTGCCTCATCCACCTCCAGACCTGCTGGGAAACAGTTACTGATCACTTTTAATGTGGTAAGTCGGCCAGAAAACAAGTGGCAGCCAAAACAGTGGAGGAGGGGGGATTGGCCAAAAACGCTGACCGCGGGGTCAAGGAAATGGACGTTTTGGGAACCGACACAAAACTGCCTCTTTTTTGCCTCATCCACCTCCAGACCTGCTGGGAAACAGTTACTGATAACTGTTTTGGCTGCCACTTGTTTTCTGGCCGACTTATCACATTAAAAGTGGAGGAGGGGGGATTGGCCAAAAACGCTGACCCCGGGGTCAAGGAAATGGACGTTTTGGGAGCCGACGCAAAACTGCCTCTTTTTTGCCTCATCCACCTCCAGACCTGCTGGGAAACAGTTACTGATAACTGTTTTGGCTGCCACTTGTTTTCTGGCCGACTTATCACATTAAAAGTGGAGGAGGGGGGATTGGCCAAAAACGCTGACCCCGGGGTCAAGGAAATGGCCGTTTTGGGAGCCGACGCAAAACTGCCTCTTTTTTGCCTCATCCACCTCCAGACCTGCTGGGAAACAGTTACTGATCACTTTTAATGTGGTAAGTCGGCCAGAAAACAAGTGGCAGCCAAAACAGTGGAGGAGGGGGGATTGGCCAAAAACGCTGACCCCGGGGTCAAGGAAATGGCCGTTTTGGGAGCCGACGCAAAACTGCCTCTTTTTTGCCTCATCCACCTCCAGACCTGCTGGGAAACAGTTACTGATCACTTTTAATGTGGTAAGTCGGCCAGAAAACAAGTGGCAGCCAAAACAGTGGAGGAGGGGGGATTGGCCAAAAACGCTGACCCCGGGGTCAAGGAAATGGCCGTTTTGGGAGCCGACGCAAAACTGCCTCTTTTTTGCCTCATCCACCTCCAGACCTGCTGGGAAACAGTTACTGATAACTGTTTTGGCTGCCACTTGTTTTCTGGCCGACTTATCACATTAAAAGTGGAGGAGGGGGGATTGGCCAAAAACGCTGACCCCGGGGTCAAGGAAATGAACGTTTTGGGAGCCGACGCAAAACTGCCTCTTTTTTGCCTCATCCACCTCCAGACCTGCTGGGAAACAGTTACTGATCACTTTTAATGTGGTAAGTCGGCCAGAAAACAAGTGGCAGCCAAAACAGTGGAGGAGGGGGGATTGGCCAAAAACGCTGACCCCGGGGTCAAGGAAATGGACGTTTTGGGAGCCGACGCAAAACTGCCTCTTTTTTGCCTCATCCACCTCCAGACCTGCTGGGAAACAGTTACTGATCACTTTTAATGTGGTAAGTCGGCCAGAAAACAAGTGGCAGCCAAAACAGTGGAGGAGGGGGGATTGGCCAAAAACGCTGACCCCGGGGTCAAGGAAATGGACGTTTTGGAAGCCGACGCAAAACTGCCTCTTTTTTGCCTCATCCACCTCCAGACCTGCTGGGAAACAGTTACTGATCACTTTTAATGTGGTAAGTCGGCCAGAAAACAAGTGGCAGCCAAAACAGTGGAGGAGGGGGGATTGGCCAAAAACGCTGACCCCGGGGTCAAGGAAATGGACGTTTTGGAAGCCGACGCAAAACTGCCTCTTTTTTGCCTCATCCACCTCCAGACCTGCTGGGAAACAGTTACTGATAACTGTTTTGGCTGCCACTTGTTTTCTGGCCGACTTATCACATTAAAAGTGGAGGAGGGGGGATTGGCCAAAAACGCTGACCCCGGGGTCAAGGAAATGGACGTTTTGGGAGCTGACGCAAAACTGCCTCTTTTTTTGCCTCATCCACCTCCAGACCTGCTGGGAAACAGTTACTGATCACTTTTAATGTGGTAAGTCGGCCAGAAAACAAGTGGCAGCCAAAACAGTGGAGGAGGGGGGATTGGCAAAAAACGCTGACCCCGGGGTCAAGGAAATGGACGTTTTGGGAGCCGACGCAAAACTGCCTCTTTTTTGCCTCATCCACCTCCAGACCTGCTGGGAAACAGTTACTGATCACTTTTAATGTGGTAAGTCGGCCAGAAAACAAGTGGCAGCCAAAACAGTGGAGGAGGGGGGATTGGCCAAAAACGCTGACCCCGGGGTCAAGGAAATGGACGTTTTGGGAGCCGACGCAAAACTGCCTCTTTTTTGCCTCATCCACCTCCAGACCTGCTGGGAAACAGTTACTGATAACTGTTTTGGCTGCCACTTGTTTTCTGGCCGACTTATCACATTAAAAGTGGAGGAGGGGGGATTGGCCAAAAACGCTGACCCCGGGGTCAAGGAAATGGCCGTTTTGGGAGCCGACGCAAAACTGCCTCTTTTTTGCCTCATCCACCTCCAGACCTGCTGGGAAACAGTTACTGATCACTTTTAATGTGGTAAGTCGGCCAGAAAACAAGTGGCAGCCAAAACAGTGGAGGAGGGGGGATTGGCCAAAAACGCTGACCCCGGGGTCAAGGAAATGGACGTTTTGGGAGCCGACGCAAAACTGCCTCTTTTTTGCCTCATCCACCTCCAGACCTGCTGGGAAACAGTTACTGATAACTGTTTTGGCTGCCACTTGTTTTCTGGCCGACTTATCACATTAAAAGTGGAGGAGGGGGGATTGGCCAAAAACGCTGACCCCGGGGTCAAGGAAATGGACGTTTTGGGAGCCGATGCAAAACTGCCTCTTTTTTGCCTCATCCACCTCCAGACCTGCTGGGAAACAGTTACTGATCACTTTTAATGTGGTAAGTCGGCCAGAAAACAAGTGGCAGCCAAAACAGTGGAGGAGGGGGGATTGGCCAAAAACGCTGACCCCGGGGTCAAGGAAATGGCCGTTTTGGGAGCCGACGCAAAACTGCCTCTTTTTTGCCTCATCCACCTCCAGACCTGCTGGGAAACAGTTACTGATCACTTTTAATGTGGTAAGTCGGCCAGAAAACAAGTGGCAGCCAAAACAGTGGAGGAGGGGGGATTGGCCAAAAACGCTGACACCGGGGTCAAGGAAATGGCCGTTTTGGGAGCCGACGCAAAACTGCCTCTTTTTTGCCTCATCTACCTCCAGACCTGCTGGGAAACAGTTACTGATCACTTTTAATGTGGTAAGTCGGCCAGAAAACAAGTGGCAGCCAAAACAGTGGAGGAGGGGGGATTGGCCAAAAACGCTGACAGGTCAAGGAAATGGACGTTTTGGGAGCCGACGCAAAACTGCCTCTTTTTTGCCTCATCCACCTCCAGACCTGCTGGGAAACAGTTACTGATAACTGTTTTGGCTGCCACTTGTTTTCTGGCCGACTTATCACATTAAAAGTGGAGGAGGGGGGATTGGCCAAAAACGCTGACCCCGGGGTCAAGGAAATGGCCGTTTTGGGAGCCGACGCAAAACTGCCTCTTTTTTGCCTCATCCACCTCCAGACCTGCTGGGAAACAGTTACTGATCACTTTTAATGTGGTAAGTCGGCCAGAAAACAAGTGGCAGCCAAAACAGTGGAGGAGGGGGGATTGGCCAAAAACGCTGACCCCGGGGTCAAGGAAATGGACGTTTTGGGAGCCGACGCAAAACTGCCTCTTTTTTGCCTCATCCACCTCCAGACCTGCTGGGAAACAGTTACTGATCACTTTTAATGTGGTAAGTCGGCCAGAAAACAAGTGGCAGCCAAAACAGTGGAGGAGGGGGGATTGGCCAAAAACGCTGACCCCGGGGTCAAGGAAATGGACGTTTTGGGAGCCGACGCAAAACTGCCTCTTTTTTGCCTCATCCACCTCCAGACCTGCTGGGAAACAGTTACTGATCACTTTTAATGTGGTAAGTCGGCCAGAAAACAAGTGGCAGCCAAAACAGTGGAGGAGGGGGGATTGGCCAAAAACGCTGACCCCGGGGTCAAGGAAATGGACGTTTTGGGAGCCGACGCAAAACTGCCTCTTTTTTGCCTCATCCACCTCCAGACCTGCTGGGAAACAGTTACTGATCACTTTTAATGTGGTAAGTCGGCCAGAAAACAAGTGGCAGCCAAAACAGTGGAGGAGGGGGGATTGGCCAAAAACGCTGACCCCGGGGTCAAGGAAATGGCCGTTTTGGGAGCCGACGCAAAACTGCCTCTTTTTTGCCTCATCCACCTCCAGACCTGCTGGGAAACAGTTACTGATCACTTTTAATGTGGTAAGTCGGCCAGAAAACAAGTGGCAGCCAAAACAGTGGAGGAGGGGGGATTGGCCAAAAACGCTGACCCCGGGGTCAAGGAAATGGACGTTTTGGGAGCCGACGCAAAACTGCCTCTTTTTTGCCTCATCCACCTCCAGACCTGCTGGGAAACAGTTACTGATAACTGTTTTGGCTGCCACTTGTTTTCTGGCCGACTTATCACATTAAAAGTGGAGGAGGGGGGATTGGCCAAAAACGCTGACCCCGGGGTCAAGGAAATGGCCGTTTTGGGAGCCGACGCAAAACTGCCTCTTTTTTGCCTCATCTACCTCCAGACCTGCTGGGAAACAGTTACTGATCACTTTTAATGTGGTAAGTCGGCCAGAAAACAAGTGGCAGCCAAAACAGTGGAGGAGGGGGGATTGGCCAAAAACGCTGACCCCGGGGTCAAGGAAATGGACGTTTTGGGAGCCGACGCAAAACTGCCTCTTTTTTGCCTCATCCACCTCCAGACCTGCTGGGAAACAGTTACTGATAACTGTTTTGGCTGCCACTTGTTTTCTGGCCGACTTATCACATTAAAAGTGGAGGAGGGGGGATTGGCCAAAAACGCTGACCCCGGGGTCAAGGAAATGGCCGTTTTGGGAGCCGACGCAAAACTGCCTCTTTTTTGCCTCATCCACCTCCAGACCTGCTGGGAAACAGTTACTGATCACTTTTAATGTGGTAAGTCGGCCAGAAAACAAGTGGCAGCCAAAACAGTGGAGGAGGGGGGATTGGCCAAAAACGCTGACCCCGGGGTCAAGGAAATGGCCGTTTTGGGAGCCGACGCAAAACTGCCTCTTTTTTGCCTCATCCACCTCCAGACCTGCTGGGAAACAGTTACTGATCACTTTTAATGTGGTAAGTCGGCCAGAAAACAAGTGGCAGCCAAAACAGTGGAGGAGGGGGGATTGGCCAAAAACGCTGACCCCGGGGTCAAGGAAATGGACGTTTTGGGAGCCGACGCAAAACTGCCTCTTTTTTGCCTCATCCACCTCCAGACCTGCTGGGAAACAGTTACTGATAACTGTTTTGGCTGCCACTTGTTTTCTGGCCGACTTATCACATTAAAAGTGGAGGAGGGGGGATTGGCCAAAAACGCTGACCCCGGGGTCAAGGAAATGGCCGTTTTGGGAGCCGACGCAAAACTGCCTCTTTTTTGCCTCATCCACCTCCAGACCTGCTGGGAAACAGTTACTGATCACTTTTAATGTGGTAAGTCGGCCAGAAAACAAGTGGCAGCCAAAACAGTGGAGGAGGGGGGATTGGCCAAAAACGCTGACCCCGGGGTCAAGGAAATGGACGTTTTGGGAGCCGACGCAAAACTGCCTCTTTTTTGCCTCATCCACCTCCAGACCTGCTGGGAAACAGTTACTGATCACTTTTAATGTGGTAAGTCGGCCAGAAAACAAGTGGCAGCCAAAACAGTGGAGGAGGGGGGATTGGCCAAAAACGCTGACCCCGGGGTCAAGGAAATGGACGTTTTGGAAGCCGACGCAAAACTGCCTCTTTTTTGCCTCATCCACCTCCAGACCTGCTGGGAAACAGTTACTGATCACTTTTAATGTGGTAAGTCGGCCAGAAAACAAGTGGCAGCCAAAACAGTGGAGGAGGGGGGATTGGCCAAAAACGCTGACCCCGGGGTCAAGGAAATGGACGTTTTGGAAGCCGACGCAAAACTGCCTCTTTTTTGCCTCATCCACCTCCAGACCTGCTGGGAAACAGTTACTGATAACTGTTTTGGCTGCCACTTGTTTTCTGGCCGACTTATCACATTAAAAGTGGAGGAGGGGGGATTGGCCAAAAACGCTGACCCCGGGGTCAAGGAAATGGACGTTTTGGGAGCTGACGCAAAACTGCC
Organism: Pempheris klunzingeri; assembly: GCF_042242105.1. NCBI lineage: Eukaryota > Metazoa > Chordata > Actinopteri > Acropomatiformes > Pempheridae > Pempheris > Pempheris klunzingeri. The sequence goes on from NC_092030.1 coordinate 18,301,163, forward strand.
TCTTTTTTTGCCTCATCCACCTCCAGACCTGCTGGGAAACAGTTACTGATCACTTTTAATGTGGTAAGTCGGCCAGAAAACAAGTGGCAGCCAAAACAGTGGAGGAGGGGGGATTGGCAAAAAACGCTGACCCCGGGGTCAAGGAAATGGACGTTTTGGGAGCCGACGCAAAACTGCCTCTTTTTTGCCTCATCCACCTCCAGACCTGCTGGGAAACAGTTACTGATCACTTTTAATGTGGTAAGTCGGCCAGAAAACAAGTGGCAGCCAAAACAGTGGAGGAGGGGGGATTGGCCAAAAACGCTGACCCCGGGGTCAAGGAAATGGACGTTTTGGGAGCCGACGCAAAACTGCCTCTTTTTTGCCTCATCCACCTCCAGACCTGCTGGGAAACAGTTACTGATAACTGTTTTGGCTGCCACTTGTTTTCTGGCCGACTTATCACATTAAAAGTGGAGGAGGGGGGATTGGCCAAAAACGCTGACCCCGGGGTCAAGGAAATGGCCGTTTTGGGAGCCGACGCAAAACTGCCTCTTTTTTGCCTCATCCACCTCCAGACCTGCTGGGAAACAGTTACTGATCACTTTTAATGTGGTAAGTCGGCCAGAAAACAAGTGGCAGCCAAAACAGTGGAGGAGGGGGGATTGGCCAAAAACGCTGACCCCGGGGTCAAGGAAATGGACGTTTTGGGAGCCGACGCAAAACTGCCTCTTTTTTGCCTCATCCACCTCCAGACCTGCTGGGAAACAGTTACTGATAACTGTTTTGGCTGCCACTTGTTTTCTGGCCGACTTATCACATTAAAAGTGGAGGAGGGGGGATTGGCCAAAAACGCTGACCCCGGGGTCAAGGAAATGGACGTTTTGGGAGCCGATGCAAAACTGCCTCTTTTTTGCCTCATCCACCTCCAGACCTGCTGGGAAACAGTTACTGATCACTTTTAATGTGGTAAGTCGGCCAGAAAACAAGTGGCAGCCAAAACAGTGGAGGAGGGGGGATTGGCCAAAAACGCTGACCCCGGGGTCAAGGAAATGGCCGTTTTGGGAGCCGACGCAAAACTGCCTCTTTTTTGCCTCATCCACCTCCAGACCTGCTGGGAAACAGTTACTGATCACTTTTAATGTGGTAAGTCGGCCAGAAAACAAGTGGCAGCCAAAACAGTGGAGGAGGGGGGATTGGCCAAAAACGCTGACACCGGGGTCAAGGAAATGGCCGTTTTGGGAGCCGACGCAAAACTGCCTCTTTTTTGCCTCATCTACCTCCAGACCTGCTGGGAAACAGTTACTGATCACTTTTAATGTGGTAAGTCGGCCAGAAAACAAGTGGCAGCCAAAACAGTGGAGGAGGGGGGATTGGCCAAAAACGCTGACAGGTCAAGGAAATGGACGTTTTGGGAGCCGACGCAAAACTGCCTCTTTTTTGCCTCATCCACCTCCAGACCTGCTGGGAAACAGTTACTGATAACTGTTTTGGCTGCCACTTGTTTTCTGGCCGACTTATCACATTAAAAGTGGAGGAGGGGGGATTGGCCAAAAACGCTGACCCCGGGGTCAAGGAAATGGCCGTTTTGGGAGCCGACGCAAAACTGCCTCTTTTTTGCCTCATCCACCTCCAGACCTGCTGGGAAACAGTTACTGATCACTTTTAATGTGGTAAGTCGGCCAGAAAACAAGTGGCAGCCAAAACAGTGGAGGAGGGGGGATTGGCCAAAAACGCTGACCCCGGGGTCAAGGAAATGGACGTTTTGGGAGCCGACGCAAAACTGCCTCTTTTTTGCCTCATCCACCTCCAGACCTGCTGGGAAACAGTTACTGATCACTTTTAATGTGGTAAGTCGGCCAGAAAACAAGTGGCAGCCAAAACAGTGGAGGAGGGGGGATTGGCCAAAAACGCTGACCCCGGGGTCAAGGAAATGGACGTTTTGGGAGCCGACGCAAAACTGCCTCTTTTTTGCCTCATCCACCTCCAGACCTGCTGGGAAACAGTTACTGATCACTTTTAATGTGGTAAGTCGGCCAGAAAACAAGTGGCAGCCAAAACAGTGGAGGAGGGGGGATTGGCCAAAAACGCTGACCCCGGGGTCAAGGAAATGGCCGTTTTGGGAGCCGACGCAAAACTGCCTCTTTTTTGCCTCATCCACCTCCAGACCTGCTGGGAAACAGTTACTGATCACTTTTAATGTGGTAAGTCGGCCAGAAAACAAGTGGCAGCCAAAACAGTGGAGGAGGGGGGATTGGCCAAAAACGCTGACCCCGGGGTCAAGGAAATGGACGTTTTGGGAGCCGACGCAAAACTGCCTCTTTTTTGCCTCATCCACCTCCAGACCTGCTGGGAAACAGTTACTGATCACTTTTAATGTGGTAAGTCGGCCAGAAAACAAGTGGCAGCCAAAACAGTGGAGGAGGGGGGATTGGCCAAAAACGCTGACCCCGGGGTCAAGGAAATGGACGTTTTGGGAGCCGACGCAAAACTGCCTCTTTTTTGCCTCATCCACCTCCAGACCTGCTGGGAAACAGTTACTGATCACTTTTAATGTGGTAAGTCGGCCAGAAAACAAGTGGCAGCCAAAACAGTGGAGGAGGGGGGATTGGCCAAAAACGCTGACCCCGGGGTCAAGGAAATGGCCGTTTTGGGAGCCGACGCAAAACTGCCTCTTTTTTGCCTCATCCACCTCCAGACCTGCTGGGAAACAGTTACTGATCACTTTTAATGTGGTAAGTCGGCCAGAAAACAAGTGGCAGCCAAAACAGTGGAGGAGGGGGGATTGGCCAAAAACGCTGACCCCGGGGTCAAGGAAATGGACGTTTTGGGAGCCGACGCAAAACTGCCTCTTTTTTGCCTCATCCACCTCCAGACCTGCTGGGAAACAGTTACTGATAACTGTTTTGGCTGCCACTTGTTTTCTGGCCGACTTATCACATTAAAAGTGGAGGAGGGGGGATTGGCCAAAAACGCTGACCCCGGGGTCAAGGAAATGGCCGTTTTGGGAGCCGACGCAAAACTGCCTCTTTTTTGCCTCATCTACCTCCAGACCTGCTGGGAAACAGTTACTGATCACTTTTAATGTGGTAAGTCGGCCAGAAAACAAGTGGCAGCCAAAACAGTGGAGGAGGGGGGATTGGCCAAAAACGCTGACCCCGGGGTCAAGGAAATGGACGTTTTGGGAGCCGACGCAAAACTGCCTCTTTTTTGCCTCATCCACCTCCAGACCTGCTGGGAAACAGTTACTGATAACTGTTTTGGCTGCCACTTGTTTTCTGGCCGACTTATCACATTAAAAGTGGAGGAGGGGGGATTGGCCAAAAACGCTGACCCCGGGGTCAAGGAAATGGACGTTTTGGGAGCCGACGCAAAACTGCCTCTTTTTTGCCTCATCCACCTCCAGACCTGCTGGAAAACAGTTACTGATCACTTTTAATGTGGTAAGTCGGCCAGAAAACAAGTGGCAGCCAAAACAGTGGAGGAGGGGGGATTGGCCAAAAACGCTGACCCCGGGGTCAAGGAAATGGACGTTTTGGGAGCCGACGCAAAACTGCCTCTTTTTTGCCTCATCCACCTCCAGACCTGCTGGGAAACAGTTACTGATCACTTTTAATGTGGTAAGTCGGCCAGAAAACAAGTGGCAGCCAAAACAGTGGAGGAGGGGGGATTGGCCAAAAACGCTGACCCCGGGGTCAAGGAAATGGACGTTTTGGAAGCCGACGCAAAACTGCCTCTTTTTTGCCTCATCCACCTCCAGACCTGCTGGGAAACAGTTACTGATCACTTTTAATGTGGTAAGTCGGCCAGAAAACAAGTGGCAGCCAAAACAGTGGAGGAGGGGGGATTGGCCAAAAACGCTGACCCCGGGGTCAAGGAAATGGACGTTTTGGAAGCCGACGCAAAACTGCCTCTTTTTTGCCTCATCCACCTCCAGACCTGCTGGGAAACAGTTACTGATAACTGTTTTGGCTGCCACTTGTTTTCTGGCCGACTTATCACATTAAAAGTGGAGGAGGGGGGATTGGCCAAAAACGCTGACCCCGGGGTCAAGGAAATGGACGTTTTGGGAGCCGACGCAAAACTGCCTCTTTTTTGCCTCATCCACCTCCAGACCTGCTGGGAAACAGTTACTGATCACTTTTAATGTGGTAAGTCGGCCAGAAAACAAGTGGCAGCCAAAACAGTGGAGGAGGGGGGATTGGCCAAAAACGCTGACCCCGGGGTCAAGGAAATGGACGTTTTGGGAGCCGACGCAAAACTGCCTCTTTTTTGCCTCATCCACCTCCAGACCTGCTGGGAAACAGTTACTGATCACTTTTAATGTGGTAAGTCGGCCAGAAAACAAGTGGCAGCCAAAACAGTGGAGGAGGGGGGATTGGCCAAAAACGCTGACCCCGGGGTCAAGGAAATGGCCGTTTTGGGAGCCGACGCAAAACTGCCTCTTTTTTGCCTCATCCACCTCCAGACCTGCTGGGAAACAGTTACTGATAACTGTTTTGGCTGCCACTTGTTTTCTGGCCGACTTATCACATTAAAAGTGGAGGAGGGGGGATTGGCCAAAAACGCTGACCCCGGGGTCAAGGAAATGGACGTTTTGGGAGCCGATGCAAAACTGCCTCTTTTTTGCCTCATCCACCTCCAGACCTGCTGGGAAACAGTTACTGATCACTTTTAATGTGGTAAGTCGGCCAGAAAACAAGTGGCAGCCAAAATAGTGGAGGAGGGGGGATTGGCCAAAAACGCTGACCCCGGGGTCAAGGAAATGGCCGTTTTGGGAGCCGACGCAAAACTGCCTCTTTTTTGCCTCATCCACCTCCAGACCTGCTGGGAAACAGTTACTGATCACTTTTAATGTGGTAAGTCGGCCAGAAAACAAGTGGCAGCCAAAACAGTGGAGGAGGGGGGATTGGCCAAAAACGCTGACACCGGGGTCAAGGAAATGGCCGTTTTGGGAGCCGACGCAAAACTGCCTCTTTTTTGCCTCATCTACCTCCAGACCTGCTGGGAAACAGTTACTGATCACTTTTAATGTGGTAAGTCGGCCAGAAAACAAGTGGCAGCCAAAACAGTGGAGGAGGGGGGATTGGCCAAAAACGCTGACAGGTCAAGGAAATGGACGTTTTGGGAGCCGACGCAAAACTGCCTCTTTTTTGCCTCATCCACCTCCAGACCTGCTGGGAAACAGTTACTGATAACTGTTTTGGCTGCCACTTGTTTTCTGGCCGACTTATCACATTAAAAGTGGAGGAGGGGGGATTGGCCAAAAACGCTGACCCCGGGGTCAAGGAAATGGCCGTTTTGGGAGCCGACGCAAAACTGCCTCTTTTTTGCCTCATCCACCTCCAGACCTGCTGGGAAACAGTTACTGATCACTTTTAATGTGGTAAGTCGGCCAGAAAACAAGTGGCAGCCAAAACAGTGGAGGAGGGGGGATTGGCCAAAAACGCTGACCCCGGGGTCAAGGAAATGGACGTTTTGGGAGCCGACGCAAAACTGCCTCTTTTTTGCCTCATCCACCTCCAGACCTGCTGGGAAACAGTTACTGATCACTTTTAATGTGGTAAGTCGGCCAGAAAACAAGTGGCAGCCAAAACAGTGGAGGAGGGGGGATTGGCCAAAAACGCTGACCCCGGGGTCAAGGAAATGGACGTTTTGGGAGCCGACGCAAAACTGCCTCTTTTTCGCCTCATCCACCTCCAGACCTGCTGGGAAACAGTTACTGATCACTTTTAATGTGGTAAGTCGGCCAGAAAACAAGTGGCAGCCAAAACAGTGGAGGAGGGGGGATTGGCCAAAAACGCTGACCCCGGGGTCAAGGAAATGGCCGTTTTGGGAGCCGACGCAAAACTGCCTCTTTTTTGCCTCATCCACCTCCAGACCTGCTGGGAAACAGTTACTGATCACTTTTAATGTGGTAAGTCGGCCAGAAAACAAGTGGCAGCCAAAACAGTGGAGGAGGGGGGATTGGCCAAAAACGCTGACCCCGGGGTCAAGGAAATGGACGTTTTGGGAGCCGACGCAAAACTGCCTCTTTTTTGCCTCATCCACCTCCAGACCTGCTGGGAAACAGTTACTGATCACTTTTAATGTGGTAAGTCGGCCAGAAAACAAGTGGCAGCCAAAACAGTGGAGGAGGGGGGATTGGCCAAAAACGCTGACCCCGGGGTCAAGGAAATGGCCGTTTTGGGAGCCGACGCAAAAGTGCCTCTTTTTTGCCTCATCCACCTCCAGACCTGCTGGGAAACAGTTACTGATCACTTTTAATGTGGTAAGTCGGCCAGAAAACAAGTGGCAGCCAAAACAGTGGAGGAGGGGGGATTGGCCAAAAACGCTGACCCCGGGGTCAAGGAAATGGACGTTTTGGGAGCCGACGCAAAACTGCCTCTTTTTTGCCTCATCCACCTCCAGACCTGCTGGGAAACAGTTACTGATCACTTTTAATGTGGTAAGTCGGCCAGAAAACAAGTGGCAGCCAAAACAGTGGAGGAGGGGGGATTGGCCAAAAACGCTGACCCCGGGGTCAAGGAAATGGACGTTTTGGGAGCCGACGCAAAACTGCCTCTTTTTTGCCTCATCCACCTCCAGACCTGCTGGGAAACAGTTACTGATCACTTTTAATGTGGTAAGTCGGCCAGAAAACAAGTGGCAGCCAAAACAGTGGAGGAGGGGGGATTGGCCAAAAACGCTGACCCCGGGGTCAAGGAAATGGACGTTTTGGGAGCCGACGCAAAACTGCCTCTTTTTTGCCTCATCCACCTCCAGACCTGCTGGGAAACAGTTACTGATCACTTTTAATGTGGTAAGTCGGCCAGAAAACAAGTGGCAGCCAAAACAGTGGAGGAGGGGGGATTGGCCAAAAACGCTGACCCCGGGGTCAAGGAAATGGCCGTTTTGGGAGCCGACGCAAAACTGCCTCTTTTTTGCCTCATCCACCTCCAGACCTGCTGGGAAACAGTTACTGATCACTTTTAATGTGGTAAGTCGGCCAGAAAACAAGTGGCAGCCAAAACAGTGGAGGAGGGGGGATTGGCCAAAAACGCTGACCCCGGGGTCAAGGAAATGGACGTTTTGGGAGCCGACGCAAAACTGCCTCTTTTTTGCCTCATCCACCTCCAGACCTGCTGGGAAACAGTTACTGATCACTTTTAATGTGGTAAGTCGGCCAGAAAACAAGTGGCAGCCAAAACAGTGGAGGAGGGGGGATTGGCCAAAAACGCTGACCCCGGGGTCAAGGAAATGGCCGTTTTGGGAGCCGACGCAAAAGTGCCTCTTTTTTGCCTCATCCACCTCCAGACCTGCTGGGAAACAGTTACTGATCACTTTTAATGTGGTAAGTCGGCCAGGAAACAAGTGGCAGCCAAAACAGTGGAGGAGGGGGGATTGGCCAAAAACGCTGACCCCGGGGTCAAGGAAATGGCCGTTTTGGGAGCCGACGCAAAACTGCCTCTTTTTTGCCTCATCCACCTCCAGACCTGCTGGGAAACAGTTACTGATCACTTTTAATGTGGTAAGTCGGCCAGAAAACAAGTGGCAGCCAAAACAGTGGAGGAGGGGGGATTGGCCAAAAACGCTGACCCCGGGGTCAAGGAAATGGACGTTTTGGGAGCCGACGCAAAACTGCCTCTTTTTTGCCTCATCCACCTCCAGACCTGCTGGGAAACAGTTACTGATAACTGTTTTGGCTGCCACTTGTTTTCTGGCCGACTTATCACATTAAAAGTGGAGGAGGGGGGATTGGCCAAAAACGCTGACCCCGGGGTCAAGGAAATGGACGTTTTGGGAGCTGACGCAAAACTGCCTCTTTTTTGCCTCATCCACCTCCAGACCTGCTGGGAAACAGTTACTGATCACTTTTAATGTGGTAAGTCGGCCAGAAAACAAGTGGCAGCCAAAACAGTGGAGGAGGGGGGATTGGCCAAAAACGCTGACCCCGGGGTCAAGGAAATGGACGTTTTGGGAGCCGACGCAAAACTGCCTCTTTTTTGCCTCATCCACCTCCAGACCTGCTGGGAAACAGTTACTGATCACTTTTAATGTGGTAAGTCGGCCAGAAAACAAGTGGCAGCCAAAACAGTGGAGGAGGGGGGATTGGCCAAAAACGCTGACCCCGGGGTCAAGGAAATGGACGTTTTGGGAGCCGACGCAAAACTGCCTCTTTTTTGCCTCATCCACCTCCAGACCTGCTGGGAAACAGTTACTGATAACTGTTTTGGCTGCCACTTGTTTTCTGGCCGACTTATCACATTAAAAGTGGAGGAGGGGGGATTGGCCAAAAACGCTGACCCCGGGGTCAAGGAAATGGACGTTTTGGGAGCCGACGCAAAACTGCCTCTTTTTTGCCTCATCCACCTCCAGACCTGCTGGGAAACAGTTACTGATCACTTTTAATGTGGTAAGTCGGCCAGAAAACAAGTGGCAGCCAAAACAGTGGAGGAGGGGGGATTGGCCAAAAACGCTGACCCCGGGGTCAAGGAAATGGCCGTTTTGGGAGCCGACGCAAAACTGCCTCTTTTTTGCCTCATCCACCTCCAGACCTGCTGGGAAACAGTTACTGATCACTTTTAATGTGGTAAGTCGGCCAGAAAACAAGTGGCAGCCAAAACAGTGGAGGAGGGGGGATTGGCCAAAAACGCTGACCCCGGGGTCAAGGAAATGGCCGTTTTGGGAGCCGACGCAAAACTGCCTCTTTTTTGCCTCATCTACCTCCAGACCTGCTGGGAAACAGTTACTGATCACTTTTAATGTGGTAAGTCGGCCAGAAAACAAGTGGCAGCCAAAACAGTGGAGGAGGGGGGATTGGCCAAAAACGCTGACCCCGGGGTCAAGGAAATGGCCGTTTTGGGAGCCGACGCAAAAGTGCCTCTTTTTTGCCTCATCCACCTCCAGACCTGCTGGGAAACAGTTACTGATCACTTTTAATGTGGTAAGTCGGCCAGAAAACAAGTGGCAGCCAAAACAGTGGAGGAGGGGGGATTGGCCAAAAACGCTGACCCCGGGGTCAAGGAAATGGACGTTTTGGGAGCCGACGCAAAACTGCCTCTTTTTTGCCTCATCCACCTCCAGACCTGCTGGGAAACAGTTACTGATCACTTTTAATGTGGTAAGTCGGCCAGAAAACAAGTGGCAGCCAAAACAGTGGAGGAGGGGGGATTGGCCAAAAACGCTGACCCCGGGGTCAAGGAAATGGACGTTTTGGGAGCCGACGCAAAACTGCCTCTTTTTTGCCTCATCCACCTCCAGACCTGCTGGGAAACAGTTACTGATCACTTTTAATGTGGTAAGTCGGCCAGAAAACAAGTGGCAGCCAAAACAGTGGAGGAGGGGGGATTGGCCAAAAACGCTGACCCCGGGGTCAAGGAAATGGACGTTTTGGGAGCCGACGCAAAACTGCCTCTTTTTTGCCTCATCCACCTCCAGACCTGCTGGGAAACAGTTACTGATCACTTTTAATGTGGTAAGTCGGCCAGAAAACAAGTGGCAGCCAAAACAGTGGAGGAGGGGGGATTGGCCAAAAACGCTGACCCCGGGGTCAAGGAAATGGACGTTTTGGGAGCCGACGCAAAACTGCCTCTTTTTTGCCTCATCCACCTCCAGACCTGCTGGGAAACAGTTACTGATCACTTTTAATGTGGTAAGTCGGCCAGAAAACAAGTGGCAGCCAAAACAGTGGAGGAGGGGGGATTGGCCAAAAACGCTGACCCCGGGGTCAAGGAAATGGACGTTTTGGGAGCCGACGCAAAACTGCCTCTTTTTTGCCTCATCCACCTCCAGACCTGCTGGGAAACAGTTACTGATCACTTTTAATGTGGTAAGTCGGCCAGAAAACAAGTGGCAGCCAAAACAGTGGAGGAGGGGGGATTGGCCAAAAACGCTGACCCCGGGGTCAAGGAAATGGCCGTTTTGGGAGCCGACGCAAAACTGCCTCTTTTTTGCCTCATCCACCTCCAGACCTGCTGGGAAACAGTTACTGATCACTTTTAATGTGGTAAGTCGGCCAGAAAACAAGTGGCAGCCAAAACAGTGGAGGAGGGGGGATTGGCCAAAAACGCTGACCCCGGGGTCAAGGAAATGGACGTTTTGGGAGCCGACGCAAAACTGCCTCTTTTTTGCCTCATCCACCTCCAGACCTGCTGGGAAACAGTTACTGATCACTTTTAATGTGGTAAGTCGGCCAGAAAACAAGTGGCAGCCAAAACAGTGGAGGAGGGGGGATTGGCCAAAAACGCTGACCCCGGGGTCAAGGAAATGGCCGTTTTGGGAGCCGACGCAAAACTGCCTCTTTTTTGCCTCATCCACCTCCAGACCTGCTGGGAAACAGTTACTGATCACTTTTAATGTGGTAAGTCGGCCAGAAAACAAGTGGCAGCCAAAACAGTGGAGGAGGGGGGATTGGCCAAAAACGCTGACCCCGGGGTCAAGGAAATGGACGTTTTGGGAGCCGACGCAAAACTGCCTCTTTTTTGCCTCATCCACCTCCAGACCTGCTGGGAAACAGTTACTGATCACTTTTAATGTGGTAAGTCGGCCAGAAAACAAGTGGCAGCCAAAACAGTGGAGGAGGGGGGATTGGCCAAAAACGCTGACCCCGGGGTCAAGGAAATGGACGTTTTGGGAGCCGACGCAAAACTGCCTCTTTTTTGCCTCATCCACCTCCAGACCTGCTGGGAAACAGTTACTGATCACTTTTAATGTGGTAAGTCGGCCAGAAAACAAGTGGCAGCCAAAACAGTGGAGGAGGGGGGATTGGCCAAAAACGCTGACCCCGGGGTCAAGGAAATGGACGTTTTGGGAGCCGACGCAAAACTGCCTCTTTTTTGCCTCATCCACCTCCAGACCTGCTGGGAAACAGTTACTGATCACTTTTAATGTGGTAAGTCGGCCAGAAAACAAGTGGCAGCCAAAACAGTGGAGGAGGGGGGATTGGCCAAAAACGCTGACCCCGGGGTCAAGGAAATGGCCGTTTTGGGAGCCGACGCAAAACTGCCTCTTTTTTGCCTCATCCACCTCCAGACCTGCTGGGAAACAGTTACTGATAACTGTTTTGGCTGCCACTTGTTTTCTGGCCGACTCATCACATTAAAAGTGGAGGGGGGGGGATTAGCCAAAAACGCTGACCCCGGGGTCAAGGAAATGGACGTTTTGGGAGCCGACGCAAAACTGCCTCTTTTTTGCCTCATCCACCTCCAGACCTGCTGGGAAACAGTTACTGAGCACTTTTAATGTGGTAAGTCGGCCAGAAAACAAGTGGCAGCCAAAACAGTGGAGGAGGGGGGATTGGCCAAAAACGCTGACCCCGGGGTCAAGGAAATGGACGTTTTGGGAGCCGACGCAAAACTGCCTCTTTTTTGCCTCATCCACCTCCAGACCTGCTGGGAAACAGTTACTGAGCACTTTTAATGTGGTAAGTCGGCCAGAAAACAAGTGGCAGCCAAAACAGTGGAGGAGGGGGGATTGGCCAAAAACGCTGACCCCGGGGTCAAGGAAATGGACGTTTTGGGAGCCGACGCAAAACTGCCTCTTTTTTGCCTCATCCACCTCCAGACCTGCTGGGAAACAGTTACTGATCACTTTTAATGTGGTAAGTCGGCCAGAAAACAAGTGGCAGCCAAAACAGTGGAGGAGGGGAGATTGGCCAAAAACGCTGACCCCGGGGTCAAGGAAATGGACGTTTTGGGAGCCGACGCAAAACTGCCTCTTTTTTGCCTCATCCACCTCCAGACCTGCTGGGAAACAGTTACTGATCACTTTTAATGTGGTAAGTCGGCCAGAAAACAAGTGGCAGCCAAAACAGTGGAGGAGGGGGGATTGGCCAAAAACGCTGACCCCGGGGTCAAGGAAATGGACGTTTTGGAAGCCGACGCAAAACTGCCTCTTTTTTGCCTCATCCACCTCCAGACCTGCTGGGAAACAGTTACTGATAACTGTTTTGGCTGCCACTTGTTTTCTGGCCGACTTATCACATTAAAAGTGGAGGAGGGGGGATTGGCCAAAAACGCTGACCCCGGGGTCAAGGAAATGGACGTTTTGGGAGCCGACGCAAAACTGCCTCTTTTTTGCCTCATCCACCTCCAGACCTGCTGGGAAACAGTTACTGATCACTTTTAATGTGGTAAGTCGGCCAGAAAACAAGTGGCAGCCAAAACAGTGGAGGAGGGGGGATTGGCCAAAAACGCTGACCCCGGGGTCAAGGAAATGGACGTTTTGGGAGCCGACGCAAAACTGCCTCTTTTTTGCCTCATCCACCTCCAGACCTGCTGGGAAACAGTTACTGATCACTTTTAATGTGGTAAGTTGGCCAGAAAACAAGTGGCAGCCAAAACAGTGGAGGAGGGGGGATTGGCCAAAAACGCTGACCCCGGGGTCAAGGAAATGGCCGTTTTGGGAGCCGACGCAAAACTGCCTCTTTTTTGCCTCATCCACCTCCAGACCTGCTGGGAAACAGTTACTGATAACTGTTTTGGCTGCCACTTGTTTTCTGGCCGACTTATCACATTAAAAGTGGAGGAGGGGGGATTGGCCAAAAACGCTGACCCCGGGGTCAAGGAAATGGCCGTTTTGGGAGCCGACGCAAAACTGCCTCTTTTTTGCCTCATCCACCTCCAGACCTGCTGGGAAACAGTTACTGATCACTTTTAATGTGGTAAGTCGGCCAGAAAACAAGTGGCAGCCAAAACAGTGGAGGAGGGGGGATTGGCCAAAAACGCTGACCCCGGGGTCAAGGAAATGGACGTTTTGGGAGCCGACGCAAAACTGCCTCTTTTTTGCCTCATCCACCTCCAGACCTGCTGGGAAACAGTTACTGATAACTGTTTTGGCTGCCACTTGTTTTCTGGCCGACTTATCACATTAAAAGTGGAGGAGGGGGGATTGGCCAAAAACGCTGACCCCGGGGTCAAGGAAATGGACGTTTTGGGAGCCGATGCAAAACTGCCTCTTTTTTGCCTCATCCACCTCCAGACCTGCTGGGAAACAGTTACTGATCACTTTTAATGTGGTAAGTCGGCCAGAAAACAAGTGGCAGCCAAAACAGTGGAGGAGGGGGGATTGGCCAAAAACGCTGACCCCGGGGTCAAGGAAATGGCCGTTTTGGGAGCCGACGCAAAACTGCCTCTTTTTTGCCTCATCCACCTCCAGACCTGCTGGGAAACAGTTACTGATCACTTTTAATGTGGTAAGTCGGCCAGAAAACAAGTGGCAGCCAAAACAGTGGAGGAGGGGGGATTGGCCAAAAACGCTGACACCGGGGTCAAGGAAATGGCCGTTTTGGGAGCCGACGCAAAACTGCCTCTTTTTTGCCTCATCTACCTCCAGACCTGCTGGGAAACAGTTACTGATCACTTTTAATGTGGTAAGTCGGCCAGAAAACAAGTGGCAGCCAAAACAGTGGAGGAGGGGGGATTGGCCAAAAACGCTGACAGGTCAAGGAAATGGACGTTTTGGGAGCCGACGCAAAACTGCCTCTTTTTTGCCTCATCCACCTCCAGACCTGCTGGGAAACAGTTACTGATAACTGTTTTGGCTGCCACTTGTTTTCTGGCCGACTTATCACATTAAAAGTGGAGGAGGGGGGATTGGCCAAAAACGCTGACCCCGGGGTCAAGGAAATGGCCGTTTTGGGAGCCGACGCAAAACTGCCTCTTTTTTGCCTCATCCACCTCCAGACCTGCTGGGAAACAGTTACTGATCACTTTTAATGTGGTAAGTCGGCCAGAAAACAAGTGGCAGCCAAAACAGTGGAGGAGGGGGGATTGGCCAAAAACGCTGACCCCGGGGTCAAGGAAATGGACGTTTTGGGAGCCGACGCAAAACTGCCTCTTTTTTGCCTCATCCACCTCCAGACCTGCTGGGAAACAGTTACTGATCACTTTTAATGTGGTAAGTCGGCCAGAAAACAAGTGGCAGCCAAAACAGTGGAGGAGGGGGGATTGGCCAAAAACGCTGACCCCGGGGTCAAGGAAATGGACGTTTTGGGAGCCGACGCAAAACTGCCTCTTTTTCGCCTCATCCACCTCCAGACCTGCTGGGAAACAGTTACTGATCACTTTTAATGTGGTAAGTCGGCCAGAAAACAAGTGGCAGCCAAAACAGTGGAGGAGGGGGGATTGGCCAAAAACGCTGACCCCGGGGTCAAGGAAATGGCCGTTTTGGGAGCCGACGCAAAACTGCCTCTTTTTTGCCTCATCCACCTCCAGACCTGCTGGGAAACAGTTACTGATCACTTTTAATGTGGTAAGTCGGCCAGAAAACAAGTGGCAGCCAAAACAGTGGAGGAGGGGGGATTGGCCAAAAACGCTGACCCCGGGGTCAAGGAAATGGACGTTTTGGGAGCCGACGCAAAACTGCCTCTTTTTTGCCTCATCCACCTCCAGACCTGCTGGGAAACAGTTACTGATCACTTTTAATGTGGTAAGTCGGCCAGAAAACAAGTGGCAGCCAAAACAGTGGAGGAGGGGGGATTGGCCAAAAACGCTGACCCCGGGGTCAAGGAAATGGCCGTTTTGGGAGCCGACGCAAAAGTGCCTCTTTTTTGCCTCATCCACCTCCAGACCTGCTGGGAAACAGTTACTGATCACTTTTAATGTGGTAAGTCGGCCAGAAAACAAGTGGCAGCCAAAACAGTGGAGGAGGGGGGATTGGCCAAAAACGCTGACCCCGGGGTCAAGGAAATGGACGTTTTGGGAGCCGACGCAAAACTGCCTCTTTTTTGCCTCATCCACCTCCAGACCTGCTGGGAAACAGTTACTGATCACTTTTAATGTGGTAAGTCGGCCAGAAAACAAGTGGCAGCCAAAACAGTGGAGGAGGGGGGATTGGCCAAAAACGCTGACCCCGGGGTCAAGGAAATGGACGTTTTGGGAGCCGACGCAAAACTGCCTCTTTTTTGCCTCATCCACCTCCAGACCTGCTGGGAAACAGTTACTGATCACTTTTAATGTGGTAAGTCGGCCAGAAAACAAGTGGCAGCCAAAACAGTGGAGGAGGGGGGATTGGCCAAAAACGCTGACCCCGGGGTCAAGGAAATGGACGTTTTGGGAGCCGACGCAAAACTGCCTCTTTTTTGCCTCATCCACCTCCAGACCTGCTGGGAAACAGTTACTGATCACTTTTAATGTGGTAAGTCGGCCAGAAAACAAGTGGCAGCCAAAACAGTGGAGGAGGGGGGATTGGCCAAAAACGCTGACCCCGGGGTCAAGGAAATGGCCGTTTTGGGAGCCGACGCAAAACTGCCTCTTTTTTGCCTCATCCACCTCCAGACCTGCTGGGAAACAGTTACTGATCACTTTTAATGTGGTAAGTCGGCCAGAAAACAAGTGGCAGCCAAAACAGTGGAGGAGGGGGGATTGGCCAAAAACGCTGACCCCGGGGTCAAGGAAATGGACGTTTTGGGAGCCGACGCAAAACTGCCTCTTTTTTGCCTCATCCACCTCCAGACCTGCTGGGAAACAGTTACTGATCACTTTTAATGTGGTAAGTCGGCCAGAAAACAAGTGGCAGCCAAAACAGTGGAGGAGGGGGGATTGGCCAAAAACGCTGACCCCGGGGTCAAGGAAATGGCCGTTTTGGGAGCCGACGCAAAAGTGCCTCTTTTTTGCCTCATCCACCTCCAGACCTGCTGGGAAACAGTTACTGATCACTTTTAATGTGGTAAGTCGGCCAGGAAACAAGTGGCAGCCAAAACAGTGGAGGAGGGGGGATTGGCCAAAAACGCTGACCCCGGGGTCAAGGAAATGGCCGTTTTGGGAGCCGACGCAAAACTGCCTCTTTTTTGCCTCATCCACCTCCAGACCTGCTGGGAAACAGTTACTGATCACTTTTAATGTGGTAAGTCGGCCAGAAAACAAGTGGCAGCCAAAACAGTGGAGGAGGGGGGATTGGCCAAAAACGCTGACCCCGGGGTCAAGGAAATGGACGTTTTGGGAGCCGACGCAAAACTGCCTCTTTTTTGCCTCATCCACCTCCAGACCTGCTGGGAAACAGTTACTGATAACTGTTTTGGCTGCCACTTGTTTTCTGGCCGACTTATCACATTAAAAGTGGAGGAGGGGGGATTGGCCAAAAACGCTGACCCCGGGGTCAAGGAAATGGACGTTTTGGGAGCTGACGCAAAACTGCCTCTTTTTTGCCTCATCCACCTCCAGACCTGCTGGGAAACAGTTACTGATCACTTTTAATGTGGTAAGTCGGCCAGAAAACAAGTGGCAGCCAAAACAGTGGAGGAGGGGGGATTGGCCAAAAACGCTGACCCCGGGGTCAAGGAAATGGACGTTTTGGGAGCCGACGCAAAACTGCCTCTTTTTTGCCTCATCCACCTCCAGACCTGCTGGGAAACAGTTACTGATCACTTTTAATGTGGTAAGTCGGCCAGAAAACAAGTGGCAGCCAAAACAGTGGAGGAGGGGGGATTGGCCAAAAACGCTGACCCCGGGGTCAAGGAAATGGACGTTTTGGGAGCCGACGCAAAACTGCCTCTTTTTTGCCTCATCCACCTCCAGACCTGCTGGGAAACAGTTACTGATAACTGTTTTGGCTGCCACTTGTTTTCTGGCCGACTTATCACATTAAAAGTGGAGGAGGGGGGATTGGCCAAAAACGCTGACCCCGGGGTCAAGGAAATGGACGTTTTGGGAGCCGACGCAAAACTGCCTCTTTTTTGCCTCATCCACCTCCAGACCTGCTGGGAAACAGTTACTGATCACTTTTAATGTGGTAAGTCGGCCAGAAAACAAGTGGCAGCCAAAACAGTGGAGGAGGGGGGATTGGCCAAAAACGCTGACCCCGGGGTCAAGGAAATGGCCGTTTTGGGAGCCGACGCAAAACTGCCTCTTTTTTGCCTCATCCACCTCCAGACCTGCTGGGAAACAGTTACTGATCACTTTTAATGTGGTAAGTCGGCCAGAAAACAAGTGGCAGCCAAAACAGTGGAGGAGGGGGGATTGGCCAAAAACGCTGACCCCGGGGTCAAGGAAATGGCCGTTTTGGGAGCCGACGCAAAACTGCCTCTTTTTTGCCTCATCTACCTCCAGACCTGCTGGGAAACAGTTACTGATCACTTTTAATGTGGTAAGTCGGCCAGAAAACAAGTGGCAGCCAAAACAGTGGAGGAGGGGGGATTGGCCAAAAACGCTGACCCCGGGGTCAAGGAAATGGCCGTTTTGGGAGCCGACGCAAAAGTGCCTCTTTTTTGCCTCATCCACCTCCAGACCTGCTGGGAAACAGTTACTGATCACTTTTAATGTGGTAAGTCGGCCAGAAAACAAGTGGCAGCCAAAACAGTGGAGGAGGGGGGATTGGCCAAAAACGCTGACCCCGGGGTCAAGGAAATGGACGTTTTGGGAGCCGACGCAAAACTGCCTCTTTTTTGCCTCATCCACCTCCAGACCTGCTGGGAAACAGTTACTGATCACTTTTAATGTGGTAAGTCGGCCAGAAAACAAGTGGCAGCCAAAACAGTGGAGGAGGGGGGATTGGCCAAAAACGCTGACCCCGGGGTCAAGGAAATGGACGTTTTGGGAGCCGACGCAAAACTGCCTCTTTTTTGCCTCATCCACCTCCAGACCTGCTGGGAAACAGTTACTGATCACTTTTAATGTGGTAAGTCGGCCAGAAAACAAGTGGCAGCCAAAACAGTGGAGGAGGGGGGATTGGCCAAAAACGCTGACCCCGGGGTCAAGGAAATGGACGTTTTGGGAGCCGACGCAAAACTGCCTCTTTTTTGCCTCATCCACCTCCAGACCTGCTGGGAAACAGTTACTGATCACTTTTAATGTGGTAAGTCGGCCAGAAAACAAGTGGCAGCCAAAACAGTGGAGGAGGGGGGATTGGCCAAAAACGCTGACCCCGGGGTCAAGGAAATGGACGTTTTGGGAGCCGACGCAAAACTGCCTCTTTTTTGCCTCATCCACCTCCAGACCTGCTGGGAAACAGTTACTGATCACTTTTAATGTGGTAAGTCGGCCAGAAAACAAGTGGCAGCCAAAACAGTGGAGGAGGGGGGATTGGCCAAAAACGCTGACCCCGGGGTCAAGGAAATGGACGTTTTGGGAGCCGACGCAAAACTGCCTCTTTTTTGCCTCATCCACCTCCAGACCTGCTGGGAAACAGTTACTGATCACTTTTAATGTGGTAAGTTGGCCAGAAAACAAGTGGCAGCCAAAACAGTGGAGGAGGGGGGATTGGCCAAAAACGCTGACCCCGGGGTCAAGGAAATGGCCGTTTTGGGAGCCGACGCAAAACTGCCTCTTTTTTGCCTCATCCACCTCCAGACCTGCTGGGAAACAGTTACTGATCACTTTTAATGTGGTAAGTCGGCCAGAAAACAAGTGGCAGCCAAAACAGTGGAGGAGGGGGGATTGGCCAAAAACGCTGACCCCGGGGTCAAGGAAATGGACGTTTTGGGAGCCGACGCAAAACTGCCTCTTTTTTGCCTCATCCACCTCCAGACCTGCTGGAAAACAGTTACTGATCACTTTTAATGTGGTAAGTCGGCCAGAAAACAAGTGGCAGCCAAAACAGTGGAGGAGGGGGGATTGGCCAAAAACGCTGACCCCGGGGTCAAGGAAATGGACGTTTTGGGAGCCGACGCAAAACTGCCTCTTTTTTGCCTCATCCACCTCCAGACCTGCTGGGAAACAGTTACTGATCACTTTTAATGTGGTAAGTCGGCCAGAAAACAAGTGGCAGCCAAAACAGTGGAGGAGGGGGGATTGGCCAAAAACGCTGACCCCGGGGTCAAGGAAATGGACGTTTTGGGAGCCGACGCAAAACTGCCTCTTTTTTGCCTCATCCACCTCCAGACCTGCTGGGAAACAGTTACTGATCACTTTTAATGTGGTAAGTCGGCCAGAAAACAAGTGGCAGCCAAAACAGTGGAGGAGGGGGGATTGGCCAAAAACGCTGACCCCGGGGTCAAGGAAATGGACGTTTTGGGAGCCGACGCAAAACTGCCTCTTTTTTGCCTCATCCACCTCCAGACCTGCTGGGAAACAGTTACTGATCACTTTTAATGTGGTAAGTCGGCCAGAAAACAAGTGGCAGCCAAAACAGTGGAGGAGGGGGGATTGGCCAAAAACGCTGACCCCGGGGTCAAGGAAATGGACGTTTTGGGAGCCGACGCAAAACTGCCTCTTTTTTGCCTCATCCACCTCCAGACCTGCTGGGAAACAGTTACTGATCACTTTTAATGTGGTAAGTCGGCCAGAAAACAAGTGGCAGCCAAAACAGTGGAGGAGGGGGGATTGGCCAAAAACGCTGACCCCGGGGTCAAGGAAATGGCCGTTTTGGGAGCCGACGCAAAACTGCCTCTTTTTTGCCTCATCCACCTCCAGACCTGCTGGGAAACAGTTACTGATAACTGTTTTGGCTGCCACTTGTTTTCTGGCCGACTCATCACATTAAAAGTGGAGGGGGGGGGATTAGCCAAAAACGCTGACCCCGGGGTCAAGGAAATGGACGTTTTGGGAGCCGACGCAAAACTGCCTCTTTTTTGCCTCATCCACCTCCAGACCTGCTGGGAAACAGTTACTGAGCACTTTTAATGTGGTAAGTCGGCCAGAAAACAAGTGGCAGCCAAAACAGTGGAGGAGGGGGGATTGGCCAAAAACGCTGACCCCGGGGTCAAGGAAATGGACGTTTTGGGAGCCGACGCAAAACTGCCTCTTTTTTGCCTCATCCACCTCCAGACCTGCTGGGAAACAGTTACTGAGCACTTTTAATGTGGTAAGTCGGCCAGAAAACAAGTGGCAGCCAAAACAGTGGAGGAGGGGGGATTGGCCAAAAACGCTGACCCCGGGGTCAAGGAAATGGACGTTTTGGGAGCCGACGCAAAACTGCCTCTTTTTTGCCTCATCCACCTCCAGACCTGCTGGGAAACAGTTACTGATCACTTTTAATGTGGTAAGTCGGCCAGAAAACAAGTGGCAGCCAAAACAGTGGAGGAGGGGAGATTGGCCAAAAACGCTGACCCCGGGGTCAAGGAAATGGACGTTTTGGGAGCCGACGCAAAACTGCCTCTTTTTTGCCTCATCCACCTCCAGACCTGCTGGGAAACAGTTACTGATCACTTTTAATGTGGTAAGTCGGCCAGAAAACAAGTGGCAGCCAAAACAGTGGAGGAGGGGGGATTGGCCAAAAACGCTGACCCCGGGGTCAAGGAAATGGACGTTTTGGGAGCCGACGCAAAACTGCCTCTTTTTTGCCTCATCCACCTCCAGACCTGCTGGGAAACAGTTACTGATCACTTTTAATGTGGTAAGTCGGCCAGAAAACAAGTGGCAGCCAAAACAGTGGAGGAGGGGGGATTGGCCAAAAACGCTGACCCCGGGGTCAAGGAAATGGACGTTTTGGGAGCCGACGCAAAACTGCCTCTTTTTTGCCTCATCCACCTCCAGACCTGCTGGGAAACAGTTACTGATCACTTTTAATGTGGTAAGTCGGCCAGAAAACAAGTGGCAGCCAAAACAGTGGAGGAGGGGGGATTGGCCAAAAACGCTGACCCCGGGGTCAAGGAAATGGACGTTTTGGGAGCCGACGCAAAACTGCCTCTATTTTGCCTCATCCACCTCCAGACCTGCTGGGAAACAGTTACTGATCACTTTTAATGTGGTAAGTCGGCCAGAAAACAAGTGGCAGCCAAAACAGTGGAGGAGGGGGGATTGGCCAAAAACGCTGACCCCGGGGTCAAGGAAATGGACGTTTTGGGAGCCGACGCAAAACTGCCTCTTTTTTGCCTCATCCACCTCCAGACCTGCTGGGAAACAGTTACTGATCACTTTTAATGTGGTAAGTCAGCCAGAAAACAAGTGGCAGCCAAAACAGTGGAGGAGGGGGGATTGGCCAAAAACGCTGACCCCGGGGTCAAGGAAATGGACGTTTTGGGAACCGACGCAAAACTGCCTCTTTTTTGCCTCATCCACCTCCAGACCTGCTGGGAAACAGTTGCTGATCACTTTTAATGTGGTAAGTCGGCCAGAAAACAAGTGGCAGCCAAAACAGTGGAGGAGGGGGGATTGGCCAAAAACGCTGACCCCTTGGTCAAGGAAATGGACGTTTTGGGAGCCGACGCAAAACTGCCTCTTTTTTGCCTCATCCACCTCCAGACCTGCTGGGAAACAGTTACTGATAACTGTTTTGGCTGCCACTTTTTTTCTAGCCGACCTACCACATTAAAAGTGGAGGAGGGGGGATTGGCCAAAAACGCTGACCCCGGGGTCAAGGAAATGGACGTTTTGGGAGCCGACGCAAAACTGCCTCTATTTTGCCTCATCCACCTCCAGACCTGCTGGGAAACAGTTACTGATCACTTTTAATGTGGTAAGTCGGCCAGAAAACAAGTGGCAGCCAAAACAGTGGAGGAGGGGGGATTGGCCAAAAACGCTGACCCCGGGGTCAAGGAAATGGACGTTTTGGGAGCCGACGCAAAACTGCCTCTTTTTTGCCTCATCCACCTCCAGACCTGCTGGGAAACAGTTACTGATCACTTTTAATGTGGTAAGTCAGCCAGAAAACAAGTGGCAGCCAAAACAGTGGAGGAGGGGGGATTGGCCAAAAACGCTGACCCCGGGGTCAAGGAAATGGACGTTTTGGGAACCGACGCAAAACTGCCTCTGTTTTGCCTCATCCACCTCCAGACCTGCTGGGAAACAGTTGCTGATCACTTTTAATGTGGTAAGTCGGCCAGAAAACAAGTGGCAGCCAAAACAGTGGAGGAGGGGGGATTGGCCAAAAACGCTGACCCCTTGGTCAAGGAAATGGACGTTTTGGGAGCCGACGCAAAACTGCCTCTTTTTTGCCTCATCCACCTCCAGACCTGCTGGGAAACAGTTACTGATAACTGTTTTGGCTGCCACTTTTTTTCTAGCCGACCTACCACATTAAAAGTGGAGGAGGGGGGATTGGCCAAAAACGCTGACCCCGGGGTCAAGGAAATGGACGTTTTGGGAGCCGACGCAAAACTGCCTCTTTTTTGCCTCATCCACCTCCAGACCTGCTGGGAAACAGTTACTGATCACTTTTAATGTGGTAAGTCGGCCAGAAAACAAGTGGCAGCCAAAACAGTGGAGGAGGGGGGATTGGCCAAAAACGCTGACCCCGGGGTCAAGGAAATGGACGTTTTGGGAACCGACGCAAAACTGCCTCTTTTTTGCCTCATCCACCTCCAGACCTGCTGGGAAACAGTTACTGATAACTGTTTTGGCTGCCACTTGTTTTCTGGCCGACTTATCACATTAAAAGTGGAGGAGGGGGGATTGGCCAAAAACGCTGACCCCGGGGTCAAGGAAATGGACGTTTTGGGAGCCGACGCAAAACTGCCTCTTTTTTGCCTCATCCACCTCCAGACCTGCTGGGAAACAGTTACTGATCACTTTTAATGTGGTAAGTCGGCCAGAAAACAAGTGGCAGCCAAAACAGTGGAGGAGGGGGGATTGGCCAAAAACGCTGACCCCGGGGTCAAGGAAATGGACGTTTTGGGAGCCGACGCAAAAGTGCCTCTTTTTTGCCTCATCCACCTCCAGACCTGCTGGGAAACAGTTACTGATCACTTTTAATGTGGTAAGTCGGCCAGAAAACAAGTGGCAGCCAAAACAGTGGAGGAGGGGGGATTGGCCAAAAACGCTGACCCCGGGGTCAAGGAAATGGACGTTTTGGGAGCCGACGCAAAAGTGCCTCTTTTTTGCCTCATCCACCTCCAGACCTGCTGGGAAACAGTTACTGATCACTTTTAATGTGGTAAGTCGGCCAGAAAACAAGTGGCAGCCAAAACAGTGGAGGAGGGGGGATTGGCCAAAAACGCTGACCCCGGGGTCAAGGAAATGGACGTTTTGGGAGCCGACGCAAAACTGCCTCTTTTTTGCCTCATCCACCTCCAGACCTGCTGGGAAACAGTTACTGATCACTTTTAATGTGGTAAGTCGGCCAGAAAACAAGTGGCAGCCAAAACAGTGGAGGAGGGGGGATTGGCCAAAAACGCTGACCCCGGGGTCAAGGAAATGGACGTTTTGGGAGCCGACGCAAAACTGCCTCTTTTTTGCCTCATCCACCTCCAGACCTGCTGGGAAACAGTTACTGATCACTTTTAATGTGGTAAGTCGGCCAGAAAACAAGTGGCAGCCAAAACAGTGGAGGAGGGGGGATTGGCCAAAAACGCTGACCCCGGGGTCAAGGAAATGGACGTTTTGGGAGCCGACGCAAAACTGCCTCTTTTTTGCCTCATCCACCTCCAGACCTGCTGGGAAACAGTTACTGATCACTTTTAATGTGGTAAGTCGGCCAGAAAACAAGTGGCAGCCAAAACAGTGGAGGAGGGGGGATTGGCCAAAAACGCTGACCCCGGGGTCAAGGAAATGGACGTTTTGGGAGCCGACGCAAAACTGCCTCTTTTTTGCCTCATCCACCTCCAGACCTGCTGGGAAACAGTTACTGATCACTTTTAATGTGGTAAGTCGGCCAGAAAACAAGTGGCAGCCAAAACAGTGGAGGAGGGGGGATTGGCCAAAAACGCTGACCCCGGGGTCAAGGAAATGGACGTTTTGGGAGCCGACGCAAAACTGCCTCTTTTTTGCCTCATCCACCTCCAGACCTGCTGGGAAACAGTTACTGATCACTTTTAATGTGGTAAGTCGGCCAGAAAACAAGTGGCAGCCAAAACAGTGGAGGAGGGGGGATTGGCCAAAAACGCTGACCCCGGGGTCAAGGAAATGGACGTTTTGGGAGCCGACGCAAAACTGCCTCTTTTTTGCCTCATCCACCTCCAGACCTGCTGGGAAACAGTTACTGATCACTTTTAATGTGGTAAGTCGGCCAGAAAACAAGTGGCAGCCAAAGCAGTGGAGGAGGGGGGATTGGCCAAAAACGCTGACCCCGGGGTCAAGGAAATGGACGTTTTGGGAGCCGACGCAAAACTGCCTCTTTTTTGCCTCATCCACCTCCAGACCTGCTGGGAAACAGTTACTGATCACTTTTAATGTGGTAAGTCGGCCAGAAAACAAGTGGCAGCCAAAACAGTGGAGGAGGGGGGATTGGCCAAAAACGCTGACCCCGGGGTCAAGGAAATGGACGTTTTGGGAGCCGACGCAAAACTGCCTCTTTTTTGCCTCATCCACCTCCAGACCTGCTGGGAAACAGTTACTGATCACTTTTAATGTGGTAAGTCGGCCAGAAAACAAGTGGCAGCCAAAACAGTGGAGGAGGGGGGATTGGCCAAAAACGCTGACCCCAGGGTCAAGGAAATGGACGTTTTGGGAGCCGACGCAAAACTGCCTCTTTTTTGCCTCATCCACCTCCAGACCTGCTGGGAAACAGTTACTGATCACTTTTAATGTGGTAAGTCGGCCAGAAAACAAGTGGCAGCCAAAACAGTGGAGGAGGGGGGATTGGCCAAAAACGCTGACCCCGGGGTCAAGGAAATGGACGTTTTGGGAGCCGACGCAAAACTGCCTCTTTTTTGCCTCATCCACCTCCAGACCTGCTGGGAAACAGTTACTGATAACTGTTTTGGCTGCTACTTTTTTTCTGGCCAACCTACCACATTAAAAGTGGAGGAGGGGGGATTGGCCAAAAACGCTGACCCCGGGGTCAAGGAAATGGACGTTTTGGGAGCCGACGCAAAAGTGCCTCTTTTTTGCCTCATCCACCTCCAGACCTGCTGGGAAACAGTTACTGATCACTTTTAATGTGGTAAGTCGGCCAGAAAACAAGTGGCAGCCAAAACAGTGGAGGAGGGGGGATTGGCCAAAAACGCTGACCCCGGGGTCAAGGAAATGGCCGTTTTGGGAGCCGACGCAAAACTGCCTCTTTTTTGCCTCATCCACCTCCAGACCTGCTGGGAAACAGTTACTGATAACTGTTTTGGCTGCCACTTGTTTTCTGGCCGACTCATCACATTAAAAGTGGAGGAGGGGGGATTGGCCAAAAACGCTGACCCCGGGGTCAAGGAAATGGACGTTTTGGGAGCCGACGCAAAACTGCCTCTTTTTTGCCTCATCCACCTCCAGACCTGCTGGGAAACAGTTACTGATCACTTTTAATGTGGTAAGTCGGCCAGAAAACAAGTGGCAGCCAAAACAGTGGAGGAGGGGGGATTGGCCAAAAACGCTGACCCCGGGGTCAAGGAAATGGCCGTTTTGGAAGCCGACGCAAAACTGCCTCTTTTTTGCCTCATCCACCTCCAGACCTGCTGGGAAACAGTTACTGATCACTTTTAATGTGGTAAGTCGGCCAGAAAACAAGTGGCAGCCAAAACAGTGGAGGAGGGGGGATTGGCCAAAAACGCTGACCCCGGGGTCAAGGAAATGGCCGTTTTGGGAGCCGACGCAAAACTGCCTCTTTTTTGCCTCATCCACCTCCAGACCTGCTGGGAAACAGTTACTGATCACTTTTAATGTGGTAAGTCGGCCAGAAAACAAGTGGCAGCCAAAACAGTGGAGGAGGGGGGATTGGCCAAAAACGCTGACCCCGGGGTCAAGGAAATGGACGTTTTGGGAGCCGACGCAAAACTGCCTCTTTTTTGCCTCATCCACCTCCAGACCTGCTGGGAAACAGTTACTGATCACTTTTAATGTGGTAAGTCGGCCAGAAAACAAGTGGCAGCCAAAACAGTGGAGGAGGGGGGATTGGCCAAAAACGCTGACCCCGGGGTCAAGGAAATGGACGTTTTGGGAGCCGACGCAAAACTGCCTCTTTTTTGCCTCATCCACCTCCAGACCTGCTGGGAAACAGTTACTGATCACTTTTAATGTGGTAAGTCGGCCAGAAAACAAGTGGCAGCCAAAACAGTGGAGGAGGGGGGATTGGCCAAAAACGCTGACCCCGGGGTCAAGGAAATGGCCGTTTTGGGAGCCGACGCAAAACTGCCTCTTTTTTGCCTCATCCACCTCCAGACCTGCTGGGAAACAGTTACTGATAACTGTTTTGGCTGCCACTTGTTTTCTGGCAGACTCATCACATTAAAAGTGGAGGGGGGGGGGTTGGCCAAAAACGCTGACCCCGGGGTCAAGGAAATGGACGTTTTGGGAGCCGACGCAAAACTGCCTCTTTTTTGCCTCATCCACCTCCAGACCTGCTGGGAAACAGTTACTGAGCACTTTTAATGTGGTAAGTCGGCCAGAAAACAAGTGGCAGCCAAAACAGTGGAGGAGGGGGGATTGGCCAAAAACGCTGACCCCGGGGTCAAGGAAATGGACGTTTTGGGAGCCGACGCAAAACTGCCTCTTTTTTGCCTCATCCACCTCCAGACCTGCTGGGAAACAGTTACTGAGCACTTTTAATGTGGTAAGTCGGCCAGAAAACAAGTGGCAGCCAAAACAGTGGAGGAGGGGGGATTGGCCAAAAACGCTGACCCCGGGGTCAAGGAAATGGCCGTTTTGGGAGCCGACGCAAAACTGCCTCTTTTTTGCCTCATCCACCTCCAGACCTGCTGGGAAACAGTTACTGATCACTTTTAATGTGGTAAGTCGGCCAGAAAACAAGTGGCAGCCAAAACAGTGGAGGAGGGGGGATTGGCCAAAAACGCTGGTCAAGGAAATGGACGTTTTGGGAGCCGACGCAAAACTGCCTCTTTTTTGCCTCATCCACCTCCAGACCTGCTGGGAAACAGTTACTGATCACTTTTAATGTGGTAAGTCGGCCAGAAAACAAGTGGCAGCCAAAACAGTGGAGGAGGGGGGATTGGCCAAAAACGCTGACCCCGGGGTCAAGGAAATGGCCGTTTTGGAAGCCGACGCAAAACTGCCTCTTTTTTGCCTCATCCACCTCCAGACCTGCTGGGAAACAGTTACTGATCACTTTTAATGTGGTAAGTCGGCCAGAAAACAAGTGGCAGCCAAAACAGTGGAGGAGGGGGGATTGGCCAAAAACGCTGACCCCGGGGTCAAGGAAATGGCCGTTTTGGGAGCCGACGCAAAACTGCCTCTTTTTTGCCTCATCCACCTCCAGACCTGCTGGGAAACAGTTACTGATCACTTTTAATGTGGTAAGTCGGCCAGAAAACAAGTGGCAGCCAAAACAGTGGAGGAGGGGGGATTGGCCAAAAACGCTGACCCCGGGGTCAAGGAAATGGACGTTTTGGGAGCCGACGCAAAACTGCCTCTTTTTTGCCTCATCCACCTCCAGACCTGCTGGGAAACAGTTACTGATCACTTTTAATGTGGTAAGTCGGCCAGAAAACAAGTGGCAGCCAAAACAGTGGAGGAGGGGGGATTGGCCAAAAACGCTGACCCCGGGGTCAAGGAAATGGACGTTTTGGGAGCCGACGCAAAACTGCCTCTTTTTTGCCTCATCCACCTCCAGACCTGCTGGGAAACAGTTACTGATCACTTTTAATGTGGTAAGTCGGCCAGAAAACAAGTGGCAGCCAAAACAGTGGAGGAGGGGGGATTGGCCAAAAACGCTGACCCCGGGGTCAAGGAAATGGACGTTTTGGGAGCCGACGCAAAACTGCCTCTTTTTTGCCTCATCCACCTCCAGACCTGCTGGGAAACAGTTACTGATAACTGTTTTGGCTGCCACTTGTTTTCTGGCCGACTCATCACATTAAAAGTGGAGGGGGGGGGGTTGGCCAAAAACGCTGACCCCGGGGTCAAGGAAATGGACGTTTTGGGAGCCGACGCAAAACTGCCTCTTTTTTGCCTCATCCACCTCCAGACCTGCTGGGAAACAGTTACTGAGCACTTTTAATGTGGTAAGTCGGCCAGAAAACAAGTGGCAGCCAAAACAGTGGAGGAGGGGGGATTGGCCAAAAACGCTGACCCCGGGGTCAAGGAAATGGACGTTTTGGGAGCCGACGCAAAACTGCCTCTTTTTTGCCTCATCCACCTCCAGACCTGCTGGGAAACAGTTACTGAGCACTTTTAATGTGGTAAGTCGGCCAGAAAACAAGTGGCAGCCAAAACAGTGGAGGAGGGGGGATTGGCCAAAAACGCTGACCCCGGGGTCAAGGAAATGGCCGTTTTGGGAGCCGACGCAAAACTGCCTCTTTTTTGCCTCATCCACCTCCAGACCTGCTGGGAAACAGTTACTGATCACTTTTAATGTGGTAAGTCGGCCAGAAAACAAGTGGCAGCCAAAACAGTGGAGGAGGGGGGATTGGCCAAAAACGCTGACCCCGGGGTCAAGGAAATGGACGTTTTGGGAGCCGACGCAAAACTGCCTCTTTTTTGCCTCATCCACCTCCAGACCTGCTGGGAAACAGTTACTGATCACTTTTAATGTGGTAAGTCGGCCAGAAAACAAGTGGCAGCCAAAACAGTGGAGGAGGGGGGATTGGCCAAAAACGCTGACCCCGGGGTCAAGGAAATGGCCGTTTTGGAAGCCGACGCAAAACTGCCTCTTTTTTGCCTCATCCACCTCCAGACCTGCTGGGAAACAGTTACTGATCACTTTTAATGTGGTAAGTCGGCCAGAAAACAAGTGGCAGCCAAAACAGTGGAGGAGGGGGGATTGGCCAAAAACGCTGACCCCGGGGTCAAGGAAATGGCCGTTTTGGGAGCCGACGCAAAACTGCCTCTTTTTTGCCTCATCCACCTCCAGACCTGCTGGGAAACAGTTACTGATCACTTTTAATGTGGTAAGTCGGCCAGAAAACAAGTGGCAGCCAAAACAGTGGAGGAGGGGGGATTGGCCAAAAACGCTGACCCCGGGGTCAAGGAAATGGACGTTTTGGGAGCCGACGCAAAACTGCCTCTTTTTTGCCTCATCCACCTCCAGACCTGCTGGGAAACAGTTACTGATCACTTTTAATGTGGTAAGTCGGCCAGAAAACAAGTGGCAGCCAAAACAGTGGAGGAGGGGGGATTGGCCAAAAACGCTGACCCCGGGGTCAAGGAAATGGACGTTTTGGGAGCCGACGCAAAACTGCCTCTTTTTTGCCTCATCCACCTCCAGACCTGCTGGGAAACAGTTACTGATCACTTTTAATGTGGTAAGTCGGCCAGAAAACAAGTGGCAGCCAAAACAGTGGAGGAGGGGGGATTGGCCAAAAACGCTGACCCCGGGGTCAAGGAAATGGACGTTTTGGGAGCCGACGCAAAACTGCCTCTTTTTTGCCTCATCCACCTCCAGACCTGCTGGGAAACAGTTACTGATCACTTTTAATGTGGTAAGTCGGCCAGAAAACAAGTGGCAGCCAAAACAGTGGAGGAGGGGGGATTGGCCAAAAACGCTGACCCCGGGGTCAAGGAAATGGCCGTTTTGGAAGCCGACGCAAAACTGCCTCTTTTTTGCCTCATCCACCTCCAGACCTGCTGGGAAACAGTTACTGATCACTTTTAATGTGGTAAGTCGGCCAGAAAACAAGTGGCAGCCAAAACAGTGGAGGAGGGGGGATTGGCCAAAAACGCTGACCCCGGGGTCAAGGAAATGGCCGTTTTGGGAGCCGACGCAAAACTGCCTCTTTTTTGCCTCATCCACCTCCAGACCTGCTGGGAAACAGTTACTGATCACTTTTAATGTGGTAAGTCGGCCAGAAAACAAGTGGCAGCCAAAACAGTGGAGGAGGGGGGATTGGCCAAAAACGCTGACCCCGGGGTCAAGGAAATGGACGTTTTGGGAGCCGACGCAAAACTGCCTCTTTTTTGCCTCATCCACCTCCAGACCTGCTGGGAAACAGTTACTGATCACTTTTAATGTGGTAAGTCGGCCAGAAAACAAGTGGCAGCCAAAACAGTGGAGGAGGGGGGATTGGCCAAAAACGCTGACCCCGGGGTCAAGGAAATGGACGTTTTGGGAGCCGACGCAAAACTGCCTCTTTTTTGCCTCATCCACCTCCAGACCTGCTGGGAAACAGTTACTGATCACTTTTAATGTGGTAAGTCGGCCAGAAAACAAGTGGCAGCCAAAACAGTGGAGGAGGGGGGATTGGCCAAAAACGCTGACCCCGGGGTCAAGGAAATGGACGTTTTGGGAGCCGACGCAAAACTGCCTCTTTTTTGCCTCATCCACCTCCAGACCTGCTGGGAAACAGTTACTGATCACTTTTAATGTGGTAAGTCGGCCAGAAAACAAGTGGCAGCCAAAACAGTGGAGGAGGGGGGATTGGCCAAAAACGCTGACCCCGGGGTCAAGGAAATGGACGTTTTGGGAGCCGACGCAAAACTGCCTCTTTTTTGCCTCATCCACCTCCAGACCTGCTGGGAAACAGTTACTGAGCACTTTTAATGTGGTAAGTCGGCCAGAAAACAAGTGGCAGCCAAAACAGTGGAGGAGGGGGGATTGGCCAAAAACGCTGACCCCGGGGTCAAGGAAATGGACGTTTTGGGAGCCGACGCAAAACTGCCTCTTTTTTGCCTCATCCACCTCCAGACCTGCTGGGAAACAGTTACTGATCACTTTTAATGTGGTAAGTCGGCCAGAAAACAAGTGGCAGCCAAAACAGTGGAGGAGGGGGGATTGGCCAAAAACGCTGACCCCGGGGTCAAGGAAATGGACGTTTTGGGAGCCGACGCAAAACTGCCTCTTTTTTGCCTCATCCACCTCCAGACCTGCTGGGAAACAGTTACTGATCACTTTTAATGTGGTAAGTCGGCCAGAAAACAAGTGGCAGCCAAAACAGTGGAGGAGGGGGGATTGGCCAAAAACGCTGACCCCGGGGTCAAGGAAATGGACGTTTTGGGAGCCGACGCAAAACTGCCTCTTTTTTGCCTCATCCACCTCCAGACCTGCTGGGAAACAGTTACTGATCACTTTTAATGTGGTAAGTCGGCCAGAAAACAAGTGGCAGCCAAAACAGTGGAGGAGGGGGGATTGGCCAAAAACGCTGACCCCGGGGTCAAGGAAATGGACGTTTTGGGAGCCGACGCAAAACTGCCTCTTTTTTGCCTCATCCACCTCCAGACCTGCTGGGAAACAGTTACTGATCACTTTTAATGTGGTAAGTCGGCCAGAAAACAAGTGGCAGCCAAAACAGTGGAGGAGGGGGGATTGGCCAAAAACGCTGACCCCGGGGTCAAGGAAATGGACGTTTTGGGAGCCGACGCAAAACTGCCTCTTTTTTGCCTCATCCACCTCCAGACCTGCTGGGAAACAGTTACTGATCACTTTTAATGTGGTAAGTCGGCCAGAAAACAAGTGGCAGCCAAAACAGTGGAGGAGGGGGGATTGGCCAAAAACGCTGACCCCGGGGTCAAGGAAATGGACGTTTTGGGAGCCGACGCAAAACTGCCTCTTTTTTGCCTCATCCACCTCCAGACCTGCTGGGAAACAGTTACTGATCACTTTTAATGTGGTAAGTTGGCCAGAAAACAAGTGGCAGCCAAAACAGTGGAGGAGGGGGGATTGGCCAAAAACGCTGACCCCGGGGTCAAGGAAATGGACGTTTTGGGAGCCGACGCAAAACTGCCTCTTTTTTGCCTCATCCACCTCCAGACCTGCTGGGAAACAGTTACTGATAACTGTTTTGGCTGCTACTTTTTTTCTGGCCGACCTACCACATTAAAAGTGGAGGAGGGGGGATTGGCCAAAAACGCTGACCCCGGGGTCAAGGAAATGGACGTTTTGGGAGCCGACGCAAAAGTGCCTCTTTTTTGCCTCATCCACCTCCAGACCTGCTGGGAAACAGTTACTGATCACTTTTAATGTGGTAAGTCGGCCAGAAAACAAGTGGCAGCCAAAACAGTGGAGGAGGGGGGATTGGCCAAAAACGCTGACCCCGGGGTCAAGGAAATGGCCGTTTTGGGAGCCGACGCAAAACTGCCTCTTTTTTGCCTCATCCACCTCCAGACCTGCTGGGAAACAGTTACTGATAACTGTTTTGGCTGCCACTTGTTTTCTGGCCGACTCATCACATTAAAAGTGGAGGAGGGGGGATTGGCCAAAAACGCTGACCCCGGGGTCAAGGAAATGGACGTTTTGGGAGCCGACGCAAAACTGCCTCTTTTTTGCCTCATCCACCTCCAGACCTGCTGGGAAACAGTTACTGATCACTTTTAATGTGGTAAGTCGGCCAGAAAACAAGTGGCAGCCAAAACAGTGGAGGAGGGGGGATTGGCCAAAAACGCTGACCCCGGGGTCAAGGAAATGGCCGTTTTGGAAGCCGACGCAAAACTGCCTCTTTTTTGCCTCATCCACCTCCAGACCTGCTGGGAAACAGTTACTGATCACTTTTAATGTGGTAAGTCGGCCAGAAAACAAGTGGCAGCCAAAACAGTGGAGGAGGGGGGATTGGCCAAAAACGCTGACCCCGGGGTCAAGGAAATGGCCGTTTTGGGAGCCGACGCAAAACTGCCTCTTTTTTGCCTCATCCACCTCCAGACCTGCTGGGAAACAGTTACTGATCACTTTTAATGTGGTAAGTCGGCCAGAAAACAAGTGGCAGCCAAAACAGTGGAGGAGGGGGGATTGGCCAAAAACGCTGACCCCGGGGTCAAGGAAATGGACGTTTTGGGAGCCGACGCAAAACTGCCTCTTTTTTGCCTCATCCACCTCCAGACCTGCTGGGAAACAGTTACTGATCACTTTTAATGTGGTAAGTCGGCCAGAAAACAAGTGGCAGCCAAAACAGTGGAGGAGGGGGGATTGGCCAAAAACGCTGACCCCGGGGTCAAGGAAATGGACGTTTTGGGAGCCGACGCAAAACTGCCTCTTTTTTGCCTCATCCACCTCCAGACCTGCTGGGAAACAGTTACTGATAACTGTTTTGGCTGCCACTTGTTTTCTGGCCGACTCATCACATTAAAAGTGGAGGAGGGGGGATTGGCCAAAAACGCTGACCCTGGGGTCAAGGAAATGGACGTTTTGGGAGCCGACGCAAAACTGCCTCTTTTTTGCCTCATCCACCTCCAGACCTGCTGGGAAACAGTTACTGAGCACTTTTAATGTGGTAAGTCGGCCAGAAAACAAGTGGCAGCCAAAACAGTGGAGGAGGGGGGATTGGCCAAAAACGCTGACCCCGGGGTCAAGGAAATGGACGTTTTGGGAGCCGACGCAAAACTGCCTCTTTTTTGCCTCATCCACCTCCAGACCTGCTGGGAAACAGTTACTGAGCACTTTTAATGTGGTAAGTCGGCCAGAAAACAAGTGGCAGCCAAAACAGTGGAGGAGGGGGGATTGGCCAAAAACGCTGACCCCGGGGTCAAGGAAATGGACGTTTTGGGAGCCGACGCAAAACTGCCTCTTTTTTGCCTCATCCACCTCCAGACCTGCTGGGAAACAGTTACTGATCACTTTTAATGTGGTAAGTCGGCCAGAAAACAAGTGGCAGCCAAAACAGTGGAGGAGGGGGGATTGGCCAAAAACGCTGACCCCGGGGTCAAGGAAATGGCCGTTTTGGGAGCCGACGCAAAACTGCCTCTTTTTTGCCTCATCCACCTCCAGACCTGCTGGGAAACAGTTACTGATCACTTTTAATGTGGTAAGTCGGCCAGAAAACAAGTGGCAGCCAAAACAGTGGAGGAGGGGGGATTGGCCAAAAACGCTGACCCCGGGGTCAAGGAAATGGACGTTTTGGGAGCCGACGCAAAACTGCCTCTTTTTTGCCTCATCCACCTCCAGACCTGCTGGGAAACAGTTACTGATCACTTTTAATGTGGTAAGTCGGCCAGAAAACAAGTGGCAGCCAAAACAGTGGAGGAGGGGGGATTGGCCAAAAACGCTGACCCCGGGGTCAAGGAAATGGACGTTTTGGGAGCCGACGCAAAACTGCCTCTTTTTTGCCTCATCCACCTCCAGACCTGCTGGGAAACAGTTACTGATCACTTTTAATGTGGTAAGTCGGCCAGAAAACAAGTGGCAGCCAAAACAGGAGGGGGGATTGGCCAAAAACGCTGACCCCGGGGTCAAGGAAATGGACGTTTTGGGAGCCGACGCAAAACTGCCTCTTTTTTGCCTCATCCACCTCCAGACCTGCTGGGAAACAGTTACTGATCACTTTTAATGTGGTAAGTCGGCCAGAAAACAAGTGGCAGCCAAAACAGTGGAGGAGGGGGGATTGGCCAAAAACGCTGACCCCGGGGTCAAGGAAATGGACGTTTTGGGAGCCGACGCAAAACTGCCTCTTTTTTGCCTCATCCACCTCCAGACCTGCTGGGAAACAGTTACTGATCACTTTTAATGTGGTAAGTCGGCCAGAAAACAAGTGGCAGCCAAAACAGTGGAGGAGGGGGGATTGGCCAAAAACGCTGACCCCGGGGTCAAGGAAATGGACGTTTTGGGAGCCGACGCAAAACTGCCTCTTTTTTGCCTCATCCACCTCCAGACCTGCTGGGAAACAGTTACTGATCACTTTTAATGTGGTAAGTCGGCCAGAAAACAAGTGGCAGCCAAAACAGTGGAGGAGGGGGGATTGGCCAAAAACGCTGACCCCGGGGTCAAGGAAATGGACGTTTTGGGAGCCGACGCAAAACTGCCTCTTTTTTGCCTCATCCACCTCCAGACCTGCTGGGAAACAGTTACTGATCACTTTTAATGTGGTAAGTCGGCCAGAAAACAAGTGGCAGCCAAAACAGTGGAGGAGGGGGGATTGGCCAAAAACGCTGACCCCGGGGTCAAGGAAATGGACGTTTTGGGAGCCGACGCAAAACTGCCTCTTTTTTGCCTCATCCACCTCCAGACCTGCTGGGAAACAGTTACTGATCACTTTTAATGTGGTAAGTCGGCCAGAAAACAAGTGGCAGCCAAAACAGTGGAGGAGGGGGGATTGGCCAAAAACGCTGACCCCGGGGTCAAGGAAATGGCCGTTTTGGGAGCCGACGCAAAACTGCCTCTTTTTTGCCTCATCCACCTCCAGACCTGCTGGGAAACAGTTACTGATCACTTTTAATGTGGTAAGTCGGCCAGAAAACAAGTGGCAGCCAAAACAGTGGAGGAGGGGGGATTGGCCAAAAACGCTGACCCCGGGGTCAAGGAAATGGACGTTTTGGGAGCCGACGCAAAACTGCCTCTTTTTTGCCTCATCCACCTCCAGACCTGCTGGGAAACAGTTACTGATCACTTTTAATGTGGTAAGTCGGCCAGAAAACAAGTGGCAGCCAAAACAGTGGAGGAGGGGGGATTGGCCAAAAACGCTGACCCCGGGGTCAAGGAAATGGACGTTTTGGGAGCCGACGCAAAACTGCCTCTTTTTTGCCTCATCCACCTCCAGACCTGCTGGGAAACAGTTACTGATCACTTTTAATGTGGTAAGTCGGCCAGAAAACAAGTGGCAGCCAAAACAGTGGAGGAGGGGGGATTGGCCAAAAACGCTGACCCCGGGGTCAAGGAAATGGCCGTTTTGGGAGCCGACGCAAAACTGCCTCTTTTTTGCCTCATCCACCTCCAGACCTGCTGGGAAACAGTTACTGATCACTTTTAATGTGGTAAGTCGGCCAGAAAACAAGTGGCAGCCAAAACAGTGGAGGAGGGGGGATTGGCCAAAAACGCTGACCCCGGGGTCAAGGAAATGGACGTTTTGGGAGCCGACGCAAAACTGCCTCTTTTTTGCCTCATCCACCTCCAGACCTGCTGGGAAACAGTTACTGATCACTTTTAATGTGGTAAGTCGGCCAGAAAACAAGTGGCAGCCAAAACAGTGGAGGAGGGGGGATTGGCCAAAAACGCTGACCCCGGGGTCAAGGAAATGGACGTTTTGGGAGCCGACGCAAAACTGCCTCTTTTTTGCCTCATCCACCTCCAGACCTGCTGGGAAACAGTTACTGATAACTGTTTTGGCTGCCACTTGTTTTCTGGCCGACTCATCACATTAAAAGTGGAGGGGGGGGGATTAGCCAAAAACGCTGACCCCGGGGTCAAGGAAATGGACGTTTTGGGAGCCGACGCAAAACTGCCTCTTTTTTGCCTCATCCACCTCCAGACCTGCTGGGAAACAGTTACTGATCACTTTTAATGTGGTAAGTCGGCCAGAAAACAAGTGGCAGCCAAAACAGTGGAGGAGGGGGGATTGGCCAAAAACGCTGACCCCGGGGTCAAGGAAATGGACGTTTTGGGAACCGACGCAAAACTGCCTCTTTTTTGCCTCATCCACCTCCAGACCTGCTGGGAAACAGTTGCTGATCACTTTTAATGTGGTAAGTCGGCCAGAAAACAAGTGGCAGCCAAAACAGTGGAGGAGGGGGGATTGGCCAAAAACGCTGACCCCTTGGTCAAGGAAATGGACGTTTTGGGAGCCGACGCAAAACTGCCTCTTTTTTGCCTCATCCACCTCCAGACCTGCTGGGAAACAGTTACTGATAACTGTTTTGGCTGCCACTTTTTTTCTAGCCGACCTACCACATTAAAAGTGGAGGAGGGGGGATTGGCCAAAAACGCTGACCCCGGGGTCAAGGAAATGGACGTTTTGGGAGCCGACGCAAAACTGCCTCTTTTTTGCCTCATCCACCTCCAGACCTGCTGGGAAACAGTTACTGATCACTTTTAATGTGGTAAGTCGGCCAGAAAACAAGTGGCAGCCAAAACAGTGGAGGAGGGGGGATTGGCCAAAAACGCTGACCCCGGGGTCAAGGAAATGGACGTTTTGGGAGCCGACGCAAAACTGCCTCTTTTTTGCCTCATCCACCTCCAGACCTGCTGGGAAACAGTTACTGATCACTTTTAATGTGGTAAGTCGGCCAGAAAACAAGTGGCAGCCAAAACAGTGGAGGAGGGGGGATTGGCCAAAAACGCTGACCCCGGGGTCAAGGAAATGGACGTTTTGGGAGCCGACGCAAAACTGCCTCTTTTTTGCCTCATCCACCTCCAGACCTGCTGGGAAACAGTTACTGATCACTTTTAATGTGGTAAGTCGGCCAGAAAACAAGTGGCAGCCAAAACAGTGGAGGAGGGGGGATTGGCCAAAAACGCTGACCCCGGGGTCAAGGAAATGGACGTTTTGGGAGCCGACGCAAAACTGCCTCTTTTTTGCCTCATCCACCTCCAGACCTGCTGGGAAACAGTTACTGATCACTTTTAATGTGGTAAGTCGGCCAGAAAACAAGTGGCAGCCAAAACAGTGGAGGAGGGGGGATTGGCCAAAAACGCTGACCCCGGGGTCAAGGAAATGGACGTTTTGGGAGCCGACGCAAAACTGCCTCTTTTTTGCCTCATCCACCTCCAGACCTGCTGGGAAACAGTTACTGATCACTTTTAATGTGGTAAGTCGGCCAGAAAACAAGTGGCAGCCAAAACAGTGGAGGAGGGGGGATTGGCCAAAAACGCTGACCCCGGGGTCAAGGAAATGGACGTTTTGGGAGCCGACGCAAAACTGCCTCTTTTTTGCCTCATCCACCTCCAGACCTGCTGGGAAACAGTTACTGATCACTTTTAATGTGGTAAGTCGGCCAGAAAACAAGTGGCAGCCAAAGCAGTGGAGGAGGGGGGATTGGCCAAAAACGCTGACCCCAGGGTCAAGGAAATGGACGTTTTGGGAGCCGACGCAAAACTGCCTCTTTTTTGCCTCATCCACCTCCAGACCTGCTGGGAAACAGTTACTGATCACTTTTAATGTGGTAAGTCGGCCAGAAAACAAGTGGCAGCCAAAACAGTGGAGGAGGGGGGATTGGCCAAAAACGCTGACCCCGGGGTCAAGGAAATGGACGTTTTGGGAGCCGACGCAAAACTGCCTCTTTTTTGCCTCATCCACCTCCAGACCTGCTGGGAAACAGTTACTGATCACTTTTAATGTGGTAAGTCGGCCAGAAAACAAGTGGCAGCCAAAACAGTGGAGGAGGGGGGATTGGCCAAAAACGCTGACCCCAGGGTCAAGGAAATGGACGTTTTGGGAGCCGACGCAAAACTGCCTCTTTTTTGCCTCATCCACCTCCAGACCTGCTGGGAAACAGTTACTGATCACTTTTAATGTGGTAAGTCGGCCAGAAAACAAGTGGCAGCCAAAACAGTGGAGGAGGGGGGATTGGCCAAAAACGCTGACCCCGGGGTCAAGGAAATGGACGTTTTGGGAGCCGACGCAAAACTGCCTCTTTTTTGCCTCATCCACCTCCAGACCTGCTGGGAAACAGTTACTGATAACTGTTTTGGCTGCTACTTTTTTTCTGGCCAACCTACCACATTAAAAGTGGAGGAGGGGGGATTGGCCAAAAACGCTGACCCCGGGGTCAAGGAAATGGACGTTTTGGGAGCCGACGCAAAAGTGCCTCTTTTTTGCCTCATCCACCTCCAGACCTGCTGGGAAACAGTTACTGATCACTTTTAATGTGGTAAGTCGGCCAGAAAACAAGTGGCAGCCAAAACAGTGGAGGAGGGGGGATTGGCCAAAAACGCTGACCCCGGGGTCAAGGAAATGGCCGTTTTGGGAGCCGACGCAAAACTGCCTCTTTTTTGCCTCATCCACCTCCAGACCTGCTGGGAAACAGTTACTGATAACTGTTTTGGCTGCCACTTGTTTTCTGGCCGACTCATCACATTAAAAGTGGAGGAGGGGGGATTGGCCAAAAACGCTGACCCCGGGGTCAAGGAAATGGACGTTTTGGGAGCCGACGCAAAACTGCCTCTTTTTTGCCTCATCCACCTCCAGACCTGCTGGGAAACAGTTACTGATCACTTTTAATGTGGTAAGTCGGCCAGAAAACAAGTGGCAGCCAAAACAGTGGAGGAGGGGGGATTGGCCAAAAACGCTGACCCCGGGGTCAAGGAAATGGCCGTTTTGGAAGCCGACGCAAAACTGCCTCTTTTTTGCCTCATCCACCTCCAGACCTGCTGGGAAACAGTTACTGATCACTTTTAATGTGGTAAGTCGGCCAGAAAACAAGTGGCAGCCAAAACAGTGGAGGAGGGGGGATTGGCCAAAAACGCTGACCCCGGGGTCAAGGAAATGGCCGTTTTGGGAGCCGACGCAAAACTGCCTCTTTTTTGCCTCATCCACCTCCAGACCTGCTGGGAAACAGTTACTGATCACTTTTAATGTGGTAAGTCGGCCAGAAAACAAGTGGCAGCCAAAACAGTGGAGGAGGGGGGATTGGCCAAAAACGCTGACCCCGGGGTCAAGGAAATGGACGTTTTGGGAGCCGACGCAAAACTGCCTCTTTTTTGCCTCATCCACCTCCAGACCTGCTGGGAAACAGTTACTGATCACTTTTAATGTGGTAAGTCGGCCAGAAAACAAGTGGCAGCCAAAACAGTGGAGGAGGGGGGATTGGCCAAAAACGCTGACCCCGGGGTCAAGGAAATGGACGTTTTGGGAGCCGACGCAAAACTGCCTCTTTTTTGCCTCATCCACCTCCAGACCTGCTGGGAAACAGTTACTGATCACTTTTAATGTGGTAAGTCGGCCAGAAAACAAGTGGCAGCCAAAACAGTGGAGGAGGGGGGATTGGCCAAAAACGCTGACCCCGGGGTCAAGGAAATGGCCGTTTTGGGAGCCGACGCAAAACTGCCTCTTTTTTGCCTCATCCACCTCCAGACCTGCTGGGAAACAGTTACTGATAACTGTTTTGGCTGCCACTTGTTTTCTGGCCGACTCATCACATTAAAAGTGGAGGGGGGGGGGTTGGCCAAAAACGCTGACCCCGGGGTCAAGGAAATGGACGTTTTGGGAGCCGACGCAAAACTGCCTCTTTTTTGCCTCATCCACCTCCAGACCTGCTGGGAAACAGTTACTGAGCACTTTTAATGTGGTAAGTCGGCCAGAAAACAAGTGGCAGCCAAAACAGTGGAGGAGGGGGGATTGGCCAAAAACGCTGACCCCGGGGTCAAGGAAATGGCCGTTTTGGGAGCCGACGCAAAACTGCCTCTTTTTTGCCTCATCCACCTCCAGACCTGCTGGGAAACAGTTACTGATCACTTTTAATGTGGTAAGTCGGCCAGAAAACAAGTGGCAGCCAAAACAGTGGAGGAGGGGGGATTGGCCAAAAACGCTGACCCCGGGGTCAAGGAAATGGACGTTTTGGGAGCCGACGCAAAACTGCCTCTTTTTTGCCTCATCCACCTCCAGACCTGCTGGGAAACAGTTACTGATCACTTTTAATGTGGTAAGTCGGCCAGAAAACAAGTGGCAGCCAAAACAGTGGAGGAGGGGGGATTGGCCAAAAACGCTGACCCCGGGGTCAAGGAAATGGACGTTTTGGGAGCCGACGCAAAACTGCCTCTTTTTTGCCTCATCCACCTCCAGACCTGCTGGGAAACAGTTACTGATAACTGTTTTGGCTGCCACTTGTTTTCTGGCCGACTCATCACATTAAAAGTGGAGGGGGGGGGGTTGGCCAAAAACGCTGACCCCGGGGTCAAGGAAATGGACGTTTTGGGAGCCGACGCAAAACTGCCTCTTTTTTGCCTCATCCACCTCCAGACCTGCTGGGAAACAGTTACTGAGCACTTTTAATGTGGTAAGTCGGCCAGAAAACAAGTGGCAGCCAAAACAGTGGAGGAGGGGGGATTGGCCAAAAACGCTGACCCCGGGGTCAAGGAAATGGACGTTTTGGGAGCCGACGCAAAACTGCCTCTTTTTTGCCTCATCCACCTCCAGACCTGCTGGGAAACAGTTACTGAGCACTTTTAATGTGGTAAGTCGGCCAGAAAACAAGTGGCAGCCAAAACAGTGGAGGAGGGGGGATTGGCCAAAAACGCTGACCCCGGGGTCAAGGAAATGGCCGTTTTGGGAGCCGACGCAAAACTGCCTCTTTTTTGCCTCATCCACCTCCAGACCTGCTGGGAAACAGTTACTGATCACTTTTAATGTGGTAAGTCGGCCAGAAAACAAGTGGCAGCCAAAACAGTGGAGGAGGGGGGATTGGCCAAAAACGCTGACCCCGGGGTCAAGGAAATGGCCGTTTTGGGAGCCGACGCAAAACTGCCTCTTTTTTGCCTCATCCACCTCCAGACCTGCTGGGAAACAGTTACTGATCACTTTTAATGTGGTAAGTCGGCCAGAAAACAAGTGGCAGCCAAAACAGTGGAGGAGGGGGGATTGGCCAAAAACGCTGACCCCGGGGTCAAGGAAATGGCCGTTTTGGAAGCCGACGCAAAACTGCCTCTTTTTTGCCTCATCCACCTCCAGACCTGCTGGGAAACAGTTACTGATCACTTTTAATGTGGTAAGTCGGCCAGAAAACAAGTGGCAGCCAAAACAGTGGAGGAGGGGGGATTGGCCAAAAACGCTGACCCCGGGGTCAAGGAAATGGACGTTTTGGGAGCCGACGCAAAACTGCCTCTTTTTTGCCTCATCCACCTCCAGACCTGCTGGGAAACAGTTACTGATCACTTTTAATGTGGTAAGTCGGCCAGAAAACAAGTGGCAGCCAAAACAGTGGAGGAGGGGGGATTGGCCAAAAACGCTGACCCCGGGGTCAAGGAAATGGACGTTTTGGGAGCCGACGCAAAACTGCCTCTTTTTTGCCTCATCCACCTCCAGACCTGCTGGGAAACAGTTACTGATCACTTTTAATGTGGTAAGTCGGCCAGAAAACAAGTGGCAGCCAAAACAGTGGAGGAGGGGGGATTGGCCAAAAACGCTGACCCCGGGGTCAAGGAAATGGACGTTTTGGGAGCCGACGCAAAACTGCCTCTTTTTTGCCTCATCCACCTCCAGACCTGCTGGGAAACAGTTACTGATCACTTTTAATGTGGTAAGTCGGCCAGAAAACAAGTGGCAGCCAAAACAGTGGAGGAGGGGGGATTGGCCAAAAACGCTGACCCCGGGGTCAAGGAAATGGACGTTTTGGGAGCCGACGCAAAACTGCCTCTTTTTTGCCTCATCCACCTCCAGACCTGCTGGGAAACAGTTACTGAGCACTTTTAATGTGGTAAGTCGGCCAGAAAACAAGTGGCAGCCAAAACAGTGGAGGAGGGGGGATTGGCCAAAAACGCTGACCCCGGGGTCAAGGAAATGGACGTTTTGGGAGCCGACGCAAAACTGCCTCTTTTTTGCCTCATCCACCTCCAGACCTGCTGGGAAACAGTTACTGATCACTTTTAATGTGGTAAGTCGGCCAGAAAACAAGTGGCAGCCAAAACAGTGGAGGAGGGGGGATTGGCCAAAAACGCTGACCCCGGGGTCAAGGAAATGGCCGTTTTGGGAGCCGACGCAAAACTGCCTCTTTTTTGCCTCATCCACCTCCAGACCTGCTGGGAAACAGTTACTGATAACTGTTTTGGCTGCCACTTGTTTTCTGGCCGACTCATCACATTAAAAGTGGAGGGGGGGGGATTGGCCAAAAACGCTGACCCCGGGGTCAAGGAAATGGACGTTTTGGGAGCCGACGCAAAACTGCCTCTTTTTTGCCTCATCCACCTCCAGACCTGCTGGGAAACAGTTACTGAGCACTTTTAATGTGGTAAGTCGGCCAGAAAACAAGTGGCAGCCAAAACAGTGGAGGAGGGGGGATTGGCCAAAAACGCTGACCCCGGGGTCAAGGAAATGGACGTTTTGGGAGCCGACGCAAAACTGCCTCTTTTTTGCCTCATCCACCTCCAGACCTGCTGGGAAACAGTTACTGAGCACTTTTAATGTGGTAAGTCGGCCAGAAAACAAGTGGCAGCCAAAACAGTGGAGGAGGGGGGATTGGCCAAAAACGCTGACCCCGGGGTCAAGGAAATGGCCGTTTTGGGAGCCGACGCAAAACTGCCTCTTTTTTGCCTCATCCACCTCCAGACCTGCTGGGAAACAGTTACTGATCACTTTTAATGTGGTAAGTCGGCCAGAAAACAAGTGGCAGCCAAAACAGTGGAGGAGGGGGGATTGGCCAAAAACGCTGACCCCGGGGTCAAGGAAATGGACGTTTTGGGAGCCGACGCAAAACTGCCTCTTTTTTGCCTCATCCACCTCCAGACCTGCTGGGAAACAGTTACTGATCACTTTTAATGTGGTAAGTCGGCCAGAAAACAAGTGGCAGCCAAAACAGTGGAGGAGGGGGGATTGGCCAAAAACGCTGACCCCGGGGTCAAGGAAATGGCCGTTTTGGAAGCCGACGCAAAACTGCCTCTTTTTTGCCTCATCCACCTCCAGACCTGCTGGGAAACAGTTACTGATCACTTTTAATGTGGTAAGTCGGCCAGAAAACAAGTGGCAGCCAAAACAGTGGAGGAGGGGGGATTGGCCAAAAACGCTGACCCCGGGGTCAAGGAAATGGCCGTTTTGGGAGCCGACGCAAAACTGCCTCTTTTTTGCCTCATCCACCTCCAGACCTGCTGGGAAACAGTTACTGATCACTTTTAATGTGGTAAGTCGGCCAGAAAACAAGTGGCAGCCAAAACAGTGGAGGAGGGGGGATTGGCCAAAAACGCTGACCCCGGGGTCAAGGAAATGGACGTTTTGGGAGCCGACGCAAAACTGCCTCTTTTTTGCCTCATCCACCTCCAGACCTGCTGGGAAACAGTTACTGATCACTTTTAATGTGGTAAGTCGGCCAGAAAACAAGTGGCAGCCAAAACAGTGGAGGAGGGGGGATTGGCCAAAAACGCTGACCCCGGGGTCAAGGAAATGGACGTTTTGGGAGCCGACGCAAAACTGCCTCTTTTTTGCCTCATCCACCTCCAGACCTGCTGGGAAACAGTTACTGATCACTTTTAATGTGGTAAGTCGGCCAGAAAACAAGTGGCAGCCAAAACAG
The DNA here is from genome assembly GCF_042242105.1 of Pempheris klunzingeri. NCBI lineage: Eukaryota > Metazoa > Chordata > Actinopteri > Acropomatiformes > Pempheridae > Pempheris > Pempheris klunzingeri. The sequence continues at coordinate 18,344,602 of NC_092030.1, forward strand.
TGGAGGAGGGGGGATTGGCCAAAAACGCTGACCCCGGGGTCAAGGAAATGGACGTTTTGGGAGCCGACGCAAAAGTGCCTCTTTTTTGCCTCATCCACCTCCAGACCTGCTGGGAAACAGTTACTGATCACTTTTAATGTGGTAAGTCGGCCAGAAAACAAGTGGCAGCCAAAACAGTGGAGGAGGGGGGATTGGCCAAAAACGCTGACCCCGGGGTCAAGGAAATGGACGTTTTGGGAGCCGACGCAAAACTGCCTCTTTTTTGCCTCATCCACCTCCAGACCTGCTGGGAAACAGTTACTGAGCACTTTTAATGTGGTAAGTCGGCCAGAAAACAAGTGGCAGCCAAAACAGTGGAGGAGGGGGGATTGGCCAAAAACGCTGACCCCGGGGTCAAGGAAATGGACGTTTTGGGAGCCGACGCAAAAGTGCCTCTTTTTTGCCTCATCCACCTCCAGACCTGCTGGGAAACAGTTACTGATCACTTTTAATGTGGTAAGTCGGCCAGAAAACAAGTGGCAGCCAAAACAGTGGAGGAGGGGGGATTGGCCAAAAATGCTGACCCCGGGGTCAAGGAAATGGACGTTTTGGGAGCCGACGCAAAACTGCCTCTTTTTTGCCTCATCCACCTCCAGACCTGCTGGGAAACAGTTACTGATCACTTTTAATGTGGTAAGTCGGCCAGAAAACAAGTGGCAGCCAAAACAGTGGAGGAGGGGGGATTGGCCAAAAACGCTGACCCCGGGGTCAAGGAAATGGCCGTTTTGGGAGCCGACGCAAAACTGCCTCTTTTTTGCCTCATCCACCTCCAGACCTGCTGGGAAACAGTTACTGATCACTTTTAATGTGGTAAGTCGGCCAGAAAACAAGTGGCAGCCAAAACAGTGGAGGAGGGGGGATTGGCCAAAAACGCTGACCCCGGGGTCAAGGAAATGGACGTTTTGGGAGCCGACGCAAAACTGCCTCTTTTTTGCCTCATCCACCTCCAGACCTGCTGGGAAACAGTTACTGATCACTTTTAATGTGGTAAGTCGGCCAGAAAACAAGTGGCAGCCAAAACAGTGGAGGAGGGGGGATTGGCCAAAAACGCTGACCCCGGGGTCAAGGAAATGGACGTTTTGGGAGCCGACGCAAAACTGCCTCTTTTTTGCCTCATCCACCTCCAGACCTGCTGGGAAACAGTTACTGATAACTGTTTTGGCTGCTACTTTTTTTCTGGCCGACCTACCACATTAAAAGTGGAGGAGGGGGGATTGGCCAAAAACGCTGACCCCGGGGTCAAGGAAATGGACGTTTTGGGAGCCGACGCAAAAGTGCCTCTTTTTTGCCTCATCCACCTCCAGACCTGCTGGGAAACAGTTACTGATCACTTTTAATGTGGTAAGTCGGCCAGAAAACAAGTGGCAGCCAAAACAGTGGAGGAGGGGGGATTGGCCAAAAACGCTGACCCCGGGGTCAAGGAAATGGCCGTTTTGGGAGCCGACGCAAAACTGCCTCTTTTTTGCCTCATCCACCTCCAGACCTGCTGGGAAACAGTTACTGATAACTGTTTTGGCTGCCACTTGTTTTCTGGCCGACTCATCACATTAAAAGTGGAGGAGGGGGGATTGGCCAAAAACGCTGACCCCGGGGTCAAGGAAATGGACGTTTTGGGAGCCGACGCAAAACTGCCTCTTTTTTGCCTCATCCACCTCCAGACCTGCTGGGAAACAGTTACTGATCACTTTTAATGTGGTAAGTCGGCCAGAAAACAAGTGGCAGCCAAAACAGTGGAGGAGGGGGGATTGGCCAAAAACGCTGACCCCGGGGTCAAGGAAATGGCCGTTTTGGAAGCCGACGCAAAACTGCCTCTTTTTTGCCTCATCCACCTCCAGACCTGCTGGGAAACAGTTACTGATCACTTTTAATGTGGTAAGTCGGCCAGAAAACAAGTGGCAGCCAAAACAGTGGAGGAGGGGGGATTGGCCAAAAACGCTGACCCCGGGGTCAAGGAAATGGCCGTTTTGGGAGCCGACGCAAAACTGCCTCTTTTTTGCCTCATCCACCTCCAGACCTGCTGGGAAACAGTTACTGATCACTTTTAATGTGGTAAGTCGGCCAGAAAACAAGTGGCAGCCAAAACAGTGGAGGAGGGGGGATTGGCCAAAAACGCTGACCCCGGGGTCAAGGAAATGGCCGTTTTGGGAGCCGACGCAAAAGTGCCTCTTTTTTGCCTCATCCACCTCCAGACCTGCTGGGAAACAGTTACTGATCACTTTTAATGTGGTAAGTCGGCCAGAAAACAAGTGGCAGCCAAAACAGTGGAGGAGGGGGGATTGGCCAAAAACGCTGACCCCGGGGTCAAGGAAATGGACGTTTTGGGAGCCGACGCAAAAGTGCCTCTTTTTTGCCTCATCCACCTCCAGACCTGCTGGGAAACAGTTACTGATCACTTTTAATGTGGTAAGTCGGCCAGAAAACAAGTGGCAGCCAAAACAGTGGAGGAGGGGGGATTGGCCAAAAACGCTGACCCCGGGGTCAAGGAAATGGCCGTTTTGGGAGCCGACGCAAAACTGCCTCTTTTTTGCCTCATCCACCTCCAGACCTGCTGGGAAACAGTTACTGATAACTGTTTTGGCTGCCACTTGTTTTCTGGCCGACTTACCACATTAAAAGTGGAGGAGGGGGGATTGGCCAAAAACGCTGACCCCGGGGTCAAGGAAATGGACGTTTTGGGAGCCGACGCAAAACTGCCTCTTTTTTGCCTCATCCACCTCCAGACCTGCTGGGAAACAGTTACTGATCACTTTTAATGTGGTAAGTCGGCCAGAAAACAAGTGGCAGCCAAAACAGTGGAGGAGGGGGGATTGGCCAAAAACGCTGACCCCGGGGTCAAGGAAATGGCCGTTTTGGGAGCCGACGCAAAACTGCCTCTTTTTTGCCTCATCCACCTCCAGACCTGCTGGGAAACAGTTACTGATCACTTTTAATGTGGTAAGTCGGCCAGAAAACAAGTGGCAGCCAAAACAGTGGAGGAGGGGGGATTGGCCAAAAACGCTGACCCCGGGGTCAAGGAAATGGACGTTTTGGGAGCCGACGCAAAACTGCCTCTTTTTTGCCTCATCCACCTCCAGACCTGCTGGGAAACAGTTACTGATAACTGTTTTGGCTGCCACTTGTTTTCTGGCCGACTTACCACATTAAAAGTGGAGGAGGGGGGATTGGCCAAAAACGCTGACCCCGGGGTCAAGGAAATGGACGTTTTGGGAGCCGACGCAAAAGTGCCTCTTTTTTGCCTCATCCACCTCCAGACCTGCTGGGAAACAGTTACTGATCACTTTTAATGTGGTAAGTCGGCCAGAAAACAAGTGGCAGCCAAAACAGTGGAGGAGGGGGGATTGGCCAAAAACGCTGACCCTGGGGTCAAGGAAATGGACGTTTTGGGAGCCGACGCAAAACTGCCTCTTTTTTGCCTCATCCACCTCCAGACCTGCTGGGAAACAGTTACTGAGCACTTTTAATGTGGTAAGTCGGCCAGAAAACAAGTGGCAGCCAAAACAGTGGAGGAGGGGGGATTGGCCAAAAACGCTGACCCCGGGGTCAAGGAAATGGCCGTTTTGGGAGCCGACGCAAAACTGCCTCTTTTTTGCCTCATCCACCTCCAGACCTGCTGGGAAACAGTTACTGATCACTTTTAATGTGGTAAGTCGGCCAGAAAACAAGTGGCAGCCAAAACAGTGGAGGAGGGGGGATTGGCCAAAAACGCTGACCCCGGGGTCAAGGAAATGGCCGTTTTGGGAGCCGACGCAAAACTGCCTCTTTTTTGCCTCATCCACCTCCAGACCTGCTGGGAAACAGTTACTGATCACTTTTAATGTGGTAAGTCGGCCAGAAAACAAGTGGCAGCCAAAACAGTGGAGGAGGGGGGATTGGCCAAAAACGCTGACCCCGGGGTCAAGGAAATGGACGTTTTGGGAGCCGACGCAAAAGTGCCTCTTTTTTGCCTCATCCACCTCCAGACCTGCTGGGAAACAGTTACTGATCACTTTTAATGTGGTAAGTCGGCCAGAAAACAAGTGGCAGCCAAAACAGTGGAGGAGGGGGGATTGGCCAAAAACGCTGACCCCGGGGTCAAGGAAATGGCCGTTTTGGGAGCCGACGCAAAACTGCCTCTTTTTTGCCTCATCCACCTCCAGACCTGCTGGGAAACAGTTACTGATCACTTTTAATGTGGTAAGTCGGCCAGAAAACAAGTGGCAGCCAAAACAGTGGAGGAGGGGGGATTGGCCAAAAACGCTGACCCCGGGGTCAAGGAAATGGACGTTTTGGGAGCCGACGCAAAACTGCCTCTTTTTTGCCTCATCCACCTCCAGACCTGCTGGGAAACAGTTACTGATCACTTTTAATGTGGTAAGTCGGCCAGAAAACAAGTGGCAGCCAAAACAGTGGAGGAGGGGGGATTGGCCAAAAACGCTGACCCCGGGGTCAAGGAAATGGACGTTTTGGGAGCCGACGCAAAAGTGCCTCTTTTTTGCCTCATCCACCTCCAGACCTGCTGGGAAACAGTTACTGATCACTTTTAATGTGGTAAGTCGGCCAGAAAACAAGTGGCAGCCAAAACAGTGGAGGAGGGGGGATTGGCCAAAAACGCTGACCCCGGGGTCAAGGAAATGGACGTTTTGGGAGCCGACGCAAAACTGCCTCTTTTTTGCCTCATCCACCTCCAGACCTGCTGGGAAACAGTTACTGATCACTTTTAATGTGGTAAGTCGGCCAGAAAACAAGTGGCAGCCAAAACAGTGGAGGAGGGGGGATTGGCCAAAAACGCTGACCCCGGGGTCAAGGAAATGGACGTTTTGGGAGCCGACGCAAAACTGCCTCTTTTTTGCCTCATCCACCTCCAGACCTGCTGGGAAACAGTTACTGATAACTGTTTTGGCTGCTACTTTTTTTCTGGCCGACCTACCACATTAAAAGTGGAGGAGGGGGGATTGGCCAAAAACGCTGACCCCGGGGTCAAGGAAATGGACGTTTTGGGAGCCGACGCAAAAGTGCCTCTTTTTTGCCTCATCCACCTCCAGACCTGCTGGGAAACAGTTACTGATCACTTTTAATGTGGTAAGTCGGCCAGAAAACAAGTGGCAGCCAAAACAGTGGAGGAGGGGGGATTGGCCAAAAACGCTGACCCCGGGGTCAAGGAAATGGCCGTTTTGGGAGCCGACGCAAAACTGCCTCTTTTTTGCCTCATCCACCTCCAGACCTGCTGGGAAACAGTTACTGATAACTGTTTTGGCTGCCACTTGTTTTCTGGCCGACTCATCACATTAAAAGTGGAGGAGGGGGGATTGGCCAAAAACGCTGACCCCGGGGTCAAGGAAATGGACGTTTTGGGAGCCGACGCAAAACTGCCTCTTTTTTGCCTCATCCACCTCCAGACCTGCTGGGAAACAGTTACTGATCACTTTTAATGTGGTAAGTCGGCCAGAAAACAAGTGGCAGCCAAAACAGTGGAGGAGGGGGGATTGGCCAAAAACGCTGACCCCGGGGTCAAGGAAATGGACGTTTTGGGAGCCGACGCAAAACTGCCTCTTTTTTGCCTCATCCACCTCCAGACCTGCTGGGAAACAGTTACTGATCACTTTTAATGTGGTAAGTCGGCCAGAAAACAAGTGGCAGCCAAAACAGTGGAGGAGGGGGGATTGGCCAAAAACGCTGACCCCGGGGTCAAGGAAATGGACGTTTTGGGAGCCGACGCAAAACTGCCTCTTTTTTGCCTCATCCACCTCCAGACCTGCTGGGAAACAGTTACTGATAACTGTTTTGGCTGCCACTTGTTTTCTGGCCGACTTACCACATTAAAAGTGGAGGAGGGGGGATTGGCCAAAAACGCTGACCCCGGGGTCAAGGAAATGGCCGTTTTGGGAGCCGACGCAAAACTGCCTCTTTTTTGCCTCATCCACCTCCAGACCTGCTGGGAAACAGTTACTGATCACTTTTAATGTGGTAAGTCGGCCAGAAAACAAGTGGCAGCCAAAACAGTGGAGGAGGGGGGATTGGCCAAAAACGCTGACCCCGGGGTCAAGGAAATGGCCGTTTTGGGAGCCGACGCAAAACTGCCTCTTTTTTGCCTCATCCACCTCCAGACCTGCTGGGAAACAGTTACTGATCACTTTTAATGTGGTAAGTCGGCCAGAAAACAAGTGGCAGCCAAAACAGTGGAGGAGGGGGGATTGGCCAAAAACGCTGACCCCGGGGTCAAGGAAATGGACGTTTTGGGAGCCGACGCAAAAGTGCCTCTTTTTTGCCTCATCCACCTCCAGACCTGCTGGGAAACAGTTACTGATCACTTTTAATGTGGTAAGTCGGCCAGAAAACAAGTGGCAGCCAAAACAGTGGAGGAGGGGGGATTGGCCAAAAACGCTGACCCCGGGGTCAAGGAAATGGCCGTTTTGGGAGCCGACGCAAAACTGCCTCTTTTTTGCCTCATCCACCTCCAGACCTGCTGGGAAACAGTTACTGATAACTGTTTTGGCTGCCACTTGTTTTCTGGCCGACTTACCACATTAAAAGTGGAGGAGGGGGGATTGGCCAAAAACGCTGACCCCGGGGTCAAGGAAATGGACGTTTTGGGAGCCGACGCAAAACTGCCTCTTTTTTGCCTCATCCACCTCCAGACCTGCTGGGAAACAGTTACTGATAACTGTTTTGGCTGCCACTTGTTTTCTGGCCGACTTACCACATTAAAAGTGGAGGAGGGGGGATTGGCCAAAAACGCTGACCCCGGGGTCAAGGAAATGGACGTTTTGGGAGCCGACGCAAAACTGCCTCTTTTTTGCCTCATCCACCTCCAGACCTGCTGGGAAACAGTTACTGATCACTTTTAATGTGGTAAGTCGGCCAGAAAACAAGTGGCAGCCAAAACAGTGGAGGAGGGGGGATTGGCCAAAAACACTGACCAAGGAAATGGCCGTTTTGGGAGCCGACGCAAAACTGCCTCTTTTTTGCCTCATCCACCTCCAGACCTGCTGGGAAACAGTTACTGATCACTTTTAATGTGGTAAGTCGGCCAGAAAACAAGTGGCAGCCAAAACAGTGGAGGAGGGGGGATTGGCCAAAAACGCTGACCCCGGGGTCAAGGAAATGGCCGTTTTGGGAGCCGACACAAAACTGCCTCTTTTTTGCCTCATCCACCTCCAGACCTGCTGGGAAACAGTTACTGATCACTTTTAATGTGGTAAGTCGGCCAGAAAACAAGTGGCAGCCAAAACAGTGGAGGAGGGGGGATTGGCCAAAAAACGCTGACCCCGGGGTCAAGGAAATGGCCGTTTTGGGAGCCGACGCAAAACTGCCTCTTTTTTGCCTCATCCACCTCCAGACCTGCTGGGAAACAGTTACTGATCACTTTTAATGTGGTAAGTCGGCCAGAAAACAAGTGGCAGCCAAAACAGTGGAGGAGGGGGGACTGGCCAAAAAACGCTGACCCCGGGGTCAAGGAAATGGCCGTTTTGGGAGCCGACGCAAAACTGCCTCTTTTTTGCCTCATCCACCTCCAGACCTGCTGGGAAACAGTTACTGATCACTTTTAATGCTGTTGAAAGAGAAGATGAGGTCCTTGAAGTTGATGTCGTTACTATTGAAGACATTGGACCATTCTCCCTTGACAATTGAAGAGGAGCAGAGCCTGGTCTAGGCATAGGCCATATAGGCGGTCGCCTAGAGCGCCGCCTGCTGGAGAAGGCGCTGCTGCAATCCCCAAAAAAGAAAAACAATTAAAACAATAAATAAAAGAAATAGTAATAATTTGCATCCCCCACTGGCGCCCTGTCCTCGTGCTCTGCGCCCTGTACATCATTGGTACCCATCTACCGAGAACCACCTTCAGCACCCTTCAGCTTTCTTCACTACCATAAGCCCAAACTGAAGACCCAACAAAAGTTAACAATTTTTATTTATTTTTTAAATCTGCTTTTGTTTTTCATTTTCATCTGACTCAAAGGCATCAGCTCTATTTTTCATTCCTTTGTGAACACATTTTCCCCTCAGTTTTAATTTGTGATTCAATTTCGTCCCATTTTTTCACAACTTTAGAAGTGTTATTAAAATGTAATCATTTGCACAATTGGACAAAAATGACTCAGTTGTGTTAAATACCAGTGTACTGTCGCACAAATATTAAAGCAGAGATAACTGTTAAAAGTTCAAAGCAGTCGATTAAAATTGCAACTGTGTCAAATGTCAAACAAACAAGGATGTACAAAGGGAGGTGAACTACTGAATATTTAAAGCCAGAGAGGAATGTACAAAAAAATGACAAAAACCTAAGGTCAGCATCTATAATGTAGACCGATTGAGCAGCATTAGGCTGCACGGTGCGGTTTAACACTGGAATAACCTCACATAGTTTCCTTAAATGAATAAGCATGCAATTCTCATATCCATGACCACATTTTGACAACGGAACATGTCATGCATAAAACTTTAAAAGATTTGCAGATTGAGCTTGTTCTTTCCATTAAATTCAGCTTTTCTGCACTTTCTTTTGTGATGTATTAATACTATAATTTACCATGTGAATTCTTCAGTCTTTAAAGACGTTTAAAGCAGCATCTAAGCTTGAACAAGTGACCAGATCATTTATTTATGTAACATTAACTAAAGGTCTTTTAAAACATTACATTTAAAAGGTACTCTCCCAAAGTTGATCAGTGAGGTGAGCATAAAACTGTAAACTGAGAACACGTAATCCCCTTAAGGGACAGGGAGTTTATTCAGTGCAGCCACTTTATTGCCTTCCATAACCCTGTACTTAGTGATGGTCTACAGTAAGCTCTCTTTCCCTAAAAAAATAACTAAAGGCTGTTATTTTACCTGTGACTGACTGTCTTTAACCTATTCAGGAGTTCAAGTGGTTTGTAAATATATACTTTTGTGATAATTGTGGCATTTGAGCAATGACACATTTTCTTGCTGTATTTCTTAAAGAATTATGGCCCTCAGTTCTGCCCTCAGGATACTATTTCAGTGGAAACAACATTGTAAATGAAAACATTTTGAGAAATTTGTGTCTGCAGAATTACTTCGGCTCTCATCACTTTTTTTTTTCGTTTACCTGTGGTTTTACATCAGTGTTTTGATGACAGACCAGCGACATAGTCCAAGGCCATGGTGGTATTAAGTACTGTGTTAGATAATTGATAGTTTACACACCTTACTTGACATCAAGATATTACATTTAGCAAATGGGTGTATGAGATATTTCATCAAACCTAATGAAATAAGTACATCTGTCCAGCAGCAGCAAGATGTAGAGGTTCCGGAACTAAAAAAGGGGAAGATATTAGTGGTTGCACCCCGTTGTGAACTTGCGCATGCGTACATGAACCATAACACTGATGAACCGAAAAACGAAGGATGGCCGCATGAGGACATTCAAGGAAAACAATGCCTAAACGAGTAAGAAATGTCTTTATATGTAAAGAAGTGTGTTTATTTAAATTCACGTGTTACCATGTTCAATTTATTTGCCACGGTTAGTTAATGTGACTAACGTAAGGTTACGATAACAATAGTTAGCATGCTAACTGATAGCTAACAAGCGTTCGTTCGGTATTTAACAATAGGCGCTGCAGCACTATATAATACTCTATACAGGTAACGTTAACGTTGGAGTACCGATTCGTGATTTCAGTGTAAATTGTCTCCGCATTTCAGGCGAGCAGTGACTTCAGTTTAAGCTCAGTGTGACGGCTCAGCGAGAGATCAGAGGATGGACAGCATGTCAGCCTCAGATGGGACAGCAGCGTGTCCTCTTGTTTCTGAGGACATGGACGGGATCTGTGTGATGCCGGATCTGGGTGCCATCAAGACTGAGCAGACAGCAGATGACACGGGCACCCAAAATGTGGCCATGGGCATCAAGTTCATCCTGCCCAACCGCTTTGACATGAATGTTTGCTCAAGATTTGTCAAGTCGCTCAACGAGGAGGACAGCAAGAACATCCAGGACCAGGTCAACTCTGATCTGGAGGTGGCTTCTGTTTTATTCAAGGGTAAGAACCCAGTTTATGTGTCTCTGCTATTATAGTAACTTGACATGACATTTGCATATTAACCCATAAGAACCCACGGTGACACAGGTGTTTCAGACCTTTTAAATACTCCCTGCACAACTCTATCCTTGAATTTCACTCAAAAAGTTACAGCTACTAAACATCCTGGTGCAGTCATGTGATCCAGTGTGGATTTGTGTTCCCGGGACACCATTTCCAAAATGTTGGTCTGCCTGATTTAAAAACCTATAGCTAATTGCACGTATAGCTAATTTTAAATAGCATGTTTTTGTTATTAAAATGTACGTTTCAAACAATTTATCAATTCTAATACGGTCCTAGATTACAGTTAGCCTGTCCTGACCATATTTTATGTAAAAGTTTATATGAAACAACTTTGAAAACTAATGCTGTGACATATATTTAACGTTTCAGATGTTGGACAGTCAGGGTAGTATCTCAAAAATAAGAAATGTGTTCCTTGTGGTCCATTTAGTCTGTTTCATATCCCCCATAATTTTACTTAAAGGAGAAATGGGTCCAGCTTGTTATGGGTACAGGTATCTTGTTATAATGTCAGGTGTGTGAGGCTGTGACTAATGTGAGCTCACTCACATGCAAAATGTTCTCTTCTGTTTCTTTCAGCTGAGTGCAATATCCAGACCTCACCTTCCCCGGGCATACAAGTACGTCATGTTTACACGCCGTCCACCACCAAACATTTCTCCCCCATCAAACAGTCCACCACACTCACCAACAAACACCGTGGCAACGAAGTTTCTTCCACACCTCTTTTGGTGCATTGTAAGTACAAGCGTTTTAACTTCTTTGATTAAATTGTTTCTCACGTGAAGTCAGAACGTTAATCAGCATGTGCATGTTTCTCCCGTCAGCTTTGTCCATTCATCAGCTTGCAGCCCAGGGTGAAATGGTGTTTCTGGCCAGCAGGATTGAACAAGGTAGGCAGTCCATCTGGTTTGTCAACCGTGTGTGATTTATCATAGTAGGCATGCAGTGGTGAAATGATCTAAAACATTTCACGACAATTGTTCTTATTAGAGATTAATCTGCTGATTTTTTTTTTCTTGATTAAACAATTAATTACAGGATGGTTCCAGGTCCTTAAAAAGTCTTATATTCACATTTACTAATAAAAAGCCTTTCAAAGTATTAAACAGTCTTAAACTCTGTTTGGGAAGGTCTTAAATATTTATTTATTGAATGTTGTACGCCAGGGCTAAAATTCACTTCAAGAACAAAATGCCTGAACATTTAGTCTTTGATGAAATCAGTTCAGACTAGAATTCAAAAGTCATCCCGTTATGGTTTGGCTATACTGAACTGTAACGTATGCGGCTTCCTCACAGAGCTGATGTGTCTTTTGTTATTCATATTTTGTTTCCTTGTGACTGCTGCAGTGTCTGACTGTCTAGTTAGCCAATCTGTGGATTCTCTACTTTTTCTTGGTTTACTTTCTCCATAACTTTTTCTCCCTGGGGCTTCCATTCAGCCCTTAATCTCCAGTATTGCAAAGCAAGTATAGTTCATGACGTTGCACCCATCAGTTTGAACTGGTGATTTGCATCGCACAGTCCTTTACACATTCAGAATATAAATATGAGGAACACTAAATAATGTGTAGGAAGCATTACCGGTAAACAGTTGTCCAATATTTGGACAAAAGATGTGATGCACTAAGTGGGCGGTCATCAGTCTGATCTACATGAGGAAGAGGACTTGATTCATTCTGACAGACTGTCTGTAGGCCAAAGGAGACAGGAGACATTTACCTCCTTATTTAAAAGCCATGTTTAAATGATAAAACAGAGAACCACAATAATAATACAGGGCTCTCAATGAAATTAGCGTTTTACCATGATGTTTCCTCATTTCAGCCTGTAGCAGGGATGCTTTTATTCAGAAGGGTGCGCCCATATTTTCACATTTTATGTGTGTTTTTATTGCAAAATTGGCCGTAAATTTTATTAGACTGTGGTATTAAAAAGACTTAATTAGCCATTACAATTATCTTGACGTTACTGTTTTACTTGAATCACATGCAAAACACCCACACAAAATATTTTGAAGACACAGTAATAAACACTAAGAAAAGTAGTATCTTTATTGCGTTTTAAATAAGACAGTTGTCAGCGTGTCTCGCCCACTGCTAGCAGAAATCCTGCAAAGGATAAGAGATGTTGAATGCTGATGAAAGTATATGTAGTGATGTCGTCTTTTTATCTTTTCATGTGTCCTTTTAATAGAGACCGTGATCAATCTCCAAGATGAGGAAGGCTTCACTCCCCTGATGTGGGCAGCTGCACATGGACAAATCGCTGTTGTCGAGTTTCTGCTCCAAAACGTACAGAAAACTTAACCTGGTGTATCATCCAGATCTCATGGCTTTATTCTATTAGAGCATGGTCTCTTGATTTATTTACCGGTTGTCTTTATTTCTATATTCTTCTTTTTTATAGGGTGCAGACCCCAACCTCCTGGCCAAAGGGAGAGAAAGCGCATTGTCCTTGGCCTGCAGTAAAGGATACACAGATATTGTGAAGATGCTCATTGATTGTGGTGTGGATGTCAATGAATATGACTGGGTAAGAATGCTAAGCTTTTATCACACGCTGACTGGAACGGGTTCAGTGAAAAATGACAATGAAAAACTAATATAGGGAAGCTCTTACACTCCCTGTTGAGCAGTTGGTTTAATCTTGGTCTTGCTATCAAACAAAGTCCTGTGGAGGCATCAATCTGTGTGGCCTGTTGTGATGTTCCTGTCCTGTTCCCCGTGGGTTTCAGAACGGAGGAGCCCCTCTGCTGTATGCTGTCCATGGGAACCACGTGCGCTGTGTGGAAATCTTGTTAGGTGTGGACAAATGTTTTACTGAAAGTAGCACCTGTGGTCACAAAATATGTATTTGTATCGCTGTTTTTTCAATTCTCTTGTGTGCATAGGAAATGTTTTGTGTTATGTCTTACATAAACCTGCGTGATGGTAAAGTTTTGTATGTCTTCCAGAGAGTGGTGCTGATCCTACCATTGAGTCAGATTCTGGATTCAATGCAATGGACATGGCCGTGGCTATGGGCCACCGGAATGGTATGTGTACATTAAATGCATAGTCTGAACCTGTATTTAATGGCAAAAAACATGTAAGTAGACACAGGCTGAGAAAGGGATGTTTGTTTTAAGCTGACAATAGTAATTTCTCACAGTATTTTCCTCTGTTTAACCCTTTATAGGGCACTCATTGAAATATTTAGAAATTCAAAATTTCAACCCTAGACCATTACTGGTGGTCATTACAAGACTTTTTTTCTTCTGTGGGTTTTTCAAAAAAAAAAAAAAGTAATGTTATGGTGAAAATTAAGGTCAATGAAGTTACCATATATGGTTTCTTGCTGGTCTGTCATGTAGCCATGGTGACGCAAGGCGTTTTAAACTCCCACTTACGATAAAGGGTTAAATTGAGTTAAATCACCATGGTTGTACAGGAAACAGAATCACTTAAAAACGCACATTATTACATGTAACCCATGCTTAACAAGCATTAAGCACTGATTTTGCTTTAATTATATTCTATCAATTTCTGCACTATAATAATTTATAACAACCGTAGGTGGATTTGAGATACTTCCCTTTTGTTTAAGAGGAGTCAGACTGTTCAATGCCACAAATTAGCTTAGATTTTACTGCTGAAAACTTTATGATTCTCAGGTTTAATATATATCAAATATTATGGCAATGCATATAATAACATTAGAGAGTTTCAATGTGGTCTCAACATACAAAAGCCCAATAAAATATTTCACAAGGAAGCAAACACATTTGGATAGTATAAATGTATTTTATTTTCTACTCAATCAATAATGTCACAATACTGCTTAGAATGACCTTTCATCCTCCCATTGAACCTAGAAGTGAGAAGCTCTGTCTGTTGACGGTGCTGCTGCTTCCAGGAGAGTAAAAGCCTGTTCAGAAAAAAACACTTTTCCAGCCAAATCCCCTTTTGAACTATCGTCAAATGAAGTGAATATTTTAGTTAGTGTTCACTTTGAAATGACAAACTATTCTGCTCAATAAAATGCTGCGTGTTTCTCTCTTCAGTTCAACAGGTGATGGAGGCACACTTACTGAAGTTACTGATGGGAATCAGAGAATGAACTGTGACAAATACTGAAGGGACAACGCTGGGCTCTGGACAATCATGTAGCACGCCCAGGCTGTGCCATGGTTGCACGTAGTGACATTTCAGCAGCGTTGCGTCATGTCAATGTGTCGCTGGCATGATGCTCGTGACGGTTTGTACTGTGTGAATTTTCAATTTTAAACCCATTTCACACTGTTTGACTTTGAACTTTTTCACATTGAACGTGGAGTAGCAAATCTGATCGAGTTACACTGATGGCCAATGACCCAGCATGCACTGCACTCGACCTGTGGTACGCTGCCAAATGTACAGTGCAGTGCAGTGAAGGATTGATTTTTGCTTGAACTAAGCATGGAAGTTTTGTTCAGAATCTTTTAATACCGTATATTGCATTACATGCCATCATTGGCTCTTCCATCCTTCTCCTGTCATGGCAAGTGTTTTTTTGAAACTAACTTATTAACCATAAGGAGCAGTTTTTGAGAAAATTATTTATGTGATATGTTGCATTGCCTCTTGTTTGGTGGTCTTCATACTGAGCTCTTCTGCAGAGTCGTGGTGGATTGAAAATGCGTTGTTGCAGGCAGGAATGCACATGGCACACTGTGCTTTTATGACGTTGCCAAGCTGTTTGTTGATGTTCGTGTCGGCTGTACTGACTTTATTTATTTGAATAATTTAGACAGTGTTGTAATGTGTTAAAATTACCATATTGATGTAAGTCTGCTTTGTTTCTCCGTATCGTGATCCCAATGTTCACTGATGTGTTGTAAATGTTAAAAGACCTCACACCTCGTTTAGAGGCTCCACAAGGTTACTGTGGTGTTGTTTGCCACTGTATGAGGGTGCTTGTGTTTTATACCAGTCATACTGTAAGTGCTGGATAAAGACATGTAACTTGTATTGACCTCAGTATAAGACATCATTCTGTACAAATATTTATCTGCAAGTCAAAATGGTCAAACTACTGTTTATAACCACTGAAATGAATCAATTATTTAATTAAAAGATCTTTTTAAAGTGCATTCAGCCAGTCATTGTGACACCAAAAACTTATTTAGCAACTGTCATTTTCATTTAATTCTATAATTCTACACATTAAGTGAAACCCAATTCCAGCAGTAAGAACAAACAATATTCTTCCTTAATTTATCTAGTTTAGGTTTTTCAGTGAAATGTTTCTTTAACCGAGCACTACAATAATACAATGAATAGTTGTTCAAGGACTATCCTGCATTTCAGCTGTGGAAACTGCACTTGAGGGCAAAAACAAAAAGACTATTTC
Source organism: Pempheris klunzingeri (assembly GCF_042242105.1). Taxonomy (NCBI): domain Eukaryota; kingdom Metazoa; phylum Chordata; class Actinopteri; order Acropomatiformes; family Pempheridae; genus Pempheris; species Pempheris klunzingeri. Next base: position 18,360,071 of record NC_092030.1, read on the forward strand.
TTGACAGTAGCAAAGGTTTATTCCAGATATGGTGGTTTGAGCGAGGCCACAGAGAATTAAGGTTCGGTGACATGGAGGAAACGGATCTACAGCAGGAGCCTTAAACAACACATTGTACTCACAAGCTCTCACTCTTAACTGGACATACAAACCACAGAGCACAACAAGCATTTGGAGAGTCTGGTGGAAAAAGAGGTGGAATGAGTACTAAAATACCTCACGCTTACAACACTGCTACCCCCGATTTTTAATACTTGAGTACTATTCTAGAGAATTACTCAAAAATAATTCACTTAACAGTATACAAGTACTTTTCTCTGGTGTTGCACATATTACAGACTGCTCACAGTCAAGGTGACAGATGGTCCATCTTCTCAGGTACGTCAACTATTAACTTTCCACCTCTTGAAATAGACTGAAAAAAAATTGTGCCTCACATCCTTCTGTCAGCTTTTGACACTCCAAGGAGTCCAATTTCCTTTAGTTCGCCTCATCCTTGGATGCTTCATCAAAATTCTCCACCAGATCTGAAACAACAAAAGATTCAGTGGTAAAGTGGCTGAGTTGGGGTGGGGGGGTAGGGGGGGGGGCTTATGTCCATCAGCACAAATGACTCCCAGAGGTGCCAGAGCATAATTCAGGAAAAGCGTATTTATCTGAAATATAATAGCTGTAGTGCAGTCCTTGCTCATCTTTCCCCCGCTCCTATATAGAAAGCGATGCACTTGACATACAAGGCCCTCAACTACTGAAAGCAGCTGTAAAAATGATGACTTCAATTACTCCATGAAATGTGAGAAATCTGCCTTTTCAAGTTGTGACTCAAAGGGTCGAGGGTTAAAATGGAAACAATTCAAAAAGGTCTGAGTAAACATGTTCCTTCAGTGGGAGAACAAAAAGGAAATTTAACTCCAATAACAACATGATAGCGGTGGCTGTTAACCCCGTGCCATCAGGCCTCAACTGCTCCTATTGCTGAATACATGTGTAATCATTTGTTACGTTTGGGGGGGAACGAGGTCTGCAGAGAGAGAGAAGTGCTGGGAAAAGCCGAGATTATTGTAATGGCAACCTCATGTGTTTGGCCCATTTTGCTCACAAAGAAAAGCAAACTAGATCTTAAGATCTTATAAACAACGAACATGAGATTCAAACACAAAACCCTGCATTGCACCATCATCTGAAGTAATTGATGAATCCCCTTCATATGACCCCTTTCACAAGCCAAAAGAAAACAAACCTGCTACAGTTATTTCACCGAGAGAAGGAGGGAAAAAAAAAATCCTTGCCCAATAATGGGACAAGTGTGAAGAAGTGTTTCCAAATAAGATTGCAAAGGAGTTTGATGTAAGACGAACAAACTCTACTTGAGTCATGTTGAAATAATCTTTTGTTTTGAATGGTGGAACAGACTGCTGTGCTTGCAAAATAAGACGTTTGGGCACTCACCTGGAACGTCGTCATCTTCCTCTTCTACTGTTGCAATTGGCGCTTTTCCATCTGCGGCTGTAAGAAGAGAGGAGATCAGTGAGGAGCTTGAAGAGCAGTTAGAACGGTCAAGTGGACAGAAACAATTCAAGGCTAAAGGACTGATGTACCTATATGTGTGATAAATGCTACATTTTGACTTTATCGAACACATTTTAGAGTTGAAGTTACTGACCCTGTTTGGGCAGGGCCTCGGCAAGTCTCCGGAGGCTCGTCAGGCTGTCGGCGCCCAGCTGGTTCAGGATACCCGGCAGCATCTCGGTCAGCTGCTTGGTCTCCGCGTGGCCAGTGATGGTGAAGGTGTTGGCTGCCAGGGAGGCCTGCACTTTGGGGTTGTTGAAGTGGATGACTGTTCCTTGATTTGTAAACATGTTGACCTGGAACACACCGAGGTTTTACACTGTTACCGACCAAACAACACGCAGTTCTGAAGCAGATCAAAACCACAGAGAAATCGACGAAATCCCAGTGGGACAAAAATGAGGTGAAAGTTTATGCCTACCTCTTCAATACCAGAGATATTGTTGACACCGAGTTTCTTTAAGGAGAACTGGAGCTTCTTGTCATCTGCAGTTGCTGTTCTGTGTACAACCTTCTTCTTTCTGCGGGCACTACCCTATGTGGACAGTCATACAAACATAGTTGTAAAACCTGTGTCAAATACAACTTGTGGGCTGGATTTGAGACTTTTGAGACCTCTACTCTCTCTTACTGCTGCTAGGCAATACAAACTCTACATAATATCACCAGTTGTCATAGGAACTACTTTTAAAAGGTTGTTCAGGGCTAAAGATTCATGTACCTGCATTGTCTGCCATCGAAACCGTATGTCACCATATTATCTAGCACCTAAATACTCATTCACACACAGAGAACATCAGGCCATATCTTTTCAGTCAGATTCTTCTATCCATCTTTTCTGTTATAAGGTAGTAAAGCATGAAGTAGTTCCTTAGCTGGGGTAGTCAGTAAGGCCCCATTTGTATTAGTTCTGACAACCTGGTGCTAAATCCTGAAAACTAAACATGTCTTCAAGCATTCAAAGATAGCAGAGAAGTGCTTTGCAGAAAATTGACTCTCATATAACCTGTGATAATTCATTTTAAATTCAATTACCTTTCCGCCGATGCGGACTTGTGCCTGCAGTTTAGCAAGTTTTTCTTGATTCATAATTGATTCTTTCATCTGAAAAATCAAGATAAGAAAAGATTATATTAGTGTCACAAGTTCAGCTGATCTTCATACCGACAGCCTCAGGGGTTCAAAAATACTTTAATACATTTTGGATACTTAGCTATCAACTCATGCAATACTGCAATGTTATATATCTCACAAACACTACAAACTAATGATGGCATGAATAGAAATGGCTGAACTTAACACGGTCGAGACAGAAAAACTGAAAATCAAGCACAAAGCAGTCACCAAGGCACCACCAACTGCCAGACTGAACACCGAAACAAACATCTGTACCAACAAATTTAAAAAACTTGGTGTTTTCTGACACCAAGTAACAACAACTAGGGAATGAAGAGAGACCACATTTAATTTCTTAATTCAAAGATTAATATCCTAGAATAAAATGCTACTGTCTGTTATTTTTGACTTCACAGTCTGACTGAATGAGATGAACCTTCAGGGTTTCCACAGAGAATCAGATCTAGATAGACTGTGCTGAGCTCAGGTGTTCCCCTGAAAGCCATGCAGCTCTTAGACTAGCCCACTGTTTGCAAAGTGCCTCTTAAGCTTTTGTCTGACATAAGGCTGATCTCACTGTATACTGCAAACACAACCTATATTGTTGGAAATCAAACCCACAAGAAGACGAATGGTGTGTAAGGGATAACAGAAGGTGACACAGTCTGACTTGTGGCCTTTTCTCTGGAGCTTTATCTTGACTAAACGTGCCAGATCCCTCCCTCTGACAACACCAGCTTTGGAGACACGCCTGGCGCGGCTGCAATGTGACAAACGGACAACTGTAGTATTCTTAATAAAGATGAATCCCACAGAACACCTTGTATTGTTTGTATTTTTCATCGGGCCTCACAACCTACAGTAGAACATCACTGCTTCAATACAGAGCATTGCTCCTTTATATCGAGACACTGTAGACAACACACCCTAATGATAAACAAGGTGTATACAGGTGATGAACTCCACTTCAACGACACACACATGTAAACACACACAGGCAGAGGGCAGGGCTGCTCGGGGCGGTGACACCATATTCAAAGCTTTGATAAAAAATCTAGTAAGAAACTGTGTCACAGTCAAATGTGCTAACTGGTTAGCAGCTAGCTACCGCAAGCTAATGCTTCACCTCATTCTGTACTGTGGACAACAGGCGAAGACAACCAAGTAGCAAAAGGCTGTATAGGGCCACGTAAAATAAACCAGATAACGTCAGGCGTGTTTGAGCTAAAGTAGGGTTAATTCAGGAGGCCGTTGTCCTGAAACAAGGAGTGGTTCTAGCTTTACCGCACGAACTTGTAGGCTAACTTTAGCTAGCTTCCTAGCTAACTGGGAGACAGTGGAGTGGACGGCCTGTCACTCACAGCCACACACAAGCGCAAGTAGCGTCAAACCCCGGCGGATTTCAGCCACTCAGTCAGAAAAGGCTTTCGTTTACCTCTTGCCGTCGGATCGGGGGGAAACGGTGCAGGGAAGTAGGTATTTAAAGCTCCTCACTGACCTGTACACTAACAGCAGACACATGCGGGAGCAAAATGGAAGCGCGAGAGGAAGGAGGAAGTGACGTATGGCAAAAAGTGCAATTTGTTTTTGGGTCTTTCTTTCCCTGAGTTTCGCTTCGCAGGCAACACTTTCATCACTTAGAACAATCTTTATCAATAAAATGTAAGAATAAAAGGTTGACGTTAGTACAGTTTGAGTGTTGGATGCCGCACATTGAACACACTTACAATATTTAACGCTTGTTTGCATGAAAGTGCTTCAAAGGAAGGGGCTTTGTGATTGGCTGAAAGTAAGGGGCTGTCTAATTGACCAGAAGAAAGAATCTCTCTGATTGACTGAAAGTAAGGGGCTGTCTGACTGGCTGAGAAAAACAAGCAATCTGATTGACTGAATGAAAGAAGCATTCTGATTGGCGGAAAGAAACAACCAGTCTGATTGGTTGAAAGAAAGAGGGCCTTTGATTGGGCAAAACAGAAACTCACTCTGATTGGCTGAAAGTCAGGTGCTTTCTGATTGGCCGTAAAAAGAAGCACTCAGATTTTTTGAAAGGGGCTTTCTTATTGGGCAAAAGAGAAAATTACTCTGATTGGCTCACAGAAAGAACCAGTCTGAATGGCTGAAAGTAAGAACCACTCTGATTGGCCAGAAAATTAGGGCCTTTTTGAATGGCTGAAGCATTGCTACTCCAATACAAAGAATTATGACTTTATATCAAGACAATGTAGATATACAGAATATACTGGGTCCCTGGGATACATATCCTAATGATAAACAAGGTGTATACACGTGATGAGGTGTTGGAAAATTTGTCTCTTAGGTTTTCAGGTTGTTACAGAAAAGTAAGACTAAAAAAGAGTTTGTTAATGGCACAAAGCAAGTTGTAAAACAACTTTTACATTTGGGTGTTTGATTAATTAAAATGAGACACATATATGCCTTGAACACATTCTGTACAAAGCAAACAAACTTTGAAATAAATTACCACAGTACTGCTCTTACAAGCCAGATTTTTTGTCTTGGATTTAGTTTTTGAAAAAGCAATAATTTGCAGTAAATGATAGAATAACAATTATCAGCTCATGCATTAGCCCCCTTTTCCTGTCATGCACCCCATGATAATCACATGCTGTCCCTCCCCTACTGATCACAGACTGTGTCAGGGACTTTAAGAGACTTTTTGAGGACTTTGGATAATGTGCTCTTGTCTTTGGCTCTAAATAAGTGTCTGATAATTCCCCCTTGCAGACAAGTGAATTAAATGATGCCTCTAAAGGAAGGCGCAATGAAATATAGTCCCTTTCTCTACCTAGCTGGGGTTAAAAAAGGGTGAAAACTTATCAAACTTGAGAGTTTGGTTTGCTGAATTTGTCAGGAAAGACTTGAAAAGAGGCTTGAACGATTGATTGCACTAAACTTAAGCTGAATATTTCACTCTGAGAAACAATAACAGGCAGATAAAGCTTCACAGACCCATATTTTGGATATGTTAGAGACCAGACCTCTGTCAAAAAAAAACCAAAAAGTTTGGCATTTATTCTCTCCAAGCACACATTGGCCTTTTTATGTAAATATTCCCACTGAGGGTTCAATGCAATAGACAAAATATTTGAACTTCTATTCAAGCTATTATATTCTATTTAAATCTGGGTGCATGTGATCTTCTTCATGGCTCATTTTCTTCTCTCCAGTCCACTCCACGCACGCACAGTATCTTTTGTAGGTGCTTTGTCTCGCCTCTTCTGCATGTGATACACATTAATCACATGCCCCGCAGACCCTCTCTCAGACGGACCGTTTTGGTGACACTCAGGGGTTTTGTCAGAGCAGGAGGCAGGCAGGCAGGCAGGGATTGCGTTTAAACAGCTAAGTGCTTTCTTGGTACCCCGTGGCACGGAAACACCCTCGGATCGCGGAGGGGGAATTTAGAAACACTTTAGAGGTGGTTTACCACACATGCGAGTGGCTGCTGTTGGAAGTGTCAGCTCCAAAAGAAGGGGGAAAAGATCTCCTGGTGCGCGTTCATATTTTTTAATAGTGTTTTCTTCTTCTTCTGACAGTGTCAGTCACGTACAGCTGAACAACAGTTCGTGCTTAAATCTAATCGGATTTTGGCTCTGCAGTCGTCTCTTCATTAGACTGAAATACACTTTGTTTTAAGTTTGAACAGATTCTGTAAAGTTGTAATAACTTAATCGACAATTAAACTAATTCAAAGTGCAATCTGGTCATAACGTAGGCAGATTAAGGTATAAAACTAAATGCTGCAATTGTTAATGGGTCGTTTATCATAATAAAGTTGAGAGGAATAAGATAAGAGGAAGCCTTGGTGGCGTCTAACTTCTTTCTTTTTTTTTTTCTTTATAAAGAGCACAATCCATACGAGCTGGTTATTGATTATTGGGATGATATCAGTGAGGCCATTGGTATACAATTAGGTAAAACTATTCGATGAAAGCAACGTTTTCTCAGGCCTGTTTGTTGCAACAACATTGTCGACATTTATGAACAGTGATGCATGCACTTTAAAAAAAAAAATCATTCATTCAAAGCCAGTGGCAACTGCGTCTAACTTTTTTTTTTTTTTTTTAAATCTATCGGATTATATTTTGTCCATAAATTAAAAATCAGTACTAAGTATATAAAGTTTATTATACCTGTAAAGTGGCCGATATGGTGAATAATAAAAAAAAATAAAATATGGCTGGTATGTGTTATAATTAAGGCAAAAAAAATAATCAGCATAATCAGAAATTATAGAAAATATTGTTTGTATTTTTGCCCTCGGAACCTCCTCAGTGACGCTAATGAGGCAGAAAATAAAATAATTATTTATGGTGACTTGTAGGATGTGATTTAAAGCTTTATGATTGGTGGGCTAAAGTCTATACTTCACACCAAACATTATGCTAAAAGTGGGTGATTTAAGGATTTTTTTGTTCTGAATTTCTGCTTGAGACACCTACAGCTACAAGACTTTTTCTTTTATTGTCCGGAAGTGTTTGAATTGTGAGACAAGTTCACCGCTAGATGGCACTAATCAGATGGGAACCTCTGAAAAGTTACTGAGGGGCCACACAGCACCTGAATATAATAACTGCAAGTCAAGATTACATGTAGATTCTTATTAGAGGTCCAAACGTGTTTTTAGGCCAACTGCATTCACGAAAAGTAGCTGATAGGGTCTTTTTTCTAGAAGAGAAAAAGTGACCGCACATAAGTTTGGGGAAGTTGTTTTTTTCTTTAATAGTTCGCTTTAACTCAGCAGAGTGATATTTCGCCAAATGTGCTCCCTTTGTTTAAATTGCTTTTCTCAAAAATTAAGTAACATCTCTGCTGGTTTTCACTGAGAAAAAATTGAAACATTTTAGAAAAGTCATTTTCAGCCCACTACATCAGTAACATCTGAAGGCAAAGATGGTCGTTCAGAATAACATCATAATAAAAAAATAATCTATATTCGTACTTTATGACCTCACTCTTACTCATCTTGATTTACTCATCTGTAAAACCTGAACTTCAGATGTTTTATGAGGGTCTATACTATCTAGATAATGAGGGTGGGTATATTATATAGCCCTTCATCATGATTGTTAACAGGCCTACACACATTCTGCGTAACTGAACATTGACACATTTTCTTTTATAATTAGCCTGTAAAACCGTTGAGATTTACTTTTTTTTTTTTTTTTTTTTGAAAAACACAAAGACACCATGAATTCTCTCATCCTCTCTCCTCTCATCTCCATAAAATTAATAGAAATGTCCACACACACACACACACACACACACACACACACACACACCATGCTCCAGACGCACGGCAGAGGCCTTATATCTGGGGCTTGCATGCTCTGCGTGACCCGTGACTGATTCGAGTTAACAGCTGACTCTTTTCCATTACAAATGGCTCGCGGATAATCTAGATAACTACCGGATCACGCAAACTGAGCTGCCTGGATATGGTGCACCAGTCTCCGGCACTACTGCAGAAGGCGTTCACAGTCAATATCACAGGTCTTTGAATTAGATATTTTTGCAACAAGTTATTTAATAGCCCTTCTCCTATATTTTTTAATCCGTGTGTTTTAAGGTGTTATTTTTGCATCTTAAAAATGAAGCTGTGCACGTGCTCCGTTAATGCTTCACAACAGTAAAAATCCTTAATAAAATTTAAGCTTCGATCTCAGCAATGGCCACACCAGCAGTTAGACTTTCTTAAAGATCCTTTTTATCCCCCAGCATCTATTTTTTGCGCAGAAGATTGTTGTGGAATAAAAGCTTCAGATTACTGCAGACTGCAGGCCTCCATGAGTGACCACTAGAAAGGATGTCGGCCACACCAAACTTTAGAGAAAAAAAACTCTCACAGTTAATTTTCAAAGACCCTTTTCTGTTATTTAATTTTTTCTCTCTCTTTTCATTTGTCTCGGTGACGTTTCCTCACCATGTGACCAGGGCGGTGGTATAAATAAGCAGACAAGATCCGCCCCTTCTGTGATTCAGGTTTGGACCTTTTGCAGGTTTCCCGGCTCATTTCTCAGCCTGGCATCGACGGGACTGTTCGTCAGCCGGCGATTAAAAAAAAAAAACAAACCCTGAAAACATATGGAAGTAGCGAGAAAAGAGGGGGACATCTCTGACCGAAGGCGACACGTGCTCCTCTCCTCTCCCCCTCCTCATATGAGTTTTTGAAGAGGGAGGGCAGGACCGCTTGTGCATCTCATCGTCTTCCTCATCTGGCGTCGGAGGGCTCAGCCGTGTGTGAGCCATGACTCTGAGCTCAGAGATGTCGGATGCCTCCATCCTTTCGGAAGAGACCGACATAGACGTGGTCGGCGAGGGGGAGGATGGGGACAACCAGACGCGCTCCTACGTGGACGAGGTGGCACAGATGCACGACGGCATCCTCCTGGACGGCTCCCCTCCTCCGTGCCTGGACAGCTCCACCTCATCAAGGGATACCTACAAGCCGACGGGCAAGAACACCCTGGTGAAGCCCCCTTACTCCTACATCGCCTTAATCACCATGGCCATCCTGCAGAGTCCCAAAAAGAGGCTCACTCTCAGCGAGATCTGCGACTTCATCAGCAACCGCTTCCCGTACTACAGGGAGAAGTTCCCGGCCTGGCAGAACTCCATCAGGCACAACTTGTCCCTCAATGACTGCTTCGTGAAGATACCGAGGGAGCCCGGGAACCCTGGGAAGGGCAACTACTGGACCCTGGACCCGGAGTCGGCTGATATGTTTGACAACGGGAGCTTTCTGAGGCGGAGGAAACGCTTCAAGCGGCAGCAGGCGCAGGACCTGCTGCGGGAACACAACAGCTTCATCCCCGCCGCCGCTGCGTATGGCTACGGACCGTACGGCTGCGGAGGATACGGCATCCAGCTCCAGTCCTACCACACACACTCTGCACTTTTTGCTTTCCAGCAGCAGCAGCAGCAACAGCAGCACTCCAGGCATTCGCATTCACACACGGGAACCATTATCCCCGCACCGTCCCTGATGCCCACCACCACGGACTTAGCCAGGAGTAGGTTTTATCCCCAGCTCAGCTCCAGTCTGGGCTCAGCCGGCGTGCAGGCTGCAGCCCCGGTGCAGAAGTCCAGCTCTCCGGTGCAGCGTTCTCCCTTCTCCATAGAAAGTATCATCGGGGGGTCACTGAGCCCCTCCAGGACTTCTCCGGTCGTTATCCCGGTCTTACCGTCCTCTTTGGGGCCTCCAGCGGCCGCCCAGCCGCCGGCCGCCCACCCCGGAGCTGTTTTACACCCGGTTGAAAACTTCCCGAACAGAGTTGTCAGCGGCTCTAGCGGCTGTTAAATGTCTTAACAACAAACTTTTCAAGAAACTTTAAAAAAAAGAAACAGCAACAAAAACAAAAAACGCCCCTCTTTGAAGGTAGGATTATTTTTGTATGTTTATTTGATAGCACGCAGCTGAATGATGGACATGAACAACACTATTTGTGCCTATATTCATGCTGTTTAAAAAAAAAAAGATATATTTATGTTAATTCTTTTCTGTGTGAATCAGACTTTTGACCACGAACTTCTTTGTATTTTCCATGAAGTAATTCAGTCACTGTTTAGGGCGTCTCAGGATAACGACTTAAATGGACAGGTTATAAATGATCACATGTTTAAAATAGGCGAGTAATGTATTTGTGTCAAACACATCCATGTTTGTTATTTTTATTAGTTTGGCAAATCAAAACATTTTTACGGTTTTGATTTGAACTTTGTATTAAAAAAAAAAACACAGAGAGCAAAGTCATACATTTATAATAATTATGCAGTGTGTGTTTATTTCAGTAATAAAAACATTGTACATTTTTGGCAAGCATTGTGTAACTGAAGTGTGATATTTTTACACAGTTTGTTTTTCAACAAGAATAAATTTCGTTTTGCAAAAAAAAAAAAAAAAAGGTAATTTGTTTGGAAATAAATTTATTAAATGACGTTGTGCCTCCTGGGCCTATACTGCTAACCCAGGCTTTATACTGAGGAGGAAATTAGGGTACATAATGTCGCCGAAAGCCTTAAGGTGGAAGTGTGCATTGCATTTGTGCAGATTAAGCAGCTTATACACTGACAACAATCCAAAATAGGCCATAAAACAACAACTGTATGGCTTTGAATGGAGGTCAAGGGTGTTTTTACTGTCAGAAAGCTTATGCCACGAGCCTACAACAAATGAAATGTATAGATAAGTTGGTTCAGATGTTGCATACTCTCCAATAACAGCACTGTACACATGCGCACACGAGGCCTGCGTGTCCACCTGACCTCTCTCACACACTCATCCTCGTAATTACGGTGAGCGGACAGGGAGGTGTCAGCGGGGTGAGACAGGGGTGCATTTTGCCTGCTTCAGGTCGGTGATTACACCGGTGCTGATGTCGACAGCCGGCCAGCTCTTGAGAAACCCCTCCTCGCCCGATATTTCATTATCTGCTCTCATTTGACACAGTTTTCGCCAGAGAAAATGAAATGTTGCTCCCGGAGTCTCGGCCCGGTGTGCCCACGGGGTCTCCAGGGTTCGTGGACAGAGATTTGGAGGAGGTTAAGACCTTCATCATCCTCTCAGCCTCTTTAGTGTTTACTCTCTTTTATTTTTACCTCGCATAGGAAAGAACATGCCACTTGTAATGTGGCACAAAACGCCAAATAGTGCACCATATTTAGGAGAACGTAGACTTTTGCAGACAATTCAGCAGCCACAGTAAAGAAAGTGGATGACTTAAACGTGATTCATTCCCAAAACACATCTCAGTCCGAGGCAGGTGCAGAATCTCAGGTCCTGCAACACCTGTATTACCGTGATGCTGCATGAGTCAGACCTCTTCCTTTTTTCATTTTTCATGAGCTCTGTAGGCGACGTGGCCTCTACTGTACAGCCCCGCTGCTTCCGTGACTGGATGTGAGCGCCCGTCCACTGCGTGTGTCTGCCTCCCCTGACTCAAAGCAGCGTGTGCGTAGTAAAGATGGCTAAATCGGTGCAGCGCTTAGAGCCAGTTCACTAGGCCACGGGAGGACAGCTATTGCGTGATGATGTAACACGCAATGCGAGACAGACAGGCACACACACACACACACACACACACACACACACACACACACTCAGCAGCAGCAGGGAAGGAGGTCAGTTGTACTGTATGGACTTGTTTACAAATAGAGAAGGTTAAACAGGGAAAAGGCGACAATACTTCATGCAATAAGGCGAATTATGATAACTCACAGGCGCTGCACTATCAAAATAAGAGTCCTATAATAGAGAATAGTGATTTCATGCAGTGTGATGCACCAAGAGCGTGTCTTACCTACTGGATGGGTTCTATTCAATAGTCAATATTACGATCCTCGAATCTGAAATATGCAGTTATCTCCCTATAACAGGGATGGTGTGTGTGCGGCCTGTGATACTGTGATACAGGGCTTCCAGTGGAGCAGTTTTTAGATTGTCTCTGCGCAATTGCTCTGGTATCAGCTTATTTGGGAAATACTAGCTGCTAATAATTGGGGCGTTGTTATGTGTGCATTGCTTCATTTGGAAACACTGCCTTCATACCAGGCATTCAACCAACTAAGTAAACTCTGCACCGCCTTTTGACCTCCTGTACAGGAAATAATGTAACTCAAAACCTCCAAGTTAAAAAAAGAGGCAATGGAAAGATAGAATAAACATGACTCTATCTATTATCTATCTATCTATCTATCTATCTATCTATCTTTGCACTAGTTTAATGTAGTGTGACTAATCCTCGGGGTTGTAGGTTAAAACCATATTTCTGGGTGCTGCTGCCTTTGACCTGCATGATAACCAGCGGAACAAACAACATAAATCTGTTTTACATCTTTGGGTAAAAATGTTCCTCTGACAGCTCCTCCGTGTTTGAACTTAAAAGAACCACGTTTTACCAAAATAGTTTTCAGATTTTCATTCAAAGAAAAAAAAAACTCGGCTCTATTAATTCAATAGGCAACAATTATTATTATTATGATTCATACACACAGAAACATATTCAAATGTACAAATCACTCTGAAATAAATAATAATAATTAATCAGACTGACCTTAATATATATTGCCTAATATTTAAAATGAAGAATTGAGAAAGTCATCAGGAGAATTTAAAATGTTTAAGGTATCGGTTTTTCCTAAATTCAGCAAGTACAGAGAGTTAACTCTCTAAAGTTCATATGTGAATGTCTGTAATCGTGGTCAAGTAACTCAGAATTGGGTTTAGTAAGTGTGTTGTGTCGTGGGTCGCACTAACAACAGCAGGATGTTAGGTAGGTAGACCTGCAGTGGAAAAAAGGGGCTTTTCATGAAATGTCATGGATCATGTGGGCATCAGCCTCCTTGAGCATGACTGAAGCTCAGTTAGCAGTTTATCCTGCTGGGTCACAGGTCATGAGGAGAAGGGATAAAGCACAACACTCAGCCCATAAAAGACACTGGGCTTTGGCTAAATGTGTTGGTGAATTCAGGGCTCAACAATAATCTATAATTCAAAGGAAGTTATGAAGATTTTGGGGACTTTAATGAGAAACTTAGGGCCAGTGAACAAGTCATTTGGGCCGCCTCTGGACACCTTTAAGGCCCTACTGAATAAAGTCTCACACTGACCTCATCAGCCTGTGTCATCACTTGACAGCACTTTGTTGTAAAGTCAGAAAACTGGCAACAACTGCTGGGAATAAACTTGCTAGCTGCACCGGTTGGACTTGGATTCAAACAGTAAAGAGCGGATATATGGAAAAAGGGGATTTATGAATGTTTCCTGCCTTAAAATATGTTCAGCTACAAAATACAATGGGCACAAATAATACACAAATGTTATTTTATTCATCTCTATGCAGGCTTTTTTTTGTAGCTATAAGTTATATTAATATCCATCATTCTGTTGTTTTAATGAGCCATTATTTCTACACAGCACTTCCACTTATTTATGACTTCATGCTGTGAAATTTAGGATTTTGTGATAATATTTGTTTTTTTTCCTCCAACTACAAATATCTGAAGGTAATGAAGCCTACTAACATTATGGTATACAAACGTCAACAACTACACTTTTTAAAACCTTCACTAAGAAATAATAAATGCATGTTGGCCTGTACGATAATGGAGCTTAATTTATTTTGTCTCACAAAAAAACATAATAAAAGTGTTGTGCTTCTTGGCCTCGTAATGCCTCTATAAAATTTTCAATTATTTACAACCCCAGGTGCATGAGGGGTAACCTCAGTGATCTCAATTTTTTTTTTTTATTGTTTTTTAATAAATGTTAATAGTAGGCCTAACTTCTCAGTATTTTTAACGCTTTTGTCATAATAATCTTAATCTATTGCACAACTCATGGTAACTAATTCAATAACTTTTTCCTCATAAAAACAGAAAAGCAAATACATATTTTATATATTTTAAAGTTTTTTTTAGTTTTACAACTTATTAAATTCAAACATCAGTAGAATATAAAGGGGAATAAAGCAAATTAAAAACCATGTTTCAAATATAGACTATCTGGTACTTTATCATTTACTTTAAACTAAATTAAAACTAAACTTCTATTGTTCAGGAGTGTGTTATCCACAATAAATAGAATAAAATGAAGTAAAGTTCTAAGTTAATCCTATGCATCTTTATTTAGCTTTTTGCGGGTGCAGAATGCTAAAAGTCTTGGATCAGGATTATTTAAAGAAGCAACAGTAATATTCCTAAACCTTATAACATCTGTTGGTGTGAAATGCAGAGAAAACAAAGGGGAAATATGAGGAAAAAAAGAGAGCAATTGTAAAAGGGTTGAGAACAAGGAATAATATAAAAAAGGAGTTAAAAGAGAGTGAATACCTCCCAGGGAGGCGCAGAATCCCTCCATCTGCTATTCAGTGTATGGAACAGTCGCTACACTTATCCCCTCTCTCTAAAAGGAGCTCCGCTTTCCACCCCATTAAAAAGTTTGGGAACTAATGCCACCCCTGAATACTACCCTAATTAGAGGCTGCTCAGAATTGCAAGGACCTGCTACACAAGAGTGGCTTTGGGATAGATTCTGCTTTTCCCCTTTTGTAACGCCATCTTTTGCTCTTTCTTTTTCTGACCCATTACATCTCTCTCTCTCTCTCTTTCTTTCTTTCTTTTTCTTTTTCTTTCTTGTGTCTTCTCATCAAACAGAAATGAGAGCAAAGCTTTCATCATTTCTGGCACTTTTGATCCACCCCTCCACAGACAGAGTGATGGTGGAGGTACAGCAGCAGTGATGCGCGCACACGAGGAGACCTACAGTTACAGTAACAGCTGTGGAGATGCTGTTAGACAGAGGAATTAAGGCCTCTGGCTGCAGGCCACCTCGGTGCAGACGGGCCAGGGAGAAACCGTGCGCTTTCACCACTCCATGAAGTGCAAACTTACGCGTCCTTGCACATAATTTATTTAGCTGAAGACTTTCAGGGGTGTTTTTATTTGTTCTACATCTTGCCTGTCTCACCCCGGTGTGAACCCGCAGATCCGGGATCTGCTGCAGAATTATGTTGCTGCCTCTCACTGCATTTTTCACTTTTTTAGCCCTGCACGTGTTTGCTTTGGCATGCTATCCGCTCATACAAACAACTGGGGCCCGTAGCTTATCCATCACGCCTGTGCAGAATGTGATGATAAAATAACAGGCGGCTTGAAACAAACCATTTGTTACAGCAGAATTTATGATTCTGTCCACTTGAAACAAAGCACAGAGGTTACCTAGACATCTCCTACTTAGGTTACAACAATAAATAGAACAAAAATATTGGCTGCACGTAGCCATCTGCAGCCGCATGGAAAGTCCCAAATCCTGCTTACTCCGAGGACCTCTGGGTGCAGCAGCTGCGTGATGTCACCGCAACATCCGCTGACCGTTTGCGTCCTCCGGACCATTAAGCATCACCGCTTTTACCGTTCAGGAGGGTCTGCCAAAGAAGCAGCGCTTGTGACGACCAGCTTCAGGCTTGATTAGTTACATGCAACAACGCCTCTCGGTCATAAACACTTCATCGAGCTCCAGCAGCCCGTTCATCATAGTGACACCAGCAGGTAATCCACACCCACGGCTGCAGCCGACACAAGGCAGAGCCCAAAAGCATTTCCAAACACAGACAGCCGGCGATCGGCATAGAAAACACCGCGTTACGCTCACGGTAGACATGGTAGGATGCATTCACAACCAGCACACCAGAGAGATGAAAGGCTCCTGCCTGTGGATAGCCATATGTAGAGCATTTTTTCTGTGTGCATGTGTGCGTGTGTGTGTGTGTGTGTGTGTGTGTGTGAGAGAGAGAGTTCAAACTGCGGCCTCCTCAGACAGAAGTTTGAAATTTCAGTCTGCATCCTCTGCGTTATGTCATCGATTTCTCAATGACGACGGCCTTGTCACTCAAAAGGAGAGAGAGAGAGAGAAAAAAAAACATCAACAGTGGAAGCCACCCATGTAGGCCCATTCACTCCTCACTTTTCCTTCCCTAAATATCCTTCCCCTCTCCTCCCCCCTGAACATTCCCTCCTGTTTGTATATTTCTCTCCCTCCATCCTCCTCTTTCTCCAGCTCTCCGCCTCATTGACTCGACCACAAAAGTGTCTATGGCAGATGATCTCTATAAAGGAGCAGGGAGAGACGCCTGAGCTGAGCATTTAAGTGGTCGGATGGAGGCACCCCACCTCTCTCCGTGTCGCTGTGTCTTCTCTGGCTTTTGGAAGCTTGCCCAAGTCTGTCTCCCTATTTGACATACGTGCTCCTCTCACACAGCTCCAGATCGACCCACAATTAGATCCAGAGATTTTAGGACGCACTCACAACTCTTGGATATGGCATTTGCTAGAATTTGAGCCACATAAAAGGCAAAACCATGACCCTCTGCAACATATTAAGCATCGGGGCTTTGATTTCCTGATCACACACTGCATGGTTATGTATGACATTGTCGAGGTGAGGAAAAGCCCTTAGAAAGACACGTTCTTAAATTGTCAACTGCTCTCTGAGTCATGACTCAGTTATGCCTGGACAGAGAACAATTACTGAGGGAGGGGAAAGAGTGAGAGGAAATATAGTATATGTGAGTGTTTGAGTGTTCATTTCCTAACATCTACTGTATGTGTGCAGGCACAGCTCGCTGAGGCCTGCAGTCACTGAAGGAAGTTAAGGGCAATTTTTCACCAAATCCTTCTCAGTTCCAGTCTTTTTCCTCCTTTGGTTTGGTACAGTAACCAAAGAAAACACACAGCTAGTGTGTAACAACAATGTTGGCTCTCTCAAAGGGAGGAACGGAACTGTAAAAACACTGTATATCCCAGTGAGGTCCTGCTGAAAGCCTCCTCTTGTCTGGAGTGCCTGTCAAAAGGAGAAATCATCTAACTGGCAAGATCTCACCAAAGGGGAAAAAAAGATGCTGTCCTATTTGATACTTCCTCCCAAGGCAGTAGGCACTTCCTGCTCTCCGTCACAACATTTTCAGGCGCCTCTATCAAAGTATAGCTTTGGCGAAGGGGGTGTCCAGTGGCCCCTGTGCTTCAGGGTGGTCAAGCCCACCAATTCGGAGCTGATTTCTGTTGGATATGTGAAGTGTCTCCACTGGCAGGTAACTGGATACGTATTCAGGGCACAGCAGGGTGCAGAAGTCCTGCTGGAATATAGCCTAACTCTAGTGCTAGCACAGGTTCAATTTACCAGCTGAATTTTAATGTAATTCTGCTGCTAACATAAGCTAAATATACCCGATAGGACCAAAAAGCTGTACTCCTACTCAATTCAGACAAATTGCAACAGTTATCAGAGTAGTAAAGAGGTCCATCTTGTGTGTTTACTGAAGTTCCATAATCTGAATCTACCGTCACTCTGGATGGGGGGTGGGGGGGTTCACATGTTTTATCTGCAATGCTTAGAGTGCCTCACTTATGCTTCCATTTTGCCCTCTTGTACACGGCAAAGCTGGAAAAGTGGCTTTTACACACCCACATACCCTCGGTGCACACACACTCTTAAATGTGAACACCAAGACTAATTACCACCATCCAATAGTGGTAATTCAGTGTGATCATTATGCAAGCGGAGTTCTCCAAACAGCAAAATATCTGTTTTACCAGGAATTTGTGCTGTTACTCTGACTGGTGCTGATGATGGTGCCACTGGTTAAAGGAGCAGCCAGTAAGGTTAATAATCAATCCTATGAACAATGTAGGAGTTTTAACAACTTAAAGATGAGTTTACATACCACAATGTAACTTAAATTACAAACGGTGAGGTTTGTGAGATATCTTAAAAGTGTTCGATAATATATACTGTATATTAGTACCTTGTAAAACTCTAATTAAATTCAGTGCATTTTATCAGAAAAACAATGTTTTCATGTTTTCACAAATGGAATATTCACAAGTGTGAAAACAATGGCGACATAACTAAAAACCACTTGTGTGAATTCAATGCTTTTCATATGTGACACGACAGATGGAAATCATCACTTGTGTCGAAAACCATGTTTTTTTGTATTTCTGGCACCGTAGAGGAGGTTTCAAAACAGCAATTATGGAGATAAAGTTAACTGCATTATTAGAATTAAGACAAAAATTGAAATAATAAGTCTTTTGGCAACTAGTCAGACAGTTTTTTGTGGCTGATTATGCATTGGGGCGAACTTGGATTTGTGATCTCAGTATTTTTATGGCCCTGATTTAGTGTCTTAAAATTGTTGCACTCTGGTATCGTTATAAGATTAAGCCCCTGGTACACATAAGTAAAATGAAAGATAATGAGAACATGTCCAGAGTTCAGCTCCGGCCTTTTATGTACTGTGTTTGGTCAGGTGTTTCCTGCCGGCTCTTGAGCGTGTAGATCTTTACTGTATTTCACTTGTTTCTTTTCAATTAAGCCACCAAACAAAAGAAAAAAGCTAAATGAAAAACAACTTGAACCCCTGTCTATATATGGAATCTAAACCGTTATGACATGTTCTCATCTTCCTCCAACAATATTTTGGGTGGGTTATGCTGAACATATGCAGTGCTTCACTAATTGTGGTCTGCTGCATGTAAAGCCCAAGATAACAATACCTAAACTTGTTTAAAGTCTATGTTTGTTTCTTTAGCTGTGGGAGTTTCTCAAACGTTGCCCTGGATGGTCTTCAGTGGCTGTTTATTCTTTACTGATTCATGCACAGCACTCTGGTCCGTGCAGCCAACTCAAACATGATAGAATAATACATTTGGAAGCTTTCAACAAAACTGGATTACGGAGTGAGTTCTTGTTTTAAAAACAAAGATATTAGGTGCCAGATAAACATTGTTGAGAATTTTGACAATAAGTGAGGCAGCTTATAGGAAAATTGCTTTGAAATGGGCCTGGTGTATTTACTGAAGGAAGCCACCATGTGTTCATTAATGAGATGAGTAGTAAATGAAGGAAATCCTGTGTATTCCTCAAACCTGGAAGCCCATAATGAGAATGAGGTGTTTAACTAATAAAACTCAGAAAACAAACCAAACAACAAACCCATAATCCAAGAGGAAGTTGTCTGAAACGGCGAGCAGACAGGATGCAGACAGTAGCAACAGCTCCGACAGCTGTGGCTTCTCTTCCCGCCTGAGCGGCTCGTTGTTTTTACAGTAGCTTAATTGATTCACTGGCCGTGCTGGTCTCCTCTTCTTGATCTCTCCATCCTCTCTCGTCACTCTGCGCTCAGGTGGAACGGGGCGGTAGGGGGTCTGGGATGTGGTCTCAGTCCATCGTGAGCACATATGCTGCACAGATCAGCGTGTTTCCATTTTTCTGCCCGTCACCAGGGGGGATAGGGTTACCGTGTGCCGATGAGGGAAGAGGGGGGAAATGCAGAGCTGGTTGGATGGTGCTAAGATGTCACAGAGCGAACGCATAAATCTGTGCATCTGAACACTGGTCATTTGTAAACGATGGAACCTTTCCTCCCACATGTACCTCACACTTCTCTAAGCCTCCTCGTATTTTTGCAGCAGTTGAATAGGTCATTGAAGTTCAATAAAAGTTGAGAATAGCTGAATTTATGGATATCTATTAGATCAAGAGGAAGTTCCCATTAAAAAGTGAGAAAATGCACCATTAAACTTCACAGAAATGTAATGGCTGGTAGGCTATTACTAAACTTCATGCAAGGAAGAAATAAAAAAGGTCCAATTAGCACACAGACATGGTGAACAGCTGAAGTCACTGAATGGAAATATGCATATTTCAGTGAACAAAGAAACTTGGAGCTGGACTCTCGCAGCAGATTACAAATCAGTTTCTAGCGCAATAAAATAAATTTAATTTCAAAGTGAAACCGTTGTTTTCATCGGTTGCCGACACTGGAGAAAAGCTGTGGCACTGCAAACTACACAAGTCCAACTGTTCCTCAACTAGTAGTTTGACGTTTCAGGAAAAACGGTTCACCTTCTTGCCAGGAGTTACATAAGCAGACACTCTCATGTTTGTATGGTTAATATGTAGCTGGAGTTAGTTACATGAGAGGCACAATCTGGGCCAATTCAGCTTATCATAAAGGTTTGAAGCAGGGGAAGCAGGTAGTTTGGCTCCATCCAAAAGGTAAAAACAAATCCTCCCACTAGCAATGTTCATTCATTATCACCAGCCTATCTCTCAGTCTGTACGCTCATTCTTTCGATACCAAGATACGATTTCGATGCGTCAAGTCGCAGAAAAACCTGGCCTGTGGTTCCGTCCAAGCTAAACGAGGAAGAAAGAAAGCATCGTCAAACTCAGCCTGAAATTTTAGTTGTCAGATACGTTAATCATCTGCCACATTTTGACCCTATTGGCAGCAGGCTAGGAACTTTATTTGGCCTTTGGAAAGACTATTGAGAATGTATTCACTTCTTATTGTTTAGAAGGAATTCAGTTTATTATTGTACACTTTCTTCAGCTCAGGATATACCTTTAAAAGTACTTTCCACTGTTGTTACCTTATTTCCAGCTTCGAGTAGCTCAAGCTGACAGTTAAACAGCCTGACAGATTGATACTCGCTCGTTAATACTTAATGACTTTCCCAGTCTAAACAAATAATCAGTCTCGCAGTAGCAGAGCAAAGGGGGGGGGTTCACGGGGCTATCAATTCACTCTTTAGGGGTTGTGGAAGGGAGGGATGGAGGGAGCAAGGGTTTACCAAAGAATTTATCCTCCTTGTCTTTGGCTGCTATGAGGGCGGTCAGTGTGGTGACCTCTCCCTGGGAGGAGGGGTCCACTGGTGACCCCTGTATTCCCCTGCATCCCCTTCCAGCCCCGGCTCAATGCAGGCCATTCATGAGTGTGTGTTTATCCTAGTGATGCTCCGCAGGGACGGCCTGCTATCCACTGCCATTTAATGGAGCCTGAGGGGCACAAGGAGAGAGAAAGGGAGAGCAATGGAAGCGTTTAACTACTTTACTCACACTTGCTCCCAATAACATTTCTATTCGCCTCTTTACTGCTTGTTTGTTTTTCCTCTCCTTGCTCTATAATGGTGGTATCGCGCACTTGATATTCCTTCTTTCAACCAGACACCTTTTGGCTGCATAAATGTAGAAGGATTGATATGCACTGAAGAATAACACAAACTTTCACTCTCTCACACTGCCTTAGACAAACATACAGTGGAGGCACACCCACCACGAGTGAAAGGGAGAGAGTGAAGAAAGTGTTGAAATATGTCTTACGGCGCTCAACCAAGTGAACCTTTAAGTTATTTAGCTTCCTTCGAACCCAGCATCTGGATCCACGCAAAACAGACTTCTGCAATCTCCCCCTTCGCCAACACCGGCCTCCGGGGACCTGCTGTAGGACAGGGCGCGGAGGAGGAGATGCGTACACTCTTTGTTTTTACAGCTGAGGTCATTAAAGTTGTACGTGCAGGATTAGACAAAAAGCAGACCGAGGTGGGTGATGTCCAGAGTCAGATTCACATTCAAAGAAAAGAATTTGCCAACTCATGACATGTCCCACAAGTGATCGAGCAATCTGCATCATGTTGTGAGTAATCTACAGCACGTGTGTGATTGCTTGCATACATGCGGCGTGCTTTGTCCCATCTCTTTCCAAAGGAAGTGCCCTGGATGAGTCGACCACCCGCGCTTTCTAAGACTTTCATCAGAACCAGTGTCTCTCACACCATCTATGATGATATACACCGACGCAGGTGATTTAACTCTTAGTTAATCCCGGAGCTCTACCAGTACCGTCACTTGTCATGTTTTCAAGTTAATCATGTCCACACACTCGCTCTGACCCTCCTTAATCAACCTGTGTGTGTGTGTGTGTGTGTGTGTGTGTGTGTGTGTGTACATGTTACTGATCCACCTTTACAGATCCTCCGCCATCAGACAATGATGGGCAAGAGAGATGTAGCAGAATTATTTACCTGAGGATATGTTCTACTACCAGTGCAAGCAGCACTGTAAGCACACTACTAAACATCTGGTATCCCCCAAGTTGGTCTTGCATTATATTAAAGGGGACGTTCGCCAAGTTTACACATCAAATTCTTTTTGCAGACCTTGGGGTATACTGTATGAAAAAGTTCTGTAAAGCTTTGTGCGTGTTTTTTTTTTTTGATAAACAGCTCATCTCATCTCTGAGGTTAGCAGCTCAAGGCTCCGACTAAGCCGTTAGCTGTCGAGTTGCATTATGTGTAATGTAGGTACTAGGTTTTAACATGGAGGAAAAATGCATGGAATTAATGGTTTATCTATTTTTCTATTTATTTTCTGTCCATTGTAAGTCCAATAATGTTGTAGAGGTGCAATGCTAAACTGGTAGGGAACTATTTTAAAATATCTTTAACATTATGACAACATTAAGAGCATAATTAACTTGTTTTCAGTAATAGAATAAAGTTAGAGAACACACATATGAGCCAGTGAATCAACTTGCAGTAAGTTGAATGTAAAGTTTGCAGCAAATACACATAACATCACATAAATGGTGACATTTTTGGGACACGCTGTGGAACTAAACATAAGAAGATGTTTCCTGATACACTCCATATAGTCACATTTACAGTTCAGTACACAGCGTTTTCATGATGATTGTCACTATGTGACTTGTCTGTGGTTGTCTCTCATGTGGTGAGGTTTGATTACGCTTCATTTGAAGACTACAGTACTAACTGAAGACTACGTGTCAGTAAAATACATAGTATAATTATCCCTGCTGTGTCGCTCTAAATAACGCTCTCACACACTTTTGTCTTGTTGACAGGGCTGCAGGACCTTCAGTCTGATTCACTGAATTTTCCCTGAGGTACATGATATCAAAACACTGTGATTATTACTTCCTCTTTGGTTTCCCCCAATCCTGTTGTCAGGAAATTAAAGAGAAATCTTCAACACTGGTCCAGCTGTATTTGGCTTTTGCTGTGTATCCATAATCATTAAGCAGTAGAACAGGAAAACATAATGCAAACACTGTAGTAGAAACAGAAAAGCCAGTCATAGAAACACCTTTGTTTTTCAAATAATGCCATTGATTTAATTTGATTTCCTCGATATTCCTCACTGTTCTTCGCTGCTTGATATAACTTCAGCTTGACAGGGACTCTGCTGTCCAACACGCACACCCACGCAGAGTAAACACAAACTAATTAAAACATATCTACTTCAGCTGTAATGGCTGAAAAACTGTAAATAGCTTGAGCTGAACAAGTTGCTCTTTTGTCATTCCCGGTCGGGCTCATGCCAGTTACTGTCTGTAGACAGGTCCGTTACAGTGTGAGTGTTGTTGTGTTGAAAGGACATGTTGTGGGTTCGTCTCTGCTGGAGATTGTTTGTCCTGTGTGTGCACTGGAGAGCACTGCTTCTAATGAACAGAAGACATCTAACAAACACCAAAACATCCTGCTCACATTACTCAGTCTCATTACACTGGCTCCATTTATAAATTATTTTAATTACCATTACTCAGAAAAAGCCCACAGTGCGTTTTGTCTGTGGTCACCTGACTAAGGTCTCCCAACTGTCTCACCGACTGCACCTATATTTAAATGAGACTGAGCTTTTGAAGTTGGGAGTTCTGAACTCTGAAACAGCCTTCAGTGGCAGTTTAGTTGAACTTATCCATTGCCTTTTTCCTCCTATTTTATTGTGTTTGATTTATAACTTCTAGCTTGTGTGTTCTGTCTCTTTGTTTTTTACATTTTCTATCTCTTCTATCAGTTATACTCCTTTCATCAAGCATTTGAAGTGAAGTTCTGTCTAAATTGGATGAATTTAAATTGGAATTTTCCAAAATGGAAGGATAGGTTGAGAATATTCTCCTATTTCTCAAGATGAATAATCTATTTAAAAGCCCCCCTGGATTAGCTGGAAGACTTTAAACATCTACAAAATATCTATCAATCTAGCAAAATGCAGCATGGGCATTGATGCAGCAGTAATCTTAATCCAAAAACATCATATATAAATCTAATAGTAAAACATTGACCGAGAACACTATTCTGCAGAATGGGTACTTTTACTTTTGATATCTTTAAGTGTATTTTGCTCATAATAATCACTTACTTTTACATAAATAAGATTTTGAATGCAGGACTTGGTGTTGGTACTTTACGTGAGTAAAGGATCTTAAAACTTCTTCCACCACTGATTGAATATTCAAGATATTTATTGTGTGAAATTCCCTGATTGGGAGCTTCATTACAGAAAAAAGGAGAGATTTAAAAAATAAAAAAAGAAACAAAAGATATATAAAGATATACATATAGAGCAAATTGATATAAAACAGAGTATCAGGCAACAAAGTATGACATGTAAGAAAAGGTAAAAATGTATAAGAATATAAAAACAGCCTTATAATCTAACAGCAAATATAAAAAGAGAATTAAAGCAATGAAGGATTATTATTGTGATGTGCCGGGGATTTTATTCCCCAGAAGCAGCAGTAGTATTCATTGTTGTTGTTGTTGTTGCTGTTGTTGTAGGCGTGTTGCCATGTTGTTACTGCTGCATAAAGAAAACTGTCTTTCAAAATTACCACCCAGCAGTAGGTCAGCTCTGTGGGAGTCATCATGTCACACAACTGATGAGTCACAATCTCCCTCACAGCCGAGGACAAACCTGTTTTTCTACGCTTTAGGTGAATTACAAATAACAGCACTTGCCATTTAAGTAAACTTGTACAGATGTTTCCTACTGTAACATCTGACATTGTCTCTTAAAAATCAGTGGACTACATCACAGTGTAGAGAGAGGTCTGGAGTGGAAGTTTGCTTTAAAAGCCCCATAAGTGAAGCTGGTGGACAAAGACCAACCACAAGGAAAGCAAAGGAACCTGTACTTTAAGGATGTTTAAAACCAGACGCAGCACGATGTAAAAACACAACTTCCCAACAGCACATGCAGCTATCATAACTAGTGTAAAGTGTGAGGTTTTGTTGTAACTTCATAGACCAATTTGAGAGCAGTGATGATTTTTTTTCTCTCTTCGCGTCTACACTTTCTGTACCACCAATGTCATTTAGCAAGATCACATAATTAGAGGGCGAGTGGCTGCGATTGTAAAAACAATGTATCAGATCTGATATTTTAGGTACCTTTCTGAACAAACTTTAACTTACAGGGCTCTATGTACGTATGTCTTTGTTGCACACAAGCATTTATGTGTACTTTACAGCCCTGCTATCTTTAGTTCCTTGGGAATATCACAAGAATGCCGAAACTGGCCGCTTCCATAAAACTCCTGCTATAGTCCTCCCACTTTGAGGTTTCTGGCTTTAACGTGCTCTGACATACTTCAGTAAATATAATTTACTTTATTTTTTATGATAATTTCTATACCAAGCTATGCTCTTCAAAGGTTTGAAATCTTTTTTTTGCTAAACCCCTTTTTTTTCCTCAGTTGTTGAGTTCATTGCCAGGGAACCATGACCTCATTGCTGTAATTTCAGTCTAATTCCATTTAGAGGGGGAAAACTCAACTGAGCAGGCCCTTGATTCAAGACCAAAAAGGTTAAGAAACTACCACTGGCTAATAGCAGAGGTAGGGATGCTTAAGAAAATAAAGATCACTTTTTGACCTTCTTTACTTCCTCTTTCAATTGCTGCTCTCAATCATTTTTCCCTCTGAAGAACCAGCTGCACATGTTTTCATTTATGAGAGATCATTTTGAGGTAGATTCTGCTGCTGTTCACTCGCTGTGAAGTGAATTTCGCAACTTTCTTTTGCCAATACACACAGTATACACCTTAAAGGAACAGTCTGACATTTTGGCATATGTGGTTATTTGCTTTCTTGCTGAGAATTAGATAAGACCGCCTGCATGCCTGTACAGTAAATATGAGCCCTCACTTAGCACATGAGTAGGTTAGTACAAGACTGGAATCGCGAAGAAACTAGCCTGGTTCGTCCAAACGTAACAAAATCCATTCGCCAGCACCTCTAAAAGCTAATTAACGATTTAGAAGAGAAGACACCACTCTAATTACTGTAGGTCTACAGAAAATGTGGAGCTATCAACAGCAGATATCTTAGATGAGCATGAAAACTGGAAATGGGCAAACGGCTAACTTGGCTCTGTGAAATCTGCTTTGCAGCATCTCTAAAGCTCATTAATTAACATGTTACATGTCGTTGTTTCGTTCCGTTATTTTACGAGGTGTTATGTGCCGGACTGTTTCTTAACTTTGAGCAGTTGCCAGTCAAACAGCTCAGACTAAAGGAAGTTACTGTTGCCCACCAAGAAATACTCAGGCACATAAGCACTCGTAAAATGACGATTGTTGTTTTTACACTTTGCTTTTTCTTTGTATACAGGCATGAGAGTGAGAGAGAGACTCCCAGAGAGAAAGAAAATAACCGTATTTCCCATAATTATTAGTTTAAGAGCAGATGGTTTTATTAGTTTGCTGCACCAAACTGTGGTTCCATTTGGAAACTAAGAATACTGTACGAGCTCCTCCATTTTAGAGAAGTTTATTAGTGCATTTCTTTATGTAATGAGAACTTCCTTCCAAAGCTAATCTCAGCTGGTATTATACTGCACTTTCTGTCAGATGAGACATGTCGAATGTTTTCCTTCAAGAAAACGAGCACATCAGTAAGACCGACCTACAAAAATAGTGCAACCCAGTGGAAATTAAAAGTGCTCCTCAGGGTGGATAAAGCAAAGACAACCTGAGAGCACTTTGAAGTGTGTTTTTCTTCCTTCAGAGGTCACGGGACTGTAAGCTGGCTGCATCACAAAAAGGAGGTCTCAAACCATCTTGGCACAGAAGGGGAGGGGGCCGGTCTCACCAGAGCTGTGAGGTGTACGGGTTGAAGTCTGGGTGTCAGTCTGCTGTAACTGATTCAGTGTAATGAACACCCTGCTCGGGCAAAGTGCCAGTGAGCACGGAGCCACCAGCAAATCATCCACTCTGAAGCTCCTACACGGTCGTCACGATGGGCCAGAAAGGACGCATTTCTCTATTTTCAAGACACAAATCAAATATCCTATGTTCCAGGAGATCATATGTTCAGGAGTCATCCACGGCGCCGTGCGCTGCTGTTGTAGGGTGTGAAACTCCTCCAGGTCTGGACTGAGTTGAGGCCTAACAAGTCATCGTTCCCTCTCTCCTCTCACTCCAAGACAGTCAGGTCTTCCAAGCTCCCCTAAGTCCCAAATCACATCCATAATCCCATAATATGCCTCTTTGTGTATTTCCATCTCAAAGACACACACACACACACACACATACATGGGTGTGTGTGCGTGCATGACACAGCCCTCCTCTCTGCTTTTGAGACAGCCTCTTCTCCCAAATCCATTCATCTCAATCCTTTGTCACCACTATTTTTCATGCTGTCCACCCCCTCATCCAACACATCAGGTGATATTTCAGGGCTTTTATCATGATGTGAATAAAGGGAAGTCCCTCCAAGCACATTAGCAGGATGAGCAAATGTACCCATTTTACGGGGTATCATGAAAGACATACGGCAGAGGTATTGTTAAGCTGCCAAGATGGTGATGCAAAATTGCATCCGAGTGCTGTGGAGGAGGAATATTACAGATGGGGTGCTGTTTATGTGTGTGTACAGTATGTTTATTTGTCTGTGTGGTCATACAGTGAGCCCTATATGAGCCATCTCGTGCGTAGAGCACTCGGGGACACTAAAGCCACACGCAGCGTTTGTGAGAGATTATTAGAGCGAAAGATATCGAGTCTGCCGCTCTGGGAGGAGGTTCCTCGAAAGATTGAACCAATGAATGGAGATGGAGCCAGTGTGTGTATGTGCACCATAGGGCTGAAGTGTGTGTGTACGCATGTGTGTGTTTATATAGGGGGGGAGGGGCTCTAGTAATAGTATTACTGGCATTCAGATATATAACAGTAATAATGCACGTCTCCATTGTGACAATATTATGGCAGTGATAGATTCAGTGCCATTATACTACATAAACATACAGCTGATGCACTAATAAATCACTGAAGTGCAAAGCAGCGCCTGCTCAGCCTCCTTCTCCAAAACCATCAGAGTGCAGAGTTAGTTTTCATCCTTCAAAGACAAAATTTTGTTAAAAACAAAAAAAAAGTAATGAAATATTAAATGAATATAGGCGAACACACACAAAGTGAAACCACTTAGCAAATGTCATTATCATGTGATTTACATTTAAAAGTAGCTTAAGGTGCAAGTTTGTAACTAGGATTTCATGAACACTGAGGTCATGCGTCCCAAACCTTAACAAAAATATCAAAAATATTAAAGTCTGTGGATTTTATTTATTCGGTTAATTGTTCAAGAACAAAGAATTAAAGAAGCATCCTTCTACTCGCTACTTGCTAATTATTACTTTATTGTACAGACTGGTGTATGTAAACCAGTTTGACACTAGAAGACTGTTCACCTGTTTATTCATCTGCATAGAAAATACCAACCTTCTGTTTTGTATTTTTGCTTTTTCGTGAACTGTAACCTTCCCCCCTAAATTTTCAGAAAAAATATCCAATGGCATAAATTCACCTATAGTCAACACACCCAAAGTAAAAGTAGTTAGTGTGCAGAATGGCCCCCATCTGAACTATATTATTTTATTAGATAATTATGACTGATTAATGTTTTTGCAGGGTTTGGATGTGGAATTGGAGCTGATTTTAACCACTTTATTTACTGTTGAGTTGTTTAATCCAGTGGCTCCCAATCTGGGATTTGACAAAGGAGACACTGCTTCATTTTACTGATTCACAAGCATAAAAAAGGTTTGGAATTACTGGTTTAAGCTACAACAATACATTGGATTTTATATGTTTGGTACAGGTTTTATATGGAAACTCGTAATCTGCAAAGTTTACTAGTAAGTGTAGCTGCCAAATAAATGTAATAAGTAAAAAGTACAGTACTCGCCTCTGATATTTAGTGGAGTGGAACTAAAAGTACCTCCAAATGTTCTTAAGTACAGCTCTTAGTTACAAAGTGTGACTGCTGGTCAAGAAGAGCCACCGTCAGACTCTTTAATAAAAAAGTGGCTCAGCAGTCAGTTGTTACTCCAGCTGGGAGACTGAAAAAGCAACACTGGCAAGACCGAGGGAAAAGTACATGAATAACACAGCTAAACATACAAAAAACAGCCTTTGTCTGTCCCATACACACACACACACACACACACACAAACACATGCACAACACTGTCAGCGCTGCTCTACATCTGTTCATGTAAAGCTGTTGGAAGTGTGGTTTGAAAGAGGAAATGCAACTAAGAGACACCTAAGTTAAAAAAAAAAAGGGAAAACTGGAGACCAGAGCAAGATAAACTTGGAGGAGGGGGATGAAGGTGGATGGGCGGGGTTATATGAGTGAAGGTAAATGACATTGGAAAGCCCAGTCTGATTCAAAGTGCCCCCGCTTTGAAAGTTTGCGTGAGGCAGCTTAACGGAACGTCGGGTTGTTTTTCCGCTCCACTGCTTTCTGGACTGAACTATAAACTAAAGACGACATCCTCTCATTAGTCTGCCCTCTGTAGCAAAGCCAGGCCATTTAGTGTACCCAAAATCCCATTGTTTAATTGTGCGGGTCAAGTCAAAGGTCAACCAAAATATTGATGAACTTTTTTAAGGAAGGAGGGGGGGAGCAGCGAGGCTTGAAGCGGCGGGGAGGCAGGCGAGGGCAGAGGTGCAAGGGCCACAAACACAGCTGTACTGAAGCACACACAGAGCCAGGCGGGCTGTGCACTGGGAAAAACAGAACAACCACGTTTCACACTCACATTTTCTAATTGAAGCTACAATGCAGGTGTGTGTGTGTGTGACTCGCAGGGGAAACACAAGGAGCACACCTTCACACGTAGATAGCACTAAATCCAACATTACCGCAGGGATTTACGCATGAAATTACAGTGGGAACTTGCTCCTGTAGCCAAAGGACAATAAAGTCCATGAGACAAATCACCCACTCAAAGCAACGCAGTCATAACAGCAGCAGGGCTCATAACCCGAATGAGATGGTGTGCAACGGCTGAGTGTTATGGATTACACTGTTTGTTTAAATCCATGTTAGGTGGATTATGCTCCTTCACTAAAGAGGGCTGGCTGGGGTCAAAGGCCAGTGAGGCAAAGGCTGCTAAGAAGGTCCTCAAAACACAGCTTTCTCTCTGACCTGAGGGAATTCCTGCAGACACCACTCTTTATACTCGTGACCCAAGTTTGTTACAACTTAAACTGCTGTTAAAGAGGTTTATGAATAAAACACGCATCAGAGAGAGAAAAAAAAACACCACGCTCAGTTTATGTGAGGTCATCAAAATCTGATGCTATTTGAAAAACAAAATTGTGAAAAAAAAAAAAAAAGAAATCCACCAAAAACACCAAAATTTAAAACCTTATTGATGCCTGTGGTTCCGTCTCATCCCAATCTTCTGGACTCATCTATTAATTTGCCAAATCAGACCCTAATAATCAAGCTCATCGACTTCTTTTCTTAAATCTTATGCATCTCATTCACATTCTTGAGTCGCTGTAATTGTGATAATTTCATCCATGTCAAGCTGAGAGGGAAGGAAAAGAGGACATGTGCCTTTTGGGTCAAAGTTCAAACAATTTGGTTTTATTGTGGAAAACAAAACAAACAAAAAAAAAAGACATTATGACGTCATAAACTCATAAAATAAGGAGAACAAAAAAAACTGTCATTTGTCATTAATAAATAAATAAATAAATAAATAAATAAATAGCTTCTTTCCCCCCCCACCCATTGTAAATCCAAGTGGATTGATTGAATGTATCTTGTGTTCAAACTAAAGACAGGAGCTTCCCTCAGTGTTGGAGCCTCTGGTTTGACCTGCTCTGCTCGGATGAAACAATCGCTGTAACTGAGAGGGATTTAAGCACACAAAACAAAAACAAAGTGGTCACTTTATGCCCCAGGCGCGTTTCTGGTGACATTTAACAGCAAGGAAAGCTATTTCCTTTACCATTCAAAGCCAAACGCTCTTAATTGCTCAAGAAGTCTGCTGCAGTTTGGGAAACACTTTGTGATATTCCTTCAGCTTGATCTTTGCGGTTCACTCGAGTCTGTGTTTATTCCTGTGTGGAGAAAATTGGTTTACTCGAGTTGTAATTTTGATATGACACTAAAATATTCCCTTGAACGCGCACCATTTGGAAACCTTTGTAGTTCTAATGGCCATTCATTATGGGTTTCAAGATAAGTTTATGTTGTCATTAAATCTGACTAAACACAGAAACAAACATTTCCCAAACGCACCTTATCTTCTCAGTCGGGTAGCGGGGCCCTGCAGTCATCTGTTCGCCATGGACTGGATCATTTCACCGATACAAATCTTGGGAACGTTTCTCTTCTTGCAAACTACAGCAGATCGCTCCTGTGAGCGGGCACCCGTGGGCTCCCACAGGGGGAAAAAGGAATTTCCTTTACGCTTTGTCACAGCCTTCAACCAAAGCATCAGCGTGCACGTACTGAGAAACTGTGGAGAAAAAAAAAAACATCTCCACGCTGCATTTCTCTGAGTGTGACCCCAGCAAAGGGTCATTTTAACCCAGTAGTTTCTTAAGACAAAGAAGAAAAAAAACACACCAACTAATGTCGTTTTATGTTTGAGAAATTAGAAACAAGTGTCTGACAAATCACCGAAAAACAGACACACCGCTGGCCTCAGTCAAGAAACACCTGGTGACACTCTCTGACCCAGCTGGCTGTGTTTTCCTCATTACCCATCATGCAACTAAAGACATATATTCACACTTTATTCTAGTTTAAATTACTTCATAAAGTGAATATTTTAGTTTTTTTTATTCTAAATCCAACAGCTTAATAAGCTGCAGCCACACACACAAGTGATTTGTTGCCAGATCTTGATTTGAATATTCACTTTTTTTTCTTTTTTTCTTAGAATTAAGAGATTAATAAGATTAGGAGTTAAAGATTGGATTTCAGCCATTTTTTATTTCATTTCTTATACAGATTTTAAGAAGTTTTACAACGTCTCACTCTACTTGTGTTGACTTGTCTCCATCCGGGCCATTTTTCAAGATCTACACGATTTTTAACGCGCAGTTTGGTTAAATTGTGCAGAGTTGGAGCAGAAGCTGCAGGACCCGCAAGCTCTTTTAGTTCAACTGAGGTAAACCTGCTGACTGGAGGGTTTCCAGTTCAAACTCTACACACTGGCCTGATCACAGGGAGTTTAGCAGCTCTTAGGTGAGAAGAGCCAAGCAAGTAGTAATGCCTTTTCCTGGACGTGCTCCTGAATGGAGGATGGGGGATATGTTTTCCTGAAAATTCCCTATACTTTGCACTTTATTTCTACCTTACGGGCCTCTTGAGAGAGCGAGTCTAAATTTGATTTGAAGGCAAAAGTTAAGAAAAAGGTCAGAAGTATTTTGTGAAACACAGAAGCCACGTTTCGAAAATTCATCCTAATGACTTTTTTTTCGTTATTCTGCCTTTTAATAAAACCTAAAGTAAACTTAAAGGACCGTTTTACTCTGTCAAATCATTCATGAATGCAGCAGCCCGCCTTAAATGGTGAGATACAATCTTACAGCCACTGGTTTGGTGTAACTGAGTACATTTACTTCAGTGCAAAGTTGAGATACTTGTACTCGAAATATTTACATTTTTGACTCTGCTGCAGATCAGGGAGAGATATTATTCAGTTACTTCGCCAAGATCTTCCACACACAGCATATGATCAGAATAGGATGCACTGGCATAGAATAACCAACAGTATATTACAATAGATAGATAAATAAATAAATAAATACATAAATAAATGTCCCATCTCGACCCACTGCAACAGTAAAATGCTGCACGATGAAATAATAATCTAATAATTGCCTATTTATCAGTATAGCTGGGGTCATTTGTGTGTTTTGCGTACTTTCACTTTTTGAAATAATGCTTTGGTCTCCATACTTTTACTTTATTTTACTTTTTGTTTTCAAACTGTTGCTATTCAGTACTTCTACTGCGTGGAATTAGTGCTTTTGCTGAAGTAACGAATCGGCGCTCCCTTCGCCACTCCATGTAATGTGGTCATATAATCAGAATGAGCTTTTCCGGGGGGAGCACCAATCCCAGGAACTACAGTTAACTTCGCCCATGCGCGACCGGAATATTAATAATTGATCGCTCACAGCTGCTTATGGTTTCTATTCTGGCATTAGGCACAAGCGCCTCAGCGCGGAGCAGCTCTTTCCTGGTGTCCCTTAAGCAGGATTGTGCGTTTTGCCTCTAATTATTCATAATGCCCTGTGGAAAAAAAAAAAAAAAAAAAAGAAACAATGCTTTCCGTGCAAGAGGATTGGCAAAATGTTGCAATTTAATAAATTGACGAAACTCGCCACCTAGAGTGACTGACCAGATTTATTCTGAGTTTCATTCAGGATCAGATGCTCCTCTGACTCACTGGTCTAAACTGTGTTGCTTGGCTTCACCAGCACAAGTGAAATATTAATGCGCTGATGAAAAATCTGTTTAAATATGGATGTTTTGTTTTGCCATGAAGTGAACTAAATATGTTTAGGGGGGAACTGCATGTGGGGCTGAGTCGTGGTGGGAGGTATGGGCTAATTGATGAAAGAGACGAGCGTGTTTTGCCCCAAAGCGAAGGAGGCTGTTCCCCTTTTTTTCTCCTCCTCACCGCCAAACACACCGAGCAACTCCCAGTTCTGAGTCAGATCAAAGCCTGACACAGGTCTGCAGAAGTGACACGAGTTTCGATTTCCTCTGGAGCCAGGCGTCATGGTGTTATCAGGGTCATTTAAAAAAGTCTGTACATTTATCAGTAAATGAATTTAATAATAGAAGTTATAGGAAAATAACTATTATCTTCTTTATTTATCCGTTTATTCTGCTTGAAGAATAAACAGCAAAAGTAGAATAACTTCTACATTTTGACAGTTTTAGAGCGTTTACCACCAGGTTCCTGCTGCTCTCCTGTGTGGTTGAAATATATATTTTATAAAATTAAAATTGTATCCAACCAGGTAACTGGTGGGGACTGAGGCCTGCTTCTCTCTCTAGAGAAACCAAAGCAGCAGCAGCAGCAGCACAACTAGAACTGTCCTCCTGTTCCTGTGCAGCAAGTATGCAGCAGCAGCCCAATAATAATCCTTCAAACAAGGCCAAACCTTTTAAAAACGGACAAAGGCCTAATTAACCGCTGTGGAGAGGGTAAATGGAATGTGAGTTTATGTATTTATCGATTTGGCAAGCAAAGAACAAGCTCACTCATATGTAAGCATCAGGTGAAAGGGGCCACAAATACAGCTACACTGAAATGAATGGAAATGCATAGTTTGGAAAATCATTGGAACATGCTGTATGTCATTATTACCGTAGAAATGAAATGTCCCCATCGCCTCCAAACCGTTCATTCACCTAAAGAAAGGTGCATGTCAGGCTGACACTATAGAAGGCTGCTGTCACATTCATCCGCTGAGAGCAGAGTTGAACGCTGCAGCTTGGAGGCCAGTCCTGATCAAATATGTAATGTACTCCAGGGTACTCTCAGAGGACACGGAGACATCTTGTGTCCAGCAGATAAACTTTTACAGGGACGAATATTTGCATTTTCACAGATTCTGGATTTTACATATGGCGGTGAAGGAGAAGTGTAATTTCATTTTAGAATTTTTACATGTGGTGGAAAGTAACTAAGTACATTTACTCAGCACTGGAGTTCAGTACTATTTTGTGTCACTTGAACTTCACTTGATTGTCTCCACAAATAATGTTGTACACTTTTTTTTAATACATTTAGTTCCTAGTTACTTTGCAGGTTCTCATTGATAATACGAAATCTAATAAGCAAATAGATTATGTATTATCTACTGAGATGAGTCCTTATTGATGCGAAGGGAAATTCACGAGCTGCCCAGCAGTTTATAGAAAGTGGTTGAGATTAGCACTTACCATTAAAGTGATTTACAGTAATGGATCAAAATAATTAGAATACAATAATACAGCAGATATGATTCTGAGACGGACCACCCTGAATAATGACGTTTTTGTATTGGTGCTAATAGTTTTGTGCTTTTCCTGAAGTAAAATGTTGAATGCAGGACTTGTAATAGAGAAACTACTACTTTTTGTTCAGTAAAGTATCTCCAGCACTGTATCAGAGACAAGTGATTACTCAAAGCAGAGTATTTTTATGACTTAAAAGATGGGGGGGGGTCTTTCAGATGTAGGTTGAGCTTATATTAAGTATGGAAAATATTAAAGGTCGATAAAGTTGTTTTCCTTTTTTTTTTCTTCTTCAAAACGTTTTATTTTGATGTGTGTGGGCGACATGAACTCCTAATAGAGTTTGGCTTAGTTACAGTTCGAGTCATAGTCGCAGTAAAATTGAGGATATTAGCATGACAAATAAATGAATAAATAAATAAATAAATAAATAAATAGATAAATAAATAAATAAATAGATAAATAAATAGATAAATAAATGACGCCGAAAAACACCAACAAATTGGTTTGTTAAATCCAGACTGACGAGTAATAAACCATCTAAAGTAATCTATGGTGCGTGGATGTGTTTGTTGGCTCAGAGCTGGGACTGCACGCGATGGCTGCAGCTAGGTTTTCTTTTTTTTTTTTTTTTTGTTGTTATTGTTTTCTCTCCTAATTGACTGGTCAGGTTCTTACAGCTCAGCGTCCGCAGGGGAGGACGTGAATGTGGGCCACAACTCCCCCGAGGGGCCGAGGGAGGAGACCGAGAGGCAGAGCTGAGAGCCGTCTGCTCCCCGCCGAGAGAAGCTGCAACTTTAAAGCTTCTTAACAATTAAATAAAGACAGGACACGTGTTAAAATGCCACCGTAATACTTAAAAAACCACCCAAATGAGGATCACGTCAGGGGGTGCTGGGTGCATGACTGAAAGTCCGTTAATAGTCTGCGTAAAACTCAAGTTCACTCCCTTCAGGCACTTTTAAATGCATCTTCTAACGCAGGGTTTTGTTGCTTTTTCAAGAGGATCTGTGGTATTATTTTGCTTTATTTCTTATTTTAAATAGCATCATGAGTAATGATTTTAAGCTTTGAGCCAAATAAATATTCATCTGATGCCAATAAGTTTTGAATCTCCGTACAGTTTTGGAGCCTGTTTGAAGAGGGAGGCTGCAGTTTCTGTTAGTGTCATTACAGTAATGTGTGTGTAATGGATTTAATAACAGATGGATGTGTACTTATCTAAAGTAAAATCGCATTTACAATAATCCACATGCATTTCTTATTGCCTGCCATTATTAATGGAAGTCTACTAATCCTCTGCATTCCCTTCACTGCACCATCAGTACATTCTGATGGGAAGCTTTTCACACCTTTCACTCAAGTGCTATTACTTTAAAATGTTAGCAGGTGGATTACATCATGTGTAAAAATCAAGTTTATGTGAATGATTTGCTTCAGGACAAGTGATTTCTTTCAGTTTACAATGGAATTATGCAGCTATTCCACACCCAAAGGTGTATTACACAATGATTTTCAAAATTATACAGTCAAATGCAATTATATAGTACGAGCTCTCGCATATCCCTGCTGATTAAAATGTTGTAATCAAATTCTCCGGGCACAAAACAAAAAAGAAGGGAAAATGGTGCTTTAACCTCCTGAATGAGGTTGGAAACATGATGTCAGACTTCTCCACATCCAAATTAACCTCCAGCCGTGGGCATTGATTTGCAAATCGCTGCCGTATAAACCTCCAGTGACTCCTTGTGCTATTCAGTGCATCTAAGTTCAACAAGCGCTGGTGCTCACCTGCTACTGCTTTGACTGCTGCCAGCTGCCAATTAACACCTATGGCATGTTAATTAGGCCGCAGAGTCTACCACTTCAGGAGACTTTTCAGACCCTTCACCACAAGTGCCTTTATTTTCACAAGAGCTCATGTGCAATCTGCATATGCATCTTGCATGGGGAATCAGGAGGAAGCCAAAGTGGGATTCAAAGCTCGGAGTCTTGTAGCTGCAACATGTGAGCCAATGGACTGAAAGTATTTGGAGATCATGTATGGTTCGAATAATTAGACCAATTACACTATTAAGGGTTATAGATTCATGTTAGTAGCAGCAGTAGGAGGAGGGTAATTGAGTTCAATAGGTCTGAAAAAAGTTTTAACCCTGATTATGAAGTCTTATAACGTGCACATATCATGCATATATCATAATGTGAAGCAAAAATAATCCACTAACACATTTGATCAGTCATATAAATAGACTCAGATTAATAGAAGTGTAACAGGACCCACAATAGAGTAAGTGAACGTAAAATCAATGTGTAGGTCAAATTTGATGTATAATACAATAGGAAATCAAACAAATATGTTGATCCTCTAATTTATTAGCAAAAGAATGTATGCAATATACACATACTGTTTGGATTCTGCTGATGCCACACATGCAAGCACGCATGGATGAGTAAGACAAACAAACCCAGAGACAAATTAACAAACAGCCCGCTCTTCTCACGCACAACCTATCGTGATTTGTCTCCAGAAATCTGGAATCAGTCAGCTCCGGGTAACGTACAGAATCTGCCGGAGCAACTCCTCCAGTCCAGAGGCAGAGGAATGTTTCAGAAAATTAGACAAATGCACAACATGGCATCATTAGTGCCAAAAGGGATACTGGAGGTGAAGTGGGTGTTTGGGAGGGGAGATAGGGGGGGGAGGTGGTGTGTGTGTGTGTGTGTGGGGGGGGTGGGAGGGTGTGTGTGCGTGTGTGGGGGGGTTCATGAAACGTTACTCAGTAAAGAAGAAAACCACCTAAAAGGCTCGAGAAACACAATGACACATCAAAAGGAAAAACCTGAAAACCATGGCATAATAAGACTCATGAATAAGCTCAGATCCCAAAGGAACAATGTGTGTTTAAGTGTGTGTGAAAGAGAGCGAGAGAGAGAGAGAGAGAGAGAGACAGAGAGAGAGAGAGAGAGCGTGGAGAGAGTGTGTGTGTGTGTGCATGTGTAAACATTTGTGTGTGTGTGTGTGTGTGTGTATGTCTGCCAGTGTCTGAAGCCTTTTCACACTGCCTCAATTCCCCATACAAAATTAAACGTGTGTGTGTGTGTGTGTGTGTGTGAGTGAGTGCGTGTGTGTGTGTGTGTGTGTGTGTGTGAGTGCGCGTGTGTGTGTGTGTGTGTGTGTGTGTGTGTGTGTGAGTGCGTGTGCGTGTGCCCGCCAGCACCACAGAATTACTCTAAAATCATTGACACAGCAGGAGAACGTCAGGATTCGCCACATTAATGATTTCATTGCTTCACATAATCATTTCAGCTCTTGTCTCTGGTTGCAGTTCAAAGATGAGAATCGTTTCATCTCTTTGATGCACAAAAACCTCGTCAGAACTCGCTGAACTCAGCTATTAACAATAGGAGAGAAAAATGCTGTGCTTTTTAAAGAGGCTAAATGTTTGCAGTGGGCTGCAAAGTGCTGACTTTGTGCATTTAAACAAATTCTGTCCATTCAGGTTCTTGTGTTAAGCATTTCATAGTGTTTAAACAAGTGATCAGGCTCTTAACCAACAGCTGATAGTAACAAAAACACATCTCACTTGTAAAAAACCATAGACCTTACCTGGTCACTTTATTGAAGTGTGTATGCTGTGACAGTATCAGGCCGTATGTTAGAAAGTTCATGTTCTTTATGAGCACATCTCACTGTCCACCTTTGGCATGAGCTGCACATTTGGAAGCAGTAATTAGTATTTCAGCTTTTTGGCAAATCCTGATGTGAAATATTGGTTTTTTTGCCGGCGTGGCTCAAGAGATGGCAACGTATGTCAATCACTTTGGCCTAGACTGAAACATCTCCACAACTATTGGGTTCATTGCCATGAAATTTTGTTCATATATGGTCAAAGAGGATGGATCCTAATGATCCTAATCCTAAATCCCCTCAGGATGAAATGTTACAACTTTGGTGATCGCTTCACTTTTCATCTCACGCCAACATCAGGTAGCAGTTTGTCCAATATTTCATGACTCGATTCTAGGACTGGATAGAAAAGTTAGAGGATCGCCAAAGTCCATCATGAGGGGGACATGAAGTTTTGTTTGGAGATATTTCACTCTGAAGCAAGGATGAGCCTTGTTATGGGGCTCAAATGAAAATCAGGAGGGTCATCAAAGCTTTCAATTCATCCTGAGGGAAATATAATGCAGATCGAATTGAAGTTGATGTATTGAAAATATAAATTTGTGTACAACAGACATGTGCCAAGGGGCCTAAAAGGACCATGATCTGGTTCTGCTCTGTGAGTTCACACAAGAGTAGTAGTATTATATTTGTCTGTAAAATGTAATTATGAAAACAATTAAGTAATATACAGCCACAATTTCTAGGGTGCCTCTGTGGACCTTGGAAATCTGAAAAGTTCTGTTTGTCCAGCACCATAAAACTAGTACCATTCCCACCAGCCTCACATGTATTCTGTGTCAGTGCTAATCAGCATATGCTTGCATGCTAGCATGCTACCTAAGTACAGCCTCACAGAGCTGCTAGCGTGGCTGTAGACTTTGTCTTGTTAATAATCGTGTCTTGCAGTGAATCTCTTACATAAGCTCCATAAATCTGTCACAGTATCTCCTGATGTCAAGTATAAATTTAACCACTTTTTTCTACAACTGTGTCACACAGAATAGTGAATATGTGTTTGATCGGTGCACAGCATCCTTTGTGTATTTTAACTTTTATACATGTTTGGAATATAATTAAAAGATACTATATCTATAATTACTGTGGACTTCCCTGAACGATATTGAATGAAGCACTGTTTAAAAGTAAAAATGTATCCCTGCAGGATAGTATTGGTCTGAGCGTCCGTACCCTGAATAAACACTTCTGATTAAACTGGTGCACCAGATGCTGCTGAAAGTAAAGAGCAAAAGAGCACAAACATGGAAGAGAAACGGAGTCATCTGGGTTCTGTATGCTCACACCGTGCTGTGACTGATTAGCTGCGTGCTTCATTGTGTTTTGGGGGGTAACACATTTGTGCACTTTTTCCTCTCTTTTATGGTTTGTCGACAAATAACTTGTTCAGAGTGGCCCGTGCTTTTCAGATCTTGACCCCCCTCCATGTGCAGTATGACATCATTTCCCTATTGTGAGACGATTTCTGCTTTGAATCCAAAGTAAAGTGATACTGTGCCAGAAGTTAAGGGACACAACTTCACTCCCTCCTGTAAACAATGAGAGGCCAACCTGCTATTAGTGGAGACTGTGGACATGCTAGGTGGGAAAAAGGCTCTTTTTGTTGTGTATGTGGAAAGTCAAACAAATTGTTCTGAATGGCCAAATCTTGAACATGTTTATTGAATGAGTGAGAGGTCTGGTTTTCTATAAATGCATTAAGTTAGAAATATAGCCAAAGAGGGCAGAGACAGCACAAGTTACTGATTTTGATTTATTGCTTTCAGATTAAAATGCTTAAAGCTTCAATCGGTCCTACGTTGTCAGTATTTATGTAAAAAAGCATAATGGTCAGCATGTCTTGTAATGTCGGTGAGTTTTTATATCAATGTTATTTTACAGCTTTTTTGACTTGTCAGAAGGTGTTAAGTGAAGTCAGTGCAGAAACAATTCATTTTCATGCTCACATAATATTATATTGGTCTACTCTTTCCTTATAGAACATACACTAAAGTGTCACTGAACACAGCGAATAAATGAGTTAGAATAAACAAAATATCATCAATAATTCAAAAAAGTTGATCATTTAAGACTGAAAAAGCCTCAGGGACTATGCTTCTTTTGAACTATGATTTGAAATAAAGTCCATATCATCTCCCTGAGGGCCTGTACTCAAAAACGGGCGAAGCTGGGCAAGAATCTAAGCTGACTAGGGTACTAGGGAATACTAGGGTAAGGGAAATCAGAGATAAATCCAAAGGGAACCAAGAAGACAGTTGAATTAATACTGTTCATGTAAAAGCCTGTCTATTGAAAGAGTGATTGGATAAGATAAGTTTTGCTGCCCTATGGCTCTCAGGCAGATTTTTCAAAGCTTAAAGTCCCAGAAAGTAAAGGTCAGATCACCTCTGGACCTTTTATTTATCTGGATGTCAGGGAGAACAGAAGAAGCCTTTTGCCTGAGGCTACAGTAATGCAGTCCAGCTCCTCATATGTTACAATACCTGGGCTGGAACTTGAAGCCCTGCCTGAGCTTTAAGAGGCATTATCTTAAAATCCATCAGAAAGTTATAACCAACCATTTTTTACCAGTGCAGCAAAATCTAAATAGGATTTTAGTGGTTCTAGACCTCATCAACCTTTAAATATGTTGTAAGTGGTACACGGTCATTTTCATCATTTCATAATTCCAGACATGTGTGCCAGCTGGATTTTATCTCATTTGGACCTGAAATTATAAATAATTTTTATGTAAATATTTTTTTGTTATTGTTTCTTAACACGTTTAAAGGAGAAAAACTGTTGAAAATTGGTTTATGTTACGGTCTGAGATCTGACAGCATGCATGGTGTGGAGTTTCCATGTCTACACACACACACACACACACACACACACACACACACACATACATGCACATATGCACACATGCACAAATCACAGGACTGGGGACTTAAGTGGCAAACACTCTGCAGACCTGCCCAATTTTCGAGGCGATTTCCTAACTTGAGAAAGAGCGGGCTGTGAATAATTGTGGTGCTCTTCATGCTTGTGATAATAATGTTATTCTAAAGGGGTGAAAGTGGTACAAATAGTGGAAAAAACACTTAAGAGGGGAAAAAAGAGAAGGTAGGACATGTAAGAAACCACAGTCCAACTTCCTGCCAAATTACTCATCTATCATGGAGTTTCATTCAGTCTGACAATTAAAGCAACATAAGGGTTTTACTAACACCCTCTCTCTGTCTCTGACACATGAGCCATGTGGCGTTGAACTTTACTGAGCTTGAGAAAACAGATCGTAGATATTTTGAGAGGTTACTGTGAGCACAAGAGAAAATACTTTACACCTAAAAGGCCATTTTTAGATGACTGTAACAAGTAATCATCACACCCAGACAGAGAAATGCTAGTTCAGAGCAACAATTCATCATATTAGCCTTAGATGTCATGTTTGGAAACTGCAACTCACACACACTCACTTTCATTTTAATATATCATATTGTTTATTCAACTACTGCTTTCTGATTTAAACACTGTGTTCTGCTGTAAAATAAACTGTAAATGTTAGCATTTCCAGCTAAATGGTTGTCTTTCCACAGTTATAACGCTAACATATTGTTATTTCCAAAGCCAAGGAGGAGGTTATTAGTGACTATGTCCTGCTCTTTACTGGATTTGAGAAGGTTCAGGATTAAATATGGCATTTACAAGCAAAATCAAAAGTCGTCGGCTAAAAATGTCTACCTGCCAGAGGCCCATTGTTTTAAGAGTTACAATTGATTTAAAGTGTTAAGTTTGCCACTGTTATCGCTGGAAACTTGGACAATAGACAGGGACAATATACGTAGATACAATGATGCTTTTTAAACTGGTTCATATTCAAATCAAGCTGCAGTGTATCAATGCTTTATCTATTAATCAGTCTCAGAGAACTCCCATGACCCAATTTTCTTACCAGTCCAAGTCCAAGGCTTAAGACTCTAATCACTCCATCTATACTATCAGATGACATTTTGTAGAACTCTGTAGACAAATACTTCATATCTAAATAATTAGTAGTTGCCTCTACTGTAGGTTAGTGAATTCTGGATGCGTGTGTTTGCAGAAGAAAGCAAAATTGGAAAAATGCAATCAGGAAGTCATGATAAGCGTGTACATCTGTGATTAGTTCATGTTTCCCATTGAATCAAATGAGTAAATAAGTGTGTTTGACTTTGTTTTTGTGTGGGTGGATGAGTGTACCTTTGTGTGAGACGGAGAGAGAGGAAGCGTGTGTGTGTGTGTAAGCTTTCAATGTTTTGTCTGTGGTTTAAGTGCTCAGACCATTCTCTCATTCTGTCTGCGTGGTAGTGTGTGTGTGTGTGTGTGTGCATGTGTGTGTCATCGTAATACCTAGGAGAGTGCTCCACTGGCTGTCTGTGTATGAACTGAATAATGCATCGGGAGATTCCCTTCTTCTCTCCCCCTTATCTGACTTCTTGTCCCTGTTTCCTTCACTCATCTTAACCTCCAATCTCTCAATCATTTGGTTGTTTTTCTAATACTCACCTAGTTACATGACCTTTGTTCTGCGTCTCATCCTCCACCATCAATCTACAATCATCACCCCCCCCCCCCCCTCCTCCTCTACTCTGCTCCCCTCCTTCTATTACTCAGCCCCTCCCAAGCCTACTCATGCGTAAGGTAGTGGGGTGAAAATGCTGTGCTCTCAGCGCAGCCTCTGCACGCAATAGTGCTGGGATCGTGTGAGAAGGCCGGCAGACATGATGCAGCCCCACATGGCTGTGGCATGGAGCCACGGAAGAGAGGAACGGTGCAGAGGGGAGGGGTGTAAAGTATCCTCACGGTCGCTGTTACCCGCAACCGGGGGTCTCGGCTCAGCCGAAACCATGGCAACGATTCACACTGAGGAGGGATTTTTTCACTGCCATCACCACGGTCAATCAGGCGGGTCAAGGTGAAATGGCTGCCACTCACGCAATGCCACTCACTCTAGGGGGGAGGAGGGGAAGGAAAGAGGAGTGACAGAATGCTCTGAGAAAAACAAACAAAACTGAGCGACTTTCCGTTCATTTAGGAGGGCTCCTAATGAAATCTGTAGCTCAGAAATCCCTGGGCATATTTCTTTTAAACACATTGATTTAAAGTGGTGATTACTGCGGAGGCTGAGGGGAGGAGGAGTGGGTTCAAATCACACCCATCACTCATTTTCTTTTGATTTCCAGGGCTCAGTCCTCAAAGGTCGGCTAGCCCGCTCCCCCTTTCCCCTCGGGTCCCTCGCAGCAGCGCTCTCCACACCTCTGCTGGTGCTGGTCTCGTTTCAGGGGCGGGTTGTAATGAAGCCCCCTTCCTCTGATGTATGTTCCTCTGAGGCAGCGGGCCGTGTGGGCCAGGCCGCTGAGCAAGCGAAGGCCTCTCCATTACAGACGGGTTAACGTCTTGTGTCAAGCTTTGGCCGCCATGGCTGCAGTTGTGATAACAATGTAATGACTTTCTACCTCTGATTACCAAAGACTCAGAAATATGCAGGATCAAAGTAAATAAAACAGAGTAGCACCTTCAGCTAGAATAATAAACCCCCTCAGAAGTGGTGCATGCTGGGAGGATTACTCATATTTTTTCATCTAA
This sequence comes from Pempheris klunzingeri, assembly GCF_042242105.1. Classification (NCBI taxonomy): domain Eukaryota; kingdom Metazoa; phylum Chordata; class Actinopteri; order Acropomatiformes; family Pempheridae; genus Pempheris; species Pempheris klunzingeri. The sequence goes on from NC_092030.1 coordinate 18,404,476, forward strand.
TTAGGACAATACATCATTTACATTTGGGGCCAAATGGAGAGGCCCAGGTTACTCAACATGGGGTAAGTTAAAGCTCATGAGGAGCCAAGGAAAATGAATCAAATACATGAAATATACAGAGTATGTTCAATTATTTTAACAAAAACATGACAATTTTTCGTTAATGGATGTAATTGTAGCTGTAGCTTACATCTTGAGTAATATAAGACAGAAAATCAGTCAAGATCTATTGCAGTTTCTTCTTTAAATAGACAACTGAACAGGGTGTGTGTGTGTCGTTCTGTTTGAATGTAGGGTTCTAGATTTGAGTATGTGTGTGTACGTCTCAGATGGTGCAGGTGTCTGTGTGTGTGTGGTCCCACAGCGGAGGCGCTGGCGGTATGATGGGAGGGGGGGGGGGCTTTGAGTGAGGAGGCCTCTTGGAGAACCATCACTCACAGGGTTAATATCTGTTTCCCATCTTTTCCAAGTGGCTCTTGAGGAACTGCGGGTTTCCCCCATTTCATTTTTAAAAAGGGGGGGAAAAGGGCCTCTCTTATGAAATTACAAGTACTTGAAAAGATCTAATGTGGTCTTAATTGTCTCGCTGCATTTGACAATGGGTGTGGAGGGAAGCCATAGGGTTGTAGGGGGGTTTCTCAAGTATGTTTCAAATTACAATAGGGACTTCTACAGAAAACGGGCTCGGCTGCGTTGTGTGGCTTTGTTGTCTTGAACAGGATAAGGAGGTGCAAGTCTGGGGTCACACACTTTTTTTCTTTTTTTTTTAAATAAAATGCCTTGAATGACAAGCTTGAGTTTGGAGTTTGGCTTGATCACACACAGTTTCACTTTGTGGCAAATGTGGTGAATGCATGAATGTTTTCTTGCAGCCCAGCTTGAAAATATCTGAGGCTGTTCACACATGAAAATCAAGCATCTATCATTTTTTAAAGACCTGAAATGATCTATGTTAGTTTTACCTGGCAAAGATCTTTGAGCGTTGTCCGTCAGGCACCACAAAATCTCATTGGCAGGAGGTCCGATGGAGGGTCAAAGACACAGGATACTGCTGTCTTCATCTTGTCTTGTTTGAGTCAGTGAGCCAGGATCTGGAAAAGGTTTTTGGTTTAGTTTTTAAACAAATCCCATGTCCCCCCAGTTTACTAGTGATTTATCAAGTGATACCTAAGAACTCTATATTTGGCTGTGACCCTGGGTTGAAGGTTGCATATGTCCATAACTTGTGAGCGGTTCTATCATAAAACTGATTTTCCTCCTTTCTTAAAGAGATAAACCTATCCAGAGGTAGAAACAAAAGAGACAGTGATTAGATAAACACTAGTCTGAAATCAATAATCAATAATTTAGCAGAACATTTTTTCCTTTCTTTTTCTTTCCAGTCCTATTAATCATCTGCCGACCCCTCCTGTGACCCCTCAGGGCTTCCCTCAGGTTGGGACCCATTACAGTTGTCAACAATTCAAGACTTCTAAAACAGGTAGCAGGGATGTATTGGAGACTTTGTATGTAAGATAATACTGTTTTTGTGTGTGAAATATGGTTGATTAGTTAATGTTAGAACACATCTAAAAATTGAGAAATGAAACAACAGACTCTACATTGATTAACGACTGTTTATAACCAGGAAAAAGAGGAGAGTCTTCTTTTAGCTTCCTTCAAAAGTTGATCCCTTGCAACCAATGCGTGATTTTTCTCCAGGCAATCATGTGGAAGCCACAGAAACCAAAACCAAGGCGATCCCCAAAACTGACTGAACTGCTCGACTATGTATGACCACCCCTGTTGCCAGGTTTCTCCTTTGCCAGCTGCTGTAGCCTAATTAGCCATTTCAAGAATCACCACGCCAAAAAAGATGTGCTTCCATGTATGTGAATTTCCCTCACCAGTCATTCACTTCATGAACGTGTTTCCCACCCTCCACGACTACAAATCTGCATATGGTGCACATCTGGGCCTCTATTCAGGAACATTCCCCTGAATGTTACTGAGGTGGTTATCTGATGAGAGGAACACACAAGAAAATCTGGCAGGCCTTTTTGCTTACTGTGTGACTGACCCGATGTTGACAGAGAGACCGTTTGAGAAATAAATGTGTTTCGAACCCCAAGGAGCTCAGCCGGGTTGGTATACACAAGTGCTTTTGTTATTTTCCTGTTTAACTGTGAAAAGTGCCTCTACTGCATCATGTAGCATGAAACAAAGAGAACAGTTATACCCTCCGATTATTTTAAAACGAAATCAAGGAACAGCCTTTGGTCGACAAGGGATTTACAGCTTACAAAAATAAAGAGACAGATGCACACATACACGCACAAATGCAAACAAAATCATCTCTAATTGGATTAGGGCAGCTCTTTGGGCTGATTCACTGACCATGGAGGCCTTGTCCTCTGATAAGTAGGGATCTAACCAGCGCTGGTTGTCTGTGTACTGACCTCCACAGTCGCTGAGTGTCCACTGACACCTGACACAGCCAGCTTATTCTCCCCACTGGAGCCTAATGTCTGCTGATGGCGGAGACCACCTTCCCTTCTTTAGTTTGGGTGCAGTCGGCCGCGTACACATGGGCCAAGCAAGTCTGTCATCCTCCATCCACCCACCTCTCATTAGGACGAGACAACCTGTTTCTGTGCAAATGACTCCTGCTGTAGTCTATGCGGGTGGTGGCACAGGGGTTTCCCACTCACTGGATGATAGATAATAATTAGGCCCAGGGCTGTGCTAAAAGACCCTCAGAGTCTGGTTCGGGTTGGATTTATACAAGCATTTAACATTATGTGGCTTTAAGAACAATTTAGAAAAATTATACCCCACTGTTAGTGGTCTTAAGTTGTGGTTTTCCCCATTACATAGAGCATGTGCACAGCAAGAGCATGTAGCAGCATGAAACCTGCATGATATTAATAGTATGCACGGCAGCAAATTTGGCAGGGAGGTGGTTAACTTCAAGACCCCACCAACAGCGCTGTAGCTTTCCCATGCTTTATGCAATATACAGTATAACCTATAGCTCAATTGATTCATTATTAACAGGTTTTGAGTCTGGATTACCAACGATATATGGGTTTGATTAATTGTTCTGCTTTTAAGGGGCTCATGTGGAACAATGGTGGGTTATTTGAGTGAATGGAACAACTCAGGCTCCATTAGTTTACACCAGAGAGGTGCTGTATGAGAGGCGCGTGTTATAAAATGTCATGTTTTTTTTGTTTTACAAATGTGAGGAGCTTTTAATGATGTTTAAATGTGATTTTTCAGATATCTGCCACATTATGACAAAGTAAAAATGCCTATGAAGCGTCTAAGAGCTTCAGTGCTCCTTGATATACATGTTTTACAAGTTTCATGAGCTCCACTGGGGGTGAACACTGTTCTGCACTGTCTCTCTGCAACGGCCATAGCAATGCACATCATTTTCAGACTCATCAGATCATTCAGGACCTTGGGCCTTACAATATAAAGAGAAATCAGCGTGCACAATGTGTCTTCTCTCATTTATTCAGGCTTCTCACCATCATGGCCGTACCTTGAGCCCTCATGCGTCAGACACTCCTGACGCTAATATCTCTACAACTACTTGATAGATTGCCTTTATGTTCTGTACACACGTACACATTTCCCTCAGGATGAACTGTAATAACTTTGAGAATCCTCTAACTTTTCATCTAGTCTCATCATCAGGCCAAAACTTTTTTTGCTCAAATGCCTACAAAACTAATGGCATTCCCATCAGCCTTCACTGTACTGTACTAATTGGCAAATGTTAGAACGCTAACATGCCGAGCTGAGATGGTAAACATTATACTTGCTTAACATCAGCGAGTTAGCATTGCCATTGTGTGTAAGAAACCAGATGTAGCAGAGTTTTAGGCTTCTATTGGGCCAAGCCATTCTGCCTACCTGGGACTGTCTGATCATGAATGCACTAGTCTTCATATATACTAAACACACACTGTATATACGTCCTGCACAAGTAATAAGTAAATTTCATTGAAGTTGGAACTGCTTTTAGATGTATATTTTATGATCTTAAAGTTGATTCTGATTCTGATTCTTATATGGTTCAGTGTCATGACTAGAAATATGAAAACAAATAGCAAATGAATGTTGTGGAATAAAAAGTTAACCAGCAGTAATGCTTATCAGCTGCTTGGTGTTTGCCTCACAAGTTGGTACAAATAAAAATTCATCAAATGTAATCAAGTGCAACAAGTTTATAGTATAAAACATGATGAAAAATAATGGATTGCAGCTTTGCAGCGGTGTATGGGAGCGCAGCACGCCACAGTCAAAGCCGGGAACAGATCATCGTCAGTTGCATCAGTGCGAACAAACAGCAAATCAATCAAAACTTCACAAAGTGGATGCTCGGTCCTACTACATGTCAACAAACTAGCATCAAATGTTAAGAGTATTTTGTTGTTTGAAAAGGAGATTAATCATTTTTGCTGTTTTCGTCCTCACACATAGTTCAACAGCGAAATGTTAAATATGATCGATCTCTTTTTATCTGCACATGCTCATCTGACAGTCCCATCCAATTATGGTTAGAAAAAGCGCGGGATGATGCTCATTACGATGGGTGGAGAAGCTTTCTCTATTCCTCTCCTTCACTTTTTGACAGACGCTATAACTCATAATGTGAGCGGAAGATTGCTGCGTGTTAAATACCGAGCATAGTCTACACTCTCATTCGACTTAGCTGGTGGTCCGTCTGAATTATGGTTAAGGAAATGTTTTGTGCATGTGTGTGTTTTTAACTTTTAGAAGGACAGAGAGAACCACTCTCGACAAAGCTATCCTAAAAGCATCCATTATGTCCTGCCTCATGTGCTGTCTATGAACACCACATGTTGCTGGTCAATGGCAAGAAAAATACGACTTTCTAAATCACTTGTGGCAAGTTTACAGTACACTTCCCTCGCTGCGTGTCTGTCCTGCTCTCTCTCTCTCTCTCTGTCTGCTCTTGCACAAACACATGCATAAACACACATAAAACCACACACATACATATGCAGTTGCCAATATGAGACACCATCATTCAACTTTGCAAGTAGATGAACTGACTGTAGACGGCCGTGGACAACATTGTTGTCTTTTTTTTTATGTGTGATCAGAATCATAAAAGTGACTGCACACGCACACTCACAACTTGAACTGTCTTTATGTCATATATAAAGCCTGTCAAAACCTGTCAACAGTGAAATGAGCAACAGTTTTCTATCACTATGAATTTAAAATACGCTCTTGGATTAAAATATTCTTTAGACAAAGACTGTTGGACTAAATGAGGTAATTGAGTGAAAGGATACGTTTGGTGATATTTCTTATAGTCAACAAATCCCATGAAAGGTCCAAAATCAAGTATTGCCAAAGCCTGACATGTCTTATGTCTAATATACACACCAGTGTGTGTTGCATGGCTCTAATCACTGGATTTGCCAAAACACAAACTTGAATCAGCCTCGTTCTGACTGTAAAAAGACATATATTGTTATAGTTACAGCGTCCATGGTTCCTCCAGCTAAGAGCTTTAACTCGCTTCACTGTTCCCAGGAAAGAAAAATCCTCTCTTGCCCACAGAATAATTCAAAATTTTTGTGTTAAGCGTGCGTTCCCTCAAAATGGGAGCCAGCCCTGCTCATTAAACCAAAGAATAAAAGTTCAGGAAAACTGATAATTGTTTGGTTCAATTTTCCAGCTAAACAATGTTTTGAATCAATCATATCAAACGGAATATGTCCTCAAGAATTTGTTTGATTGGTTCCTGTTGAAAGAATCAAAGTCCACCGCTGCCACAGTCCAATATGGGATGTAAATCTATGTCGCCGTGTGTTGAAAAACCCCATCAAGAAAACTGACCCAGAAAAACCAGGCATCTTACATCCAGACATGTACATCTCCCACCAGAGGCAATTTTATCTGTTGCTAATCATTTTGGGCTTTGTTGGTGTTTCTGCCTGGTGCCTTGCTAAGACAAATACCCACTGACTGTAGACAAGTCATTCATAAAGTAAGAAAAAACAACTTCAGAGCATCCAGTGCCTGAGGTTACAGAAACAAACTAAAATCCAACGGAAACCTCAAATGCTGTCTAAAATTCTACAGTATATCTAATGTATTGTACGTCTGCAAACTGAATTTGAGATGAGGAATTTATCCCAAACCACCACTGCAGTGCCTCATGATCAAATAATAGAATAGTTAGTTTAGTTGGCCTGAGTCTGAATCTGGAAGAAGACACCACTTCCCTTTTGGTAATGTGGCTTTTTTGTGATGAAAAGTGTGAAAATAAGCAGTAATATGCAGCATTAGGTGCTTGAATGCATTCATTATCATGCGCATGAGTGTAATAATGCAAACATCTAGGGTATTGCATGCATGTAAGAAAGGCAATGTGAGTGAAGTATTACAACACTTTCAGGAGAATTTAATTTGGCACTCATTGCTACATATTTTAGTCGCTGATGAATGAATGAATTGTTGCTCTTAAGATATTCATTTACTATTTTGGACATGAAAAGAACATGCCATTAAACACTTTCCTGTTGTTCCACCAACAGAATGAAATATGCTTAGTACACGCTTGAAGAACACTGATGCTAACATTTGTGAAAGTGTGCAGCAATTCTACTTTGTTTTTTTCACTCACCCCCTCTAATCACACACATGTAGTAACCCACCACACAAGCATTCGGCAGGGATAATGTGGAAACCTTCACTACAGTCACTGCAGTAGCTCTCAGCCAAAGTGCACCGGCTAATAAGTATGGCAGCTCTTTTGTTTACTGGTCAGCTTATTTAGATCATCTTGCCCCACTGATTGCGCTTACAATTTAATGACATGTCTAGAAAGTGTTTTCTGGCAGAAGAGCAAATAAATCAAAAGTTTGCTTTTCACTGAGCTCAAAGCTCTAAGAAACTATGAACTAGAGTTGTTTCTTAGAGAAGATAAACATCTAAGCCTGTTACTGTGAAGTAATAAAACTTCATAGAATATGAATACCGTATTACAAATTGATGAGATTATGAAAGAAAGACTAAGTAGGTTTCATTATATTTATGGATTGTGGCTCAATGTGGTCATACCAGGAACAATGCATATTTCCACTGAACACAGACTGGAAAAAAAACTGTGATGAAGAGAAAATGAGGAAAAGAGCGATTGATAAAAGAGACAATGTATCCCAGCTGAGTAATATAAGTGGCAGATGAATTGAAAACAATATCCCATCCACCTCGCTTGCCAAATTCAGTTACGGATTTCAGCTTTAACCTATTGGATCCCTGGAGCTGTTTTGAAGGGAGTGAGCAGGAAAGCAAACAGTATTAATCCTCAAAAAGTTCAAAATATCCCCCTGTCATAACAAAGGATCGAGCCCTTGTTCTGCGTAAAGTCTGCAAAATAATATTAAGTGCAGATGTGAGGGAAGATGGAGGCATAAACACTGGGCCCTGTCTTTTCTAAATGTTTAAAAATGAGCCCTAATGCAGAAGGGCTGTGGGTATTTGCCCAGCTGTTGGATAAATAAGCAGAGAGATTCAAAGGCTGGATAACCTCCGCCAGTGCCCATCAAACCAAACAGATGAGAGGCCGAAGTAATCTGCTCCACTCTCAAATGGGACAACACTGACTCCAATTAGCCTTCAGTCGCAGATCCACAGGGGGAAGTGGGTGGAGATTTGAGTAATGCTGTGATCCTCCTTACATTTCACTGAATGCATTCAAAAGATAAGTGACAAAACAAACTTTTTTCTACTTTTAAAGCATTCCTTGCCTTTCACCAAGGTTTTGCAGGAATTTCATAATGCTTAATGGTTTTTTGGGGTTTCTAACTCTTCATGTAATTAAACCACAAAAGTTAATCAGTGTGGATCAGCTGTTTTCTTTACAAACACTGATGTCATGTCCATACTGTTCAGCTCGCTGCATTATCCTGCACTGTGCTAACACGCTCTCCTCGACTGGCTGTTGGTGGACAGATGAGCCGCTGCACCCTCACTCTCAAAAAGGCTTTGATGTGCAGACATAATTGGCAGCAGGATCCCTGTGGAAACATATAGGACATCTTTCAAGAGATTCGAGAAATGTTTTCACTACTGTTGAGCTCACTGGCTCTCGTTCTGTGCGAGATTGGAGGGGACGGAGTGCACAGAGCGGTAATTAAAGCGAGGTGGAAGAAGTGAGCTGACATTCATCAAGACTGAGGGGGGGGGGGGCTGATGCTGAGCTCTGCGCCAAACCAACGGTCTAATTCTTCATCTCTAGTTATTTTCTTGGCCTTTCCTCCCTCTGAAGTTTGTTTTGTCATGGTACAGCCAATTTTTTTTTTGAGCCCAATCTCATACTTCCACATTTAATCCCCACCATTGATTGTACAAATACAATTTTCAAAGTTATTATGCAATTAAATGTATGTTTTGCTGCTGGAAACTTCAAAAGGCTGTCTGTTTCTGAAGACATTGCTTGCCGCTGATGTAATAATTTCCCTGGGATATTTAAAATAAACACATTAGGCCTGAAAGAATTCAAAACTTGTCTCGGACTATAATGCTTGGCCTTTTGATTGGCATGAGGCGTGGAATGCCACTTTTCAGTGGAAACCAATGGTCGCCTTTAACAGCCTGCGTTTCCAAGCTCCCATGCAGTGTAAATTATAGGATAATAGGGTGCAGGCGATTGCAGACTCTGTTTATTCAATCCATTTCTTCACACAAGTTCCCATTGCCTTTTTCCTTCTTTCTGCTGTGTGTGTGGTGGTCCTCTGATCCGGCTGACCCTCGCCATGTGTTTTCACTTTCGGCTCTGATCTCAGCTCTGCGACCAGCGGGGAACCAAATACAAATTGAACAGTAACCATTCACAGGCCACTCTTTTTCATACCACCGTTAAACCCGCTTTGTCTTCCCCAGGAGGAGCTCGGGGATAGATGTCCCCAGTTTGGTCACGGGCCTTGAGTTTGTTCCCTTTGCAGCCTTCAGGTCTTGTTATATACATCCAACAACAATGCGGTTTACTTCTTAGTTTGTAGCGCATTTGACATCTTTTAAATCTACATCACATTTCCCCCTAAAAGAATCAACAGGCCACAAAACACAAACGAAAAATGAAAACCTTTTAACGTGCACTGACTTTTCTCTAAGCATTTAGAATGACAAGCCGAGGCCCAGAGAAAACAGTACAGAGAGGAACAAATCGCCAGTGTTTGGGTAGTGTGCTTCTTATTATTTCAGTTAAGGTGAAGTTTTCATTAGTCCCATAAGCCCCCCCCTTTGAAAGCGAGCTCTTTTTCTGTGAAACTCGCTGGACAGCAGCCGCTCGCAAGTGGCAGGGTATGTTTGTTCAGCTTTTATTGGGAGATGTGGTTTGAAGAAGTTAAAAAGAACCCTCTTGTTGTTCTTGGGGTTCATATTTTCTCTGGAGTTGCTCCACGCGCAGTGTTTGTTCCCCTGACCGAAAATGAAAAGGGTAAAACCTGAATGCAATAACTCACCTAAAGTGAAGACAAACTCTCATAAGGCTGCACGGATAATCTCCCAGATAAGGTATAAATCAAGCAGAGTGAAAACCATGAGCTGCGGGGTTTTATTGAAGGTGGTTGCCAGAATTTGTGTTTAGACAGTTTAGCTTCATGCTTTAAATACCCAGATAAGACTTACTGACCAATTTAGCACCCTAACATAATATAATCCACAAACCTCAGCAAAGACTTACACCAAAGCCAGGATGTTTGATCAAATGATATGGAGCTAATAAAATCTGCAGATTATTACAGTGATATCAGTCACAACAGGGCATACTAATATGCTGCAACCAAATGCTTCAAACATACTTACATATGTGTTAGTAATTTGATTTTCAATAACCAGGATTCTCCCTCGGAGTCTCTTTATTAGAGTAAAAACACACTCATCACCTGTTTCACATTAAAGTTTCACGCATGCAGCCCCAACCCCTAGTATCTTGTAAACTCTGCTTCGTTTACTTAGCCTGGCTTTCATTGCGGCCATTTTGCATGGTTTACCTTTGTTTAGTTTATTAACCCAGGGGGTTACTTAACCTAAACATCACAGTTGAATGTGACGGCTTTGGGTTTCAACATTTTAACAAAAGTCTTTTTTTTTTTACACTGTTGCAAGTGAGGGTGAGGATGGTTGAGTTTATGATCCATACTGACAAATGGTTACGGTTGTCAAGTGGGAATCTGGTTGGTGGATGACATATTAAAGATTCTTGAAATGTTTCTCTGCAAATGTTTAAGATGTGAGGCACAGATCTCACTTTAAGAACGTGTTTGGTTTGACCTTTAATGTCAAATGTCTTGCATACAATTCTGCTTTGTGTGAAAGTCTTAAAACCCAATTTTCTCCATTAAGCTAGACGTTAGATACTTTTCTCAAGACTGACGAAAATATATCTCAGGCTGCATCAGCTTCAACAGCACATGTCTGAAACTCCCAGGGGACATTTCTTAAATAAATACAGGCTCAGAGCAGCATTAGAGAGAAGGAAAGCCTAAAAGAACCTGTGCACGCACTGAAAAGCGAGTGAGGTTGTCCTCATTTGCGAAACCAAAAATATCCCCAGTGTGAGGACCAGCTCCACGGCTGATGGCTGGTGCTCGGTTCCCATGCTCCAGCATTGTGTCTCTTCCAGCTGCAGCCAGGGAAAATGGGGGAGGCACACTCATGGGTGGTCTGCCCCACATGGTCCCACACTCTGCGGTTTGCGCCCTACATCTGATAGCAGTGGCTCTCAGCTGGGGCGCGCACAGCTCACATTCTCTGTGCCATTTTACTGCAACAATCTCGAGCTCCAGGAGGAGGCTGGAACTGTTTACAGTGCAATATCTTCATCAGAGCGGCACACTGCACAGCTGGCCTCCCATACACCAACACCAACTTTTCCTCACCAAAGGATGTTGTAAAATTCTTCTCTGAGGACTTTTACCATTAATCAGACAGATAATGGTTCTTAGTGATTAGAACTTTTATCTTTTTATCCACTTACCCCTGCATGCTGCTTTTCAAATAATACTTCTAGTAATCGACACTTTTATCTACTTTTATCATGCTCAGTTAAGTGAGCATTAACTACTTGTGCTGCACCATAACCATTACGCTGTGCACATTTGGCTTAAAGAGACTCTCACACGCCCTTGCTATGGGGGTAAAATCGATCATTTCTCAGCCAGAAGGTTTTGCAATGTTCACACAAATCACGCTGAAATTTCAATCGTGAATGCCATACAGTCTAGTTAATATGTGAGGGGGCTGTTAGATCATTTATGTTGAAGTGGATTTATCCTCAAGCCCACAAATACCACATTTTATTGACTTTCATACGCTGGCAATCTGATCTGAAGTACAGGAGCACAATTAGCTTCATAATAACATTTTATGGAAATAATCGATATGGAGCGCAGCAGGGATTTTGGTCAGTGCTTCAAGTGTGGTCCTCTGTACTCTGCACACAGCGAGACTATGTAAGTTCTCATGAGCAGAGAAGCCAACACATTGCAATCATCTTTTAACCGAACCACACACATGTGAACATGAATATCTCTATTTTGTATTTTCTGTCTCTGTCTAGAAAACGGGGAATATGATGGCAGTGAATGGTGAATGGCAGCTGCATACGTGCAGTTTTGTCTTCAGCAGTCAAAATTGCACATTGTCTGACTTAAACTTGTATTGCTGCATGTCAGTTGGACCCATTTCACCTTTTGAGCTTCAGTAAAACATAGATAGCCTCTTTTATTTCATATATTTCAATTTTTATGAACAGTTCAGACATAATAATGTGTTGTAAAATGCCAGTGCTGATTTCATACAGGCTACAATCAAGTTTTTTATATATATATATATATATATCTATAACTTTTATTGTGATTGAAATCTGTTGCATCTAAAGTCATGTTGGTGGGTTATATACCAGTTAGAAATATGTCACTGATGACTGTGGTGTGTGGTAGGCTAAATCCAGGTCTACTACCCATCAAAGTAGGTGCCTAAAAACCCAGACTGACACTCTCTCATGGGAGAATGTGATCTATAGCTATGGCGAAGGGGGTGATGCTGTACATGTAAAAAAAAAAGTTGAGAAAATCCAGATGCAACTTTAATTTAGCCAAGTGTTTTCCCATTGAGTGTACATGTGTGTAGCGGATGGATGGTTATAAATTCTTCTACTTCAGAAGCTGTTTTTCGAATATTTTACGCACAACGTGTGATGGCGTGTGTGAAAAAGTGATATGATTTGATCTGCACTGCGACGGTAATGAAGAGGAGGATGTTTCAGAGCCAAAAGATGACAGAGTTGATGATCAACATTGTGAGGTTTCCAGGAAAGAGCATTAATAGGAAGACTGAACCCCCACCTCTACTGTATCTGATAGAAACTGAATGAGGTTGCAACTTGACACGAGTCGAGTGTAATACTCTATGTAAGCAGAAGGGATCCTGGGCCTACAATACGTATGACAACAAAATTCACATTATCAAATCAGCATCAGCAATATGGACGGGAGGTTTAGCACCATGTTGCACAACAAGTTGTATTAGTGTCAAACAAAGTAGATCAGAGAACCAACAATAAAAATGTCTTCAGTACCATCTGTTGCTGTTGTGAAAAAAAAAAAAATCTAAGCTGAACCCTCCAGAATCCAGTCAACCAACGGAAACAAGCGGCATGTGTTGTCAAGCAACACAACAGGGCTACCATGTCTCCCCATGAGGACAGTGAAAGCATCACCACGTGTGTTAAATCAAGCCCACGCATTAATTCTGCTCGTCACATGGAGAGAAGGCTAATTGTAAGGAGCAGGAATAATGAACACCATACAAAACAATATGAAATTAATCAGGTGGATGTTTGTGATCAGATGAACGTTAAGTCTTATTTTAACTGAGTTGTTTAGTCTTGTCTGGTGCTGAGGAGTTCATGTTTTTTAATCTGATCATACTACAAAATACCAATATACCTTCTTGTTTAATAAAGCCAACAACATGTAGGATGTAGTTCTTGTTTCATATAATAATCATGTTGTAAAAACCTCTTGACGACACATACGCCCCACATGCACATATGCACTTAGTAAATGCTGTGCTTTTACAATACATCTAAATCCAACAGTCTGAAATAAATCAAAAGGGATTTTATTAATAGTTATTGTGTTTGTAAACAGTCATTTCCTCTCCCCCCTCAGCTTCTTCTCTACTGTAACTTTGAACATATCGCTACAAAGAAAACCATAATTAAAGGGACATGCTGAGAGGGCTTCTTAAAAGATTAAATAATGAAGCAGCAGGGAATAAGGCCTCGCACTTGCTGACAGACTAATAAATATCTTCAGCCATGAAAGATGAAATGTTGGCATTGTTAGTGGCAGATTCACATGTAAACAACACTGCTTGGATTACATTTCTCTGCCTCCACTTCAGTCAACTCATCACCAATGCAAGTGCAATGAAATACAACCTCTACTACTTGACTCATCTAATACCAGGCTCATTTTGTTACGGTAACATTTGTAATATTTGTTTTTTTGTTCCAAAATGACACCTTGATAAAAGAAGGTCACTTTTTCTTGCAAAGCAAGAATGAGTAGAGTCTTTAGGATCGTGGGAAACTGAAGTGTTTGGGTGACAATGTGTTCAAACTTATAACACTGTCTCTTCTACATCTGATAATGATCAACAGATTTTCCGAAAATTGGTATTCACCATTTGGGAATATAACTCTTCCTTTCCTTGTGTAGTCTGGACACCATGGAAACTCTGAAGAGTATCAGTTTCCTTTGTATTTTTCCTGTCTTATCGTACTTGAACTCTCAGCAGTGATTTTTACGACAGGCTGAAAGGTGAATCCTAAGATGTTGCAGCTGATGCAGATGATTTTGGAAGGGAAAGTGGCAATTAGCTCGTCTTTCATCCTGGAAGATTTCTGCACTTATCACTTAAATCTGTCCACAGTCTTCAATTCGCTGGCAAACACACAAAAGAGCTTCACATGTGGGTTTAGAGTACGTGGATTTATAACATGATCAGACAGTGTACGTTAACCTCGTGAACTCCTGACTTTCCAGTTACAGTTTCCCTTGTGTTTCTTACATTTTTGAAATAAAAAAGTCACACTTACTTATTGCTTAAGGCACTGTACTATATTTGTGTAAATGTGTGTATTTATGGATGTGTGTGAGGTGGCTGGGGCACACTGTTTATGTGTGTTTGTCAGAGGAAGCTTTGTTTCTGGGCGTGTGTGGGGCGGGCGTGTTTGATTTCAAAGTACGGCAAATGAAACCTAAAACTCGTGAAAAGCTGACAAAACATACCGATCCCAGGTGGTTAATGGGCCGGGAGAAATGACCAGTTGACCAGCATCATAGACGACCTCATTCTGAGGTGCCCCCTGCGCCAGCCGACCCCCATCTGCTAGATATTACACCTCGAAACTCTTCTGTTTGTCCACCATGTGTAACAGATGGGTGGTCTTGTGATATCACATCTCTGGATGACACCTTTGCCCGTGTTCTCTTCCTCACTATCACAACAGTCTTAAACATAGGAGACTGCAGTGTGCCAAGTCTGATGTGAGACAGGCAATGACAACCTGCTCATTACAGCGCCATGCCAGTCACTGGCGAGGTCTTTTATATTTATTCAAAATACCACTGCAACTCTTTAATCGCCCCTTCTCGCCCAGATGCCTCAGGAAGACACAAAAAGAAGAGCATGTCTGATTGAGAAAGAAATCTGCGCTCAGGGTGCCGACGTGAGAAAGTTCCAGGTGTCAGGGGTGAGAGGTTGAAGGTCCCAGTAGTGTGGGTGGTTCTGATGAAGCCCTGTTAGCAGTTAATGAGGGCTGAACAGACACACTGATCACCCCTTGTAATTTGCAGGGGGCTAATCGCTGAATATTCCCTTTGACAAGAGAGATTACACGCAGGGCCAGAGGCTGGACAATGGAGATTTGCCATGTAATGTCTCCACTATAGACTCAGAACACAAAAAAAGGGTGGATCAGACCGTAGGAGAGAGGAATTAAAGGGGGGTAAGGCAAGGGGGGGGGGTTGATGTGACATCGGCCAAGAAGTACCACCTTTGGGACAATGTGAAGATGGGGAGGGGGCGGTGGGACGGAAAAGGGGTGGGGCAGGGAGACATAACAGCACAAAGCTCTGCATCACATGGGTCAGCTATGACCTTTGTGGATGACTGTGTGTGGAGTATTGTGATTGGCTGAAATGAGACAAGAATGCTCCCTTTTGGTTTGTTCCATGCTTTAAAGCGGCTATAATCAATATGTTTTTTTTACTACCAGTGGATCACATGACTACGTGTACGTGAAAGAGGTCATGAAAAAACCCACAGACAATTATCGCCCCGCTCTGCAGCACCCAGATCTACAGATTTTATGCCGTCTTTAACTCATTGTTTTGCTTCTGGCAACCTCAGTGTTTTGGGTTATTCTCACCGCTCTCATCAGCATCGTTTTCAGCCGCAACAGGCAGCTGTTTTCAGCAAAACAGCTCAAATAAACCTTTTGTTTGGCATCAAATGGCAGACAGGCAAGGTTAGCAAGCAACTGGTGAACTTAAAGAGAATTTTTTGAGGCGTCCAATCAGTGCTGTTGGTAAATGTAATCAAATGAAGCAATAAACACATCAGTCCATGTTATAATGACCAAGAGAGCTGCAGTCTGATGTTCTTCCACCAGCACCGTCACTTGATGTAACAGGTGTCCCAGAGGAATTACAGGCTACGTGAACTTGGATTTCTAGTCTGGTCAGCCAGTGGATGATGCCAGTACTTCCATGTTTGGTTCACCTGTATAAGCTGTTATCTGTGTTTATGCACATCATGTCTATCTTAGGTTCACCTTTCCTGTCTATGCTAGATTCTCCATTCTCCAGCCTGCTCTGCTGCAATGATTTTTGGCGTGGGCAGTTTTTGTTTGATGCGTTCACTGACGCCACACTCAAGAGAGCAGAGCAGAGAGACTTTGGGAGTTGGTCGTTGTGCAATGCATCCTGGTACATGTAAAAAACTCAGGGAAACTCAGCTTTCTTTCAAATTGACTACATTTACCAAAAAATGACAGATTGGACATCCATATAAACACTGGCAACATTTCCCTTTAATAACAGAGCAGCTAAATGTCCTCCATATATCCTTCAGATGTTACTGGAGACCACAAACAGACCTAAAAGAAGGTGAGTGATAATAATAAGATGATAAGTCAATATTTTATTCACAGCTTTTTTACTGCCCCCCAATTGGCCAAAAAATCAGTTCATGCAGATTTAAGATTAAAAAAAGGAGTTTATCGGGATTGAAATGAGGATTTTTTTTCTCACATTTTCAGTAAATAATCTGTTGGTTTCAAAGTGTTTATCAACCACTTGCTCCATGAATGTCACTCTGGCTCTGTAAGGACGACCCGAGGAAACGACTGAAGTCTGAAATCATCAAGCACATGGAAAGCTCATAAGTCAATGAGGCAGGACTCGCTTTAGTGGTTTCCAGTGATATAGATGACTTTTACAGAGGCCAAGTTATTCCACACAAAAAGAAGCATGCGCTCTTACATGTGTGAATGTACTATATATACTTAACTCGGTGGTCCGTGTGATGTACATTACATTTACAGACTTATGTTGTGGACTTCCATGCTGACTTTCTTGTACTTTTGAGATGGGAAAGTGCAATGAGTGATAATAATCCCTCTACAAAGGATTTCAAGAAATCTGTCATCAAATACTAAACAAACTAGTTTTTGCTTTACACATACAATATAAAGATTTTGGTCACCTGTCGTGCGTAACAGTGGAACAAGTATTGATTTGAATACTTTAAACAAGATTTGGCATATTAAGACACGTGCATGCATGTATTGATATTCAGCAGGTTTGTTCTCTCTGCTCCCTGAAAGACGAGCATTGTCAAGAAAAGCTATTATGGGGCGACATCAATCTAAATATAAAAAACTAGCCTGGATTTATTTTGCCTCTGTGTGCAGTACCATTGAAATGAACTGATTTCACCACAGAATTTTGTTTTTTTACATGCTACATGATAAAACATCTTTAAAAACAATAAACCACCTTGGCAGAGAGCATTTCCAGGACAGTGAGGGACAACATGTGACAGAGGTCAGGCTAAAGGAGGCTAAACCAGACGCCATATTCTTTTGAATCAGAAGAAAGTGACATACAAACCTGTGACTGCTGTTCTGTATTATCTACAGTGACCAGTTACTTTAACTCATGTGTTGTCTCCTCTTTTGTTTTCTTCCTCCCCCTGACATCCTTTGTGTCACTCATACTTGAGACGTGTGGCTTTTTGTTTTGCCAAAACATCCTTTGGGTTTGGCATGCAATGCGAAACCAAAGGATGCATGCAACATGTTACACAGGATTTTCTTTTTTTTTTTTTTTTTTTCCATCGCAGTGCTTTAGAAGCCTGCAAGGACCACCAAAGATGTCAGCTTCAAACTTAAATTAATTATAATCTGGAGGATGATCCAATTCGTCTGACATCAACTGCATGTTTTTCTTCCTCTGTTATGTGTGTGTGCATTTACTTTCATGCGCTGTTTCACATATCTTCACATATCTTCACATGCACTAAAGAGAACTTGAATCCCAAAGGCTCAGTGATGGTCATGGGAATCTGAAGCTGCACATTGAATGTAAACTCCCAGTGGCAGTCTGATGAGAGTCCTTCGGCTCTGAACATGTACAGTATAATTTGTGAAGTTGGGGGCCTGTCATTGGCACTTCAGAGGAAATGCTACTCTGTCTCACGCACAGTTTCAGGGTAAAAAGATGAAACATGAGGTGCCAGGAGGGAGAACAGGGTGAACATATACTGAAGACTTAAAGGTGAAGATCTTTTGCCTTGAATTAACAGCTGAAGTTTTGAAAGCCCAGTGCATATAAAAGCCTGCCATCAACACATATAATCTCTTAGCTGAGCCCATTGAAAGCTGGGTCCCAGGGGTTAATTCTCCCATCACTCCATGTTTGAATCAACTCCTGACTCACATTGAGATGAAAGCCACAGAGTCCCAGGACCGAGCCTGGACTCCGAAGGCCCGCTGATTCTGGACGACTGGAGCGGATTATTGCATGTTCGTCTCGTCAGACCTCCATCGGGACAGGGAAACTGAAAAGAAAAACAATAATTAGAGATAATTGCTTGTGTCCAAACACGAGCGTTAAAGCCCTCCTCCCTCCCATCTCCTTTCGTAGTATGTGAGGTGGAATGAAAGGGACACCCCCCTGTTTTGACAGCTGGGCAGGCGAACATAATTTGTGACAGCTGAACTGAAACGTCTTTAACCGCAGGGACAGACACAGGGAGAGGAGGATTTGAGCTGAGGGAGAAATGGTGAGAGAGAGAGGGAAGATCAGAAGGAGAGGTCCTGCCCAAAAGAAAGGAAGAAGATGTCGGAGAAGAAAAAGAGACAGAGGAGAATGGGGTAGAAGTGATTGCCGTGTACAGGGGTGGGATTTCAGGGATGAGGGAGGTTAAAAGGGGGAAAATTAGTCACAGACCATAAACTTTGAAGAGAGGTAGAATTTAAAATAAGCCCAAAAAAAAGACTGGACTAGAGACGGCTTAACATCAAATGCATGCAAGTGGAAATAAGGAGAATATTTAAACAACAGAGCTCGGCTGAACATGGTGTCATGCCAGGTTTGACACATTGGGTTAATTTGCTGCTCCCTGGAGGTGACCCTTGAACCCCTGGGACACGGGGTCGAATTGAACTCAAAGTGAGACAGCCAAAATCATGTTAGTCTGAGGAGCCGGGTCATGGGTCACTGCTGAGATTCTCGGTATATAGGCCAAAACAAGGACCATATGTGGACGGAAACACATTTGAAACAAAAATAAGTCCTGATTTTCCGTCCTCACTCTAAACCGGCCCTTCTTTTTCTCCTTCACTGCTCCTCCCGCCCCCAAGACATCTCGACCCACCACAGACTCTCTGCCCTAATTCAATAAAGTCATAAATACCACCGTAACAGCAAATTGACATAATGTTGGCTGCGTGCCCTTTAAATTGTCAGTGACAGAAGTTTTCCCAGAGGTGAAATATTAATACAAACACAGGATTTCTTTTCCAAAATACCCAGCTCCCAAATTCTCCCATGTTTACTTTTCTCCTTGCTCCTAATTTCTGTTAGTGTGAAATGTTATACTTACTGTTGTATTCACTGACAGGGGAGGAATGGAAACCTGGGAGCATGGAGAGTAATCCTTGTGGGGCTTCACTCAGCCAAATAAGTAAGTCTCTGTCCTTTCACTTTCACTTCACCGGACCAGGAAAGCTCTTTTCACCATCTGGGGAGTTTGAGAAAATCACAGATTTATCACCATTCAAACAGTAAATAAACTGACCATTAATAATCTCTCACTATTTGCTTTGTGTCACAGTTTATTTCACTGCTGCAGCAAATAGAAATGAGATATTATTTCTCTCAAAATATTTTCAGTGTCACATATTTGTATTAAAATGCTGTCTTTAGTGTGCCCAGCTTTTGATGGAGTGCAAAAGTGTAATTTCAAAGTAGTTCACCATCATCAGCTTGGTAATTAGTAAGAAAAAGGCTCAAACATGGGCGGAAAGTTCATATAAGAATGAGATTGTGAGGATTAATGCTGTTATTTTTGTAAATTGTCAGCAGGTTTAAGATTTAAAGTTACATTAGATTTAATACAGCAGATTTGTTCCTCTCCCACCTGGAAACCACTTTTATTTTTGTTTGAAAATACTGAAAATCTGATCTATCTATATGATAGATAGAGTCCTCTGCTAAATATGTTATTCATCATCATTTAGGATGTGCTTATTACATTACCTCACTACATTTATTTATCACCAGATAAGATAAGACAAGATAAGACTTTATCACTAGGTGAAATTCCAAAGTTACAGCAACGCATAGACAGGCTGTTATTTTAGAGGTAATGAATAATACGAATAAAATAGGAAAATAAAGAAATTAGAGTGAAGACATTAATGCAAAGAAAAACATGTTTACAATAAATACATTACTATATTTAAATATGAAAGTGAATTGTGTAAATATCTATATGAAAAAAGTCTAGTAGTAGAACTCTGACAGCCAAGATGTGTTAACTATGTATATGTTTAAAGATTATGAGTAAATAAGTAGAGGAACTACAATACACATAATCATATACTAAAGTAAATACTATTATAAACAATAAATATGCAGTATAACAAATATAAAACAGAGAATACCATGATACAGCACATAGTATAATAAAATAAATTAGTGATAAAGGATTATTATATAATGATGTAAGTAAAATCATTCACTGTAAAGTAGTGATATAGATGTTATCAGTTTTTAATGCTACTACTCCCTAATAATGATACTGTTAATATATTTAATAGGGGACAAGTTGCATGTCTGTTTTTGAAGACACTTATTAGTTTCTGGAGGAATAATTAGGGAGGGTTAGATCTAATATAGATTTTTTATTTTTTTTTGTTAAATCTTGATCCAAAATTTTAAAATCTTGATACATTTTACTTCTGTTTACTTGATTCAGTCTCTGAAATATGCCTCCAAGAGATATATCACTGTTTCTACAGTCACACATAGTGATGCTGGTCGTTTCTCCAGATTTTCCACAGAATTTCCATAAATAAACATATTACACTGCATTTTGCTTTCAAATTTGAACTCATCTCCACTGTTCATCTTATTGACACTACCAATTTGGCTCAAGTCCCCATTGAATTTTTAGTGATTTAGTGTCGTCACGCAGTGTAATCTGAATAAAGTTTTAAGTAAGAATGTCACAAAGTTCTCTAAAAAGAAAGGAAAATCTAAACAGATTTTAAGTCCAAAGGGAGAGAGTTGTTTTTTTTTTAAGTTTTTTTTTAATTTTGTTATTTTTTCAAAAAGTACTGCAGCAGCAGATTTTCATGACACGATAATCTCAACTCAAGGTCCACTTACTGTTTTTTTCTGAAGCTTCTCTCCTTAACAAATGAGCAAACATTGTAACATTGTAACATTCAATAAAGACTTTAAAATAAACAAACTGAATATAAACTGTAAAGCTAAAATGCAATGATGAATGAGAAATAAATTAAAAAGAAAAAAAAAAAAAACACCTCTGTGGTACTTTTTATCGTGCGGAGTTACACAACCCTGAAAGTTCATTGTGGGATACAGACAACTTTGTCTGCTTTTGTCAATGAAATCTACTGTATAATATCCCACATTTAAAGCTTCGTACTTGTTAAAGTCATATACAATTCTCATTGGAGCTTGAGCCACTTATCATATACAAAATGAAATACTCTTTTTCCACATGACATGTCCCCCTGCGGTTTGACAAAGCACTGACCCTTACAGAAGACACATGTAATTGCACTCAATATACAGTTAAATACACCGTGGTTGCCCCCATAACACATATATGGTTATTTCCAATATCGCAGCAGATGACGCTGACCTCCCTGTGCCCCCCCTGAATGAGCTGAACACCTGCTCTCTGAGGTGAGCCGGAGAGGGAGTTCGGCCATAAAAATAGAGAGGGGAAAGTTATTAGGGGGAGGGGGGAGGTGGGGCTGAGACGGCGAGAGGGAGATGACTTTATCATGGCTACATGCAGTCGTTGGCTTACAGTCAATAAAAAAAGGAAAAATGACTTCAGTGCAGCTGATAGTTTCGCCACATTAGATCTGAAAACCAGTGGCAGTCATCTCAGCCTCTATCTCAAAAAGTGTGTGTGTGTGTGTGTGTGTGATTGTGTGTGAGTGAGTGTGTGTGTGTGAGTTTTCCAGCCAAGTTGGGTTTGCGTATGTAAGCATGCACCTACCTGTACGTTTGTGTGATCATGTGTTGTATGTTAGAGAAAAACACAATTGTGTTCTTCGATGGCTGTGTGTGTGTGTGTGTGTGTGTGTGTGTGCGTGCGTGTGTGTGTGTGTGTGTGGAGGATGAGTATGTAAATGGGTTATTATGCTGAGGAGGTCTGCAAATCATTTCCTGTGGGCTGACTATTTATCAGATTCCCTTGAGGTTTAGATGCTCCTCTCACAAACGTGTCTGCTTGTGTTTGAGCGTCTTTGTGTGTTTGAGGAAAACAGCAGAAGGGAGACAAAAAAAAAACGAGACGAAAGATTAAACGAGTTTGTTCCCTGCATTTTAAGGATTAAAAAAAGCTGATAATTTGTATTTTTCACCACCTTCACCACCAGTAGACGCACAATAAAAAGTGCGAGGACTTTAATCTGAAAGTGACAAACAAGTCGAATCAGTTTCAGAGTGACTGTACCAAAACAGAAAACACTGAATGCATGTGTGCAGTGTGTGAGCCTCTGGGTGCATGTGAGTTCACTTCACATGTGTGTGTGTGTGTGTGTGTGTGTGTGTGCGTGTGCAGCCAGTAAACTCCCTCTACCTTCCCTGCACAGACACAGACCTGCTCACTGGGTGGTGACACTGCTGGCGAGGGAACTGAAAACTGCAAACGACAAAAGCTGGAACAACAGGAAGATAATTCAGATTTGATTGGTTTCACGTGTTCTTTATAAACAACAAAGTTTTCCTGTGCCTGCAGCATGTTTTCCTGCAAACATGGAATCCATTTGTCCCCTGTCTTCATGCCCTGTAGTTGCAACAGACTCTTATGTAGCAACACACACAGACACACACACACACACACACAGTGAAATGAAAGCAGGCGCACAGAGCGAGCCCACCACTGTGGCACTGGGGATCTTTTGATATACGGTCAGGAACTTATTTTGAAAACAGCCACTTTCAGCTGCTAAAAATAATCATGAAGGGACTCTGAGACGAAAATGTGAATGAGGCTCACCAGATCTGCCTCTCCCGTCAAAATAGCCAGAATGTCCCGACGGAAGATTGTCCCCTTTTATGTCATTGTAATGAAAAGTTTTCCTCAAGTGCAGCCAGTTCCACACATGCATCTAAAGGGTCAGTCAACTCAAATAGAAGAAAAGATGTTTGTTTTTTTAAGTTTGGGTTTTATTTGTCCGGGTTTTGAGACGTACGTGTCTGAGTGGACGTAAATGGAGCTTTGTTTGTGGTATTCACATTAATGGGAAAACAATAGTTTTAGTAGTTTAGGGTCATAAGACAATTATCTAGGTTCAACATTTAAGGAGATTAATAAAATAATCTATATAAAACTATGTTCTTTTCTATATTTTTTTAAATTTTGCTTCTTTTTTGCCCCTAAGGTCTCTAAATATTCTTCAGATTAATTAATCTGAGAAGAGACAACATGATGCTCACAATATATACGCATGCAACCTGTGATGAGAGGTCACAGTTGGTTTGTATTATGACGTCAAAGGCAAAAACAGGTTGGGAACCGCTGCCTATTTTTGTATCTTGGATAAACCTTTGATGGAAGCTCAGTTACGTAACAAATGTGTAACTGAAAAAGTTTACTGCTGATAATTCACTTAATAAGTCAGTTGGTTCACTGGCAATTAAGAAATAATTAACCTCCTAACAAACAGAAGTCATTAGTGGACCGTTCATTAGAGGCTGATGCAGCCAAACACTATTCAAACCTTCACTTTAAATTCTAGCTGAGTTTCCAAAGACTCATAGAAATAAGTCAGGCTACATGTGACAAGACATCTACTATATTTCTCTTTTAAGGAAAATACTGCAGGCTTAAGAGTCTCTCAGTGTAAACCTCAAATGGCTCCAGTGAAGACAAGATCAAATAGAATATATGAAACAGTCAGACAGTGTGAAATAAGATAATTTGAGCTCAACACGGTGGAACAAAATGGGGAAATGCTGTGTCATATGGTTAAATGAATATTTCTGATTGAAAGGTTGAAAAATCGCTGAAACAAACATGTTTTTTTCCAAGTTTGTCTGCACTGTCAGATATGTGTCGCAGCTTTTAGTCTGTCAAAACAACGCTTCTTGTTGAGTGCAATGTTATCGCAGAATATCCACACAATGAGCTCAAGTTACAGCCTAAACACCAACCTCAGCTGTTTGTGAGTAGCAGAGACCAAGCCCTCCCGGTCTTATTAGCATGCACCATATGGGAGTGTGGTGGTGTAACAATGCAAACACAATGGCTCTGTCCACCCACTGCCAGCATGTAGAGTAAGGTCAGCGCTAATTACACCAGTCTAATCATGATTTCCAGGGATTATCTGACCCTTTGGTATTTTTGATTTCAAAAGGAAAATGCCATCTCAGATGTAGTTTCCAAATCCGTCCACAAATGTTTAGCTGGGAGCACATGTGGTTTAGTGAGAGGGCCTCCAGCTCAGGCCCTCCTGCACAATCAAACCACTTTAGTGGCCTCACAATACACGCTCATCCTGGAAAACACGTGACAAAAAAACACAGACTGAGTAAGAGTTGGTCCAGTCCTGCAGAGATGAATAAATAAAGAAAAACACCTGTTGCCTCCAGGGAGAGCTTTAATGTTATGGACTAAACTCGTGGACTCTCTGGAGTCTATTTCTAAGTGGCAGAGTTAATTTATCCAGCTCGTTATAGAAATCATCATGTATTAGGACATATTATGGGCTGCCAAATAATTTCAACAAGCCCAATTTTGTATATAATTATAAATAAATGAGTGTTGTTGCCGTGTTGCTTTAAAGGAGCTCCAGCTGGAAATGATAAAATGTTTTCCCTTATTATTAACCACAAAAATTACTGATAATAATCTATTCATAACCTTAAAACACACATAAGGACTCACGTTCTCGTGGGATTTTGTTGCTGAATATTTCCACTTTCCCTCCCTCTCTTTTATTTAGGAGTTGTTATCGTTCAGCATGTTCCGTAATACTTTCAGAAATCGCCTCCAATGCTCCAAAATGGTGAAATAATGGGCCTTGTCGGCCACCCGCATTTTACTGTGCTGTAAAAATAATGAAAGTCATATTGCGCTGCGGTTTTAAATGTGCACAGGCACACGGCACAAGTCTGACGGAGGTCCTGAGATGTTTTCTGCTTTGCAACCAATTTTCAGTTTTCGACATGTTTTTTAGAAAGTTGCTTGGCGTGCGCGTGCTTTTTTGGAGCAAAGCCGACGGTTCATTTGAAGGGGATTTGAGCAAGTGTTTGGAAAAAAATGATATTTTCAGCCACGGAGTGAGCATCTACAGTGACATGTCACCTCTCCTGCACAAAACAAGTCTAAACTTTGATTTCCTATACCAGTGAGATTCAGTCTGCGAGTCACGAAGCATCAGTGAAAACACAGAACACACTTGTGGAGAATATAGTCCCAGGCGTCAAATATACATTTGCCTCGATTGTAATTTTTTTCTACAGTTCTGTCATTTTGAGAGCAGAACCGGTGGAGGAGCGTTCAAGTCAAAGAAATAAATCAACAAATGAAGTTGAAATAAAGTTTTTTTCCCCCCAAAGGTCTCATTATTCAACTG
Organism: Pempheris klunzingeri; assembly: GCF_042242105.1. Taxonomy (NCBI): domain Eukaryota; kingdom Metazoa; phylum Chordata; class Actinopteri; order Acropomatiformes; family Pempheridae; genus Pempheris; species Pempheris klunzingeri. The sequence continues at coordinate 18,429,938 of NC_092030.1, forward strand.
AGTCTCAAAGTAATTTGATTAAATAAGATGTTTATTAATAGATGAATAAAAACAGTGATGTTTTATTGTTGTTTATTCATTATTCTTTAGGACTTTATGACATGATCCGGTTTTTAAAACGTCACCTGCTGCTGCTGCATACAGACGTGTTTCTGTGCTTCAACTTCACATTATTTATTTATTATTTATTGTTTCAGGCACGTTTTATTCGCGTGGTACCTAAAGTTCTGCACTAAGACAGAGAAGAAGAGACGCATCTAAAAAAAAAAAAAAAAAAAAAAAAGTAAACGACAACAGGGCAGAAACAGGCTGAAGTTGAATAAAAGCTACAATAAATTTCATCAATTTATAATCATTTTTTAAAAATTATTATTATTACTATAGAATTCCTTAATCCCGGGATAAAAACCTGACATGACCCTTGAATGAAGGTGTATTGATTTGCTCAGTGTTTCTGCCCCCGTGTGGTGCAGACACACTTGTGTTTATCTTGCAAACACAACCCTCCTCAGTAAACTATTACATGTAAGTGAAAGATTGTGCAGGAACACTGGAAATAGACGAGTAGTATAGCAGAAGTACAGTACTTTAACTTTCATGGCATTTTTAAACACCACACAGAAATATAAGAAATGCTGACAATATGTGAACAATTACAATTAAATGCTGAATGGCCATTATGACTTTTCCCTCTTTTGATGTTAATTTTCTCCCACTGTTAAAAAAAATCCCTTTTTCAAAGTATCTCTAAATCATAAATGATGCCCAGATTTGTTTCAGGCAATAGTGACTGACTGCATTTGGTTTGTGCAGCTGTTGAGAGACAACAAACACTGGATAAATGTGCATTTTTTTATGCAGAATATAAATTTAGTATCTTTAAGTCTCCAAAACCTTAGAGCCCTCAGATAGAGCCGAGCTTGTCCATAAATCTCCATTTTAATGATGTTTTTTGACTTTGATTATATGACTTCATCCATAATTATTGTGGTGACGCTACATGATAACAGCTGCGAGAGGAAAGTGAAACATAAGTGAAGTTACTTTTGTGCTGCTGTGAAATGAAACATCAGGGACACTGAAGTTTGTTCTGCAGGACATCTTGTCATATCACTTTGACGTTGAACCTTCTAACAAGAAAGAGGAAGAGTGTGTTGGCTGCGACAGACATGATGCCAGAGTCACAGGAGGACTGTGTATGTGAAAGGAAGGGTAGATGTCTTCACATGAAGGAGGACGTGAGCAGGTAGAGCCGCTCTCGTCACCACGTCCTCTGTCTTCTCAGTCCTACAAGGAATCAAACAAGAGATCTCAGGCAGCCTGAGTTTGAGAGAACGCCTGGCTAATATCCAAATGTTTACAGGCCCAATTGGTTACGCTCAAAGCAAATGTTAGGAAGCCGATTGCCCTTTAAAAGAAAACACTGAGGTTGAGCAATTTCTCCCTTGATCGTTCCTCTATTTGGCATTAACCACTGGAAACATACTGAAACAGGTCAGAAGTTGTGACAACATAAGTGAGAGCTGGTGAGCGGAGCATGTGTTCATATGATCAGGGCAGCAGTTTATAGTTATCCTAGGTTAACTGTATTATTCCTGCTGTCTGATTTTATTAAAGTGAATTACTTTCCTGGAAACCTGCTGGGAGTAATTGTCTAAAAGCAATAAAAGAAAGTGAAAACTTGTAACTTTCCACTAACGGAATGCAGCTTTGTGTTTAGCAGGACATCTGTCCGATGATATTTGATTGGATTTCAAATAAATAAGATCCTGCAATTAGTGGAAAGAAACTTTTTTTTATGATAATACACACTGTTGTGTTTCCCTCAGCACTTGGTTTAGGAACAGGTGGAAAAATATGAATTCATGCCACAACTGGCTTTTCCTTTACAAAGCACACACACTGTGAAATTTCTTTGATATGACGTTACACAGTTGATTCTGCACGGTGCAGACCACATTGTGATGATACAGCTGAGCTGAATGTTTACACAGCAATGGGTGATTAAATAAGAAGACGGGGAGCTATTCTGGTCTTACATGTTCCCATTTCACTCACAGCACGCTTATTTTATTTTATGAGAAGGCTGAGATGATGTTAAACTGATCATCTCTCCCCTCTTAATTAGGAAATAGTTTTGTTTTGTTCCCTCTTCAGAGTGACAATAAACATAACTTTGAGTGAGTCATTTATGTGAATCAATACCACTATGTTGACTATCACAGAGAGATTAATTGCACCATAATTGGCTGAGAGGACACTGATGGCCAAAAAACTTTGAGTAGAGTAGAAAGTAGAAAGTGATCTTGCAGTTAATAAGAAATGAATTCTGGCACACTGTGTCTGTTTAAATGAGCGCCGTGAGAAGCTGTGAGTTTTTAACAAACTCAAATCTAACGTTCTAAATTAACTCTCTACCTCTGCAGGTTTTTATTTGCACCCGTATCAACATGTCTGGGTAAAAAGCAAAACCTGTGAATGACCTGTGTTGTTTTTTTTTTTAATTTCTGGAAAAAGTTACGCATGTACCTACCCTGCAAAACCACACATTCATCATTACAGCCTGTTTAGGTAATGAAGGGCCCCAGCAGGCATCTCAGAGGTTTGTGCTTCCTCAAACGCTGGAGCAATGTCTGTCATGTGTGCACTGTTGTTGCCTACCTGCTTCTCCTGCAGTTTGTGTTATCCACGGGGCACACAGCGTCATGTGGAGGGATAGCTGCATGGACGCCATTCATAGACCCGCCAGGCTGGAGTTCACAGACGTGGCATACTTCTTGGGTCACATAGTTATATGAGGGTGGAATACATGGTATTGTTGTGGCACCGTGAAACATGATTGGTTGATTTATGTGACTTAACGTAAAGGAATGTCCCGTTGAGGTTTGCTCCATCACAGGCAATACAAGCACTTCTTCATCCAATTGCCTGCAGGGCCAGCAGGAGAGGACCCCAAACCTGCAGACACTGCTAAATATGAAAGTGCCTCCGACAGAGAGAAGGATGGGGCCCAGGAGTTGGGTCGGGGTGAAAGTTGGGGTCGTCTTTGTACTGCTGAAAACCCATTATGGTAAAAGTGGCACCTACAAGGAATAGGAACACTCCGGAGAACAGCAGGGCAGCTCCAGTCTTCTTGTAATCCGACAAACTGTCCGACTGGTGAGGACGCGGCGCTGGTGTGACCATCTGAGTCAAGTCACCAGGAGGCACATTGAGGACTGTGGTAGGATTCCTAGCACTGTTGGTCTCCATTACAGGCCTTTGCACCACCATGTTGGTCCAGAACCCTTGGGGTCCTTGTTGATCCATGAGTCCACTGGGTGTCACATACGTGTAGAGTAACTCAAAAGACAAGCCAGCCAAGAAGATAAGTTAACTGGCACTTGAAATCTGTTGGTCATAAGAATATGGTGTTCCTGTATCAGTCACCATGCTCACAGAGAAACTTCTCTTTTCCAGCATGTGTGAATGAACTCATGTGGACAACAAGCTGCTTATGAAAATGACTGCACGCAAAAGAAATAGTCCAGGGTCGGTGAATTAGAGAAGATTATGGCTCAGTTTTGTTGTAATAAACGAACTCTTATGCAGTAAAATACAAGCTGGCAGTCAAATAATCAAACTAGTAACGATAAACTCCATGTGGTTAATATTTCAGTCATGTGTGAGACATGTCACCAGTCCCCAGGGAGCATAACGTGAGGTATTCGGACCACGAGAGAAGATTTGGTGTGTTTAAGGTCTGCCTGAGAGGCAGAAAAATAAGAAGAAAGGGGGATTCTTGCACGCATAGAACGTGATCCAAAATCCATCTTCTCATGTTATTTCACCCAGACACGTTTCCCATCTGCGCTGTTATGCATAACTTATTAGCGACAGCTCATGCTGCAATAGTTGAACAATCAGTCTAGCATGTTAAGTGAACGGCTTAAAAACACATCACGCAATACGTGTTACAGCTAACTGAGCTGCACACAAAGTGAAACCTACACACAAACACGCAGGCCTCCCACTGCAAGAGGCTCTGCTACCAACAGTGTCTGCTAAAGCTGACTCCACGTATGACAGGCCTTACTCAGTCAGTTTAATTCCCCTTTTATGCTCATTGGACACATCAGAATTTCTATCAGGCTTGCTAATCTATTCCTCCTAAATAGTCTGATTCAGTAGCAGCCAGTGTGTCTCCTCCACAGGCTGCAGCAGGGCTGTCTGCAACACAGCTAGACGTGTGTGTGTGTGTTACAGGGAAAAAACACCTATGTTCATGAATATTTAACTCAAATGCAAACACAGTGACATGCAAACATGTTTTTCAGTTGAATTTCATAGCAGTCTGCTCCTCTCCCAGCGGACAGCTTGCATTTGCCTACATAAAAGCACAGCGGCACCACATTGCGTGTGTCATGGCCTGCTGATCGGAGAGCAGGATCATGCACCGCTTACAGCAAAGCAAAACAAAAGGTCTTCACTGGGAAACAAGTGACTATCAAACACACAATGCCACTGGCTGATCAAACCTAACCTGTGTGTATCTGTGCCCTTGAGTGTGTGTGTGTGTGTAGTCTGTCTTTATGTTTACCATAGCCTCAGCTCATTTCACTCGGCACTAATGAACAAAGGGACAGATAGCTATACAAAGAATCCATATGAGTGCAGTGTTTAAAGAACCTCCCAGAATTGAAGCTGCACAGATTCTTTCAATTAGCAAACTCCAAATATTTATGGACTGAACATTTCCTCTCTGGAAGGAAGGAGAGGTCTGTGTGTGTGTGTCTCCTGTTGAGTCACACTGGGGTGTATTGATCCCCTGGGCTTACGCTTCATTTCACTTGAGCTCTGCCACCATCCTTTAAAAGCACATCTGTCCAACATCTATACAGTACACTGTCCTATTTATCACATGTAGTCACAAAGCATCTACATATCAAATGTCCAGTACAAGAGGTTAGGGGACCGCTGTTAAAAATCAAACAATGATGCCTCTTCACAGATGATGTCCTTTAAAGGATAAGATGCTAGCAGATTGGGAGAACCCAAATTCCACCCTCATCCCTCCATTTCCTTCACGCACCAAAGCACATTGTGCACCCAAAATCATCCCTATGTTCACCTGGTGGAGTCTGCAGCTTTCAATTGTGTACAAAAGTAATCGAGCCTCACCTCTTGCCTGTCTCTCCCTCTGAGTGAATGGTGTCCTTGCCTCTCTCCTCCTGTGTGAATAGTGTCCCTCTCTCTTTTCCCTCTGTGTCAACAGTGTCCTTGTCTCATCTCACTCTGCATGAATGGTGCCCTTGGGTTTTGGATCTCTATGGAGTTTCATGGTGAAGAGGAGGTCATGTGGCTCAGATCCTACCTGTTCTGGCAGCACAAGGAAGTCGATCAATGCCCGATGTGCTCTGCATTCTTCATTCTAATCTATCTACCTAATACAATCATTCTGATTTTCCAAGCTGTAATTTTCCTATCGTCATCAATGTTGAATGCCTACATGTTCTAATATGTAGAATTGTGCAATTTCTGATTCTGGGATATATAAATAAAAATAATATGACTTGACTAGACAACCAAGGTGATTTCTCCCATCTAAAATCTTCAAATTCTAAGGACTTCTGTGCTCCTCTATCATCTTCATACAAGGAAAATCCAATTGCAATGGTAGATTCTGCTGGGCCAATAAAGGAAGGCTAAAGGATCACCGTAGGAATTAAGATGTGGCCATTTCTCAGTCATCCCCTCCCCCAAACACACACACACACACATTCTTACCATGACAAATAGCCTGTGACGTGCCTCTGTGAACATGGCACGGAAGGGTCCACTCCCTCTCCCCAGGGCGGATAAGGCAGTGGAGTCTGCCAGTGGAGTGTTTCCTCACTGGATCTGAATTTTACTTCCAGCGAATGATTTCACCTTTCTATCGCAGTCATTCATGTTTACCTAACCCCATTTACATATCACCTGACTCAGTGCCTTGAATGTGCAAAAGAATCCTAGGAGTGAAGGAACATACGACTGCTTGCTCTGAGACCAGCCGGCCAGAATGCAGGATTTAATCACCTCCAGCTACATCAAGTGCAAATCCAGGTAATTATTTTCGAAATGAAAATAAATGGTTGTGTAGGGTACAATCCCAAAAGAAGACAGGAATACGTTCTATTTGAATGACAGCATCCCTATGGAGGCTTTGAGCGTCAAAATTTCACTGCAAAGGTCAAGTCATTTCTCCCTCCAGGGGAAAGATCACTGTAATGTGCTACTTTTGGTTTATCAGCAACTACATGTGATGCGTCACATACGTTGGAATGTCTGTGTAGAATGAAAGAACAACTGGGAATTGGGCCTGTCTGCCTCTGTCTCAAGGCCTCGGATGACTTACTTAGAGACAGAAACCTGTGATGATGCAGCCTATTTGCTCTTCTGGTGCTTTGCCTGGATTTTAGATAAGCTGACCAGATGTTTGATCAGGACAAGCCTCTGAAAGTTATCAGGTCTCCTGTTCCACCATATCTACAAAACACTCAAATCATCCAATTTTCAAATCTGACTTACACACTGACGTGTTTATAGGACGATCACTCATTCATAGCTGGAAGATTTACAGGACCAGTTTGTGATTCATGTTCTTTTACTGTAAACCTGCTGGTTTGTGTCAAAACGGAAACCAAGCTGTGAATAGTACACGTGTGACCGTTAAACAAAAATCTCAAACTACGATATTTAAACACACATTGTGTATATGATTGATTGATTGATTGATTGATTTATTCATTCATTCCTGGTAAATCTGGTGATCTGCCAGTGTCAGCCAGATAAACGCGGTTTGTCTAAGTCCTTTTGCAGTGATAAATTCCCTGTCAGTTTTCTTAACAGTGAATTGTGTTCATATTTATGTTGCCAGGGGGAAGCAGTTGACAGAGTTCTGCTTGCTGACTGGAAAATGTGACAGACGCCTGTGGATGTGAGTCTGACATGTTCAGGGTTTGAGTTATTCAAAAGAGGTCTTCTGGGTTTTGGAGTCTGCAAGAGAGGAAGAGGAGAAGAATCCATATCAATGCAATAAACTTACACCATCCTTGTTTGTTCAGATGGTTTTCCTCCTGGTGAAGAGAGATCAAATGGGCACATCAATTATAAATTGTCCATAAATGTTACTGATGTGGGGCTCGCTCTCTGGACTGTAGAATAACTCAAATCTATGGCTCCAGTGGGCCTTTGGACAAACATAACTGTGACGGTGGACAACAAAGACTGAATGCTCCCTCTGCTCCGACTGTTTCACGGAGACGATTCTGATGTTCAGACTCTCTCAATCGACACCAGACACGGACGACTAAACCATCCAAGAACCCAGACGTTCCTCGGTTTTTAAAGTTAGCTTGATATTTTGGAAAATACGCTAATTTGTTTTCTTGTCAAGAGGGAAACAACATGATTGATCCCACTCCCACGTGTGTATGGAAAAACGCTTAGCTTACAGATTAAAAACAGGGCAAAAGAAAGTCACATACCGAACCAACTAGGTTCGGATCATAGAGGTGATGGTAGGTGCCTTTTGTTACCTTCCTGAGTCTTTTTGCAAGCTAACCGCCTCCTGGCTGTTGCTCCATATTTAGTATACAGACATGAGAGTGGTACCGAACATTTCTCCTAACTTCCAAAATCTTCCAAAACTTAATTGGAAGAAAAAAAAAAAATAAATAATTTTTTTTCAACTGAGGAAGGTTAAATAAACATGATATAACTTGTATGTTTGTGAGCTTTGGTGGTTCCTGGTAGATGGTTACCGTTTGACAGAGCCACACTAGCAGTTTCGCCCAGTAGCTTCCTATTTCGCGTACAAGTGTGAGAGTGGTATCAATCTTCTCATCTAACTCTTGGCAAGAAAGCATATAAGTATTGTTCCCACAATGTCAAAGCACCCCTTTAAGGTCCTCCGATTCTCTCTACCAGCCTGCCACCTGTGCAGCCCACACACTCAAACTCACTGATCCTCTGAAGCTGTATAAAATGCCTGGCCACACACAAGAGTCTACATATGGACCAACAGAGTTTTTGGATATGACTTCAGCTCACATATCTCACTTTGGCCTTTGAGAGAATAACATTATACACATGAGACCCTAAGATCTCTTCCTCTTCATCTGAGTGAGGCGGACAGGGGAAAGTAGAGTCAACACTGATGGCTCACACATGTGGCTGTGAAAAAGGCAGCTCAGACTTTGTATTTCAAACAGCGAGGAGGAGGTCTGTAGGCGGAGGGACACAAGGCATGACTGAGTGTGTAAATATGCACAAGGTGTTGATGTAGTGCTGAGCGTATACGCACGATCATGCACACATCCTCCTAAGCAAAGCACTGCATGAGGTTCTTGCAGTGCAAACATTACATTAGTAACACATGTGTGGTGGTGTCTCCAAGCTTTGTTTTCATGCTACATCCTACATGGCGGTAGAGGCTTTAATGCAAACCCTTTGACAGGGATTATGGTCATAAAAAAACTGACAATAGATTATGTTGTAGTATTACTGCTTCTGACTTTTCAGCCAGAAAAGTCAGGAAATCTGTATTTTCTGTCATTTTGAGGGCTTTAAAGGGCCAGTTCGCCCAAAGAATATATTTTTTTTTCTCTAAGTGCTTTATCTGTCGATTCAGGTCATTTTAGTGTGAATTTCAAATATTTCAGTCAGTCAGTCTTTATTTATATAGTGCCAATTCATAAAAAAAAAAAAAGCTATAACAGGACACTTTTCACACAGAGCAGGTCAAGACTATATTATTTAAAGGAGTCACCAATGATTCAACAAGTATTCAAGAATCCTCACATGAGCAAACAATAAAGAAATTTAAAAAAAAAAAGCACACTCTCCGTCAGTCTCCATACATAAGGAATATTGTTCACACAAGCTTTGTCTTTCAAATTCAATTTTTGTTGCACTGAGCACAGCAGTAAACTCGTATAAAGCTCGTATAATCAAAGAAACTCGAGAAATATTGTAGCTTGCAGGGGGAAAAAAGTAAAAACCTGTAAACACGACTTATTGATTGGATCTACAGAAAAACACAGAAGGACAATGACCTGTAAGATCACGCCACCTGCCTAAAGTTTGTAGGTAACAATGACTTGGAACCATGAATGTGCTAATCCAACTGGTACATACTTACATATTTCAGTAGATAAATCCTGCTGGTGCCACGAGAGGAAAGGTCAGGGGATCACCGAAGTCACCGGGCTCCAGTTCTGGGGACCACGAATCCATCCAGTAATTATTGCCATCCCTAGAGCGACGCTGCTAGCTTGGCAAAAAAAAAAAATTACATAATTGACACTGTTACTGTATACCGTCATGATGAGGCTGAAAGGAATCACGCAGACCACACTTAGTCATTTTAATATATTTGTATATATTCATATATTACACATTTAATACAGGCACAATGAGAAATCATAAAGTAAAGACAAAAAGTGGCTGAGATATTGGTAAAAATGTACAATTTATGAGAATCATTTACACAATTTTGCTCTCTTTAAACTCTGTTTAATACAACATATAAAGAAAGGAAGAATGTGAAAGTGACCAAAAAAAAAAGGAGCCTTGTGAGTTTATTCTGAACATTTTGTAGGGACAGCAAGAACCAGCTTGCTTTGAATACAATTACAGAATCTGTGTTTTATTTTTAATGCATTCGGCTCATCTGACCAAAACCACTGATATAATTAATTAAGAGAAAACACTATACAAATGTCTGCTGCTACAATTTTAGGATCTTTTGTAAACTCATTCATCTCGACTACCTTCAAATATTTGGCTGATCAAAATTCAAAGTGAGATACAAAGTTTTAGTTCAGACACGACTTAAATGGGCATTTCCTTCAGCTATTTCAGATTAATGTCTGCCTCTAAATTATTATCAGGCTTGAGTCTTAAACCAGGTACTGGGTACAAGAATCATATCAGACATTAAAAACTGGTCATTACATGTAATCACCCTGGCCAGATATGATGAATGAAATCAAATAAATGATAAGTTTCCAAGCAAGATTGATAAAATATGGATATGAGTTCAAATCACCTACAAACCAATGAGTTAAAAACCCCATGGGCCATGTTTTGTAGCACAGCGGACAGTAAAAAATAAGCCTGATTTGCAGTTATTTCCAAACATCTTCTATGAAAGATCATTTGGCCACATGATGCACAGTGTATGAAACTCCTGCCCTAAAATGTTTCATCAATTTTCAATCACAGCTTCTAGGCAACGAATCACATCTCCAGCCATGTCACATATCAATACTTTAACCAATTTAACGTCAATGAAAAATGTCCTACACAACATAAAAGTACTCCATCAAGAAGTACAACAGCCTCTACACCAGCAGCCTTCATTAGTAAGAGACAAGAATGAAGCACCAAGCGCCAAACGTGGCAATTTACCACCCATCCATCCTTTTCCTGTACCCACTTATTGTGCTATTTATAGTTGCAAGAGGCTAGAGTTTATCCCAGCATGCACTGGGTGAGAGGCAGGACAGGTCAGTAACCTATCACAGGGCAATGGCAGTGCTGTGTCACAATATCTAACCACAGTCAACAACACTGGATTACTCAGTGTCAAGTAGTTGTGATAAGGCATTTTCGATCATGAATTTGGCCTCATTGTGCTACTGCTCATTTACATGGTCTACTGCACAGTGAGTGTGTGAGAGGTGAAGGTCAAACTGACCAGTAAGAAATAGAAAAAGACTAAATATAAAAGAGTTCAATGATCAAACTCAATCACAGAAGGCAAACACGAGTCATTCACTTCTGGAAGACAGTCGGGTTGTAAAAACATTTTCCCTTCAACATCCAAATAAAGGAGTAAAAAACACAACTGGCACATTGTTGGTGCTCTTCTCATTAACTGTGCTGTAGTATACAAACAATGATTAGAGAAAAGTTAGATTCAGGCACATTTCTCTAGTAATAGGGCACAAAAGTGGGACAAAAACACTGCAGGTTTAAAAAACAAGGCTGCAAGGTAAATTTGGGGCAATGTCCCTTGATTTTTCTTTAAAGCATCTAACGTTTGACACAAAGTTTTACAGTCAAGGTTGCTGAGCATTCTTTTTCTTTTATGAACAGTAAAAATTAAGGGCTTAAAAATGTAAAGAATGACAAGCTGTGACTTGACAAGGGAAAAAAAAGTTCAATTCTTAAAAAGACCACACTGATTGTTTAAAAAACTCCATGCATGTTATCACAGAGAAATGTAGCTTAAATCTGGAAACCCAAATTCAGGTAAAACATCTGCTGCCTATTGATCCACAGTATAAGAGGAGGCACTGAGGTCAGATTTTTTTTTTTTTGCATTTGTTTGAAAGCACTTCAATGTCACTTTAAAGGTCGAGCTTGTGCCACAAGTGTGTGAGTACTGTTTAAGACAGATTCTACCTTCATTGCTTCATTGCACATGATCAAAAAGACAAATGGTGAGGAGGAGGAAAGAGAAAATTCAGTAAACAGAAGAGACCGGAGAGCTGAGTCAGAGCTGGTCGAGCAGAATGTTCAGTGTTAATATTTACAGTTCGGATGCAGAAACCTTTTTTTCTCCACGCAGAAATGATTTTGTTTAATATCCTTATAGGCCCTTGAAAAAAGTGAATATAAGAGGAAAAAGAGCATCTGAAAGATTGTTAGTGCACTTTTTTTTCTTTTTTTTATGATTTCAAATACAATATAGATTTATATCTAATCCATAAATTGTTTCTGACTATACAAAAGTGAATTGATCAGAAAGCATTATTAGACTTCATATCTACACATTTCCTGAAAGCTCATCTTAGTTTTCTTTTATTTTCTTTTTTTAAACAGTGTTCAATACTCAGTGCTGTTTTATTGTAGTGAGATTCTCGCTTCCCAGGCAAAAGCACGACTGCTCTCAGGTGGATCCAGGGGTTCAGGAAACCTTGAAAAATTGCCAACTTTTGTGTCAAGCGAGATTTTTTTTTTTTTAATTGAGAACCAGAGTGGCGAGTCGCCTCAGCAATCTGCCATATAACGCCCTGAAGAAAAGAGCAAAAGACAGGAGTTTGAGTCGTTGGTGCATTAAATTTGAGGCCATCAGGTACGTATGGATGATCGAGCTTTCTACATACCTGTGGCAAATCTCTTCTTGTTGAGAGAAAGCCTGTATCCAGTGCCCTGCAGCTCCATGTCCACGCCTGACAGGGTGCTCCCCTCACTCATAAACTGCACTGCCAGAGTGGAGGGGTTCGACGGGCCATTTGAGAGCTCAAACTTGGCCCTTAGGGAACCTGCACCTGGGGTCAGACACAAACAAATACACTCTTCACTGCATGCACTGTTTATGAGGGGGATTTTGAGTGTATCGTCTCTAATTGCAAACAAAGCAGACAAAGATGTTCACCTTCATTTTCAGACTTTTCTGAGATGTCATTCAGCTTCCACAGACACTTATTCTGCTCAGCATTCCTAAATAAGAAAGAAATAGCATCATAAGCTGCTTCTTTTTAACTAAGATAGACGGTTTCAGCGCTTTCCACTCATCATACCAAATGGAGTTTGGCAGTGACTGCATGCTGGTGACTCCTCCGTCAACAGGCACTAAAACCTGTACGTTGGTGAGCGGACCAGGGGAGGCCATGGACTCCGGGTTGTATCTGTAGTCTACCCGCAGGTCTGATGTGCTCGGTGTACACTTCCAGTACATGGCCAGGTTGAGAGGAGTGGAATGGATCCCATCAGACAGCACCTGAACACAGCGGTACAGTATAGAATACATGACCAAAGCTGCTTTGAGTTTGAGCAATTAGAGGGATGTTCCCAATATCCTCTGCTGCAAAGAGACTATGTGAAATGTTTACAGAAGTCAGAATCTCCATTTAACTCACAAACATATTTAGCTTGTTCGCTGCGTTGAAAGCACAAGTGTTAAAAACAAAGCTAATGTTCCTCCAAAGCTTTATTGGAAAGCAGTTGTTTGCTGAGCTGGAGTTTGTTTTACACTTAGGTGAGCTTATATTTCATTACATTCCTAGATTTCATGATCCACCACACGTAAACTAAACGTTTATATTTCAAGAGAATTCCAGCCTGATTATGGGGTGGCAGGATGGCCTTCAGTGGTTAGTGAGGCTGTGAGCCAGGTGGAGGGCCAAGGCTTGAAGCTTGATGACAGTGTGGATGAAACTGCTGAAGAATCCCATAACAAAATATTTAATTTTTATTTGTATTTTATGTTATGTTATGCTTCCACTGCTGCACAACCAATTGCCCCATTGGGGTCAAATAAAGTCATTGATTGATTGATTGATACTATTTCTCCTTAATTTTGGAACACGGTTATCAAAAGAAGCATATTTCGCATTATGAAATACAGCCTAGTTGTCCACACGGCTCACTCCCCCACTGTCATGTTCTTTCTAGCTTCATTCTCAGACTTGTCTGGAAGCACTACAGAAAAAATGTTTTCAGAAAGTATTTCTTAACTATAGTTATTTTATCTGGATTCTGTTCTAGGCTCCATGTTGGCTGACTGACCTGGTATTTTAGGATGTCCACATTATAGTAGGAAGATGAGGGATTCTGATCTGAGGCTTTTCTGAGGTAGGATGTCAGTGCTTGCATGTTGAACCAGAAGTCCTTGGAATTTGAGTCACTTTGGGAAGGATCACTGGATAAAAGACAAACAGGACACACACACACACACACACACACACACACACACAGAAAGAAATAATAAGAGGCTCAATTATTCATCTCTCTTCTTGGCTTTGTGTGTCGAGCTCCAATAGCTTGGAAAAAATGATCCTGTTATATCCAACCAGCTACTAAATCATGAATTCCATTTCATTCAATTAGTCCAGCCATGTGGTCTTGGGATAACTGAGAGGAAGCAGAGCAAGGAACAAAACAAAAAAGCAGAAAAAAGATATTATTTTTCTTGACCTTTTGGAGGAAAGGATATAAAACTGGCCACATAAAATTTGCTTTCAGTTTTAAAATGGAACCAACAAATTTCATGTCATATTGAAACTTGCGCCGTGTGTGGTAAAATATACATTAACACCTCCGACTGAGACAAAAGAGGTGAAAGATAAAATATGTTAAATGAAGCAGCTGTTATATGAAGTTTGCTGTTCTTTGCCATCTTAGGGCGTGAAGTATTTCAGAAGAGACATGGGCTGTTGAGAACCTGGCTGTTAAAGTCTGGTGGAAAATACTTCCCTGACAGCTTAATGATAGGTTTATGTCAGATTACTAATTGAATTTCCTCTCTCTGACGCAGACTACATTTCCTCCTTCCTCACTCGTATCATCAAGTACAGATCCCTCTTTCCCTTAACCACGACAAGTTATCAACTCATAAGCTCTGCAAAGCCAGTTTGCATTTTACCTGTTGAGGGCTGAACTTTTCAGGACGCCTCACCTGTATAGTAGCTGTTGGTTGGGTAGGATCTGCTCCAACGTGCTGGTGTTCTTCAGTTTGAATGTGAGCACAGGCGGGGAGGGGTTGGTGGTGAACACCTTGATGATGCCCATGGGGAATGACAAGGTCATATCCCCCGTGATCTTCACAATGCACCTGTGGAATGTAGCCATGTGAATATGAGATACGTCTTCGATCGATCAATCAATACAATCAGTTGGTTACTGTTTGGTTTACCAAAAGTCAGAAAACTGTGAAAGATGTCCGTCACAACCAGTACCCAAAATATTCAATTTTATTCAATAAGCAAAGACAAACAACAGACAAAAGTATTAAATCCTCACGTTTTGAAGCTGGAAACAGAGAATGTTTGGCATTTTTTATCAGGATTATTGTTGTATTGTATCTTATTTTGCTATCTAACTTCCAGCTCAGCTTTTCACCACTATAACTGAGTACAAAGCTACATTGGACATATCTGCTCTAAATATGAATTATTCTTTACGAATGTACTTTTTTTTTTTATGAAGATCTAACCAAAGTAGATATTGAACACACTGGCTTTAGGTTCCTGGTATTTCACATCTCCACTTTTCATCTCCACATATATCTGTACGCTGCTATCGTCTAATATAGATAAAGTTTCTAAACAAACTGTGGGTTGAGAAGAGTCTTCTTTCAGTTACAGTTGGTCCAGGCTATGGTGGTAACGGCCCACAGCGGGTCTCAACCTCGCTCCGTGTCTCTGCTGCATTGCTTATGAAATGTTCCATTTGCTAATCCCTGCAAAAATAAGCCTTTTGCACAGCAGCAATTTAGCAGCAGTTAACCAATAAAAGGCTGTATGTTTTCTCTGCCCCAGTCTATAATCTGCCTCATGTAGGTTATCCACTCTGAAAGAATGGTGTCAGACTAACGCAAAACATTCCACACAAGCAGAGCGATAGGAAGATGCACTCTGCAAAATGCACAACCAAAGATCCACCAAGTGTAGTGCACATTGGACAAGGGACCATGCAGTAAGACACAGAGTACTTTACTCATAACATCATATTTGTTATAGCTGAAGTTCAAATATGGACAAAAATGTGTATGCGTGCAGGTCCATGTCGGGCCCTTTGAGCAGCAAGAGGTCATGTGAGACTCACTTAGTGGGATCAGCTCCTTTGAAGTAAGCATTAACTGACTCTGTGAAGGCCACGGCAATGGGCAAAGCATCTTGGGATGCCAGGGTCACAGGGCTGGGACCGCGAGACGTCCCTGAGAACGAGAAAGTCAGAGTTTGAGGTCTGTTGACTCAGCTGCAGATCAGACTTTTACAACAGCGGGGTCCAAAGCTTACATCAGAATTAGGAAGGTCTGATCATGCAAAAGATTCACTATATAGTCTAGAATATTTGGATTATTGCATTTCATGAAGTCAGTCATTCATACATTACAAGTCAGTACATTCTGTTATTTTTCAAATAAACAGAAATATGGTACGTTTTTTGAGTAAATCGTGCTACAGCTGCTTTAGTTTAAATTATGAAGGGCAGAATTACCTCAGATAGCAAATTAAAACTAAAGACGTGCCACTCAAATCACTCATTACATCATTATTATAACAATAAAATCTTTATCATGTTAGGAGCAGATGCTGTTGACATGAAGACAAATGTGAGAAGAGGTGAATATGGAGAGGACACAAGACACGAAAGAAATGCAATCACTGCAAAGCGACATATCCAGTTGTCCATCCAGCCCATCAAGCACTGCTGTTAGTTTTAGTTAAACACAGAGGAGAGTCCTCTTGTATGAATTTCAACCATACCTGCCGGTGTCTCACAGCGCTTCTCAAAGGTAGGCAGCTTTGCTATGAACACATCATCCTCTTTACGCCATATTAAAAGGCATAAAGAAGGAAAAAGGAGATAAACAAACCCAAAGAGGACAAATGTGAGGAGAGATGATGCTGAGCATGAACTGAGCGAGCTCCTAAATATGTCATGGCAGCAGGTGAGCCCTAAGCTGACAACTCTGACACGATCACAGAGACGAATGAAGAGCTAACAGGCCCTAATGATGACATCCTTAGCAACAGTGAAATGTATGCAGGGTAGAGATGATGACTGTAAGCACCACAGAAAGGAGTGACTCACTTTGGCTTAGTAGAAAGAAAGGGGAGAGGGAGAGCAGTTCTGGCTCTGGGGAGGAGAGGGGGAGAGTAAAGGTGTGCTCAGCTCCTGTAAGGAGAGGAGTCAGGGAAGGGAGGAAGCAAGGAAGGAGAAAGGAGTGAGAGAAGAGGAAAACAGCACACTGTGTTGCAGAGACAAAGGTACAGTTTGTGGCAGGTTGGTGAATAAAGGGAGGAAAAGGAGAATAAACAGTTAAAGAAAAGGGAGATTCTCTACGCACAGAGGTGGCTGAGGAAGCTTACCAACAGTGGGGGTGTTGCCGGCACTGAGTGAGGCATTCGAGGACAAGGAAGAGGAGCTCTCTGCCCGGGCGAGTGGTGCAGTAGGAGGGGGGCTGGCGTTCGATGTCTTGGGTGGGCTGAACGGCCGTACCTGAGTGAGTGAACAGGATGGTTTTAGAGTGTCATTTCAACAGCAATCAGTCTTGTGTTGCACTTATGTTGTAATTACTCACAATCTCATTGATTCCTGTGAGTTTTCCAGTGGGGAGTTTGGGCCTGGAGGAGGGTCGTGGTGGGGGCACAAGGGCTCCAGCTGTCAGTGGGGTTGTAGGTCGGTTTGGTACTGGGACTACAGAAAGAAACCCGTTTTAGGTTTTAATGGTGAGTGACACTTAAACAGAAAAGGAATCGAGCACAAACAAAACACGTGTTGCAAATGTGCTTCATTCAAGCAGATGCAAAACCATCATGCATCTAGCATATAAACTACAATGGCAAAACATGTTTACAGAACAGGAAACACGTTAAACACATTCCAAAATTAATTTCACAAAAAGGAACTTAAAGACAAAGAAGTTGCAAACCAAGCAGTGAGTTAGAGAAGCTTGTCTGTGAAATAAAAGAATGACAAAAACACTCAAAAATACGCAACTGACAACTTCAAATCTGAAATAAATGCACAAAATGAGAACATAGAGTTAAAATAAAATATAAAATTAAAACCAAACCTCAGGCGTATGACAAGTGTCTAGCTTCAGTAATAGTGTTACCATTGAATATTTTGCCTGATGGAGCTGCTGCCATTGATCTATCTGTAATCCCAGAGAAGACATCAGAGAAACAGAGGCTGCCATCTTCTCTGCAGCCTGTCTCTTTGCAGCAGGCTTCAGCTGAGTCATCAGAGAGGAAGCGACTTGACCTGCCAGAGCCGGACGGAGGCCTCTGGAGCTCCTTCACAGATGATCCGGAGCCCTGACGGCGAGGCGGAGCGAAATTATCACTGAAGGCGATCCACTGGCTCTGGGACCAGGACACAGAGGAGAAGGCGTCGACGCTCTTTGGAGGGCTGGCAGCAGCCGGGCTTCTGATGGGGTCAACTGGCTCATTCGGCAAGGTGATGGGGGCGCTCTGGGCCCTCGCTGGTGCGGGCTTGAGTGCTTGGAAAGGGTTTTCTGGCGAGTCCCAGGGGGAGGATGTGGATGAAGAGAAAGAGGAGACATCTTTGGATTGTTGGCTCTCAGCCAGGGGAGGCGAGTGCTCCTGTTGTGGCATCGTTTCAGCTGAAAGGGGCGATGTGATTGACAGAGGCAATAAGCATGACAAAGTGTAGAAGGTAAACCAATCAGACTTTTAGTATCACAAGCAAATTACAACGTGACCCCTCAGCTGTCAAGCAGAATCTTATCATTTCAAAGTCTTTATTCGAAAAAATGAACTCATTTTTTTTACCATTTCAATTCTAGAAGAACAGATACATATGCTTTATTGCTTTTATCTCAAACATGTGAAAAAATACTTTTCTACCAGAGTTTGCTGGCCTGTCTGTTATATACTAAGATTGATACTGCAAGTAAGGTGGTTGGTCTGACCGATCAGCTGTGGTCCTATGTGTAAGAAAGAAGCTGGCATAAGTAATCATACACCGGTGTCAGATCTATAACTAAACTTGCTGCTTTCTAATACAATTTGGTTTCTGAACTGCTGAGCTTTGACACCCCTTTAGCGTGATATTGATGAGTTTTAGATCAGCGGGTAATGTTCAGAACGAGTGATGTGTTATCACATGACTCATCCACTGACATAACAATAGTGCATCTGAATTTGCACACTCAACCCTGTATCATATGAAGTGGATGAGGCTCTATGATGACTTTGTAAAGTCAGAATATCTGGGTTAGTACATGGAGCCAAAATAATAATATTACCGTTGGTGTAACTTTGAGTTAAAACTGTATGCACATTAGTATTAGTATCTTTAGTTAGTGACCGTTGTTGAAATTACTACACATTTTTCTGTAAAATGAAAAAGGACTCACGGCATCTATGTATCTACTGTAGCAAACTGCATCCTAAAATGCATCCTTTTATCAGCAACAAATGTGTAAAGCAGTGAGCCTGATTTTAGACACGCATAAGGACAAAAGTATGAGTCAGTCTGACACTCACATATGTTCACATGCATGTGAAACAAAGAAATAAAGAAATCTCCAAGGTTTTTACATAAAAAGAAACAAAACTCAAACAGAAATACCATGCCAAACAGTAGCTGATGAATGCCTCATGTTGTTCAAACAAGTTTTCCTTGAATGAATGAAGCACCCATGTTTTACCTGATGCCTCTGGCAGAAAGACGTCTGAGTCATTCATCAGAATAGATGGAGATGGAGGGATTGAAAGGAAGATAGAGGCAAGGTCTAACAAGAGAAGTTCAAATAAATAAATACATAAATAAAACAAACCAATAAAACATCACGTAATTTAAACTCGGACATCATTGTAATAAAACAAAAAGCAACGTAAAAAAAAATGTAAAAACAGATGAAAATGTACAAGGAAAATCAAAACACAAAATAAATGGATAAATACAATATATAACATACAAGAAATGAAAAAAAAAATCCACATTTTCACAAATCCTGTTTAATTCAGTGAGTGTTTAATCTTTTTAATTCCTCAGACTAGACTTGTTTAATGTGTCATGTGTACATTTGGAGCTGTTAATACTGCTGCACTGTACACAGGGAGATTTAACAGGCTGTAAGTGGGGACTTAATTCCCATCACCGTATCTTAATCAGGGCACTGTACGATGCTCTTTTGACTTCTAAGCCGAGACCTTTGACAGTAACGAGACACTGTTTGACAACATACGTGCCAGTGGGCTTTATAGCCGACCCTCTGACCTTAACTAGGTGCCAATTAACTGTGGATTACGCTTAACCTAGGCAATGGGTCAGCGCTAATGTCACTCTGTTTAAACACTGGTGTCATGCACGTAAAGCCATGAGAATCACACTAGCAACCCAGTGTGTTTAAAAAACCTTTAAAGTAAAACAAACACTTTTTAGGGAAGTATGACTGTAGAAGCTTTAAGAAAATTAATATGCAACAAAAAGTAATGCATTTACATTTACAATGTTCTACATATATATTCTATATGTGATACAGATTTATATTTTAAAATAGGCAGACACTATTTAATACTATTTAAGCATTGAGAAAAGACAAGAGAATGGAGATCGGTACAAAATCAGAAGATGATTTAGAAGACAAACCGCAAACTGGAATAGAAAAAGCCAGCCATTTTAATTCCCTAAAGTCAAATATTCTGTTGACCTTAAGGGTCAGTTCCTTCATCTGGGTCTGCCCTGAGAGGAAAGGCTCCCAACTGAGTAGCTCAGAAAGAAAGAAAGGGAAGGGGAGGCTACAGGGAGAGTGCATAGAGAGATGGTGAGATCAAGGAGAGAGCAGACAGGACTGGATTACTGGCTCAGTTAAGTGAGTAAAATCCAAAATGTTCACGATTTGGTTGTTCCTTAAAGTTATAATCCTTCTTGAAATTAAACCCCGTTTTTCATACTATATGTGCATAGCATTTCTTCTAAAATAGCCATTCACTGTACTTACAAGTAACCCTCTATACAGTAGCTTGTACTGGTAGTGGCGGAGTCTGCCATTCCTGCACTCAATTCAGATTGCCTACCTAAACATGACAGAGGGATCCACAGGAAACAATGTGTGCATGTAATCCAGCGCAACTTGACTTTATTGATTTCAGCTTCACTGTTCACTCTCTTTACATTGTGCCAGAGCTGGTTAAGTTACTGCCAACTCAACATTTCCTGCTGCTTCACATTAAAAGTGCTTAAGTAGTCATAGAGGCAGTTCTTGTGCTGCATTTCAGTATTTTTTCCATCAGTGGATAATTCTCAATTTTTGCGAGGGATTAATGCAATAAAAATGAGCAGCCAGATGAAGAGCTGGTGACAGGCTGCACACCTCCAGCTACTCAGCAAAATAACCAACTCCTTTTAATGTTTTCTGTTGTGCCACAAATTAGTTGTGAAATCAGATCACTGCTGCAATTATTGCAGAATCTAAGTTAGTTTGGCAGCACTGTAAACAAATATACCATTTGCTCTGTTGTGTTTGCTGTTATTACTAGAGACCATGGGTGTCAACAAATCAACCAAGGCTGAAATCTTACAACTTCTTAATGGAGGTACACATTTTGTTGAGATACTGAGTGAGAATGTATGTATGCAAATTTGGCTTTTGGAATTACCTGTTGATGAAGACACAGAGAGAGAGGAGCCTGTTGCAAGAGTTGGGCTGAACGGGTCCAGAGACAGAAGGTCGTTGTTGGCCAGTCTGCCCAGAGGAGAGAGTGAGAGAGAGTCAAGTCAAACTTCGGCATATTTCAAGCAAAAAGGCAGCACGATCTGAGTCACGAGCAAAAGCATCCACAAAACACATACTAAAACTTTAAAAGGCATAGTAAACATGCAGAAAGTAGTGGCAGTCATGAGCACTTTCATACATACTCATATGATGTCGGCGCTCTGGGTTTTGCCAGCTCATCACCTGCAGTGAGGGAAAAACAAGCAGAAAATTAGAGCCCGCAGACCTGCACAGAGTGATGACAGCAAACACATTTCACAGCAACTAAAACTGAAAATAAAAACCCAACACAAGAGGTTTTCAAAAACCTAGTATTCAAACACACTTGCCAAAAGTCATGTTTACACTACATCACACCTAAAACCAGAAATATAAACTGAGGTGAGAACCATCTGCCATGAAAAGTCAGAGAAATATATTTGCAGTAAGATTTAGGTGAGATACAATATGTATATTATTTATTTCTGTATTGGACACTAAAACCTTAAAATCTTACCCAAATACTGCAAGGGGTTAAGTTCAAGTGTCTTTTTAATGTTATAGTAACACTTTACAACAGGGGATGGAGAGGTTTTGCAAAAAAAAATTGAAAAATAAAATCAGGCATTACTTATGTTATTCTGTGCCCCTTTCTAAAGTGTTACAATACAATGTAAAGATCCACATAAGCAAACTGAAACGGCATGTAAGCACCAGAGGTAAGAGGATACAATTGAGAGGCCCAGAATAGAAATCCATACATGTAGGTAAATTCTTCAAAATAAACTGAAAGTTTGGAGTGAGAGAACACAGTGTCAGTGTAGTCAGCTGGCTCCAATGAGGGGGCAGAGATGAGGGCTGAGGCGGATATTTTGAAGGGAGGGCGAGGCAGGGTCTACTGTAGTGAAAACATACTTACCAGGACCCTGAGCCTTAGAGCTTAATGTAGATACTCCTGTCATCCCTATTGTATGTAGAGTACACATCTATCAGTGCATACCTTGTGTAAACTGGCCTCAAGTTGATCAGCGCTTTAGCTGCAGCATGTGAGCTTCGCACCACTAAGTTACATACAAACACGGTGAGTGAAAGCACGTTTTGAAAAGAAAGAAAAGCATTAACACATAAAAAACACTTCCTGAATTAATGTTCAGTGCTTTTTCAAACCTGCACCGAGACCTCATGATACATGACCTGTAGGTATAACTATTCTTAAAGCATTCCTCAAGCATGTGGGTAAGAAATCAAACACACACAAAACTTCCCTTCTACATACTGTGCCAGTTGGCAGAATGGAAAAGATAATTTCTGACATGTCAAAATATAAACAGCTAATTAAGCAATTAATCTTATTTGTACCATAGGAGGGAAATATCCCTCAAGCTCACATTTACAGAAAGGATCAGTTATTTACTTTTTCTCGGGATATGTTGGTTTTGGCTCTGTGTCTGGATTTTCCTTTTAAAAGACAACCTCTTTAAAAACAACTTGCGCCAAGAAAAATGTAGTTGAGAAGTCGTACAGTCGACCCCCTTCACAGTCATCCACCAACACACAGATACAGAGAGGTCAGACTGAGAAAATACTCACTGGACTGGTTCCTTCGCATCTGTCCCTGAAAACAAAAACAGACATTAATTAATCAAAGACGCATGCGACCCACCACGAATTTTCAACCTTTGCTTGCCAGAAATTTGCTGCATTTGTTGGGGGAAAAAAATCCCAACTAGGACAAAACTGACAAGGCAGAGCTGATTAAACTCTGTGCAGGACACATAAAACAAACTGCTTTTTACACAGTAAAATGAAGTATTTTACGGGTCAGCGTGTTTTTTCTCTGCTTCGTTACAACTTTTGGAAACTCAAACTTCTTCTTTGCCTTTTACATTTCAAATGGGTTGAAACCGTGAGCCCTTTTGATAGTATTTATGATACAATATATAAGATTTCAAATATATAAACCAAAATGAAAATAGGGAGAAAAAGCTTTTAAGGGTTGAAAACAATATTATTAATTACTCCCAGTGGCCAGGGGAATTTTCCACTTCAGAGTTAAAGACAGTAAATCACAGGACTACTCTCAACTCACACATACCAGACGTTAAACCTAGGGTGAAAAATTCAGCAGTGCAAAACCGTGCATCGAAGCCCATACCCTGATCAGTCAGGGACAACGGACAGCGTGCCCCCAACACTTCGCAAACTTCCTTTACGGAGCCTTTTTTTTCCTGGACATAAATCTGACGCGTCATGCTGCTTAACACAAGATATGCATGATACACTCTTGAGGGTCACCAACCCGATGGAAACTTAGAGCATCAATTTCAATAAAGAATTTTTTCGCACAAGGAGAAAGGTTGGAGGGGGGTTGTCAAGGGAGGAGGGGAGAAAAAGAAACAAAATGGGTTTAAGGCACATAGCAAAAGCGTTTAACCACCATAGAGCTGTGAGGCCAGGGTTTAGTCCCACAGGCGCTAAGCGGCAAATGGGTTCAATTACGGCTCTTGCTGGCCACACACACACGACTTCCATTGCTATTTCAATAAAGAGAACACCGCAGAGGGGGAACTGAACAGGAGGAGAAATGAAAAAGACAGAAAAATGAGCACTGAGGAAAAAAAAAAAGAAAATCTCTTAATAATTCACACCAGATGATGCAACTTTCGTCATCACCTTCGATGTATGTTTTAACTTTAATCCAGAACTTTTTGGTAAAAACAAAATAGGAAAAGGGTGTGAAACATAAATGTGAACAGACAGAGAGGAAGGCACACATAATCTAATTCTGGTATTTAAATGCAAATCAGAGTCAGCACACAAACAGCAGTCTGTGTTTTTTTTTTTTTTTGTACTTTTAGGATGAGAAAGTACTTGTGGGTTTGAGTCTCAACAACAACCAAAACCAAACTGCAATGAAACAAGTCAAAGGTTTGAAAGAGAACATCTTTCCTTCTGAATCTTACTACATTAAAAAAGGAAAAAAACCATCCTCTATAAAGTTGTAACTTATCTTTATCATTAATTCCTTGGGTGGAAAAAAAGAAAACATTTGTAAAAAAACTAGGCAACTAACCCCATAAAGTATTCATAAATAACCACAAAAGAGTCCTGTCTAGAACAAGTGGGCACCAATAAAACCAAAAGAGTTAAAGCAAACAAAGAAACGAGGAAAAAAGAGTGAGGTACAACACAAACAGTGAGGAGAAACAGTGGTGAGAGCAGAAGGGAGAGGCTGAGGGAGTGAGCCGGGATGAAGATGCCGTGACAGGCGTTTAATGTGCAGCCGGGGAGTGTGGCGGGTGAAACCCACTAGACCCCCATCGTGACACTGAGCGTGCCCTCTCAGCCGCTCCACAACAACATTAACAACAACAGCAGCTCAGTGCGCACACGGTGCATGTTTGCACACAAGCAGTAGTGGTTTTAAAGTTTAATGGCAGCGGCTATTTTCATAGAGCAGCAGAGAGTGATTCAGAGATTGAGTGATGGTGAGAGACAAGGGGCTGAATGAAGGGCTCCATGACTGAGGTCATGGATCAGACTGGCTTCTGCGTGTGTGTAGGCTGGCCATTGCTGCTAAGCATTCCCTTAAGTGCCTACAAGGAGGGCAGTGAGCATGTGTGTGAGTCTGCAGTTGAGGCCAACAAAATCACATACTTAACTCAGAAATGATTCTTTCTTGATATTTTTTTCTTAAAAGGAAAAATAGGGAAAGTATCCCATGGATGTTTGACATGAAACTGAATCCAAAGTAAAAGCAAAACATGAAATGTGTGCAAACAGGCACCTTAGTGAATCTGAAGTCAATCTGGCGTGTGAAATAAATTAGACATAATACATGTGTCTTTCCAATGTAAATAAAATAAGCCTCAAGAAAGAGTGACGAATGGTGAACATCTACAGGAGGGTTAGTTTGGGATAGGGATAGGTTAGATATTCCCCTGTTGCCCTCTAGTGTTGCAGAAGCAGACTTCTGCTGCAGCAGAGCAGCAGAGCAACAGGTATGTGTTTAGGATTTTAGGTATTTGGCGTATTTTAAGTACGCAGTGAAGCCATACCGAGGTCGAGGGCGACAGGATGATGTTTCCGATGGAGGCTTTGAGCTCGTCTATGGTGGCGCGGTTCTGATGCGTGCCATTGTTTGGCTGAACGGGCTTTATTTCTACGTGGAACTTCCTGGGTTCATCGTCATCCTCTGAGTCGCTGGACGAATAGAAGGAATTCTCTTTGGCATGTGAGCAAAACACAGTTAAGGAGATAACAACAACAGAACAACAGGCACAAAGCAGAGAGAGAGAGAGAGAGAGGGATCGTCTGCCTTCAGCTCTTATTTAGCTCTGGTCTCAGACTGCAGATGCGAGAAGAGGACAAGAAAAAAAAAAAGAAAAAAGCAACAAATCCTTGATGTCTTACAAGCTGGACTGAGCCTCAGAGTGTGAACAGCATCAAGACAATTTAAAAGGATATCATTTTCATTTGCCTCCGGTCTGATACAGAAGCCCTCTGCATCCACTTGGGGGACATTCTACAACATACAAACAGCAAAAGTCTTGTTTAGAGTCAAACTTTGGTGAGCTATTAAATCAAGAAAAGGATTAAATAGATGTTTTGTATTTGTATTCTTTATAATTAAGTTTTAAAACAGCTTAATGATACTAAAATTGTATTTATCGTCATTTACACTTTTGCACATTTTATAGTTCTTACAAAATTCATTTTAGGCAAGAAATTCTTTCAGATTGCTTTAAATCAGTCAATCCATGTAATGTACAATGCAATATAGGAAATATAATTAACTGTTAATAATTAATTAGTTAATTAGTTGATTAACTAACTAGTACCTGATTAGTGATTACAACCATGTTTTTCACTTTGCATATTTACCATAAATTTGAACAAAGTCAAACTACATTTAGCAGGTACACAGTCAAGTCAAGTCAGTCAAAGAGAAAACACTGGAAAATGTCCAAAGAAACTTCTACACATAACGTTTGGCTGAAACACATCTGAACAAACATGTTGTCATGTGCATAGAGAGCTTAGTGACGCTAGCCAACATTTTTACAACTTGGATAATCATATTAAACATTTATATATCCTAGTTTAGAGGAAATGTCTAGAAAAATAATTACCCCTATTTTAAAATGTGTATGTTTAGAAAATGTATTTTCTTATTGTGATTTATATTTTAAAAAAAAGGTCTGGCTATGAATATTTACATGTGTGAGTGTGTTTCTGTGTGTATTAGCTTGCTTACAGCATTCTGGATGTCTATGGCCCCATAGTATCCAGGGGGAGCACCATTGGCAGTGTTCTACAAGCACAGACAGAGACAACTGAATGAATAAATGAATGAATGAAAGAATGAATGAGCAAATCTACAAAACAAACAACAGGCAAGAGTGAGCGCAACAGAGAGAGAGAGTGAAAGAGTCGTGCATTCAGGTCGCAAAATACACCGCAGAATAAAATGAACATGGATCTTTTCCACCTCCTCCTGTTTGAAATCAAAATAACACACAAAGCCGAAGTGTCGGCCGAAGTTTCGACTAAAAGATAAAGAATGAGGGTCCGTTTTGGTGAACATTATACTCACAGCAGCTTCAACTTCTGTGGACTCCCTGGAAGACAAAAATGTCACATTATATTGAGATATTTCTTTTTTTTACAGGAGGGAAAACAAAAAAATAAGTTGCACACATTGTGTTGATGTGGTGAAAATGCTGATGTCCTCACTCACGTGGAGTCTGTGTCCTTGTCTTTCCTGCGACCTGGGATGCCAAATGGTTTTCTCTTTCTGGGCTTTGCACCTTAATACAAAAACAATACATTTTTCAACCACAGACTGAAACATAACATTAAATGTGTTTGTGATCAACAATATATAAAGGTACAGGGGTAATTCATTCGTCAACACACTACTACACAAGGAAACTACATATCAAAATAACTTGCTTTGAACATTCAGGGCTGTATTTAGTGATCCATTTGTAGTGTACTTTGTAATTTTGTAATGAGACTTACCTTCAGTAGCAATAGCTGCATTGCACTCCTCAAACTCAATGGGTCCTAATGAGACAAAAAAAAAATCATTTAGGTTCATTTGGCACGGAAAGGGTCAATGACCCACTGCTGTGAATGCTGTGAATGTACATCACGCAATAATCGCACACACACACACACACACACACACCAAAAACGCAATTTGGCAAATACACAACATGCAGTCTGCCGTGTCATACAGAGTGTGTATACAAACAGCGCTAGGCTAGTCCCAGGGGGCAGACGGGGTCACTGGAAGAGTCAACTGTGTGTCTGGTGGCCCTCACAAAAGGTGCAACACTCCCTCCTGGGAACACAAAGCATTAACTCTTCCTCACAGAGTCTTCCTCACCGACACGTACACAAACCCTCACCTGGGACACATGAGTCGCCACAATCGTAAACCACTTCTAATTGAAAAGCAGGAGCCTTGGTATTGACAGCAAACAGCAGGTATGAAGACTAAACTGAGCAAAAACTAAATCTGCCGACACGGGACACGCAAAGTCACTAACCTTATTACAATAAGATAAACAAGATTACATGCAGTGAAGTGTTTAAAGCCACATGGGCAAATCTGCTCTCAGGCTTAATAGATCCGCTTCCCTCTGGCGTGCAATAATGGACAGAAAGCAGACTAACAGGCTGAATATAAAAAACCAAACGTAAGCAAGCGCACACAAACATTTAAATCCACTAAAGAGATCGTGGCAACCTTGATTAATACATTAAACTAACAAACTGTCATATCCATTCCAGCCAATGACCATAATATCACTTCGAGCATGACCAGCCATGGATTTATTTGAATAAAAAAAACACAAACAAAAAAAACCAACAAAGTTTACACTTAATTTGATGCTCATCAATTATTCACATACACCTCCAAGGTCCCGCACTTGGATTGTCACGCTTCAAATGTGCCTCCAGAAACATTTATGGGGGCTTCACATAAGGACAGGCGCCTTTACACACACATGCTCACACAAACGCACACGCTAAAAGCTGTAGGAAAACCAAAGGCAAGGCATGCAATCAGTGTACGCGTCAATCAGAGAAATCTGGGAGGTTGGGCTGCTTTGTCTTTGTGATGCTGTTGCCCATAAGAAGTAGTGACACCTCAGCTATACGATTAAACAAACTAAAATCATTTACATTAATGTAATATCTATATTAGCCCATCTAATCCATATATTAGGCTATATATCTCAACACACGCAACAGCGTATTTCATTCCCATATGTAACAGCAGTTCTACAGATATGTGACATGAAGAAAACAATATATCAATGCTCAAATGCAATTTTTAAGTACTTGAAGCAATTTTTTTCTTAAAATGCATGACCTGGAAGACATGCAGTCTGTGTTTGCTATTAGACCAGATAGACACAGATATATGCTGAACATAACTAGAAAGCTTAATAGCTTGCAAGATGAGCAAGAGAGACAGAGAGAGGGGGAAGGACCCTCTGGCAATATAACCAATACACTAACATGCCTTGACCTGAAAACAACAAAGCTAATGATAATTTAACTCAAAATGTATACAGTAGCAGCAGCCCAATGCGATCTCCCCAGAGGATGCCAGTCGCGAGCAGAATTGACGCATTGTTTGGCGTGTGCAATGCTGAGTGAAGCGCAGGGAAGCGGCGAGTCACGAGAGGCATGCATCACGCCAAGTGAAGTGGATAAAGTACACCAATGACCGATCTACTCTACTGTGCAATATCAGGCCTCTTCACCGCCGGCGAATACACAGCGACAGCACGAACGACGAGAGAGTTTCATGCCAATCAAAACAAAATTGGCATGCTCATTCAAGAACTTTCTCTCGTGGGAGGAAGTGAGAGGGATGGTAATTTCATTGTCTCCATTCGATCACTGTACTGACATAAAACAGGTAAGCGAATCTGAGCTCATGAGGTGTACCTTTTCCTGGAGAGGAAGCCCATAATCATTATCTCATTTGACATCATCTTTCATTAAATGCATCAGTTGTAGATATTGTCAAACAAAAGAAATTAAAAAAGGACCCAGAAAGGGGGGAATTACTGGAAAATTACAAATTCCATTCTTTATTCACGGGATGTTTAACAAATGCTGTGGATCTACGTAAGGCCCAGGCAGAGCAGGAACTCTTTGCCGCCAGCATCCTGCGATTGCATCTGACAATATTTATGCACACCAACTGCAAAAAAAGTCCAAACACTAGACACATGAATATTACCTAAATCTGGCCAGACATTAGGAACTGTTTAAACATCTCCTAAACAGACAGACGACTTTGTTTATACAGGGGAAGATGTTTCTTTTCTCTCTACTCTCTGTGAGGGAAGCATGCAGTCACGCATGAGCGGAGAATGGTTTTTTAAATTGCATATGCTTCACATGGCACTGGGAGTGGAAGAGGGGCGGAGGGGGTTTGCGTGTCTGGCCCACCGCCAGTTGACAGCTCAGCTGGATATCGTTGAACACTCCGAACCCCCCTGCCTCGCAGCGTGTCACTTTGGGATTGTTTCCGCAATAGAAAGTTTATTCAACCTCTCTCTCTCTAAAGGCACTGGACCGGCCATCCGTTCAGCTATTTAATCAGGGGACAGACAGGTTATTTTTCTGACAGGGCCGGGGCTGCTGCGCAATCCCTAATGAACAGCTTGATACAAGAGGAATTTTCTGACCGTTTTTTTAGCCTCAATTAATTCTGCTGTCCAAACAAATGAAGGCCACCACTCCTTGGACGCAGCGTCTGGACACAGGGGTCACCATTTGTGTACACACAAACACAGCAGAGGTGAACCTTTTGTGTCTGTGACCTGGCGTAATGTAGTACAAGTACAGGGACCAGTGAAGTAATTGGATATTTACCACAGGGCTTTAAGCTGTTCACATGCATCAGGTTTCACAGACTGATTAATATCATTAAAGGTAAAATAGTTGGTTTCAAAAAAAAATCCTCAAGGCGACTACTGTACAACAACTGCAACTGACTATCAATGAATGAGCTGTGCGTGCGTGTGTGAAAAAGAGGGAGGCAAGGGGGTAGAGCCAAAGGAGTCTGAGGAGTATTCCCTTGATTATTGTGGCATGGCAAAGTTTACACAAGAGTCATTGTTGAGCTCTGACCTCCTGAAAAGGTTGGTTCTGCCTGCTTAGTCTGCAAGCACAGCAAAGCCCCCTGTGTGTCACATGCTTACTGGAATGCCAAGCCTGCCTACCTTTATAGCAGATTACTATGATTGACTCTGATGGCCCTCTCCTACTTCTAATTGCCCCTCTCCATACACCCCTACCCGCCCCACAAGGCAGGACAGGCAGAAGGCCCATTCCCCTGGCTACTATTTTATTTATGCGCAGCACAGACACTGACAAACATTTATCGTAAGAATAAAACATGCAAGAGTCCGGCGGCTTACCTGGTCTCTCCTTTCCTGTTCCTTTGCTCTCGGCCAGTTTCTGTATTAAGCTCTCCACTGAGGTGTTCTCAATGTTCCGCACAAATTCTTTGTGGACCTACAAAATCCCAAAAAATAAATCATACGTTAAACTTAACAAACTGGGCAAACAAGTTAAACTGCAGCAGATTCTCTCATAAAATCTGCTGCCAGATTTTGGATTCTTTTAAGGTTAGGGATCAAGAATTTACACAGTTAATTGTTGATCAATTTGTTCATTTAGATTCACTGCAATTAATAAATGAAAACATTTATTTTGGGTCATTTAATGGGGTCCAATCCTCTTATAGAAAATGTCGCCAGAACTCTGACTACACCAAGATCAGATTAACTACATATCCTTGTACTGGCAGCACTGCCACAATTGACCTCATCGGCAAAGATGGAACAACACAAAGTACTGTGGTTCATAAACACACTATACCTTATATACTGTGTTTATGGACAATTTGAAGCTGCACTAACTGAATCCTTTGGGATGGAGGAGATGTATAAATCAATACATCACGCTGACTTTGTTGGTGAATGAAGAAATATAAAGGATTAGTGTCACGTAGTGAGTGTTTGGTGTGATTTGGTTTATGATGTATGGAATAGGATACAAATGCAGTGTGTTGCCGTTAGTGTTCCCTGTAACGATAAACTCTATTAATGCCTTTAAGTGGTATTTAAAACATTTTCAGTAACTGCCTGTGGAGACACACTGTACTTTACTGTCATTCTATTGTGTCAGGTTGAATCATTGTTGCTGGCACTGCGGTCTACTCATGCCCTTTGGGCAGTATCAGAGGAAGGATAGTGCTTGTTTGCTTGTTTGTTTTGGATGTGCATGTGTGCTTGTGTGTTTACTGAGGGGGAAGTGAAAGGGATGTATAGGCATGGGGATGAAGAAGAGCGGCTGACTGCCATCTCACCAAACCATTTAGATGTGCGTGATACTGTAAGCGAAGAGTGGCTCCACTATCAAACAAACACACACGCATACACACACATATGTGTCTGCCCCCTGGGCCCCTGCGGTGAGGTGGAGTGCATTAGCCTTCTGTGCCCTGGCAGGAGAGGATGTTAGGGGGAGGATGATGTGGGTGAGGGAGGGGGCGGCAGGGAGGTTGCCGCGGTGAGGAAGTATGCTCAGTGCAGCACACGCGATCTGTCAGGTGCTGCTGCCATGACGGAGGTCATCAACCTGCGTGCCCTGCTCGCCTCTCCCTCCCTCTCCCTCCCTCTCTCCCTCTCCCTCACTCCCTCTCCCTCACTCCCTCTCCCTCTCACACATACACACAAACCTCGTCCCACGGAGACTTTCAACCACATGCTCAAAACATGCATCTGCCTTCAAGGGTTCCTCACACACACAAATGCTCGCTTACAAAAACAAACACAGCACGCAAACTAACAGTCACACCTGCTCTTCTGACTTTAAAGCTCTCTACACAGGAGAGAACACTTCACTTCTGTCTACTCATATTTAAACTTTCATTTCTCTTTATTTACACTGCTCACTTTTTCCCCTCTTATCCTTCCTGCCCACTGAGCTGATGCTGGCTGAGCCTTGTCTTAAAATTCCAAATGCTTTGGTTTCATGTACTGCACTTCCCTGTGATCACTTGTCTCTGGTAATTTAATATCCCTGGACTGACAGCAACTCCTAAACTGGACTATTGGGGAAGCTTCATCCCCCCTCCCCAGAATTCCCCTGTCACTACTACCTCACTGACACTGGTGGGAGTGTAAACAGCCATGTCTCCTCTGATAAACTGTTACACATGGGGTCCCCAGCCGTTCACCTGCCAGCGAGGAGCTTCACTGGGAGGGTGTAACACACACTCTCAGATTCATGCTATCCCACACGAGATGTGCAGGCATCTTTGCAGGTGCTTCGACCATCAATTAGAATTCATGAGTTCACAACAAGCATATTGTAGCGAATCCACTTCCCACCAACCAATAACAGATAATGTAACG
The DNA here is from genome assembly GCF_042242105.1 of Pempheris klunzingeri. NCBI lineage: Eukaryota > Metazoa > Chordata > Actinopteri > Acropomatiformes > Pempheridae > Pempheris > Pempheris klunzingeri. Next base: position 18,462,605 of record NC_092030.1, read on the forward strand.
GTTAATGTCTATACAGATAGTAATAACTATAATTTCAAAATCACATATGTGATGCTCTACCCAGAAAAATGATGATTACCAATAACATACTACATATAACTAACGGACTCTCTAAGGTACCACGAAATTGCTAATTACTGCATAAACAGTTGTAGCTTCAGTCTAATGGACTTTATTATTGTACCACCAATTTAGCATGAACCTCAATTCAACTAAGCCTCAGACAGGAGATTCGGGTGTGTTAATGACTAAGTAACCTTGAGCCAATAGCCTCAAGAAGAAGTGAGGAGCGACTGTTTAGTTTTGTTTTTTCAAAAGTGGAAAAACTAATGTTGTTGTTGACCCTGCTGGGTACAGATGATGCATTTGCAAATGTACTTAAAAACTGTGAATCGAAATAATTGGACAATGTGTGTGTGAGTTCCCACTTATTGCTTGGCTCTTTAAACTGTATGGCCAGTGTATTGAATGTTCTACTACAGAGCATGTCATTAAAAAAATCATGTGGGTATAAGAATATTATTGAAGAAACTAGACGAAATATAATAATAATAATAACTGTGCTTTAGACGCAAATATTCAAACAGTTTCTTACTCAAAACAAAATACAGGCTGAAATTAAAGGTAGCACGGATATCATTAAAACAATCCCCAACAACACAGCACAGTGGCTGTATGTCTTCGGTGTGAGTTTCATCGTGTGTCACTGTCTAACCATAACAGCACTCAATATTTTATATTTTGAATGGAAATATGTGTGATTTTATCTGTGTGTTTGTTTGTCAGCATGAATGCCTGTGGACTCAGTGTCTAAGCACAATGTTGCCCCGCTCTCTCCCTCCTCCTTCTCAGCGCACCTTTATGTGATATATAATAATATTCACAAGGTCCCTCCTTGCAAACTAGTTAAAAAAATAAATGGATGAATTACAATTTCTTAGTCTGCTTGTGATATTTCAGCTTTGGAAGGACTGACCACTTGTCTACAGGCATTATTTCAATTTGCCTCAGCAACAGGCAGCAGCACTGCCCATCTCCAGCTCAGAAGCAGGAAGTGTGTGGCTGAATAACCTGCAGTAGCCTGTCTCTCCACAATCTTTCCAACTTGCTGTAAGAGTAGCAGACTGGACTAAGTTACTGTTGGTGGAGCTGCATCGCCCTCTATGGACAATAAGAGAACTAGAGCAGCAGCAGCAGCAGCAGCAGCAGCATCAGCACGGAGCAGCTTCAGATAATGATAATCAGAGTGGAGCACCAGATTGTGGTTGGTCTTGAGTTATTCTGTTTGGCACTGGTAAGGATGATTGCTGAACAAATAAATGAAAATAAAACTCTGCTTAACATTATATAGTGATTAATATAGCTGCGAATTATGTTTGAAAGGCTTCACAATTGGGCTTGATCGAACTTGATGCCATTTTCTCAAACCTAAACACACTCGTCCAGAAACAAACAAGCCCATGCAGCACTTTTAACTATCAGCCTCAGTATCTGGCAAGTGTTTGGACTTCTGGAGGTGTTTTAGATAGCCTGAGAGGGAGTTTTGATCAGTTTTTAATTGCTTGGCATAAAGGGCTGAATGGACCATTTCCTGGTTCTCAGTTAAACGATTAGCGAGATCAAAGATGACACTAATTGATATGACACACAGTGAACCCAATGAGCACAGCCTCAGGTCAGCAAGACACCTACTCCACCCACAGGAATGTTTCAGAGAATATATGTCAGGATATACGTGTACGTATGTGTGTGTACACACTCACCTCTCCTATTTGAACGTGCGTTTCATCGACAGACTGCGAGTACGACTGAATGATCTCCTTCATGTGGAGAATGTGGTTTTCTTCAATGTCTTGGAATTTCTGTAATACAGGGTGAGGGTAGTTATGGCACGGCTATGCAACAAATCATCGCTTGAAATCAAATAAACTTCATGCCTACAAACGTGCATCATGGTGTCAGTCTCATCGAACAGGCATGGAAACAAAAATAAGTGCAGCCTAGGAATCTTCACTTCCTTATTCTGTCCCTGCCACTTCCTGTGTGTCTGTTTGGGTGGTCTGTGGCGCTAACACACACACATAGCTCCTCCCATAAAATGTCAATTATTCAGTTTTTGGCTTTGAGCAGCAGTATGGTGTAGATTACAACCTTAAATGCTGGTATTTACTTCCATTTGTATCTGACTCTGGGCATCTGGGGTGAACCACGGAGAATGAGTATAAATAATCATAAACTGGAAAATCACAGTGTGGATGGAGAGGAGGATGAGCCCTTCTAACCACAAACACAAAGATAAAGGGCCACTCACTCCTCAATCTACACTACAGAGACGTGCACACAAATGAGGCTATACTTTTGTCATTTCACCACGATAACAGCAAGCATGCGCTCACACACAGACACACTCAGACAAACAGAACACACATGTAGGAGCCCCAGTGATGTCAGAGAGCACATGTGTTCGGTGTTTATAACTCATGTCCACATGTGCTGCGTTTGAGATGAGCCGTAGACTGTGATCCCGGGGAAGCAGAGCTGCAATGCCGCTTACTCTAAGGGAAAACAAAAACGCCAGGCTAACTGGAACCATTTCTGGTGGCGGAGCTGCTGCGGTGCAGGAGGATGTGGAGGCCAAATTCTGTTGATCTGATTTTAATTTGGAGTTTATCTAATCAGTTCTTCAGATGGATCCAATCAGAGCTTTCCACAACGATTCCGTTACGGAGGAAAAAACACAATCTGGAGATGATACAGGACAAAAAATGTGGAACATACACACACACACACACACACACACACACATGCACAGCGCTGACAGATTACACAATGAAAGTGTTGCATTCCACAGAGACCAACAATAGACAGAGTTTATGAGCACATATTTCATTAAAGTGCATGCAACCAGAACAGTCAAAATCAGTTTTCACAATACCTGTGCAGTTTCCGCCATCTTTTGTTCAAACTCTGACTTAGCTATGGCATATTTCTCCACATATGACTTGTAGGTCTCTGTGGCTTTTTTGGCTTTCACTCCAGCCTGCAAAACATAAACAGACAGATAAATGGCTATCATCAGTTTATAGACTATACACAATGGCCCTCTGTTTTCCCAGATCAACTGAAAAATCTGCAAGGAAACCAAGCTCCACTTAACATCTGAAGGCAAGCAGCTTTGGAGGTTAAAGTTTCTGTATAGAGTGGAGTGTTAAGGCACTTCATCAAGCCTTATTACCATACCACGATTACGTGGGTGTGTGTACGTGCGAACGTGACCTCCCACCTTGTCCACATCTCTCTGGGTGGCCCCTTCTTTACGGAGGCGCTCCTGCTCCACAGTTTTGGCATTGTAGATCTCCTTGGACTTCTGCAGAGCCTGAGAGGTGGTCTGGATGTTCTGTACGGCCTCCAGGGTAGACGCAACCTCCTCTTTTGTCTAACAACACACAAATATCTTATAAAGCAACTCAAGCTGAATAATAAGTGCAAGTGGCACCCATTGCTCTACTGTCTATTGTACGGTTTGACGTTAACATAATGCACAGTCAACAGTGGAATCCCCTGGTTTATTATGGCAAAACAGACAATTTTTAGCACAGACAGAGATCCTTTATTGCTCTTGTAAAACACTATTGCAGTTCCTCTGTGCCATTCTACAGCATGTGACACAGAGCTGTTTACACAGTACAGTACAGCAGTTAAAGCCCTATAGTGGCTATTAAAAAATGTATAAGACTGAATTTCTTCCATCTGTATAGCTCTTCACATCAACTAACTTTATAGGACATGAAAAGAGTATCATCAAATGGTAATGAGTGTAAATTACAGTGATCACACAGTAAGCTTGGTAGTTAGTCATCATCATCATCATCATCTGTGATGATATAATGTAAACATAATTGGAGTGAGCAAAACAAAACTAGTGAAATCCTAAATCTAAATTTAGAAAGTTTGAGATTGGTGTTCTTTTTTTATTTATTTATTTTTTTTGTTATTCACACTGCTTTACTACATGATGCAGTGTATCTGTTAGCCATAAAACACAAAGCAGAGATGAACAGAGAGTGTAGGGAAGAGAAACTGGGACAGCCTTTTTGTCATGCTGAAAGCACAAAGACAGCTCCACTAATTCTGAGCTTCTATTTAACTTTGTGTTCTGTGGCTTCATGCATGAGATATCAGCTCATGGTGTGTCTAAGGAAGGAGAGATAGACGGGAGAGGTGTAAAAAAGAAAAAAGCTTGACAGAATAACACTGCACATCATGTGTGTCAGAATGAAATCAACTATTTATCAGCTTCTCTTTTCTTGTTGAGGGTTGACTTCTAGCCCATATTGTCAACTTCATTCACTAGGGACAATAGCGAGAGTTTAAAGAGCAGATAAATGTATTTTTAACAGTTACTTTTCTCAGTGAGCATTGGGGCATCAAACTACATGTGATAATTGGAAGATGGGTATCACACCTCCTCTTCTTTGCTTCTCATTTCAATAATTGTTTCAGTTTTTTTTTATTTTGGCAAAGTTTTGTATAGCTGCTTATGTTTAGACAACATTTAACATGAAACTCACGTAACAGATCAACAGTCGTATAAAAAAAAAAAAAAAGCCCTACCAAGCCCTAACTGCCTGAATGCTATAGTTCCCTTAATTCTCCATATCCTTACCTTTTTGTGTGCTTTGGCCTGCTCTTCCACATACTTCTGAACCTCTTTTATAAGTTCCTGCAGTTTCCTCACTAACTCCAAGTGACAGCTGGCCAGCTTCTCTGTTGAGCTCTTGAACACATCCCACACTGGAGCAAAAGTCCTGGGATAAAAGGTGACACTTTAGAGGCTAGAGCACAGCAAGCCCCTCTTACATTCGTTCATGCTCTTTCTTTCGAAAACTAGAAAGCTGTACACACTCACCCAAGCTGAGAAAAGTTGCCAGCCGACTTGGCAAGTTTGGTCATAGACCTGGCATAGGCTTCTTCAATAGTACTCCTAGAACAGAGCGAAACACACAGATGTGACTTGTTATTAAGTCACTGAAACAACGGCTCGATTAACCATAAGTTAACAATATCATGTGTCAATAAAGGTCATGATTCTGCTTTTTAAAATGCTTTTAATGTATAATATGACAAAGTTTTACCAAATGCATTCACCACTAGGTTATGGCTAAAATACAGCATGTCACTAAACAACTGAAGATCCCGGCCAAAAACATCCGCTTGGACTTGCAACATAAATATTTGGCCATATGCACTGCGTGTGGGCAAATACGTGTGGCTTGGCTTGTGATTTGTTCATAAACTTCATGTTGAAGTTGACAAGAGTCTGAAAGCTAGCGTTTGAATCCTCTGCTTCACTCAATTTCCCTTTTTATTCCCTCACTCTGCAGCAAAGTGACAGGAGCACAAAAGCAAAAAAACTGCGGCAGTGTTACAGTGAAAGCCTGAATTATGCATGTCTCATTTAGCCAGCCTCTCTCTGCAGTTACTTCACAGGAACAAGGTCAGCCAGGGGGAAACAGAACAAACGTGCGCACACAGACACAGACAGACAAACAGAAACACACAACCATCCGTAACACACACAGACAGACAAACATCCAACGGGGGACTAAATAAACCCACACACAGCACAACACACAGATGAAGGGACAAGCTGGAAATGCATTCCCACTTCCACACCTTTGTTTGGGCTCAGAATGGCAGGTTATTTTTGTACGTGATCATGTGGTAAAGCGAACTAAATATTGTTTTCCTGTTTCAGGTTTTGCACGTTGGAAGTTGTTTTTTTGGTTAGTTCTCACATACTGTTTGTATTTGAACTCTGTTGCCCAAATTTGACTTGAGGCTGAGATGATCTTAGCCTAACTATACTGACTCTGTGGACTAAGACCTCCTTAGTTACCTCTTTTATTTCATGGGAACATGACAATGTTTTGACCATAGATGAAAGTTTATTCTTGACCTTGGAAACTGCACTTTGACCAAAACATTTTATATCTTAAAGCATACTGGACATAAACATGGTGACAACTGATCTATCTCCATGATAAGCCATACCACATACCATTCTAAGCAGGTTTTGTGTGTAATTCAATGTGCCCCAATTACAAAATAAAGAATTCTCAAAACAGTTGGTAACATATGGCTGTTTCTTTAGCAGGCTGCTGATGGACACAATGCAATGCACCAAACTAATGTAGTAGATGCTCACAGCTGGAGAAATTGAAATAAAGTGTGACTGGTGTAGAGATACCTCAAGATCTTGAAAAACATTTGACATCTTACATTTAATTGGCAGTTATATTCCAAAGTCGCAGTTTGATTGGCGTATGATGTTGCATGCGTTGAAGTATGTTGTGTTTTGTTTCCTAACTGCTACAACAGTGTACTTCCACAGGTCACTTCTTTGAAATGTCGTGTCCGCTTAGAATAAAAGAAGAACTGAGAATGAGACGGCAGCGTGAGGGTATTTTTCCATCTTTCAGTGAAAGTAACTGTGACAAAGCACCTACAAGGGGTGTTATGGATGTGTGTGTGTGTCTCTTGGAGTTTTATGTTAAGGATGCTTTTGGGAGACCAGTTGCCGATAGATGCAGGGAATGTGTTAAGACAGTGCACAGAGCTTCTTTCCCCACCAGAGGGAGTCACAGTGCAGTTTTTCAGAAGGGAAAGAAAACATGAAACATCACCCCTCTGGTCTGTCTGCTGAAAAGCCAGAGCCAATTGGGAAACTGGCACAGTCTGGTCACAGTTACAAAACCACTAGCAATAAAAGTTATTATTGTAAAACACAATAAACTAATCTCTACGTGAACTTGTGTGTGTCCTTCGTGAATGATTTATTGATTTATTTGTACACTAACAATATTACTGCTGACCAAAAAGAGTATTAATGTTTAAGCAAAGTGAAAAGCTAAAAGATGATTATAATTAGCTTTACAAGTGGAGCATTGGCAATCATAATCCAATCCTCTGCCACCAAAGGCGTGACTGTAGATGAAGTTTAAATGTTAGCCGTGTGTTATATTAAACTGAGTGCATTCCTCAAAGGCAGGTGGATGGTGGAATCCACTGTTGAATGCCAGTGGTAGACTATCTATCATGTGGCCAGGTTATAAACATGCACCTCTGCCACAGTGAGGCTGTGGAAAGAATTTGAACAGAAGCTGTTATTATGGCATTATCACGCTGCACTGACACTGAAGGTGTGTAACATTATGCCAGGTTACAGGTGGGCTAAGAATTAAGCTTCTTTCACAAAGAGATTAAGTTTGCATAACATTCACACTCATCTTCGGCCAGCTTTAGTCACAAAAACTGACTAAATTAACTAAATGTGGAGAATCTCAAATTCAAAGCAGATTTTAGTTTAGTTCAGATAAGCATTTGGATGTTAACACGTCACAAGTTTGCTGACTTGGAAATAGATTTAAGTACCAAGAAAACCACAAGTCAGGTAAGACGTGTATTGAAGAACCAGACACGTTGGAACAGGTTAATGAGTAATGCGTTGTATGTACTAAATTAACATGTTGTTAACTATGTAGAAATGGCCAGAACAAGACTAACTGTGTATGAGACTACAGCGTCTTACCTTTCTCTGATGAAGTCTGTCACCTCTTTGGAGGATATTTGGCCATGCTTCATGTTGTGGTAGAGCACGTCAAAGCCATTATTTTTTTCACCCTGCATTTCAGAAGACAAAAAAAAGAACATACAAAGATCAGTTATCAGAAAAATCGCTGGGTCTGACAAACAACAACGCCTCAGATATTGATCAGGCATTACCGGCAAGCCTTTTTCAACAAGCAGCATTCTCATTGTCTGCATAGCTTCCAGGTGCATTTGCAGCAGCCTCTGGTCGACCATACTCATCTTTGCCATTTTTGAGAGTAATGGATGTTAAAAATGTTTAGAGTTGTCGTCAGTTAAGGATAAGGCTCAAGAGTAAAATGTAAGAGATAGGCAGACAACTGTCTGTCTGTGTTGCCGTAACCATGCCACTGGGTAATGGTGTCCAGTTGCACTGATGCTTTAGAAATGCAAATGTACCTCTGAATAATTAATATGAAAGAAAAATGCTGAATTACCCTTCAAGAATATGTTTGATAGTCACAAATGACCATAGCCTTACAATACAGTTACAGTAACACCCTACTACTACTACATCATCATCAACAATGGTTTACATGGTAAACATGATGCACAGAAATAAATAAGACAGTGAATAAAACATGAATCTAATTTCAAGTTATGGCAAGAAAAACAACCTATGATTTCAAAGGACAACATCACACTAATTCTCATACTCACTAAACTACTTCCTGTATTAGAGCTAAACTGATCTGATCAGCCAGCCCAATGTGTCAATATTAGCTTACAATAAATATGTCTGTATCTGTGTATGTTGGCCAATTAGCTAGACGAAATTGCAGAACAGAAACTGGGTTTGACGTAATGTAGCAACAGTCTCGCCATTACCATTTGTCCACCAGGAAGCTTTTATTATTATTGTTAGCTTTTTTATTACTATTGGCTTATATATCGTCAGACTCAAATATCCAGAAATTATTCTTGACACATCTTCAATTCAAAGCCATCTTGTCACTTTTGAGAAGAGAAGAAGACGAAGAATCACCTCACTTCCTCATCACCCTCCATTAGGCTATTTCTCCATTGAGGGAGGAAACCGACAAATCATGGCATCATCATTTGGTCAGAGAAACAGGGCATTTTAAGATGTCACTTGGGATTCTGAGAGATATTTTTTCACAATTTTTGAGATTTCATAGACTAATGTATTAATCCATTCATTAAAAAAGGACCAGATGATTAGTTAGAGTACATCCATGAGATGTACATGTGTAGCAATCAGGCAAATTCGAAGCAGATTTTTAGCTTAGTTCACATTAGCATTTGGATGTTATCACAAGCACAATAGAAGGAACCAGAACCCAAGTTTACTGACTTGGAAATAGATTTAAATACCAAGAAAACAACAAGTCAGGTAAGACTGACCTATTGTCCAACAAATGACAATAATAGCCACTGATTTAATGGTTTTCATTGATGGCTTGTGGGATCTTATGTTGAGAGGAGTGAAGCACCAGCTCTAGATAAAGGAAACTCATTCTTTGGATAAAACACAGACTGAACTGAACATGATAACACCTCAGGTCACCGCAGTTCATCCTCATTCTTTTGCAGGCCAACTTCTCTTCACCTCTACCCGAGACTGTCACAGATATTTCCTGGTTCCTGGAACCATCCACTGTCAGCAGTTTGGTGTGCAGGCTAACATCAGTGCAGCTTTGAAAAAAAAAAAAAAGGATTTAGCCTTGTTTTTCCACGTTGGCAGAGATGAAAGGTCAGGAAGTTTGTGTCAAAATGAAGCTCAGAGCTCACGCCAATAGGACTATATTTACAGAGCAAATAGACATGAGAAGGTAAGCATCCTTCTCGAGGCTATAGATCACTGGCCTGCCTTTTAGCCCAGCGAGCTGAGCACTGAGATGGGCTTCCTGTTGTAGGAAGATACTTTCAAAAAAGAAGTACAAGTTTAGCAGTTAGCTTGTCTTCATCAAACAGCGTGATATGCAAACTACTGCACACATAGCATATCAAGACAGGAAGGTGAGACACAGGCTGTGACACTAACACTTGCTGTATACCACCGAAACTATAAGAAACACAAAGTGAGACGCAGACGATTGGCCAATCAGTCTACAAAACAGGGAAGTGACCAAAGCGAGTGAAAACACAGCTCCAAAGAGAGCACAGCAGCAACAGGAAGAGAGTCCATTCTGTCCAACAACTGTGCTCATGTGGAATGTGATATCAATGAATACAAAAGAAAAATAAATACAAACACAGGAAACACCCCAGGGCGTTTGACTTTTCAGCAGGTTACAATACTGAATTGATTCTGAAAAAACATAATAATCCAACAAAGCAGTAGCCAAGAATATGAAAACATGACCTTGACAAACCTGAAACATTTGAGATTTATAAGTTAACTACAAATCAATCATAAGCGTACAGGCTAGCTTAGGACTGTGCGACTACATCTACATAAGCAGTGGAGAAGGGAGGGAGACACAGTCTCTCAGTCTCCTCGTCTGGACACTCATTGATGAAAGCCCTCGTACCGGGTGTTTAATATTCCAACCACACATTGCGAAATTCAGACGTACTCATTATGCTGTGATTTAGACGGAGAGGTTTTTAAACTCTCTGCCCCGCCACCAAAGGCAGGAGAACATGCTGAGAGGTTAGCACACATGTCAGTCACAGTTTGTTTGAGCAATAGCACAGTTTGCAGCTGAGGCAGCTTCCAACAGACTGATAGAGTTCATGAAAAAGGAGGAGACTGAACAGTGTCAGTTGCCCAATATTTAGTCTGGGCCAATACTATTACTGAAAGGGACACATCCTGATATGAAGTTAAATCCTGGCGGGGACACATGGCACTATGTCTGCAATGCACAGACTACAGCGGGAACCAGTGTCTTTGTGTGCTTTAGGTGGAGAAAACAAACGTAGGTAATAGCTCAGGCTGACAGCTTATGTCATGGCTGAACGTACACTAATGCTTTTACTGGAAAGAGCAGTTCTATTCATATATGAGCTACAATTGAAAATGCGTCAACCTCACTTACCTAACTATTAAATGCAAATGTGAACATACAGCAATAAACTATAACTTCAGGTTATACAGTGGTACTTCGACTGGTCTGTTCTCTTCCTGGGAAAAAAAAAGCTCCTATGACATGACTACGGTCCCTGGACACTGAGTGAGAACTGCTGAGGGTTCATGGGCCTCTTGAAGTTATAATAATGTTATAGCAAAAGCTTAACCTTAGTAAAATAGCTTTGATTCTTTCTCCTATTTCCTATGTATAATTTGACCCTTTAATTTCAAATGACTCCTGTTCACTTTTGTGGGCAATATTAACAAGTCAGGATAGTTAGTGTGGGATGACCATTGGAGAGTTCATGGAAAACTGAATCTAAACTTGGAGTGTGGACTATAAGGTGAGAAAATGACATGAAAGTGTATCACTTAACTGTAAATCAGTAAGAGCACAAGAAAACACAACACAACACAAGATACTTGAAGTTTGGCATTTGAGCTGCAATGATCAGTTGCCTGACAAAAACAATTAGCAGCAACTCTTCTGATAATCAATGAATCGTTTAGAAATACCAAACACTCCCTTGTTCTAGTTTCTCTAGTGTGAGGATTTGCTGCGCGATAGAGAGCCTTAATATCCTTTGGTTTCAGACTGCTGGTCGAACAAAACAAGCACTCTGAAGGCATCAGCTTGGGCTATAGGAAACTGTATGGGCATTTTTTCACCGTTTCGTGATATTTTAAAGGACCAAACAATTCACTGACAATGTGAATAATTATAGGTTGCAGCCATTAATGTTTTGCCTTTAAATAAAAATGCATGAATAGAAGACAAAAAGCCAGAGTACACAAGATTAAAATAACCCAAATCCCTAATGAACCGACCTAATCTCACACCACTATATACACTATATTCATATATTGCCCTGCTCCCTAAACAACAAACAGACTCTGGATAAGGTATTTTACTGGCCAAAGGATGAGATGCAGGCAGTGGTATAATCAAATAACCACAGACTGCTTTTAAACATACACTGTATTTACACAGAACAATAACATCGGTGTAATTACAGAGTAAAATCAACACAAAAAGAAACTGTTGGGGCTACATGGGTGACATACTTAATCTCAAATACCACCTTAAAGGACAGATAAAAAAAACCCACAGTGCTGCAGTTTATCATGTAGCATCTGCCAGGCAGAGGAGGAGAGGAATTTGCTCTGTGTCTGTGAAAGTGCAACACCAGTTTCAATATCCTGTGTGTAGGGAATCAAGTGTTTATTGCCTGACAGGCAGTAATGCGACCCATGACACGGAAAGAGACCTGGTTATCTCTCAATGTTATACTGTCTTCTTTGTCAAACAATTACAGACAAGTAAGATGTACTACGCTCTAATTTTAGTTTGCTTATATATTGTTTTATTCACAATGCAGTCTGCATCTAGAGCTGCAGCTGAGCTATTTAGTCAAGAGATCATTTCATCAGTTATTTAAATATCTAAAATTTAAAATTTCTTCAAATCGTCAAATGGCTCCAAAATATTCAGTTCACCATCATTTGAGACAAAGGAAAGGCACAAGTCCTCACCATTGAGAGGATAAAGTCATATTAGTTTGAGAAGTAACTTAAGCAATTAACAGGTTGTTAAAATAGTTGCTGATTATTTTACTGCCAGTCAACTAATAATAAAAAAATAAAATATAACACATACTTCTTAACAGAGTAAGCAAATGTATGCAAAGTGGAACTACTTTTTTCACTTAACTTTTAGGGAGAAATAACTAAAAAACGACTTTGTTCTGGCCATTTAAGTCAGAGTGCTGCAGTGTATGTAGTATGTGCATTAATCACATAATGGTGCAAAATACATCATAAGTAGCTTAAGTGTGTTTTAGACAGTCTTGGTCTTATAATTTCCACAAGCAACTGAGTAAACAGGAAAAAATCATTTAGAATGAAGAGTGTCCCGGCTGAAATGACTCATTTTGTATGCATGTTCAGGTAAAAACAGCGGAAAGAAGTCCAACCGCACACTTTCACTGAGGAATTTGGGAATAGCTAAACAAGACTCAGTCTCTCCAGACAGACTGTAAACGCCGGCCTGGTGCAGCCTGTGGACCCCAGAGTGTTGAGCGGCAGGATGACATCAGAGTGTCTGGCCTGGGTCATGTGACCAGGGAGGGCTGGGAGCGGTGCGCTCAGCTGTCACATCAGACCAACAGCAACAAACGCGGCGGATGTAGCATGTGGTAAGCACACAGAGGTCGGGCTTTGTTTGCGTTGCAAACACATGTAGAAATTGACTACTACTTATGGTCAGGGATGTGACATTCAGTGTCTGGATGGGTCGCAGAGCAGGTTAGTTTATCACACATGCTCTCCACACCCTGCTTACAGTTCACGAGACCTGGGACACAAAAAAGACAACCACCGCCATGCTGCAGGATTCCTGTGTCAAGCAAACTAGAAGCCAATGTTGACCAGAACCTTTTCACCCTGGGGTAACATTACAGCAAATTCGCTGGTTTTTATGGCTCTTGGCTGTAACCTCACTGTGCTTTGCTGTGTATTGAGCCTCAGCTGTGTGTCACCATTGTCAATCCCTCCTTCTTACATCAGTCTTTGCTGGTTTATTGCGACACTTCATGTGTCTGAACTTAACTTGTGGGAGTTTGAGCGTGAAACTTGCACACAGAGAGTTGTGTGAGAACCTAATAGACCACACACACACACAATACGGACACCAGGGGGAAAAAGGCCATCCTGGGGCTGTTGGTTGTATCAACACTGTTTGCTTATCACACTGCCATCTTATTTTCCCATGACTCGCTGGAAGCTAGCAGACGGCACATTAAACATGAGTTCATCATAGATGCAGGGCTAAAACTAGCTAAAACCCAATTACATGTCACCTTTATTAACCTCACATAATAAACCACTGACATTTGAGCACCTGTGGGGATAGTCAGCAGTCAAACTTTCATCAACAGGCCACAGTGAACTTACTCATGCAAGACCACACAGGAAAAAAAAGGAAATGGGCATTTGAGATGTGCAAATAAATCTAGTGAGCGGAAATGATGATGCTGTGTCCAATCCAGTGCTCCAGCTTCGACACAGAAACAACATGGCGGTAGCATGTCTGGCTCTTAATTCCTAAAGAACTTGTTTATTCAGCTGAGGGGAGATATTGTCTGCATCAGAGATTCAAGCCGAGATTACACACAAGGAAAAGAACCAGCAAAAATGTCTCTGCAGGGAACAAGAGAGCGACAAGAGCACAGGATGGAGACACGCTACATACTCCTGCATGCCGTGCAAATGTTACAAAGATCGGAAAACCTTTCAAACCTGACCGCCTTGTGAGTGTGTATGCGCCTGTTTGTGGTGATGATTTGTAGTCAAGTCAAAGGGAAATGGACGCATCTCCTAATGCCAAGTGTGTGTGCGTGTGTGGCCTGCATGTTAAACACACAGCTGATCTTTGCCATCACAGGATCCTCTTGTGGCCCACTGCAGGGCACAAAGGGCAGATTGAAGAATCAGGAGTGTCTCGGCTCTCCTCTTTTCCATTTAAGTTAATGGTGAAGTCTCCTTTAGAAAAAAGGCTTTAGCGGTTGACAGTACTGTACTTTCTTCAGTGCTCCATTAACCCAAACTCTCAGCTTAGTGTAGTTCTCAGTTATTTCATTTTACCAGCTTTGTCAGAGGAAATAGCCTCGACCACCTGGAGCTGAGGTCAAATGAGGCTAAAAACTAGAGCTGTATTTCCCAGCTTAGAGAAGACAGGGATACAGCAGGAACGGGTGCCATCTCTAGCTGGGGAGCTTTGCAAACACACAGCGATACTGCAACAGTGTGCAAACTGGACATGAATGAACTTCTGTTTCGACACATCAGCACTAAAGCAATACTGAATGTAAAATATACTGTAATACTGCAGGACTGGGAACACAACTGATTATTGAAAAACAACAGAGCAAAGCAATAACACATTTATTAGTACATCTGCCATATACTGTAGTACTCTGCCAGCCCATTTACCTTAGAAAAGAGTTTTAAAGAAAACCACAGCGTGTTAAAGGAAAAGGCTGGTTAGTCAAAGAAACCACAGCAGCTTTTTAATACTGCAGATGACTCATTACAAGACAAAAAAGGAGCAATAAACATAGAAAGCAGGACCTTCCTTGATGCAGTGGCTGTAGTGCAACACAGGGGCTTAACTTCCAGCTGGCCCTAATAAAGTTATGGGTTGTTTTCAGTTTTAATAACACCGCTTTTATGGCTTTAGTGTTGTGCACAGAGCAATAAAAGAAAAGGGTCGCTGGGTGACATTCAGGTCAGTAATGAGGACTGGCTTTTACTTTTCAACCTGCTGCAACACAGCCACGTCAAGTCGGGAGAGAAATGACCCTTCGGCAGTAAATAGACAGCAACAAGTCACAGTAGCAGACACACTACAGCTCCGGCTCTGTAAAAGTACGAGCTAACTGTCCATTACAATATGAGGGTGATTCCGTGTTTTTAAAGCTCTTCTCTAACTTACTAAACATCTGGCCTCTCACTGAAACTTAGTGACGGAAGAAAATGACGCGTCCGGCCAAGGGCTATGACTGACAGCCGAAGCGACCAATAGGATTCATGGAACTGACCATAAACATTCCAGGCAGGCCCGAGAGAGCCAATCAGCTGGAGCAGGGGTGGATCCCGTGAGCTTTCAGGTTAGATCGGTTTACAGAGGCCCAAACCCCGGGGTGGCAAAATAATTATCGCTGAGCAAAATTAACGATGGCCGGGCCGCTGCTGACCGGTTGGCCTGGCGACACCGGACACCGCCGCTTCAGCGACGGCGAGCTCATGGAAGAGACGACTACCTCTGCGACGTGAACAATACTTGATTCCTGGCTGACATGACCGTGATAGGGAGGGAACACAGCAAGAGAATAATAAGGAACAGCACCGGTGTAAACACCGTCAATTAAAAGCACCACCTACCCAGAAATTCTCTAGGAAGTAGGGCGTTATCATCTTGTTTTATTCCTCTTCGCCGCAACTCCTGGATGTGTTGTAATGCAACTTTTAAGGCGTAAATCATCCACCGTCCTCCCCCCGTTTCTGTTGTATCTGCCTTTCCCCGTTTTCCTCCTCTCCCCTTTCTTCTCCCTCCCCACCTACAGACTCCACCTCCACTCGGCTGAGCCGACTCTCTCCCCTATGCTTTTTTTCCCGTCGAAATTCAGACTTTTGGGCGGATGAAACAGCGCTACCGATGGCGACTAATGACAGTGAAGGCAACGACGGGCCGTCGCTGGGTAAAATGCTGCTGCCTTCAGGTGCTCCACGTAAACTCTTGAACTATGAATGAATACTTAAATGTATTGAAAACTAGAAAATAAGCACACGCCAGACCAAATAAATATACACAATAACCCCTAATTAAAGCATAAAAATATTATATCCCAACCCAGCTGTGAACATTTAGGGAAAACTCATCTCATTAATTATATAAAAATAAAGGTTTCTCTTAAACAGGTGCGTACTAATTAGTCTGCTTACAGCTTTTGTTCATCATGCCTATAGAAATGTTATTTTTTGACAGGGATCAGGTGAATTAAGGCAGCAGATTCCACAAATAAGTATTTTATATTTATATATATATACATATATATACATACATATATACAAACCTTTTCTCCTGTTGCTGTAACAGGGGTACATTTTCCCAGTGAGGGATGAATAAAGTCTCTCTCATCTTGTCTTATACTTGTCTTATAATGCCCAATTACTTGTAGTGACAAATGAGGACTTTTTAGCTTCATGAATGAATATCACCTGTGATGTGAATTATGCACTAAAGTGCAGCACATACCTGTATAACTGTCTTTTGCCTAACTGATATCCACAAGTTATCTCATTAAATAATCAAATATAAATCTAGCTTTATCCTGCTTTTTCTAAACATAGGAAGACTAGGTTTATCTGAAGTTCTTCTTGTAATGGTCAAACACTGAGACTGCCTCAGAGTTAAGCCTTTAACCCTAACGCTTGATTTTAATTACACACTGGACCTGCATTTGTGAACTGCGACATGTATGCAAAGTGAATACATCACTATAATCTACAGCTAGAATCTAAGCCCTGGTTAGATGACCTGAGCTTCAGCCACTGTCTGAGCTGATAAGAGATAGGAGAGGCCTCAGAGACAGCAGTTACCAGGAAGACTTGACAATTGTGCCTCCTCTATGTTTCCTTGCACGTTAATATCATACAGCAGCAGCAGGAAAAAGGCTCCTCCAAATATGAGAAAATCCAAAACAAAGGCCCATAATAATGTAAACAATTTATTGGAACAATGTACAGATTCAAGCAATGGTAACCAGTCACATCCACTATATCATCTTACAAATATTACAAAATTACTACAGTACAATATAGATTCTTTGCATGATCCAAAATATTTGGTGGCCCCAAAAGTATTACTTTTTTAAAATTCAGCAGCTTATTAAAAAAAAAAAATCAAACCATGTCTATCAAAATGATGGGTTTTTTGCTTTTATTAGCAAAAAAGATGAAGGCAGATAGTCTAATCAAGTTCGAAGGCTAAATGAGAATACAGGAGTTCTTTGACTAGACATTCCTTAATATTGGTGGGTGTTTTATAAAATACAAATTTTCAGTAAAGCTTCATAGAAAGTCAAACTCATATTTGCAAACATTATGTTTGTAACAGTAGGTTTAGAAGTTGTCACCCTATTTCTTTGCTTTTAAATTAGGTCTTACCTGTTTCTTTAAATACAGTATACTGTATATCTATCGCAAAACAACGCCTCAAAGTATTTGCTCTCAAGGCATCGTGTTCACATTACACTAAATATTTACCGAAGCCCGATAACAATCACTTTTAACAAAAAGCACATTAAGTATGTGCAAGTTACCATTTTATTCTCCCCCCTGCCTTGCAACTGTAATCACATTTGACAGCTAGCAGTGTTGCACACATATAACATTAATGTCATTTAACACCCATAGTTACCCATTTTTAATATGAAGGGGGAGAGTTTTACTAATCTTCAGTTGTTGAGAGGAGATGCATGAAGGCATACACATTGGGGAATCGATAACAAATAACACTGAACACAGACAACCTGAGGTTAACACATAGAAAACACATATTCAAGTAGTGAAACACAACTACAATGTATAGCAGCAGTCAAGTCAGAAATACAGCACAGTAATGGTGGGGATTGTTTCGTGTGCGTTTTATAGGCCGACACTCTTTCAATGAAAGAATAACAGGACTGTGTACACACACCCCATCAAGCCGTGATTACTCCATTTTTTGCATGCCAAACAGCTGGAATGTGACAGACAAAATCACTTCAAAACACAAAATGATGTGGCACATACAAGTCTTTGCCTCTGTATTCCATGATGCATCATATCCTGCATTCATCGCTGTTTAAATCTAAGAGTTACATATTTTATGCTGTGAAAGTTCATCTACGACACTAAACTGTTTCCACAATCTAGTAACCCCATTGCATCGACATACTTATTGCATTAAGTTAATACATTTTAGCAGCAATACTTCATTAATAATCTGTGTTAAAACTAAGGTCATATTCTTAAGGGTTTGGCTACATCATTAATTTCAAGCACTTGCTATTTAAATTTTAAGTGCATGTCATGTGCATCGCAAAGGGTTAAAAATACTGCAGTTATTACTCTGGCCAGCAGAGGAAAAATGACTGGCTGGGCATAAAAAACAAAACCATTAAAAAAATCTTCCCATCTCTCCAACCCATCATGGAATACATTCAGGCTATCTGTAACTCAAACAGTCACGCACTTTATAAAATATAACAGCGCAAAACAACCAGAGACGATAACAATGTTGTAGTTTCACAGTATTTAAAAACTATACATCCAGCTATAGGGTAAAAGTTTAGGGAGAACACTCCAGCAAGAAAGTGTGAGTTAGAAAAGTCTCAGTGGTGCAATACATAAATGGTTACTGTGTACTTTTAAACCTTTTAATTGAAGCTCCCCTCCCTCCCGTAATCCCCCTCCCACTATATGTTGGGGTGTGAGGGGCCACCAACATGCAAGAGATGAAAGCATCCGAGTACCCCACAAAAGACAACCATCCAAACATTACAGTCATCCTCAAGATCATGCTTTTAGCACAAGAAGCCCAAGAAAAAAAAAAAAAAAAAAACCCCCAAAAACGTCAGTACATTGAGAAATAAACATTTAACATTCATTCGATGGACTGCATGGTTCTGACAGCCAAAGTCACAAGAATCACTAAGACAGGATTTGTGTCATTGTGGTGTCTCCTACGCGTTTCTCCTTCAATTTCCTTCACGAGGCTCAGACAATATAAAGGATTGAAAGCATCTAAAGCTTTGCTATGCTTGCTGATGAATGTCAGGTCACATTCACACCACAAGACCGAACTGAGAGATTCACTCCGACATTACATCACAGCCAAGATTTTACACGTTTCCTAAATTCGGTGTGTAAACCCAGTCATGCTACATTACAGCTGATTGCTGTAATTTTCTGGTAGAGGAAACAAAACGAAAAGTACTTTAAATAGATAAATTACAAGGTCAAAGAAGAACCTTATCACAGGGCAATGACAGCTGTCAGACGCAACGCACGTCACTAATGTTCCACAGCTTTTCACAATGATACAAGCATGCTACCTATTCCCAGAAAAGCTGCTCTTTAAAGAAAATCTTGCGTTCTCCAGTGACACAATAAACAGCCTTTGCCCTGCTAAATAATAGGATCGCTGGAAAAAAATCTGATAACTATATAGATGATAACTTATTCTTGGTGATATGCAGCATTATGAAATCATACTCTCCAGAGTCGGATCCAATATGATGCGTTTTTTAGCATCAGCTGCTACTCTTAAGCCTAAAGCCGTCCTTGTATTTAGTGAAAATGTCTCATGATGAACCTTCAACTTCACTCCACTTTTTAAAGAACAGTGTGTTGAGAGCTACCACTGCCATTTATCTGTACGACATAAATGCTTATCTGCTCCGACGACCATTTTCTGCACTAACCTTTCAATGTGTGTAACCTCCTCGTCTAACCGATATTAAAGAGCAAATGCTTTCCAGAGTTTTGCAAAGTTTTCTCCATTTTTCCATACATTTCCTTTCAGTAGTTCAGGTAACAGCAAATAAGATGTTTGGGGAATAAAATGGAGAGAAAAAAGGTGATACATTTCAGTATTTCTGATTGAGATAACATGAATTTTCCTCCCATGATAAGGTTGTTCTGCCAGTCCCTTTACCCCCTTGCCTGTGCATGGGGGCAGTGGGCACTGCAGCTACCACCTCCCTCCCTCCCCTTCCATGAGGTCGGGGAGAGGTCCGCACCCCTTCCCTCCCTCAGCAGGCATACCCTTCCCCCCAGTAAAGGGTAACATGTTCCCTGGGTAAAAGAGGTTCCCTATATTGTCTCCCATAGTGAATGACCTGTGCAGAGAAAGAGAGGCGTCATTAGAACACAATCAAGCAACCTTTCTTTTGAATTAAACACTGAAATCAGCATGTTTTTCAATTTATTTTCTACAATAGTGAATTATATGTGAGAGGAAACTGACCCCAGTGATGAGGCACACTGCTGTGGAAACAGTTACACCCCGTAAAAGGTTGCCAGTCGTTCCTTCAGTGGCATGGGGAACTGATCTGAGAAGCGCCTCCAGTTGTCCTCTCCCACCTGGTTCTTAAACCCGTGAAGGATCTGAAATTAAACACCAGGAGAAGTTCATACCAAGTTATAGCGGACTGCTGCCTTTCAAAATAGATCTTGTGCATGACAGAGTTATCAGTGTGTCAACCACAGACATATATACAGACGCAGGGCAGTGGCCACTGGATCGTCAACGCCACATTTGACTGGGCAGGACTGCTCCATACGCACATGCAAGTAAACAGCAGAGCTGTGTTTTTTCAGGATAAAAAGCACTAAAACATTAACACTTCTCACCTGATTTTAATGAGCTGTTTTTATATTGAAGGATTTATAATCTACAACTCATTGAAACTGGTCGAAAAATGTAGACCCAAAAATAACCCCCGACAAAATAACAGAGCTCCCTTGTGTAATTGCATGTGTTTACAGGCCAGTCTAACCAGCTGAAGTCAGTTCATGTCTGTGCTGTCCACTGCGGACACTGCTATTCCTCCATTTGGCCACTGGGGGGCAGGCGGGGTCACTGAGCGAGTGAAAGAACATGAACATGAACATAAATGCATGATTTAATCCTGTACCTTGTAGAACATGTCTCTGAGATCATCCTTCGGATTTACCCAGGAGGCCACTGCGTCACAGAAGAATATAAAATCCTGTTCCAGAGAAGAGACGTAAGGCAACATTTCAACTTGCAGATCAACTTACAACAAAGTGACCACGCTGCTGTGGTATTGCTGGACCTCACCTGCACTACACCTCCAGGATTTACACTGATCATAGTGCAAATTCCTCTGAATGCAGAGTCTTTCTCCTCATTGTCTCTTATATTTCGTAGAGAGGTGCACCTGACAACATGGACGACCACATTTAACATCAGACATATCAACTCCTCATGAAACAATTTTAGAAACTTGTACAAATCTACTAACAAATTCTACTACGAATGACTACTGCAAATACCTATATGAATCAATAACAGTCTATTTGTGAGAAATTAACAAATAAGTTGTATTTCTACCCTTAATATACATGTAATATTTAGGTTGATGATTAATACTTGTGTTCCTTATCAGTAAAAAACATAACAGACTCTATGTGTATACATCCATGTGAGGAGAAAACTGTGTCTATCATGACCTGAGAGATAACCACAGCAAGCATGCACACAAAACAGAGTAAAATAGAACAAATCAAACATTGTTACTTTAACAAAAATACTTTGAGCTCTTCACTTTTGTCTATAAGCAGTGTGTTCAGTAAAACCTCATCTATAGCACCTTGAAAATAGCATTACTTTTTGAAAGATTGACTAGAGAAGGTTTGGGGTCATTTTGGGACAGGCACATGCAGCTGGGTGACTACTATACGAGAAAGGGATTTAGAAATGCTCTTTTGCAGCAAAGACTGCATCCTTTCTCTGTTGTTGAACCAGCAGGCATGTGACAAATCTGATCCCATGCATCTTTTAGGTTAGCGACAATTAACAATGACAAAAAACTAGAAATTAAACAAATTAATGTATAATACATGAAGGTGCTACTGAGGAAAAAAACAAATCACAAGTAGGACCTAAAAGAGGACAGGGTTAGTCACATGGTTGGCAATGATTACAAACTGATAAGAAGAAACCAAAAAATAAAAACAACTGAAAAGACTTCTTTTGAGAAGGAAAGTGAGGAGTGAGGAGAGGAGAGCAACAGGGGAGAAAAGGGAGCAACAGGAGACAGACGAGAAGATAGGAAGAAAGCAGAGAGAAGATGAATTAAATAAAAGATTGAATAATACACACCAGGGTCTTATAAACTGCTGTAGCATGGGTGCCACCTCTTGAGGACAAACGTAACCAAGACGACCAATTGTTATTGCTAAGGTAACGCAATCACGGTTACACACCACCAAACGCCAACCAAGACATGAGCAATGAGGAGGGGAGGAGAAAAATAAAGAAAAAACAAACAACTCAGAGACATAAAATCAACAGAATCTGTGTATGATAATAAATAGAAGATTTCACTAGTGTTGATTGTTACTACCCCTTCAATC
The DNA here is from genome assembly GCF_042242105.1 of Pempheris klunzingeri. Classification (NCBI taxonomy): domain Eukaryota; kingdom Metazoa; phylum Chordata; class Actinopteri; order Acropomatiformes; family Pempheridae; genus Pempheris; species Pempheris klunzingeri. The sequence continues at coordinate 18,484,998 of NC_092030.1, forward strand.
ATGGGGAGGAATGTAAAATATGACACTCTAAAAAAAACATACAACACGTTTAAGGGAGAACACATTGACAACTTTGACAGGACATTCATAGAAAAAGGCAAACAATGGCATCTGCTTTCAAAAATCATATGGATCGAACAGCTATTTAAATCTACTGTGAGACTGATTGAAATTCATTAGCTTGATTTAGATGTAGATCGCAATGTAAAGACACAGGCTAGGTAAAATATAGCATGTGTGTGTGACTGGTCTAAACAAGAGCAGTTCACTTGGGCTTGCAGAGATTTCTCCCTTAAACTCACAAATGTTAATTTTCCATAACAAACAGAAATATGTGTGTTTTTTTTTTTTTTTTTTCGTTCTTTTGAAAAGAAATGACAGATTACTCCAAGCCAACTACATGGAGGGAGACTAGTATCCAGCACAGCAGGTTCTTATGAGGCAGAGAGGAGGGAGGACCTAAGTTTAAGAGACACAAAACTATGCAACATTCTCATTAACAAACAGGCATTTATGAACAGTCCAATGACACATGCAGAAAGCAGATGGTATGCTCATTAGAATAAAGTTCAGTGCAGGATAAGCTGATCAGAGACAAACTGAAAAGTGCTGCCATGCACCGTCTAAGAATTTCCTGCCATGACCACCTCTAAGCAACTGTGGTATTACATAGCCATCTATTTAAATTTAGCTCCAGTGATAAGCTGGTCCTCTTGGAGATCTCTATGGCACACATATGACTTAGAAATTGGCAAAACATCTGATTTTATTTTGTACGCTTTGGCTCGCAGTCGTGTTTTCAATCAATACATTGAAAACATGCAACAAACGGTGGAAAAGTTCACCAGTCTGATGCAAATATTAATAAATCCATATGAAGTTCAATTGGCATGACACAGTGAGGATTATCATGTATCCTGCATCAAACATTGGCCATTCTTAACAACATTTAACATCTATTGGCAGATATGCATCCACATTTAAAGAACAGTAAATAAAAGCAACAAATAAACTGACAGCAAACAAACAGGAACACATCTACAGAGTCCCTAGATTTTCTTTACTTTAAGCAGGTTACACTTCACCCTTGCATGCATCTTTTTGATGAAATGGTCAAATCATAGTTTCTAATTCAATCATTAAAAACAAGAGCACAGTGTAACCTCTTGGTTTTTGTTTAAATGCTCTAGGCTCGGTGCCCTACGTTAAGTCAGTTTAGGTGTTCTCTCAATCATTTATGAGTAGTTATTGTTTAAGTGCTCAGAAAATGTCTGTCTTAAGTCTTATGGTAACTGTTAACTATGTGAGGCTGTGAACTCGCCTGTCTAACTCACACACTGCCTGTGCTTGGCATTTTGTTCTGCTTCGGTATTCTACTTCACTTGACGGTGCAGTCAGTCCGCATTAGTTAATTCCAAGACTGGGCACTTACATGGCTCGCTCAATTCAAGAGTGTGAAGAATTTCACACCAAGGCGTGCCCAGGGTTTCATTTTCTTTTATCTCCATGTATGGGCCACGCTGCCAAGTTGCAAATCATTAACTGAAATATTTTACATGCTTTTGTGAAACCGGCGAAACCTGTAAGGCACATGGCTTGGGGAGGGTTTTTTGGATAGAGGATTAAAGGGCAGAACAGGCACCCTAGTGAATGGCATCCTGGCTGAATGGGCCTGAGTGTGTGAGCACCTCCCTGTGTGTGGCGAGCTGGCTGGCTGGCTCAGCACTGCCACCGAGTGGTACCTGTGTTCTCCAGTAGAGTCTTTGGGGTATTGGGCCTGTTAATGATCTCCACCAGCTGGTGCAGCACCATGGCAATGTACGGCTGCATTTCAGGCCCTGAGGGTGTAGGAACAGCAAGAAATGATGAAAAGAAATCTGTAGATTGTTCACTCTGGTGACTGTACTTTGATAAGAAAATATACAGTGCTGTGAATATGTATAGAAAGTGAAGCACTCACCCATTTGTATAGATATCTCTCCAATTGCCCATGTTGCATTGTTGCACACTGATATTAATTCTGGGTTTAAATTTGTACCCAGTATGGGCATGAAATCAGCTGGAAAAAGGAAAGCAAGTCAACTTAGCAACTGGCTAACAACTTCTTGGCGAACAGTGTTTCAGAGTTCACTGCACAGTGCTTACCAATGCATGGTTTGACGTGTTGGAAACAAGCCTTCGTCAGATCTCCCAGCAGGGCAAAAGAACTCTGACGCACTTCTGGCATTTTGTCCTGTACGGTTAGAGAGAACAACAAAAGGTGAATGATGCATGTGCCTTTATCGGTTTATCAAATGGCATATTATACACCTTAATGGCTTTTCACCTGCATGCACTGGTACATGAGGGTGAGGATGTTGCTACGAGCAACCAGCTGTTCAATGGTGCCTCCCAAACCCTCGGCCAGTCCACTAAGAAGATCCAAAGCCACAATCATGAAGTCTTTGTCAGGGGCCTCGTACTGGTCTGGCTGTGACTGATGAAGCTAGAAGAGTGACGGGTGGTAGACAAGAGGATAATTCATTAGCAAGTGTAGCATCTAGATGATCATATTACTTAAAAACTGTGAGTTATGAAGTCTGCACTCTATCCTGGATTTACCTTCCAGTCTGTCAGTGATTAAAGCTATAGTTTGCCTGTGCACCAGTACATTCAGCCTACATTTATTGGTTTTTTTGCCACTCAGGTGCAGTGCACCGAGCTTTAAACACAATGCTGACATATTATCACCTAATAAAGTTTATACAGCGAATGTTACAGAGACAAAAAGCAACTCCTGGGAGACATATTAGTCTCTTAAGCTGCTACATGCTCCATAGCGTACGATGATTCTAACAAAACTTTATAAGATGAAAACATCTTGAAGGGAGGTTGATGAGAGTGTGAGGCTGGACTAAAACCTTAAGCCATAAAACCACAAGCAATGTCCTGAAAGATGCTTAAAAGTAGAGCTTAGAGTCAGGTGATAATTCTCTGTGGATTTGTCAGTACAAGCAATTCTGTCAACTAATAAGCATTTATTTGATTCATTGTTATACAAACATATCGATGAGAGCAACTTTACATTTACCGTGGCACTACCTCCTGTAGTGCCACGGTAAATGTAAAGTACTAATAGTACTACTTAATAGTTTAAGTGTAGTGAGAGAGAGTGTGTGTGTCATTGTACACATCCGAGGGTCCTAGGCACTCACCATGGCCTGAGCAAGGGTCTTCTGGACCAGGTTAACACAGCGTTGGTACACAGGCTCACAGTAGGGCAGGAATCCACTCTGCAAGGCAGTGGCTACAGATGACAGACACTGAGGGAGGCAGGCAGGTGGTACATACAGTCAGCAGCCTGTTCATACAATATTATCACCATAGACCTTGGACTGGCACGACAGACTCACTGTCCATTAAATAATATGGCACGGGCAGAGGCTAAACTCACTTCTAATAAAGGGAAGAGATCTTTGTCTTCATCTTTCAGCTGGTTCCATTTCTGGATCAGTGGCGGCATCAACATCTGGATGTATTCCTAACAAATAACACAGTTTCAGTTAAGTCTTCACACAGACACAGTACGCATCATGAGTGAGTATGGCATTTGCTGAGGTTATTGCAATTCACCCAAACATTCAAACAAAACTAAGAAGCATGGGGAATTAGTTGATGCTTATTTACCTTCTGGGCATGATGTCTAACACTACAACATCAGAACGAACACTTACCACTACTAGCACTACAAGAGTGAAATGAGGAAGAAGAAGTAAATCATACATGCTAATTTCAGGTCCATATTGAAATGTGAAGTGAAACTGAGTCCTTATTTCTGTTCTGCATACCGGTTTATTAAGATGGTGCCCCACTGAGTCTGCGAGTGTTCCTATGGCGTCGTAAAGAATAAGCAGATTTTTGTGCTGGTACTTGCTGAAAGCGAACACCAGCGTGTCCAGGATGAATGCCAGGTAGGGCACCAGCTCTGTACAAGCCTCCTCCTCCAAAGTGGCAAAGGCACTGGTTGGGAGAGATTAAAAATTGGGAGAGGGAAGAAAACATCGTACGACAGGTAATGTGTGACTAGAACTCATTAAGAACTCTGGATGCATCTCAACACCTGAGGGAAAGCTGTGTGGGTAGCACCGATCCAAATGTGCTGTAAAATGACACAGCCTTATCAACACTTGGTGCTTACCTGCAAGCAGCCTCCTGCACACGCTTGTTGCTGTCCAGAATACGTTTGAGCAGCTCTGTCATTAGAGGCTTCAGGTAGGTATCTGGCGGCTGGCTGACAACCCAGTGGGCGTAGCGGCTCAGTGTCCAGCAGGTGATGGAACGCACCAGGGCCTTCTTGTCTGACAAACACTGGACGAGATGGGGAATGAGCTCAGGCAGGTACGGGATCATGCCTTGCATACAGCCTGGGGACAGAAGAAATAGCAGCTCAAAATGACTGTTCTTATCTGATTACATATTCTGGGGGAAACCTTATTCCCTCCTTCTTACCTTCAGCTATAGCCCCCAGCACTAGAATGCCAGACTCTTTAACTACCCACTCTGGGTGGAAGAGCAGCTCTTTGAGTAGGGGCAGAATGTGCAGCAACAGATCATCCCTGAACACGTTGGCCAACACGTCCAATGCTGCAGCCGAACACTTGCCTAATGTTTGGTGAAAAGCAGAGAGACATACATACAAACATAGAAGTGTGTGGACAAACATCATACAGACATCACAGGTACAGCACACACAAACACAAGACAAGTGATCAATGCACTGTAGGGTTGCTAGCTCCAGAGAATGGGAGATGATGAAAAGGGAGGGAGATCTAGACGGCTCCATTTACACAGGCACTGAACTCACGCAGGTTCCAATCAGAGATAGTATCATCATCATCATCCAGTTCATCGTCCTCATCTTCCTCTTCTTCGATCCCATCGCCCTCATGCTGCTGGGCGACGGTGCGGGAGCGATGGAAGCGCGGCCTGATGTCTTGCTCGTTGTCTGGAATGGCCTCGTCTTCCTCAATGTCCCCCTGATGACGAACGTATGGGACGAAAGAAACGTATGTATGTTGCAACTAAATTATATTCAACAAACAAAAATCAAAAGCAAAATCACAATTGCCATGAATGTTTGTATTGAACTGTATAGAACTCACATGTATTTTTACACCGCAGTCACAGAAACTGCTTAATTGAACTGCATGTCGTCCTGAGTCATGGGGCAATTCATTGTCTGACATACAGGTACAAGTGTTAGGCTATATAAACTGACCTTGAGCAGGATAATGTCAATCTCAGAGTACTTCATCCCGTTGACAAGCACCGGAGTGAGCCTGGAGAAGCAGCCGGAGTAAAAATTATGAGAACATAGGGCAAGGATAGGTCACAGCCCACAAGCAATCATTCACATTTGATTCCTGCTGTGGGTGCAGTTCAGTGTGACAGTGTGGTGACAGATGTTACAGCCGAGGTCAACGGCCAGGGTTCCTAATCAGCTGTCCCGAGGTGAGGAAGAAGAATATCATCCTGGTACAACGTCTCTACTAACTTACTGTCAAGGTTGCTGTGAATCAACAGCTTTCAATATTGGCACTAGAGTGTCTGTCTGTGTGTTGTATGTACATGTGTGTGTGTGTGTGTGTGTATTCTTACTGGGAGAGGTGTCCACACAGTACTTCTTTACACACCGGCTGCTCCGCCAGAGTAAGCCAGAACTCACAGGCCTCCAAAGCGACATTTTCATCCTGGTCTTGAGTCCTCTGAAGCATGTACTGCCAGGAAATAATGAGAAGTTTTAATTTAAATGTAATATATTTCATATTAGTAATTCCCTAAAACACTGGGGCCTGTTGTTTTCAGCTAACTTTATTCAAACTGGAATAAATAGTGTTTCTGTTAGGACTATTTTCAGCTGAAGATTCGGCACACACGCGAATATTTATGACAGCCTAGCGTGCATGGGATTGACTCAAATTAAATCACAGTGCCCATGTAACCACCAGTGACCTTGAAATCTGGTGCAACGGTGTGGCTCACTGATGTGTTTTTAATAGTTTCTAAACAACAGAAGTCTAATTGCACAGAAGAAAAATCTTTATCAGGCTTTAGCTAGACAGACAATGCTTGTTAGAATGGTCAGTGCATTACTGGCAGTTTTTTAGGAGAGTTGTTGACAGTAAGAAATATTGTATATAAATATAGAAAATACCCAGACATGTCCTATAAATACATCCGTTCAAATGTCATCTTCCCCCAGGCTCACTCACCTCTATGATGTTATGCATGTGTGGGAGGAGACGATCCAGTCGAACTTCCAGCAGCATGACGAGAGCTCTGCACACATTCTTCCTCACTTCTGGCTCCTCGTCTGTCGCCAGTGCAAACAGATTCTACAGAAGATGGGAACGACACCAGGGTCAAATTTCTTATTAAAACAGTGTGACATTAGAATAACTAAATAGTACTGATAATAATTATACAGCATGTAAAATACAACGTGAGTTTCAGTCGATACAGTAATATTTCACATTATATTCTCTTGTGATACAAATACACAGGTACTAATTTTGGGTCAAGATTTTATTAAGCACTTGTATCTTGCTATATGTTATATTTGCTATTAACATAGATCCAATTTTCCATATGACATTATACAAGAGGGGATTTAAAAGATGTTACACAACCAGCCAGGCTTCTTAGAGTAGCCACCAAGTGGCTGACAAGAGCAACAAGCTGAGAGTAAACCACTGACAACCTGTCAGTGCAGTAACTAACATTTACTGAAGTGAAACACCCAAGGGAGGGAGGTCATTCTAACTGGGGACGGACCATCTGTCTTCCACATTACATGTTTATGCGCCTTTGTTGTGTTGCGCAGTCAGACTTGCCTCAATGAAAGGGTCGATGTGTAGCATAAGAGCTTGAGTCCTGCTGATGATGAACTGATTGACGCAGGCAATGGCATGAGACCTGCAACACAATAACCACAAGTTGAGAGCCACACGGACTCAGCTTTCCTCACATGTTGTGCACTATGAATGCAGCCCCTGTCTTCTTCTTCTTCGTACCATCTCCACTGATTTAGCCTACAAATATAAGGAACTCTTTTCTTCTGACAAGAGGCCTGTTGCATTACTTCAACGGTACAATTATATAGACCTTTAGTCTGCCTTGTAAATGTATGTGTGCATATGAATGCACTTGCTGCATAAAACATACTCACTAGTAGATGATTAATTTATGAGATAAGATATGTTCCAGATAGAAATGCTCTATGTCATATCTTAGGAAAGGGGAACGCGGGACTAAAAAATAAATGATGGCCTATTTTCCACTAAAGATTTAATAGGTCATAGTTTTATGCAACAAATACAATAAATTATGTAGTAACAAATTAACTCATAGGAAATGAATTAACCTTGTTGGAGAGAAACGAGCTTCATGTGGGCACGATTGGAAGTTAACTTTATCCTTGATAACAACAGAAAGGAAAGGAAGAGAACTGGATACCTAATTTTAGGACTGCTGTGCTTGAAAAACTGCAGGAACTTGGGGATCATGATGTTCAGAGGACGATCCAGCATGTCACTGTCCAGGATCTCAGCAGAGTCCTCACAGATCTTCTGCAGGGCTCCAAATGCTCCCTGAGGGAGAAAATTAAAAAGGAAAAAACATCAACAGTGAATGTGATGGAAAAACAAGCTCTGAGATTTCAGAGCTCTGTAATTCTACTAGGCAGCTGGGCATGTTATACCCCAAACTACTGGGATACTGTGGCTAATAATAACAGTGATGTTACTGATTTCTGAAAGGAAATTCTCTTTTTGCTCATCCTCCCCCACCCAACCTCAAGGCAGGTTAGACTGCAGCTATAGACGACGGCCTGTGGAGGTGGAATGGATTAGGTTTCTGTTTTGCCTCTTTTGTCTTTTTTGGTATCACATTTTTGCAATATGTTGTCAGCTTATTGTTGATACGCTGTATATGTTCCTATCTTATTGGCTTTGCAGTGAACAAATGTTATCTAATGTGTGTTAGACATAGGAATCCTTCATACTGGGGATTGTGCGCAGTTTTTGGACAGTACAAGTGCTCAAAAAGGACACACACACACACACACACACACACACACACACACACACACACACACACACACACACACACACACACCTCCTTCTTAACACTAGCTGCTTCATTGATGGTTAGTATGCATGTTCACAATATGCTGCAGACTCCACTGTCTCACAAAAATGCAGTCTGAGAAGCAGATACAACAGCACCGCACTGACACCGACGCTGTCTGAAATGTGTTTCCATGGAAACTGCTCCTATGTCTGCACTGCTTTGAGATGTCAGATACAGAATGGGCTCAAAAACACACAGAGGAGCCAGTGGCACGAAATAAGACGAGGGGGATAAAGCCGAGTCTGTGTCAAGGTCACAAATAGGAGGAGACAAAGTGCAACAAAGGTGAATAAAGACATTTCCCTCATTAGTATACAGATTACTCACTTTCACCTTGCAGGGTAAAATAAACATGAAAATAAAATCAGTTTCAGAGCCGGCAGAGCTTTTTTGGGGTAAAAATCCTATGCATGACACATTGAAACAGACAAAAAAAAAAAAGACACTTAGAGTGATTTGATGTGTATGAGACTTGCTGGTGTTGAGGTTTTGAAATGAGAGTACCAGATTTGGACATGATGTAACTGAATAGCGCTAGATTTAGTATACTCACATAAATGATGGCAGATTTAATGCATTTTCTGACTTTGTATGGACAGATTGAGAAAAATTATCATCTGATTAATTGTTAATATTAGTGTCCAAATAGCTATGATTCATTTTGTTAATTATAAATCAAGCACAGTCAGATTTGTACTCTGGAAGCACTACAATATACTGAAATGTGGCTCAGTTACATGTGAGAATGTGTAGAGCCGCACACAGGACCACTCCCACTGTGGTGTGCCCGTGTGTCAACAGAGAAGGGCAAAGAAATGGGAGTGGCCTTCAAGCATTCCAGTGATGGTGAAGCATCCAAAGAGTAATCCCCCTTCCTGCTATGGAAGGTCATTAAACACGAGAATGTAAGTCATGCTGATGACATCGAGCCGGGGAAAGGAGACGTGTGTATTTGGTCAGCTAAGCAGCTCCTCCAGATTCCAGCTCTGGTCATTTGAATAGCGTTAAGTTACAAATGAGCACTGAGGTGACAAAGCATTTCCACGCATGATTGTTTGCCCTCTGGAGTGGCTTCAACTTGACCCTCAAAACACCATCACAATCACTGCCATTCATCAAAACAGTAAAACTGCTCTCAGGCAAAACTATATAAAGCCATCCACCAACATTACACTTGGCATCCAACACACCTGCTCGTGTCTTTTTATAGAGCATGCAGAGAGGGGTACGGTGTGGTTGCACAGGGGGCTCTTCCTACAACTGCTCTTAGCCTAAACCAAGACAGGACCAATGGTACAGCAACTCCTGGTGTTACTAGGGCGATGAACTGGTGTTGATTTTCTGTACTTTATACTGAAAATAGGGTTGTAGAAAGAAAATAGTGAAATAGCCCAACTTCGGATAACACATTGCTGAAACTGTACACCCCAATTACACCACGTATCCAACCCTCTCTTTCTGCCCAACATCAGCAGACATTAGCTGAGTCTGGGGCTGTTGTGCACTTAGGGGGAAGATAATTCAGTGACTAACAGAGGCATAGAGTACATGTAGACTGATGAAGTGGATCTCAACATGTATTCACAGCATGTATGCACACGTGTTTGTTATTGCTTAGATTGCAAAGTGCACACAGCTCAGAAACTGTACACTCGCAGCCACCAATAATAGATGTCACAGTGCAGGTGGTGACGATGGTGTGGCTTATTTAGTGGTTACTATAGCAACAGAAAATGTTAAAAATGAGTTAGCCAACAGTAGAATAAACAGTATTCATCCTGGGCAGACTGACATTTATATCCATTTACCATTTATTCATTTGGCTTTTGTCCAAAGCAACAAACAACCCTAACCAGCCACAACAGATTAAGGGGAACCTTTAAGATCTGACTGAAGCTTCATCAATTTGAAGTCTATTGTCAATTTTCTATATTATATACGCAAAACTCATTAATCAATGACAAATTCCACTACATAATTGGAAATACAGTCTAATTCTCTTCCTCGTGTAACAATAAACAGAAGTTGATCCCTGTTTTGTTTATCTCATGCACATGCAACGGGCACATGGAGACAAAGAAATCTCCGCACCAGCCAACCCTATGAAACCCTGCAGATGAACTGCAGTGATTTTGAGCTAAAGAATGTTAAAAAAAAACAAAACATTTTATTGCCTCTTTAAATCTAACTGGTCAGCTCTTGTAACAGTTTAAATCATTTTAAGTATCAGTATTACCATTAACATTACTGTGGAAATACACCTCATCCATTTAAAAAAAAAAAAAAAAAGACTAAAAATATAAATCAACACTGGTGGCTCTGTCAGGCTATAATTGAACAGTATGAAAAGATCTATGGGAGTGTAAAAACACTTTTGCTTCCCCACTACGTTGACACTGGACATAAATATGATCATTTATAGCCAAAAAACATATATTTTGCACCTTTTATCACAAAATTAGAAGACACGTTTTTTGTCCAGCCCCAACTTAACCATCTTCAACATCAGACGCTAAGAAGCTTTCCAGCCTGCAAGCTGCTTTTCAAAATTATAGTGAGTCTTATGAGGAGTTGCTACATTTGGTCACTGTTCGGCGTTAAGCCTTGTACACACACATACACTTCAAGATCCTCTGCAGTAAATAGCTGACCTAAATCTCCGCTTCTGAATGAGCTTTATAAGAGAGGCAGGCTGTGGTGCCACAGGGAGAGCCATTTTTCTGTCACACCTCTTCCTTAAATTTCAGATAGTACAGCTCAGAGAAAATCATATGAGCACTTCTGCTGCAAGGGGTGAGGAGCAATCCAGTCAGGATATATTTAAAATACCCTATCACACAGCTGAATTTAGTATGACTGCTTAACATGCTATTTAAATGTGTGTGTGTGCTTTCCAATGTAGTGTATCCACCTTCCCTATAGTGGCTGATGTTACAGGCACATGTAGCTGACATGACAACAAATTAACGACCGGGGGGTTTATGTGAGCCTGAGAATGGGTGCGGCACCATTAAAGAGATCAGATGATCCAACATCCACTTCATGCTGCTGTATTGTAATTTTAGCGGTTGCTGAGAGGGAGCATTTATCCACTATTCTGATGTAGCAACTGTAGAAGTGCTGATATCATCGAGAGCTGACGGCATCCAGCACTTCTAGTTGATCAAATCAAGAACTGACAATAAGTATTATACAGTAAAGCAATCAGCGAAGTTAAAGCTATTTCTCAAAATAGAACTGGATAGTGACTACAGAGAAAAACAACACTTGGAGAAGAAGACAGAACAACACTTAGCTGTTTTTGCTGACATGCACGTTATAAAAGCTATTCTGGGGGATGATGTGCGTCAAGTCAGAAAATGGGGTCATAATGGGGTTTTCTGGTAAAAAGGATAGAAGGAGAATAAATGATTCCATGATGAATAATCTGCAGTTGTGGCTTCTGCTCCAGCTGTGAGACTGCCTTTAGCTCATCTGGCCAGCAGGATGCTATCCAGATGCTGCTTTATAGCTGACCCAGCTCTCTTCCCTTCCCTTTCCACAGTAAATAAATTAACAAATAAACAGGCAAGCAGAGCAGTGTGCCCAGACTTATAGCAGAGGTGTGCTACAACACACGATCACAAATGCAACATATTTTATGCAACAGCATAAAACACATTTCCATCTTCTGATGTTCAAAGTAAATCAAGAAGAGAATTTGCCATCATATCCAAATAAAGCCAAGAGTAATCCCTGCCATATAGATACTGATTTTATCCCTCTGGTCTAACGCTTGCCAATTAATCTGGTTGAGGGGTCCATCATGGTATGTCAAACATGTTTAATTTTAGGATTTGAGTGTGGACAAATCCTGGCAGTTCCCCTGTGGAGTGAGAAAAGCATGACTAAATATAGCTCAGCTTTAACTTTACATCCATGTGTAATGCTGAGTTAGTTTTGTCAGAAGATACCTCTTATTCAGAATTCAAATGTCACCCTATCTGTGATTTATGAAATAAAATGTTAAGCAAACCGTATGCAAATGGTTTCTTTCATTTTCACTATGGTGTTATGACAAAACAGTCGATTTGTAGATGTTGCAGCATCCATCAAATTCAGTGATTTACAGCTCATATATCAAGCTCTTTACATGTACATTTGTGAAAGGATTTTTACGGTCTACTATTCTGTAGACAAGCACTAATGTCCATACTGGGAGGTCTTTTCTTACATTGGGACGGTGTAATGTCCAAAAGATACTCCCACATACTGTAAGCCCCCAGCTGATGAGCGGAGACTCAGATCCCACAATCACAGGACCCCACCTACATCTCCCATGTTTATGCTCACCTCACATGTGTTGTAGTCTTCAGAATCCAACAGCAGGCAGAGTTTAGGCAGAAGCTCCGGCCAATTTTGTAGCTCTCCCTTGGAGGCAATTGTGGTGATGAGGATACCTGTTAGGGAAAGGATTTAGTATTAGTTACAATGGTGTGACAAAGCTAAACAAATCTATCTAAACAAATCCAAGAACATAAGCAAGAATCAATTGAATTCACTTTAAATGATTAGAATTTGTAGGGACATGCTTGAAGTTGTGGGGCTGCTACAGATGTCAGCATGTCTCTGCACTGTTAACCGCACATAAACTTGGATGCAGCAATAGTAACAGGGAGTAACTGGCAGCAGATTGACAACAACTGTGATTTATCTGTTAACGTGTGCTACTTGACTGTGAGTTAAGACATCAAAAGCTGGCCTTAATCATGCTGATATGTTTTTGGTGCTCTGTGCTAATTAGGCTAATTACAAGCACCTTTAGAGCTGCTCTGTTCAATGCCCTGCTTTAATAGGGAATGATGCGTACAGTGCAAAAAGGTCCTCTGCCTGTCCTACAAACAAGTTTATCTAATGTGTATGAAAAGGAGACTCCATCCCAAAATACACCATATGTAATCAGTATTAAATGCTCAATAAGCTCTAGAGGTTATTTTGCAATTATTAATTCTAATTTATGTCATTGGTAGACATGTTTTACTTCAGTCCGCTTTTGCCTATGTCTAAACAATAATAGTAGTAAATTTGACTTTTTCCAAGTAATTTATGTGTTCACTAGCTGTAGGTTCAATGTTACAGTATGTTCAGATAGATAGGAACATGCAAGTTCACAGTAATTTCATGTAGCATCTTAAATGCAAGCCATCACAATCAGCAACCCTCGAGGATGCTACGTACCCACAGTGGCCCGGATGAGGGGAGACGAGTCTCCGATGTTTTGGAGGCACTCGCTCTTGATGAAATCAGACACGCCATTGGGGAAGTTCTGATAGTGGGCTTTCACATTGTTCTTTAAAATCAGTCCACTCAGGGACCGCGTCGGTTCATCTTTGGGGGTGGAGAAGAGACATATTATTGAATTTTAAAATAATTAGCTGGTAGAATCAAGACAAAGATTACTGTGTTGGTGACTTGGTCTTTAATTGCTCACAGGATCTTATTGCCTTCATATTATTTTCTATTCAGCCTAGCACAGTGCTTTAACTGGACAGCAATAAGAACTATTTGGATGAAATACTGAATACTTACACCATATTTTTTCCTTTTAAAAGGCTAACTAATACCTGGACTTAGCGTTCTATTCATTTCTGAATATACGTGGCTTGTTTCATCTCAACTAAGAGCAATAGTGCAACAACATGCTAAAATGTCTTAACACCACTTAACATTTCGGTCATCTACTGTGCAGACAGCAAAGCCAAGAGTTGAGTGGTGCCAGGAATTAGGTTTAAAATTAGAGTGACCCATATTCTGAGTGCCACATCATCTGTGGCAAAGATGCCATCGGGTCACCCGAGTCATGGCCAAACAGACCTGTCACTGAGCAGTTACATAAAAATGACATGTCTGTCCAGTAGCATGAGATGATTTAGGATCTAGGAACGGACACAACAGGACGACATGCTGGGACAGACAGACAGACAAACAGACAGACAGACAGACAGACAGACAGAGAGAGAGCCTACCTTCTGATTTTAACTTCGTCAAAACAAATATCAAGTAGTTGTTGAAGTCTGGGTACTGGTTCAGCTGCTCAAGTCTCTGGGAAACGTGGTTGAGGAAGACAAGGTGCTAACTGTGCATGCAGGGTGTTAAAAGGTTGTGAGCACATAAGCACTGCAGCCAGTTACACGGTAATAATGGCAATGGTTTTATTTTTTCTTCCTGTGAAAGGCCAGAAGTTTGTGTGGTGAAGTGGTGGTGTCATATAACAGTATAACTGTTTGTGAGAGAGAGAGAGGAGTAAGTGTGAGTTTGTAGGGGGGGCGGGGGGTCATAAATATATCATATGACGTGACTAAATACTGTACGTAGCCAGGCAGATGGCGTATTTAGGGCAAAAACAGCAGTTCGTCGATGAGTTAATGAGGCAGGGCATGCTGTATGAAGCGCTCCATAAGCAAAGCATTTAGGATCAGCGTGCAATGAAGAGAGGAGACACACAGGCCGGCAGCATGGAGCGGTGGATAATGACCGTTCTCTGATGCATGTACAAAACACTGTGCTGCATTTTGCATTTGACAACATTGCAGAGAACATAGGATAGATTTACCATGCATTATTATTATTCATTCTATTTATATTAATCACTGCCTACCATCTCTGATCACTAGCTTTTTCACTGTTATGACAGAATTGTGCATATTTGGATGCTGATGCATTTCAATTGTAAACATCATTGGAAAATTTGCATATATTTGCAGAGTAAGATGATTTCAGATAACAGACAGGCACTAATTGGATGTATGGTAACATTTTTCGACCCTCATTAGTGCTATAGTTATTATATCATAATTACAATGCTCATGATGACATTTCACATGTCAGATCTTCTAATGCTCCAGAGTTAAATGAATATCATGTTTAGCTATAAGCTCATTACAAACTAAACTGAACAGCACTTTGCCCAGTGTTGTTAGAGGATTAGCTTGTGGGTGATATACAGGAGTGTTGCATAAATTGGCTGCTAATTTAATTATTTCTGCTGGAGCATGAAGCACAGTGAGGGTGTATAAGGGGGGCAATTATCTGCTGGGTCAAACCTACATGCGACGTTTGCGTGCAGGGCAGCAGACTGTAGTATGGACCTGGGACGATACACCAGCTTCCACTGTTAGAAATGGCCACACATGAGCGGTTCAGCACGGCCCGGCCTGCTTTGCTGAGCTTATTAGACACAAAAAAGCACCAACCGGTCAGCACCTGCGTACCTGCTTATAACAGCAGCCACCTCGGCTAGTATTAGCCATCGCTAGCCTGTTGAGTCTGTGTGACATTACTGAGCACTAACACGTCCCTAAACGTGCGTTATCAGCCGTGAAAGGATACTTGCTGGACGGATCTCTGCGTGGACGTATCTGGCGACTGAGACTCTTTCAGCAGCTGTAAAATTTGTTGAAGTCCTTGCTCGTCTGGCTTCCACTCACACTCCATCTTGTCCTGCTGCTGCTGCTGCTGCTGCTGCTGCGGATAAAGAAATAACATTTGCTAACACACAGGATTTGTCATGAAACGACTCCATCGTGCGCACCCGCGACACACAAGAGCACGTAAACGTTGCATTATCTCAACACATGAGCTCGTTCTTCTCGCAGGGAGGCGTTTACCTGCTCTGGCTTCGCCGAGGTGCTCGAGTGTTGCTGACTTTCTGATGAAATGTGACCGTCTGTCTGGGTTTTCAGACATGGGCCTGTTACGGCAGGCACATCCGTTTTCGCAACAAGCTGAGAAAGCTGCGGGCCATAAAGGCTCCAGTCGCATATATGTGGCTGCCCTATCAGCTGACACACGTCCGAGTGGTCCTAGTGCTAGACAGCTTTACTCAACAGTGCGCACAAATCAGCATCCTCCTTTTTATTATCTTTAACACATACACTTCCAAACATGGCTCCGGCTCTTTAGGTTTTCACGTAAGAGACAGAGTGGCGGCGACAGAAAGGAGAAAAGGTGAAGGATATGAAAGATATGGAGGGCAGATGAGAAATCTTGTAGATTTCTGATAGCCCTGAAGGCATCACGGCTCTGGTGAATGCGTCGTGACGTCATAGTTGGTTTATAAACGCAGTAGCAAAGTAAAACAGTGACATCTAGCGGCTGATTGTGTTATTAAACTAGTACACCTGTACATTTATTTAGCTTTGTAGAGGATTAATTCATTTTCTAAACACCACTAGATACAAAAATAAACTATATAATAAATAATAAACTATCTAAAATA
Organism: Pempheris klunzingeri; assembly: GCF_042242105.1. Lineage (NCBI taxonomy): Eukaryota > Metazoa > Chordata > Actinopteri > Acropomatiformes > Pempheridae > Pempheris > Pempheris klunzingeri. The sequence goes on from NC_092030.1 coordinate 18,501,424, forward strand.
AATTATAATTAAGAATCTGAGCAAAAGATATCCAACAGACCCCACAATTCTAGATTAAAAGTTATGGGCATTGCTTTTTAATTTTCTCCTTCTAATGCTGGGGCATGCGCTAATTCTTAAAAATGGAAATGAGTCAAATATATACATGATTACATACTAACTCATTATATATCATATTCTTGGATGGTATTGTACTATTAGCTCAAATACAGCAGTAGATGTGGGTACTGTATGCATGTTTCTTTTTTATTCAAATTTTATCGTACATTTTTTATCTCTTTATCTGCACATGTTTCTGTCTTTGTGCTGCTGTAACACTCGAGTTTGAATCAATAAAGGTTCATCTTAGTGGGCTTATCTTAACATTATTATATACACCATTTATGTATTGTAAATTCTGTGTAACAACGTTGGCATGCTTGTATTTTCACATCCCAGTTTCTATTTTATTACACATTTGACCACAGTTACAGCTACATTATGTGTATTATTATGTATTATTATGTCATCAGTGTTCAGTCGTATTATTGAATAAAGTGATAAGTGTATATGTTTACAGATATTGATAAATCAGAATGATTAATCTACTGTTTTGTAAATGTATCATGGCGCTGCTGGTGTAGTGGTATCATGCAAGATTCCCATTCTTGCGACCCGGGTTCGATTCCCGGGCAGCGCATGATCTCTTTTCCCCCTTTGGAGATCAATTAGGATCTTTTTGTCTTACCCCGAAACTCAAATTAGAGAGCAGCAGTGGTGTCGATGTTTGTCCAGCAGGTGGCAGCACCTGGCAGAGATGCGTCTGATCGCCGCTGAAGGCCAGAAGAAGAAGAAGTCAGCCCCACATTCAGTACGCTGCTGCCTCTCAGCGTACAGAGCAGCATCCAGAAGACCAGCCAGCCTCTAACACTTCTTTTCTTTCATTTCATTCTTACGCGTATTTATTTCTGCTGCAGTCTTACTTAGGTCGGACTTTTCACGAGGAAATCGAGGAAAGAAACCCGAGAAGAAACCGAGGACGTGTGAGACTTGGGAGTTTTTTTTTTTTTTACCAAACAGCCCCTCCGGTCTGCCTCCACTCTGCTTGTTAGCCATTTGCCAGGAGAGTTGTATTCAGCGGTCCGAGGAAACATGAGCTTTCTCTTGTGAGTTATAATTGTGTCGTGAGTGCTTATTTTGCCTTGCGGGTTGGTTTTGTGTTTGGAAATATCCGTGGTGTTAGCGCTAGACAGCTAGCTGGCTAGCGATAGCATGAGACGGGATGAGACTACTTCCTGGACTCCCCTTCGGGTGTCTGATGTGATTCATTGTGCTTTATGTGGATTTTTACGAGAGTTAACATCAACATCGTTAGGTGTTTATCTGGAATGTAAAAACACCTGGGTGTGTGCTCTGCCTCAACACTTTTACCTTGTCAGCATCGACCCCAGACTAAATTTGAACTGAGAGGGGTTCACAGTCAGGCCTGGATATTTGCTGGTGTGAACACTTTGTCGTCACGGGTTTAATCATCCCCGATGTCAGAAATCAACCTGACGACCAAATACTCGATCAAAATATCACGACTGTATATTTGATATCATGCTAGCTACTTGGTAATCCACCCTGTTTGTGTCTGAAATCAGTAGGTGGAAGGGGAACACTGAATGCGCCCTCTGGTGAGGATGAGAGTGTTCTTAGATTAGTGGAAAAAAGAGGAGCCGAGTTATAATAAACCCAGCACTCAACCCCAGGAAAGCATTTACAGAATAGTTCAGCACCTCTTCCTTAATCCTGGGATGTGGATTCAGACTTCTGACATGTCCTGTGCGCTTTACAGCACACACGCCACCTCAAAAACCTACTTTTCATGTTTTATCGTGGTGTCCATCAGACAGGAGGGTGCAGAGACTGTAGCTCCAGCTGACTGCTGCTGGCTCAATGCTAAGTTGATCAGAAGGAGAGATCATTAACAGTTTACTTCCTAGACCTGTGTGTTTGGTTCAACCATTGTTCTGTCACAAAAGGATCATTTTATTTTTTGAGCTTTGAGCTAAATATAATCTGATATTCTCTTAAAATGCTAAAGTTTTGATGTAGATTGTAGTTTCGTAGATGTTTATGCTCCAATCAAAGGGAAAACTGTTTTAGTGTGTGGCCTACCATGTTGTGATGACTCAAAAATTCTTGTTTAATGGGGCAGTGAGAGGGACTGAATACAGTACCTCTACAAATGGCCTCATTACGCTTTATACACAGAGAGACATACTGTTCTGGTGCACCACTCTGATTCTGCCAAAGCCATCTAGTCAACGAGAGCTCAACTGTTTTGTCAGCTTTTTAAAAAGATCCTGACATTTTGTTATCAAAAGTCCCGCCACACCTAGGGGCGCCCGCAACTCACGATTTGTCATCATATCACACTGCCTCCTTATTTATCCCACTATTTGTCTTCTTCTTTGAACTGTGACTCACAGTGGAAACCGTTCATCCAGGACGTTCAAGCCCAAAAAGAATATCCCGGAGGGTTCTCATCAGTACGAGCTGTTGAAACATGCCGAGGCTACACTTGGAAGTGGAAACCTGCGCATGGCAGTCATGTTGCCTGAGGGTGAAGACTTGAATGAGTGGGTCGCAGTCAACAGTAAGCACAAACTTTTACCTTTTTTTTTCCCCCCACCCTTGTTTAATACACCCTTTTTAAGTTCACATTCCTGGCAGAGAAACGTCATCTTCACACACCTTTGTTGTTTTTATTTATCTGTATATCTGCTTCTAGCTTTTATATTTGCTTGTTTCTCAGTAGTCCTGTTCCTGAAATCACAATTAGTCCCCCGTCTAGAAGCAGTTGAGAGTGAACTATCAGGGTGTAAGATCTTGGCATTCCCTCTAAAGACCACGCGCATTCATGCTGGAAAAACCACTGTGAATGTTAAATAGACTTTATTGTCGGCGCTGTGAGAGCCCTGTTTACTTTCCTCTAAATTGAGACAAATGGCTGGTCAGTAGAAGCTTAACTTTTCTCGCGTCAGAGTGCCTTTAGGGTGTGAGATGTTCAGTGTCTCGGCCTGTTAACATCTGATTTAAGTCCTTTTTAAAAAGCTAAAACCATGTGTGATAAAGACTTCAGTGCTGATTTTCTACACTGGTGTAATGCAGATCACGAGTGAATGCCGCTTTTAAATGAGTTTTTCTTTGCTTATGCTGTCTTGAGACCACATTACATGCTTCTTCCAAAGCTTTGTTGTACTTTTGGATCCTTTAGTAGCACAAGAAAACAAAAAAGAAACAAATTCACACACTTTTTGTTATATGTGCCTGAGAGCCTCTGCGATGTCGTTGTTGCAACACGTGTGCTCTCCAGTTTTCTAAAAGGTTAGTAGGACGGATGTTAGTCAGTACAACACAAGCTGCTTTAACTTGCTCAACAAAGGGAAGTTAGAATAACTTCTCCCCCCACCAAGTTTATATGACTTTCCACCTGATCTCTGTCCTCGAGAGGCAGTTCACTTCATTTTTTTATGATTCTTTTTTTTGCCATTTTGCTTGTAATGGATAGAGCCAGTAGATGAAGAGAAAGAGGGTTATTGCATGCAGCAGAGGTTCCCTGCTGGAACTAAACTATGCTATAAATCTTAACCACTCAGCCAGGAGTGGGTTTCACTTCATTCTGACTTATCAAGCAGTTCATTCTGTATCACATTAGCGTCTCTGGTGTTCTGTAGCTCCGCAGCCTCTTTGCATGTGGAGCTCTTGGTCAGTCTGGGCTCACAGAAAATCTGTCATGCTGACGCCAACTTTGGCACCTGTCATGGAAAGTCAACAAGTTGACCAATTGAGAGGATGGCAGAAGCGACAGACATGATTTATTTGCTTTTCCCAGTCTTCCAACCAGTGGCTTTGTGTCACCATTCCAGATAAGAAGCATCTAAAATGTTGCTCAGTGATTTGGTAGTAGAATAAACACATTTATTAAGAAAGATTAGCTGGATATTTCCTTTGAATATGCATTTTCTGTAGTATGAAGACTACCTCCAGTCCTGCTCGCCCTCACTGGTCATAAGCAAATATCACATTTAACACCAAGAGTTTTAGTGGTATAAACAGCAGTGTGAGGGCTTTCAGGTCCTCACCATCTATGCATATGGTATTATAATGATATCCGTGCATATTTTTAAGGTATTATCAAGCTATGACTTTGTTTTGGACAAAAATATCCCAAGTGCATCTTATTAAAAACACAAAAGGGAGCTGGTGTCTCCTTTAACAAGACCTCACACAACACATATGCCACATCAGTTGTTCAGTATGTATTTTTTTTTTCTGTGAGATTAGCAATTGGCACACCAACACAAACGCTGCCAACACTTTAAATGGATCTGTCCAACTGATGGAAAGCCAACGTTGGCTGTATGCCCCTGGGAATGAGCGATAACACATTTTGTTGCAGATAACTGGAGTGTGGCCCTGGTCTACAGTCTGGACTGGGCAGTCAAGCGGGGCGGGTAAAAGGGCTGTGGGGGGGTGGGGGGGAACTTGATGCCAGCTATTTGTGCTGGCACACATGGTATTTTGTGTCATGTATGCTCGATTTGAATATGTTCTGTTAACTTTTTTTTTTTTTTTTTCTTTTTTCAGCTGTGGATTTCTTCAACCAGATCAACATGCTGTATGGCACCATCACAGATTTTTGCACAGAGGAAAGCTGCCCAGTCATGTCTGCTGGTCCTAAGTAAGTGTTTCATTGTAGGTGTGGAAGGTCGTACTTTGTTTCACTCACCCTGCTCTCTCGTGGCACAGCAGGCTGTGGTTTGGGGTGTTGTAAGCGGGACTAAATAATTTATAGCGATTTGCATGAAATGTGACAATTAAAATTTAATCAAATTCAGAATGCAGCACACTTGTTGTGCTTATGCAAAGCACCTTCCGTAGACCACTTAGTCAGCAGTCTGGGCTCCTGCCACTAGGCTCAGTGGATGTTTTAAATGCTAGTATCTCATAGGAAAGAAGTTTAAGATCAGCCTCTGTGAGGTCCATATGAGAGTGGTGTCCTTTGGTGACTTGCAGCAGCCTTTCCTAAACAGGACTGTGAAAATTAAGTCACAAATACCATTTTTTCGCACATAAAATGGCATCAGTGTTGAATGAATGTGGACCTAGATGAGCAATGCCTGACAAAGAGTTGGATCAAAACGCTGTACTGTTAAATTACATTTGCTTGCAGCTCTCAGTACTGTGTCATCTGTATCTCCTGTAGGTATGAGTACCATTGGGCTGATGGAACCAACATCAAGAAGCCCATCAAATGCTCCGCTCCTAAGTATATTGATTACCTCATGACCTGGGTGCAAGACCAGCTTGATGACGAGACACTCTTCCCTTCAAAGATCGGTATGCTTTGTATCTGTCCTCCCTATCCTGTCAAGCGATTTTCTTTGTGTGGGTCTGATGTGTTATTCTCTGGTTCCTATTATTGCTCAGCTCAAAAGACCAACGTACACCCGCCCAGTGCCCAGGTGTCAGCTGATCCTTTTGCCCAACATCTGTCTAATGTTAAAACGGCACTGCAACCCACAAGAGGGTTATCACTAGCAAAAACAAAGTACACACATCAAAGTTAAAGCTGTGTTATGTGGAAAAATTTAAAACGACGGCATGGGAAGATGTTGTTGAAGTCCGTGATGAAGATCTTCTGAATTGTTAGCAGCAAAGTGTGTGCAAATATTGTCTTCTGTCTTATTTACATATCCTGTAACAGCATATTTCATAAACACATTCCGTATTTTCTCTGGTTTACAACGAAGAGGGTCATTGAAAAGAGTTTCACATTTCTACATTTGCAGTTTTACAAACACACTAACAGTTCTCAGCCTACCAACTAGCAGAGGCTTGTGCTGTCCAGGGTGGAGCCTTATTAGAGCTGGATGGCTGCCAGCACAAATAATGTCTCATCTATCCCTCAGTGCATCTCAGTAGAAGGAGCCAGTGACTAAAGGTGCTCCCCTGGAGCGACAGAATTTGCTTAATTTTCCACGATCAATAGATCTGTAACTGACATCCATTTTGTACCAGGATGAAAAACTCCAGAGTGCGGGTAAAAGAGCCATGTGCATGTCCAGCCCTAGGTGCTAGCTTTAATCAAGAACTCCTTGTCCTGTCTGTCAACCACATCTTTTGAATAATAGATGTTGAGTTGTACTGTAGATACTGTAGCTATCTGTACACAGAAGCAGCTCTCCAGGCTTCTATGCTCCCCAGCTGTTCACTGAATCATAACACATCTGAGGTGTTGAGGGCAGTGCTGTAACTACATCAGACTTTCCTAACTGCAGATGAACACTCGACTCATTGTTAGCATGAGGTAGTTCCGTCACGATTGTTTGCACTTCCCTTAAATCGTGCTGTGGCCTGCCTGTGAAGACATTTGCAATCCAGAGAGCACACCATAGCTGCATCTGCCTCTATTGCTCTGACTTTCGGGGCTTACTTGGGTAAACAGTTGCAACAGAGAGATAAAGAGGGAAAAAAGCCATTCACAGCTTGATGGATTGGCTGAGTGAGCTTTTTATCTGTCTGTTAATCCTCCCAATTCACCCCTTGCATCTAAGCTATGTCTGAAGAAACCAAGCACAGTTTGAAAAATATCAACAAAAATTGGGCATTTCAAAGCTATCTTGAGGATCCCTTTATCTGAAGAAGCTGAACTGACTTTAGGATCTGTATATTTGGTTGTGCATTTGATGACAACCTGAATACCAGCTTTTCTTTCTTGCCTTCTCCTCTCCAAGGTGTCCCCTTTAAGCGGAACTTTATGTCCGTGGCAAAGACCATCCTGAAGCGCCTTTTCAGGGTCTACGCTCACATCTACCACCAGCACTTTGACTCTGTCATGCAGCTGCAAGAGGAGGCCCACCTCAACACATCGTTCAAACACTTCATCTTTTTTGTTCAGGTTCAGTATCTCTGACTTTTATGTATTTTTCACTTGAGTCATACTGTATATTAGCAATAAGAGGGGAAAAACCAGCGATAGTGTGATAATGTTTGCTCTCTTTCCTTTGTCTTTTGCAGGAGTTCAACCTCATTGACAGGAAAGAGCTGGTCCCACTTCAGGAGCTGATTGAAAAACTGACAACCAAGGATAGATAAACAGCAATGTAATCCTTATTTTATTGGTCTTCTAGTTTTTTGCACAAATACCCACCCCACCCTGGCTGTATGTATGCAGTATATACTATATTTCCATTTGGGGAAATGTTTTTAATAAGGCCAGGAAGAAGGAAGGGTCTTGATAGGTTTAAGGCACCAGGACTAATGCAATCAGGGATTACACATTTAATTGAACAAACCACAGATTAACATATTGGAGAAAATGGTTATAGCTCTATAGAAAGATCCCCAGTGTTCAGTCATTGCTTACATTTAATGTTAGTTTTCTATTTTACGACACGCATTTTTTCCTCTTGGATTTATGGCAACACGAGGCATTTCCGTGCTCTTAGATTCCTATTTCCAACTCACCCGCAGGGAAGAATAGTGAGCGAGCAAAGTTGCTGTATCACAATAGGAAGGCTTTGTTGGTGTTATGGCAAGAATTTAGGCCAGCCTTTAAGCCAGTTGGATGACAGTAGCTAGTTATTTTATTCATTAATCCACATAGAAGGATCTGGGTTGTGGTCTACTACTGTTCACATCTGTGAGAGTCCACATCTGTAATACAAAATAACCCTAAGTGCCTAGCATGGCTCATAATTGCCCTATATCAGCAGTGAGAACTGTAAGAAGATAAAGGCCATATACCACTGACTTGATTGACAAAAGAGAAAATTTTCCACCCCAACTCCCTTTTAAGTTCTGTTATTCCTAATTCCTTCTTCCTTCTAATTGTACTGTAACTTGGTTCATCATTTTCTCTGTAAAACCACACACACCACACCAACCTTATCCTTATTTAGTTAGTCTCTTTACCAAGTGTTCTGTGCAGGTTATGATAAATGAATGTGTTGAAGGACATAGAAGTGAGGCTAGAATATCGTCATGTTGTAGCAGGGACTAAAACTGAACTGAACTTTTAGCTTTTTCTAGTGATTAGTTTTTTTTCCCCTAAAAAAAAAAAAAAAGTAGAAACAGATTTTAGGAAAAGTCTTCAAGGGATCTAAAACCTTAAATTGTACATAAATATCCACAAATAGAAGTAGAGACCCGTGCTTAAAGTCACAACCTCCACAGATTCAAAATGCAAGCGTTGTTAATTGGATTATGCTGCATCCCTCGTTATTTCGCGAGCCATAAAGCACTTTGAACAATTATCCTGACCTCTCTTGCCTGAATGTGTATTCTGCATAGACTGTGCTTTGTGCGAAGCTGCGTCATGTGACTGATCATAGTCGGTTTCCTCCCTCTTTTTTTGCCCAAGTGAATGTTGAATTGCTTAACCTCTGCTGAAATTGGCTAGAAGGCACGAGTGAGATCTCTTATGCTTTTTGTATGATCGGAGTTGTTTGTCGCCGTGCTTCAAACAGCAGATGCATGCACCCTTCCCACTCTCAAAGTGTAGTTTACTATGCAATAATTGACACAACACTAAAAGGGTTACAAGTTGGCTCATTCATACTTTAATATACTTTTCCTTTATAGTGCTTAAATTCTGGTGTATGATATAAATAGAATTGCTTCTTTTCCAGGTTTGGTTTCAAAAACAGTGACATGAGCATTTTATATATCTTCTTAATCTGACATTTGTCAGAGAGGTGTAATACTTCGATGCACACGTGTAAATACTGAGGGTTAGACCTGTCTTAAAAATATTTTTCAGCGAGCATGGAGTGGTAGCTTTTGGTTTAAAGAATGCATCGAGTCTTTTTAGAGGCTGCTTCCCCTCCCTTATTTGGATATTAAAATATTGTTTGTTTTAATTGTTCGGTATCTTTTTCCACTTCCTTAGCCATTATGAATGTTACTGCTCACCAGATATCTGAAAATGTAATAGAAAATCAGTCAACCTTGAAAGCATCTCATCCTTATGAAATGCCCGTAACATAGCCTATTGCCTACAGTTTTTCCTCCTTGACTGTAATTGATGAAATGTTTGTAAATATTGGCTTGGTAGGGGGTTTTCAATGCTACTGAATTGATTTATGCTGTTTACAAGGCAAATAAAGGTGGTCTTGACTCTTTGAATGAATAGTTTGTTGCTGTGTGGTTGCCATATTCACTACGTAGGCTGAACTCAGTGCAGCCAAAAGTAAGGAAAGTATTTAAGTACCTTTACTTTCTCTAAAGAAGTAAACTTAAGTACTTTCTTTGCATGCTTCCCCAATACACTTCAAAGTGAAATATCGTACATCATGGGCGCCTGGTTATAGTTAAAAATGAGGGTGCACGATTAGTGATGTGCAAGGGAATGTAAAACAGGAACATTTTCATTTAATTGACCTGAAAATGCCGTTTCCCACAATACAGATCCTTGAAGTTTTATGAGTTTCATCATTCATTCATGTTCTTTATATAAAGCGTCCAGATAAAGTGTGGATGCAAAAACACACGTTTGCTCCACCAAGTCTTGTAATGGGGGGGGTGCACCTGCTCCACCATTGCTCAGGCACCTGTGTTGTATGTTTTACTCCACTATAATTACTGCACTATATAGTTCCTTTTAAACCCACGTCTGCCAAGTACAGTATTCTAATGCTGCTGACTCTTTAATAATAACAATGATTGAATAATAGAAGTTCTGCGTAATAAGTACATGTATTTATGATAATTAAAGTACATTATTATATACTGTAAGTGTACTTAATCAACGTCAACGGGATTGCTACTTTTATGGTAAATGCAGTGGTGGAAAGTAACCGCATTCACTCAAATAATGCACCGAAGCAAGATTTTGAGATACATAAGTACAGCATTTCCATTTTATGCTTCTTTCAGGAGGAAATGCTGCACTACTTACTGCATTTTTAAACAGCTGTAGTTCTCAGATACTGTTCAGATGAACATTAGACATAGAAAACATGACCAGATTGTTAAGTGTGAGGCATTCAAGTGCTGCTTAGACATTAATACAATAATGATGCAACAATACAACACTGACAGTGGAGGGAATATAATGCATTATCTTAGCATAATACTTTTGATCAGTAAAATTTCAATGCAGGACTATAATTTGCAATGGAGTATTTTTGCTATGGTGCACAGTTAAAATACTTCCTCTCTTCTGGCTGCAGCAGCACAACACGAGCAGCAGCTGCTTCCTGGGCGGAGCCACATCTGTGCCGCTTCCTGACTTTCGTTGCCGCCAAACTTAAACAACAAGTAGCCTCCACCGCAGCAGCTGGAGTATCAGCTGTCAGTAACGACGACGACGACGACTTATTGATTCTCTGAAAATGTCCCTCACTCCGAAGAGGCCCTGTCCCGACTCAATGAACGACTCTGTGGAGAAAACGATAAAGCGGATATCAATCGAGGGGAATATCGGTGAGTGCAGCGCTGTCACCGTAACAAGCTAGCTGTAGCTTAAAGGCGCAGGCTAACTTAAGATGAAGCTAGAAAAAAAAGCTTAAGATTAAGCTAGACAAACCAAACTAACTAATGTTGGACTGTGATTTCTGTGGGTTTCTTTGGATAGATTTTATAACACTAAAATGTCACCAGACTAAAACAAACTATTGTTACCGCCTCCACTAAACTGTTAGCTAACACACTCAGAAGCTAACGCAAAGCTAGCAGTCTGAAGGCTACATGCTAATTGTGCTGCTGTGCTGAAATTTCTGCATCTTTTGTGTTCAGCGGCGGGCAAATCCACCTTTGTCCGCCTTTTGGAGCAGGAAAACACGGACTGGGAGGTGGTACCAGAGCCAATCGCCAGATGGTGCAATGTCCAAACAAATGGCAGCGAGTTTGAGGTATTTGCATGTTGCACAGTGTTATTGCACTTAACAGTGTTGCTGCATAATGCTCCTAACTCAGTGCTGCCAGCTGACACCCATGTACAGCACTTGGTGTACAATGCTGTGAAATGGCTGCCCATCTTCTTGTGGACAGCTAGATACTCCCCCAAGAGGAACATGATCCTCTCAGTACTCACTGATTCAACATGCACGGCACAAGTTAAGATAAGTGGGAGTATCTGTATTTAGAGAGCAGCTGCCGTCTGTCCATATATCTGCACTGGTCACTTCCACCGCACACACCCTGCAACAGCAACAGATGAACATGCCATCATCGGGGTGGACATCGCCAACCTCCCACACAACTGCAGGCCTGCTGTAGCCTCACCCTCAGGCTCATTTTCAGTGTTTCAGCATGCCCATATACAGTATACACCACGACTACAGTAGGTCTGGCAATAAACAGCATATTGAGCTGCTCGCTTTAGTTATTTGAGCTAATATTCTGAGGCATATCATACCACATGATACTGTCTTATGAGAGTCTGCCCCAACTGAACTAATGTTACTTGTAAATCATGTGAAAGCAGATTTCATTATATTGCACAACCATATAGACGCAGTATTGGGATGGATCATTATTTTTACTGTGAGCTGGAATATTATTTTTCTCTTTCATTATTGACTAATCAACTAATCTGTCAATTATTTCCTCAATTTAACCGAGTGGTCTTCAAAACATTAGAAAATGGCAAAAAATGTCACAATCACAATTTTGCCTATTATTTCTGCTGTCTGACCAAGAGTCCAAACCCCAGAGATAATTGGTTTACGGTCTCTGAAAATAAAGAAAAGCAGCAAATATTCATTTGTGCAGAAGGTGGAACTGGAGAATCTCGGGCAGAACAGTGTAAACTGCAAAATGATACTATATGCTGCACAAGGCAGAGTGTAGTGTCCACTGCACACTGTAGTGCAGTGTAAAATGATAGGACAGGGGTATTATCAGTATGTACAACTGTTGAGGAGTCCTCTAACAAGGCTCCTGATGCCACAATTCTGTAACATACAGTTTGTGCAACTACTGTTATTTGATCATGCGCCCTCTGCTGATCGTGGGACAGACAGAGCTGCAGCAGAGCTGTGGGGTGTTAACACACATTCACTCATGTAGCTTATTATAGAGAACTGAGCCACATTTGGAAAAATGGGAAGGTTTATGGATTAAGTTTCACTTAAGTCATCATAGGTATGCCCTTGGTATGGACTGCATAAGTTTAAGAAAAGCCTGCCTCAATGGTTGGTCTCGGATGATCATTTTAAGCTAAGGATAAAATTTAAATTATTTAATTTCATTGCTGCATTCACAGAAAAAATGCACAGTAGGAAGGAAGATGACGTGTATAGAGAGAGTATTACATTACATTGGCACTAACATAAGAAATAACAAGGTGATCTGTAACAATTTAAAAAAAAAAAAACTAATTGCAGCTTTATAGTTCAGAACTGTCAAGTAATGAAAGAAATTACAAGACTTTACCAATATAGTTCTAGTACAATCTATTCAGTTTATGCACAGTTTTAAATTCACCCTGTCCCTTATGTCCCAGGAGCTGACCACATCTCAGAGGAGCGGAGGAAACGTATTACAGATGATGTATGAGAAGCCAGAGAGGTGGGCCTACACCTTCCAGAGCTACGCCTGCATCAGCCGGGTGCGCGCCCAGATCAGGTCGGCCAATGGGAAGCTCCAGGAGGCTGACAATCCTGTGCTGTTCTTTGAGAGGTCCATCTACAGTGACAGGTATCGACAAATCTCCAAATATAATCAAAAGAATTCCCTTTTTTTTTAAATCAATTAGTTCGTTTAAGACCATTCACCTCATATCACATGTATAAAAATCAATTTGGACATGCTTGATCGCGTGAATCCCTGTTAATATTAATTGATTGGAGCTCGTTGATTAATGTTGAAACCATTGAAAATTAACCCAACAATTTTTCAAACACACCAAACATTCTCTGGTTCCAGCTTCTCTAATGTGCAGACTCGTTGCTTTGTCCGCCATTTTATAAAATTGTAAACAGAATATTTTTGAGTTTGGGCAGTTGATGTGATAAAATAAGCAGTTCGGAGATGTCTCCATGGGACTGTGGTAAATTTTTTTTTTTTTTTTTTTTTACAATTTTCTGATATGATATACATAGAATTATTATTATATTCACCCGAAAAAACAAACGGCAGGTTAATCAGTAATGAAAATTATTAGTTGCAGCGCCACTGTGTAATTTCAGATGTTGGAGCATGTATCCAAAGTAGGCTGCTGAACTATATCCTTTTAATGAAAATAATGTGTTTTGAAAGACGACAGTAGTAATATGAATGAGCAGCTAGTACATATTAAAATATATTTAATGTTATTGTGCATTACTTCCCCTGATGTTCCAGGTACATCTTTGCAGCCAACCTCTATGAGAGTGAGTGCCTGAATGAGACAGAGTGGTCTGTCTACCAGGACTGGCATGGCTGGCTGCACAGCCAGTTTGGCAAGCACATCGAGCTGGACGGTATCATCTACCTCAGAGCATCACCAGAGGTGCATTCCTCGAGTCATTGTCATTAGTCTCATCTAAATAGAGTTGCCCTGTTTTTACTTTCAACCATTGGAAAAACATTTACAAGACTATACACAAAAATGTCAGCTTCCTTTTTTGTGTGTGTGTGTGTGTGTGTGTAGAAGTGCTTGGAGCGGTTGCACCAGAGGGGCAGAGAAGAAGAGCAAGACATCCCCCTGGAGTATCTGGAGAAGCTGCACTTTAAGCATGAGAGCTGGCTGCAGCACAAGACCATGAAGTGAGCACATGCACACACTTGTTTGGCACGTTTGCATCAGAAACGGTATGCAGTTGTGTGAGGACAACAGATGTATTTGTATTCTAAAGGAAAAGGGTCAGCAAGTTCTTTTGTCACACCGTGTTAGTTATCTGACTGATCTTAGCCAACATGGGGAAAAAGGCCCCATTAATGCAATAACCTGAGGGCAACTAAGAGGTTGAAACAGATTCAGTACATGTGATATTCATCTACCACATTCACGCATTCAAGAAATGTATGAGGCTGGAAATGGGATGTTTTTCTGCTGATGTGTTTTGAGCAACATGACAATGAATGCTGGATTTCATGGAGCTGCACATCACTAACCGTGTCCCCTCTGGTCCACAGCATGGAGTTTGACTATCTCAAAGACGTGCCCATCCTGACCATAGACGTAAATGAGGACTTTAAGGGAAAAGAAAGCAAGAGAGGTGACATGATTGAGAAGGTGAGCGATGATTAAGCCTGGTTAACGATTTTACTTGAATATTAGTTTCTGATATTAGTTTCTCTTCCACCTGCTGCATTACAAACAAATGTTCCATAGAAGTCATTTTGTCTTAGTGAGCCCGAAAAGTGTTTTCTTAAAACAAGTGAAAAGATCTGCCAGTGTAGAAACATGTTTGAAATACAAGTTGTTTAAAGACATGCAGTGTGTTCGTACAATAAAGAAATGATCTTGGTTTGTTTGTTTGTTTTCTTAAATTGGAAACACTTTCAAATTTTGCCAGTTTTCACTTGAAAGTGAGACTTTTCAGCCTCAAAAGATTAAAAAAATGACACACCCACCCACCCACCCAGGTTTCAGCTATGGAAATGAGACCTGAAGAGTTCCTTAGGTAGCAGTTTCATGTTAATGTTTTTTTTTTTTTTGGGTGTTTTTTCGTTTATAGTCACCACGGGCAGAAATTTGATCCAAACAAAGAAAAGGAAAGACATGATTGTCACTGGTGTTGTTCACTAGTGATGCTGACAGACTGTTGTGGTTCCTTTTCAGGTGAAAGAGTTCCTGAGCACGTTGTGAAGCTCACCTGGTGACGATATATCATCTGATGACTTTTAAACCATGAAGAACATCCATAATTCCATTTTTTTTAATGTATTAAATCATCATTTAAAATGATCTGAGCTGTAGCATTTTAAAAATCTCTATTGCAGTCTTCCTACATCTGTTGTTTTATTTATAAATGTTTTGTGTGCAAATGAAAACCTGTCCATTGGTGTTCAGAAATGACAATAAACTTGAAGAACTTTAGTGCTTCGTCCTCTAATATGTGCAATGGTGCAGTTAAGCTGCAGAAGGAGTGTTTCTGATGAAAGTCTCTTCCTTTTATAGGAAACCAGAGTCACAGTTGGTCGTCATGTCTCGCAGTGTCGCAGCTCTCCCAGATGGTGTCGCCAGTCCTCACACCAGCAGTCCACTCAGCTATTTTTGACTGCTGAGCTGGCCTTTACCTGGTAGCACCAATAGGATCTGATTAAAGCTACCTGAAATAGGTGCCTCCATTTTCACTTTGGGTGACTATTTTATAATTCCAAAGGTCAGGATGTGTAGTGAGGTGAAGCTCGAGTAAACAAAAAGTTTAAAATCAGCACTGACTGCAGTTCAGTCCAGTTGATTTTTTTTTTGTTTGGGAAGATAAACTGATCCAAACTGTTGGAAGAAGCATCCAGACGCAAAAAGGTGCGTCAGGCTTTTCCCCATCAATTAACAGATCCGGTGAAACTGTAAATTTCTTCTTTTAGATGCAAAGTGAACAACAGAGAAACCGTTTGTCAAGTTAAAGGTTTTGGTGCGCCACCCAGGAGTAACTTTCTGACCTCCGCCCCCACCCCCCCGGTGGCGTCACGCAGGAGGAGGGATGACACTTTAAATATGGAAAAAGACACGCTGCGCTCACAGAGTCTCTCCGCGCGCTTCCAGCGAGACATAACTTACCTTTTCTCCACGATGTCACCGAGCCGCGACCTGAAGAAGCCCGGCGCGATATGAGGAGTGTGCGCAACGCGTTAAATTTGATTTGTAGAGTCGAAGAAGTCATTCCAGCGACACAGCTCCAGCTCCTCGCCTCCTATCTCACTGCTATCCAATCGAAAAGCGCGACAGCGAGAGAAGGTGAAGATTTTCCAACATCGACTACAAAAGAAGTTTTGAAGTGAGCCGAACTGATCATCTTTCAAAGGCGAACTTTGGCACCATGAGTTCCGACAAGACCAAGTAAGTCCATGATTATCCTCTCTTTTCTTGTGAACGTGTTCTCACGTGTTGGGAACTTCACCATATATCTTGCAGTCCATACGTTAAGGAGATTTCCCGGCCAGGTGTGAATTAGACGTCAGGTGTGTCATTGTTGGATTTTCTGTGCGTAAATCTGGATTTAGTCTTCCACTTGTGCCATACCTATTCAGTGAAAGTTCAGTGGAGGATCAATTGAGCTTTTTTCTCACGTTAAGAAATGTTTTCATTCATTCGAGTGGCACCCTTGGCTGGATAAGCCACTGCTGCCGCACCGTTGTGGCTGTGAACCGCCGGTAATCTATTTTCCGAGAACCTGTCATGATCAATTAGAGAGACGCGGGAAGCGCCGGCCAAATGTTGCAGAGCTGTCTCCAGTGTAACTTTATGAATAAAACTGTGAGTGTGAGTGGGTGGGTGTGTGTGTGTGTCTATGCCTCACACTCACATACCATGTGGTCCTTGAGCAGACTCCCCAAAAATCCACTTGCATCATGGGCCAGCGTATGTGTCCACGTTGCGCAATGACGCGGATGCCAATAACAAAAACTTTACGGTTACTATCGAACAAGGAAACGCACTCATGAGTCTGCATGCGCTTTTCTGACATGCACCTGGAATCCATTGGCTGCTTGGTAACCCTCATCTGCAGCCAGTGTGAGTTGATTATAGATATCAGGATTTACAGTCTGGTCTGCTCCCCCAGAACCTTACTAGTAAAGTCTTACAACCCCCCCACCCCCAACACATAGCAAGGAGTGAGACCAAGAGTACTGTCCACAAATTGATTCCTCATTCTTTTGTAGACCTTGTGAAATCTGTTTACAATAGGGAAATGTTTTTCTTGTCTTTGTCTCCATCTTTGTGTTAACTGGAATCATAAAAGCTCTTTTGTGCACTGCTGAGTGATCATCTGTGTAAATAAGGTGTCCGTCCATTTCCTCATCCATACAAGTTATGTCATAGGAAACTCTGACAAAAGTCACAGCAGACCTGAAGAGCAGGGAGCCAGTTACATCTCACCTATTGTATAAAAGTTAGACTGTAATCACTTTAGTGCAAATGGCATGTGTCCTTTGTCACTTTTCTGATCAACTTATTGACTTTTTTTTTTTTTTCCAAAATCATTGACCCTTTGATTTGCAGACATATAAACTACTCCCGCAAATGTCTGTGTTCCCTAAAAGTCATGTTTCAAACCAAAAACACACAAAAAGCACATTCCCACTCCAATGTGGGAATGTGCTTTTACTTTTCTTTTGAACAAGACATGAGAAGATGTCCCCTTGGACTCTGGGAAGCTGTAAAAGACTTTTCTTTTTTATAGACCAAAAAATGGAGAATTGATGAAAATTGTTACTTGCAGCCCTAATACTTGCTTAGTATTAGCTGAATGAAACTCCTTCTAGTATCATCCACCTGGGCAGACTTGAAAGGTAGCTGTAAAGTTTGTCAAAATGTGATTACAGTTAAAGTGGCTGGTGCAGTTTCTGTAGACGCTTTAGTACTTTTAACATCTGAACTCATGTTAGGGTTTGACACCCAAAAGATCATTGTTGTGCAAGTTTCACTTTAAGGCTCATAAATCATCCATGCATTGCTTGTTGCTCTGACTGTGCTGGGGGCACCCCCCCCCCCATAGTGAACCTGGCTGGTGGGACTGGGTGCGTCATTCTGTAAAGAGATGGGGATGATCCCTGATCCCGATCAGCTGATCCTGGCTCCTCACGCACTGACAGGTTTATCCAGCCACACGAGGTCACCATGAACAGAAGAAAAGTGGGCAGTTCACCAGTGCAAGATGGATGAATGGCTGCTCTGACCCTTACCCAGCTTCTTTTTTTTTTTTTTTTTTTTAATCAGCCAGTGGAAGTCATAGCAGGAAATGAAAAAGAAGATCAAGAAGATTTCCTGCGTTTACAATGACGTGAATGAGGATCTTATCTGCCTTATGTTTTCATACACATACGCAAGATATGCATTTAGCTTCTGCTCTGCTTCTTGCTACCTGATTTGAAATAATGCTGAAGGAGATTTTAAGTTTCTTATTTTCTCATCATTGTGCAGCTCCCAACATCGCCTCGATACGTTTCATCCCACTCACATACTGGTCCAATTTTAATTTTTTTTTTTATTTTTTTGCTTTAGCACTCAATTCAAAACAGGAATGCTGAACTCTTCCCCCTCATCCTGGATGTCTGTGTACCACCTGTGGTATGTTTCTCATCATGAGGGTCCCCCTGTCTGAGGCCTCAGTGTGGAGTGATTAACATGGCTCCGTTGACTGGCTATAGCCAGCAGTAAACCTGCAACATGAGCTTCTTTTGCTCTCCTGTGTGGCCAATGGTTTTCTGAAGGCCCTCTCACTGTGTTACATGACCTGCCTCCATGCACACACACACCCATGCACACACACACCATCACTACCTTGTTGCAGGAGTAAATGCCACAAGACTGAGATGTGTTCCTGCAAAGATCCTGAAGTGTATCTCCCATATGTACACGTTTGTACAAGAATAAATTAAACTAGCTCCACCCATTAGTTTTTCTAGTTTTTTAATGTGTCCCCTCTGACCATATTCTCAGTGAACACTTAAAATTGTTGAATTCAAGACCTTTACCAAAGAAAACAGTGTGACAAAAGTAACTCCCTGAAGCCGGTGGTATTTTCTGTACACCCTGTCCTGGAGGGAGCACATGCAGAACAGAGAACGCGGTGAAATCTGGAGCTAGATAGCGCCGACCCTGTCCACACGGTGCCTTGTGGGAACTTGACCTCTCTTTTATTTGTGTGCAACAATGAGCAACAAAAGGAGGGTACAGAGGCTAATCACTGTATAAGTATTGCTTGAAAACTTGGCACCAAGCCCGGCCACTCCTCATCACTTTGTTTGATCTTGGAGCTGGTGGCTCAACATTACGTCTGCTATCGGCGCTATACCTCTATCTCTCTCAAGGCCAGATACCAAATCCACTGGGGAAATTCAGATGAGCTCGCAGTGCAATCGGAGGAACAAGTTGTATCCTTCCTGACTTTGTTTATTTAGTGGACTGTGTACACTGCTCCCATCCCCTCATTTTTCAAATTTTGTCATGCTCAGTTGGGGGTTTTTCAGTGGGAAATGGAAACTGTGTAATTGACATTCTTGATATGCGTCCGAAATCAAATATTTATTTTTTTCTTGCTTTATCAAAACCATTTGCATACAGCAGTAGTCAGATTAGCCAGATGGCAGATGAAGTCTTAATTTGATCCTGCACTTGTATAGTAACGACTCAGATGCACAGGTTATCTAAAGTGTCTGCATTTTGAGATGAGGCCTTAATAGAAATTAGATTTATCCTCAGTGCCATGAAATGTTAGTTTTTCTTTACCTTTTGTACTTAGAAGTGGGTGTATTGTTTCCTTTTTGGTGCTGTTTTGGCTAAAGTATATTCTGAGATTCCAATATGTTGTGGCTTGAAGCACCATTCATGACCTGGATTAGTCCATACTTTGCTGCACTGGAGGAGCCACATTCCTTCCAGCCTTTCAGGAAGGTTGAGGCTGGCCGATCAAAGGAAACTCCAGGTCATGAAGATGTCTCTTACACTGCTGGGATCTGGAAATTAGTATAAGGCCTTCTTTGTGCAATAGAAGTTCCAGTGTGACATTAAAAAAAAAAAAATTACTGATAATGCAGGTCCGTCTTACTCATGGCTGAAATGTATTCATGTGAATATGTGAAGCAGTGTAGGTGAATAGGAGGGAGACATTCTGGTCCTGTGTGGGTGATTTGCCATAGAATCAGAAGTTCTAATGCATTTTAAAGCTGATTTTAGAAGCTGTATGCAGTTATTCATCAATGATTCTGCCTAGGCTTTGTATAAAATATCACATTCAAATCTGAAAAACAGCAAGAGAGAGATGGTTCAAAATGTACTTGTCACTCTCTCTTTAACAAGGTTCGTCTGTCTCTTTTTGTTGTTGCTGTGCCACAGTTGGAGGTAGGCGGTTGCTAAACAAGAGAGAAATGGCTTGTCAGGCTAATATTCAGCAACATTAGGTAACTGAATACGATGTTGCTGAATAGGAGTCATTATCAGGATTGTGTTTCACGGTAACCCGACTTTAACTCTATTGGCCATAAAAATGGGACCTGAATTAAAAACAAGGCTTCAGTTATTCTTCCGAAGGGTGAAAATGATGCTGCTGAAACAATCTTTTTGATTTTTATTCATTTGAAGATTTGGGTGTGTCATTGTTTCAACTTAAGTTCTATAAACTGTTGATGATGATGGTGGTGAAAGACTAACAGTTGCATGCTTTTCTTTTTTTTTTTTTTTTTGCCTTGTAGAGTGGAGGATGAAGCGGTCTTGGACAGAGGAGCGTCCTTTGTCAAACATGTCTGCGATGAGGAGGAAGTGGAAGGTAAGATCAGTGATGAATGCCAGCACATTGTCTAACAGATTGGCACGTCACAAGCTGTAATTTATCTCTGTGTGTCCCCACATACTGCACTGTGCTCCATATATATCACTATCACCAACGCATAACTGGACATATTATAGAAGATGAATCATTTCCGCTTTAGCTTGACATTTCTGCACAGGAAGATGTTTCTTTAAGTGTTCTAATCCTGTCCAGTGCCGGCTGTCAGCTAAAGACACAAAAGAATTTATCTGGAGACGCCCTCATGGACTTACTGAGGCATTCACATGTTTCACAAACTAACATTTAAGGGTGCACGCAAGGGGAACCACGTCAGAGTTTCTGGCATTATGTCAAGTAGTTTGTTTGTATGCAGCAGCACAGTAGTTGCAAGCCCCTTTGCTTTACTACCTGGGAATGTGGTGGAAGTGCTTCGTTTAGTGTGCACCCCATGTGTTCTTTGGTCAGTCATGCATCCTTGTAGAAACCACCGTGAAGTGTGAAAGATGTCATTAAAACCTGCAAGATGTGTTTATGGAATGCATGGTTGAATTGGGAAAATACGTGGTCACTTCAGTGCTAACTTGGTCAGTTAAGCCCGGTATTTGTAAGAGTCCCCTCTCTCCCTCTTTGTCTCTCTAATGACTTCCTGGAGACATTAAATCATCATTTCCTGTATGAGCTGCTCTGTAGGAAGTAGTTGGCATATATTTAATTTGACTGATGACATGCTGTATCTCTTCCTGATTGGGAAATGAGTAATAAACAAAAAAAACTATGTGATAAGAAAAACATTTTTTACAACATCACACCCGATCAACCAGTCCCCATTGTGTTTTTTTTTCTGTGAATGTAATCTGATCTGCATCGCCTCTATTGTATTGTGTTGTGGCAGGTCACCACACTGTATACATTGGTGTGCATGTTCCCAAGAGCTACCACCGGAGGAGACGCCACAGACGCAAGTCTAGCCACAAGGAGAAGCGGGAACGAGCTGAACACAGTACGGAAGGATCCAAGTCAGATGGGGAGAACGCAGACGAATGCACCGCAAACATCCTCAAACCACTCAGTGAGTTCTGATCATTAAATAAAACCCAAAAGATCCAGTGAAAGCATCCACTGTGCAGAATATAATTTCTAGCAGCCACATTAGCAATGGTTATGTCACTTTTTTAGTTTTGTTAAGACCGTTGGGTGAAGTCCACTCTGCAAATCACAGCCTGCAGGATATCAGTGCTTCTGTAGTTAAGGAGGTAGTAATTCAAATGGAGCAGGGAATGCTGGGTGGGGTGGCAGCCAAGAGAGTGAAGTTAAAAAATAAAAATCACCAGACAGAAACCTACACTCAACAGAATTAATGGAGACGGGGAATGGGAGCATAATGAACACTAATCTGAAAATGACACTGGTTTGGCTTAAAGTGTGTTAAGTACATACAAGAGGGGTATTATCTGTCACCTTAATGATTAACACAGTACTCTGTGGGATTTGTGAGAAAGGATTCTCAGAAGCTGAACGACAGATGGGGAGAGAGAAGTAGCAAAGCAGAAGAGCCAGCAAAAATGGCAAAATATCAAGCAGTTTCCCAATCTAGATGAGGGCATTGCTACAACAAGCGGGCCTAATACGACCCCAGTGCTGACAAGAGCAATGAAAAAAATAAGGAAGGATAAAATGATCAAATGTGTGACAGAATCCATCAAATAGTGGTAAACCGAAGTATGAAAGCAGAACCTACCAACAGTACTCTGACTGCTAGTCCTCAAAGTGGTATGACATGCAAAATGCACATTAATATTGTTGTCAGGAAAGCACACCAGATGTCTTTCCTTATCAAGGCTTAGGAGCAGGGCATGGCAGAACCAATAATCCCAAGATCATTTTCTAGAACAGGAAGAATTCTAATTCTGAGAGTCTTTAGATACAAGTCAGCTTTAGCCTATATGTCTTGTGACTGCACAAGAAGAGATTTTATAGAAACGCTGTAACACAGGTGGGAAAAGATTATACAAAGAGCCTTTAGTGTCAACACCTTGATTTAGCCTCTGTGTACAGTAACTGAGCCTTATAATTGTTGTATCCATAAACCTTGATGAATACCACCATGCAAACCTGTTTGTAATGTTGGGTGGGTAATTTTTTTTAAAGCACCAATTTGGCTAAAAGCTATTTGCAAGATGTACAATTATCTCAATTCTGGAATTCACCTTTAAATGGCACACACTGGGAACTGGAATAATGGGAGACTGTTTGCTCTCTGTTTTATTGTCTGTGGAGGTAACCATTAAGGTCTCAAAATGGGCTGGTGATGGGAAAGGACAGGGATTTGCCTGCAAGCCAAGTATTATAAGATATAACTGAACTGGTGATTACAATGATATTTCAAATCACACATTCAAATAAAGCCTTAATCAAGCATGTTGTGAAATATGGTAAAATATAAAAGGGTGTAATGGCAACTCGGCCATTGCAGGTACTTCAAACAAGAGTATAAAGACATGGCAAGGAGAGTTTAGCTTATCTAGCAACTTCTCCAGACAACTGTGTATTAAGCAATAGACCCTTCTGTGGAAATGCAGTGGAGAAATTGTAAAGTGATTTGAATGGGAGCAAAGTTTTGAGCAACTCCCTTAGATAAGGTATACTAGTAAAATGGCAGATGCATCAGGAAACCTGTAAGGCATGCTCAAATAATTCAGGGACAGAGGATCAGCTGAGGAGGAACCACGGGGAGAGAGGTCATAGTTTTGGTGGGGGGGAACAGGACATGTAAATGATTTGCTACCTGCTTGAGATAACAGTGAATGCAGGAATTTACATCTATCTTTTTTTTTTTATGCAGCATCTCTTACAGTCTGGTGTTGTGACTGGACCTCAGTTTAGATATAAGTTTGTTCAACTAGGATCCAGATTAGCTGAGAGGAGAAGGTCCGTGAAGATGCTTTAACATTATCCGTTTAGTAGTAGCTCTGTAACGTCTAGCAAGGGTATTAGTGATTCAGAATCAGAGTGGAAATAAAATGGTGCAAAGGTGACTACTGTAAGAAGGAAAGCACGATCGGGTCAAACGAGAAACCAGTTTTACTTCTGTCATTCCCATCTTGGATTTGTTTACCCACCTGCGATCACACATCGGTCATGCCGGCATCACATCGAGCTGTCGGTTCGTAGACTCCACGCAGCAGACAAGTAATCCTCTCACAACACACTGCTGGTTCCTCTGATGCTGTAATCCTCCTTTGTCACACCTCATGCTCAGGTGTAAACCGGCCTGTGTGCTTAGTCACTCGAAGGTGCTATGATACGATAAGAGTTTTGCTCACATTAATCTCTCTCTAGATGTTGTAGGCCCCATCTAATTACTCTGTGAGTCAAATTTGATTGCAGGTAAACACTTGAACACAAAATAAAACTTCTAATAAATGCGCATCCGTTTTCTATTTAAAAGTTACACACGTCTCAAATGAATGCCCTTAGTTTACCCTATAGCATTTTATGTGTGTATGGTCCAAACATTGGTCTAAATGCAAACAGTGTTGCTGGTTGCTCATCCATAGAATCAGACTGAAAATCAGCAGGCGGGGGGGAACAGGCGTGGAACCAGAGTAAACACAGAAGCAGATCTGTGTGTGCTAGGAGGCATTTAAACTGAACACTTGAAATGCCTCCTAGCACACACTGACTTCTGCTTCTTCCTCATCCTACTGTATCTCTGTAGAGGATCTGAACTGTAAACAGTCTTGTATGGTTCAATGAGAGGGCAGACCCAATTGCATGATGAGGCTACAGCCACTGTTGGGATAAACATTTTTCTCCTCTTGTGCAGTAAACCACTGCAGTGACCCCCTGCAAAGATTTTCATATTAGATTTTTGTCCTTCCTTTAGTAGGAGGGAATGTTGCCTCTTGACTCGCCTTCACCCCTCTGCTGTCCAAGTTAACTTGTGCCTCACTGTGAGTAATTAAAGTAAATTATGATCTCTGGATCGGCGTGTGTCCTTAGGTTTAAGATGATGAGATTAGAGTTCTCCAGTGAAAACGGTGACATAGTGGGGATTTGTGTGTGTGTGCTGTAACAGCACATAAACATACATATGAGATAATAGTCTGAGAGGGTAGCGTTCAGGCTGACATGTGTCAGACGGCAAAAGCCCCAATTCAAAACACACACAGGCACTCACTGCTAGACAGTGCATACAGAGCCCTCTACTTGTTGGATTTTCCGCTGTTTTGCCCTCCATCTAAATCCCTGTAATCCTGTTGATTCTGGCAAACCCTGTGGAGCTGTCCACTTGAAAGTTGTGTGTAACCACAACAAAGACCTAGTTTTCATTGATAACACTAGTTGAGAGACCTAAGAGGTGAGCGGTGTTGTGTACACCATGTGGCGTCAGTAAGTGTCGCGTTGAAAGTCAGCCAGGGAAAGGACAGCAGGAAAGGAACACCGAAAGATCTCTTGAGTTTCTGTTCTGGGTCGTTGGTGAATGATGTTGGCGCTGCACAAGAATGCTGATGTGCGGGGAGGTGGGAAGTGATCCGTACCCTAATGCTCCATGTCTCCAGTGTTTCCAAGACATTGATCTTGCCCTTCATGTAGCTTAACGTTAGATTTTCTTGCTACAGCTGAACAGTTCCAGCTGTACTATTTTAAAAACAAGCGTCCTAAATTAAGCCTGGCTGCGCTGTGTCGGGATTAAAAGGTTACAGGCACTGTTACGTTGTTGAGGTATCAACCTGTGAAATCCTGACTGGTACAGTATGTCGGAAAGGAGCACAAATAGCCTCTTGGGACTTGCTAATTAAACCCCCACTTTGTCTCATCACAGTTGCACAACTTTCCTAGAAGTGTTAACAGAATAACTAGTTCTTTTTACAATCTATAACACGCACGATATAAAACGTTGTATAAGTGGGCCTTTGTCAGGGGTCCTGAGGTCATAGGTACCTCTTTAGGTCTGTAATATCTGTAGAGGAGGATGTACATTTACTGTAATGATCAGTATTCACAGTTCAGTTTGGTGACACAGAGCTTGGCACACCTTTCTCAGAAGGAAATGTAAGAGAAGTTCTTTCTCCATGAAGGTGTGTTGTGTCTTTCCCTCTTGTTTAAATGGCAGTGAACACTTTGTGTTCAACTTTTCATGTTTGTGATTCTGACAGATTGTCAGAGCAATCAGGGACTGGTTACATATGATTTCATGATTTGAACAATCTAAGCTAAGTTATATGCAAGATTTGCAACTGCTTGGCCTGTTTCTCACTTACACTCACAGTAACATATTATTTTCAATCATCATCAGTCAGATGGCTGGAATCTTTTTCTTGACATGAAATGAAAGCAGGCATAATTGATTTGTTGGTCCCTAACTTTCCTCTTTTCCCCCCCACAGTTTCCCCAGCTGAGAGGATCAGGTTTATCTTGGGGGAGGAAGATGATGGTCCCCCACCTCCTCAGCTCTTCACCGAGCTGGACGAGCTACTGGCTGTGGACGGGCAGGAGATGGAGTGGAAGGAGACGGCCAGGTGAGCCTCTGAGCCTAATGTCTTTGGCCAGACATGCGATCTGTCACCGCCCCCCCTTCCTTTTTCTTATATTAAGAGCCGCGGGCAGCGTAGCCTGTTTCCTGCTTCACAATCCCGGTGCAGTCAGCGGAACACAATCCCGTATGAATAATCGTGTTTTGTATGGGTAGGGAAATAGGCCGTACTCCAGTGAACTCCCAGTCTATGCTTATCTGATTGAGATCTGGAGTACCTGCTCTGTGGGATCAGGAAAAGGCAGAAACTCCCACATAGTCAGAGCAAGACATAATGTTACAGTTAGTTCTGGAGCACCTGGAATTTGGACATCGATATCATTAAACTTTCACTGCATGGGATTAATAAAGTTGACCTCCTCTTAAATGGGAACTCCACTGATTTTTACACATCAAAGTCAACAGTCTGCGACTCACTTGCATTGTGGGTAATGTAGGTGTTGATGAGGAAGAAGATTGTGTGTGATAAAAGTCTGTGGTTCTGCTGCATAGGTCTATTCCTGTTTTATGTGAAAAACTGCACCATGAGTCTGTCAATAGTCTTTATTTAAAGCACAACATCTATTGTAGCTTAATTAGCACCAACTTCTAAGAGCACTGCACTGATTTAGTAGTGTTCTCCATTAACACTGTCAAAGTAATGGATGTACCAACTTCAGTTTTTGGCCTTCTCTGGAGTAACATAGACGCACTCAAAAGATTTACAGACTCGTGATAAGCATTTCTTTTTCAGTGCTTTTGGGAAGGGAAAGTGGGGGTTGTTTGAAAGGGAAGACAAATGAACTCCTTGAGGTCGACGGTGTCTCCATGGTCAGGCTCCTCTCCAAGTAAGATGGCTGGTCACAGGCGTGTGGACCACAGCCAGAGGGATACTCTATCCCCAGAGGAAACCCCATCCTCAGGCCTTAGGAGAATGGCTCTTTGTGATGGTGACATGGAGGCATTATTATTAAAAAGAGTCCTTGTCCTGAGTCTTACCTTCATGGCTAAGCTCACCCATAGTAGTAACAAAGCCATGTTTCTCCTGCTACTATGTGGTCTGAAAGTTGCAAAAGACTGTCGCCGTTCCAGCGTGCCATCTATTTATTTTCTAAAGTCTCATGATTTTTTTTTTGATTTCTTTTATTTCCACGCTGTCCTGCATCCCCTATTGTTGCCTTTATGAACTGTGACCAATTCAAAACAGTGTAGGATTGTTTTGTAAAGAAAAGAGACCCCATCTTGTCTCCTTTTGTTTGTAGCCTGTATTTATTCATAAACTTATAAAGTCAACGTTATGTACTTTCATTTATATTTTGCAGTGACCTTTACTTTCAGGAACCGGTTTGTTCTGAGAGTGGAAAAAAATGAAAAGATTATTTTGGCATCTGGCAGCTTCTTCAGGAACATTATGTTTATTATTAAGATTGAACACAGTCCAGGACTGTAAATTCTTCTCAACACTCTCCATACTTGTGTGTCTTTTGTCCTCCCCAGGTGGATCAAGTTTGAGGAGAAGGTGGAGAAAGGTGGCGAGCGCTGGAGTAAGCCTCATGTGGCCACGCTGTCCTTACACAGCTTGATGGAACTTAAAACGTGCATTGAAAAGGGCACCATCATGCTGGACCTGGAGGCCTCCACCCTGCCGCAGGTTGTCGGTAAGTGGCTTTGACCAGAAAACCAGCACAGTCTGAAGGGTTTGAAGAAAAAAGAGTCACGATCTTCAATCTATCCCTCTAACAGAAATGATCACCGACAGCCAGATTGAGATAGGTCAGCTGAAGGCGGACCTGAAGGAGAAGGTCATGTACACTCTGTTACGGAAGCATCGCCACCAGACAAAGAAGTCCAACTTGCGCTCCCTTGCTGACATTGGCAAGAGTGTTTCCAGTGCAAGTAGGCTGTTTTCCAATCAGGAGAATGGTAATGCAAACCTTCACATTTTTATTTCTTTTACCCTCCATAACCCCAAAAGTTCCACTTTTATTCTCTTCACCTTCTGACTTCTGATTTCTGATGTGAACTCCTAATACTAACAGCTGACCCCTCATTTCTTTTCCTCCTTGTCTTTTCTCTGCTTTTCCTTATTTTTCTTGTTTTTTTTCCCCCCCTGTCTTTCCTTCTCTTTGGATCTATGCTGCCTCTGACCTCCTGCATCGGGGGTGTTGTAGCACGCAACCCTTTTGAGCAACCCGTGCCTTATTTAACCCCACGAGACTCAGAGGAACCATGTGAGGTCGTAAGGAGCTCCAGCATGGGATACCTCTGTAAGTGAGGTCACAGTACTGCTACTGAAGGCAACATAGTTGGAATATACAGCACTCCATGTAAAAGTAGCAGCATTCAGTAGCAAAAAGCTAAATGTGTTTATTGAAGCAGATCAGTTTAGAAATACACAAGGATAGAATGGCTTCACCCATTAACACCCAATGTACTAAATATTAATTTGGCTAAAATGTTGCAGACTCTGGAACTCGGTTTGATACGGTCCATTTACTGTTCCTGACTATGTTGGAGAACAAAGTTTACGTTCTCACTCGTTTGCCAGTAGTTGCCTAAGCATGTTTCTGCTGACGTGTATAAGCAGCAGACGTAGTTCTCTCTCTGAAGCGCCTGAATGAACGACCATCTGGCACTGGCCCCAAAGCTTAAGCCTGGCCACATTTAGCTAGGGTTTTCTAGCTCTCTTCATGTACTTTCCTTGTGCTTTTCTTTTCTTGGACTCCTCTCACCTTGATCAAAAATGTCTCATTTGAAGCTCTGCAGTCTGTGATGCTAGACGTGTCTTACCTCTCTGCAGGTAGCCCAACTACTGCCCATCGGAACCTCACCTCCAACAGCCTGAGCGACTTCTCTGACAAACCAGAGAAGGATCAGGTAATATGTTTGTGTCTCTCTGTATTATTGCATAGAGAAGACATGGCAGCACTTATGCAACCTAATAGAGGATACTAAAGGTCTCCAGTCACAAAGCAGCACTATGCATGGTCATGTGTTGGGCTGTGTGTATGCAAGAGCTTGTGAGCCTCACATACTGCTGGATGAGACCCCCCTGGCTCTCCCTCGCTCTATCTCACTCTGTACAACAAAGGCTCACTGTCTGCCGTCTTTGTTGTGCGAGTTTCTGTCATCCACGAATGCAGTTTCTCTCGCTGCCATGACTCATGATTAACTAGCTAACTGTAATTTGTCCCCGTGGTTTACAGACACGCCACACGTGGATGATGACAAACGCAGTTAAACTGTAACAACTGGAATTATGCTCCAGCAACAGTTAATGAATCTGTAGGTTTGTCCAAATGGTCTGGCCTTTGACATAACACCAAGGCCTCAGTTAATCATCTCCCTGCAAGGGAATTTTTTCACTTTCATCCACAGCTTATGTGCGTATGCTCTTTTAGCTAAATCCAAAAGGAGCGCCGTGTACTTTGCAAGTTAGTTTAGTGTCAGACTGTAGTAAAGTGTGTTTATTAGGTGGCATAAAGTCAAGCTGCTATTCAGCACATAATTCTAGGAAAGGGCAGGTACCGCCAGTTACATGCTTTATATCCTTCTCTGGTCTGCCAGTCACATTTATTTAAAATGTCACATCTATCATTGGTCATACTGCATGTGACAGCTATGGAGCAAGAGTCTGTGTGTGCGTGACCTCCCTCATAGGCCTGTAGCTTGTAGCAAATAATCGACATTCATTGTTACAATACTGGCTGACATTTTCATTCGCTGACTGCTCTCTGCTCTCTCTTCTCTGTCCTGACAGCTGAAGAATAAGTTCATGAAAAAGCTGCCCCGTGACGCTGAGGCATCTAACGTGCTGGTTGGAGAGGTGGACTTCCTGGAAACTCCCTTTGTGGCGTTTGTGCGTCTGCAGCAGGCCGTCATGCTGGGGGCTCTAACCGAGGTCCCTGTGCCCACGAGGTAGAGCGGCCGCATGATTCACTGAAAAACCATCGCCATCACTTAAGATGAAATGTGCCCTAACATCTCATTTTCTTGTTTGTATTTAGATTCCTCTTTGTCCTGCTGGGCCCCAAAGGCAAAGCAAAGTCCTATCATGAAATTGGAAGAGCCATTGCCACCCTGATGTCAGATGAGGTACTTTATTTATTACCAACTGACATTTGTCAGTGTACTTTCACTGCTTTTAACACTCAGAGATTCGATCTGTTCAACCTCTGCATGGCATGTTTCTAAAGTGCCTCTTTTACGGCAATGAATGAGTTTCTGCTTATGTAAATGGTGTGTCGAGCTGTGAAGCAGCAGGACTGACGCGGAACGCTAAATTGTTCCCGACTGCTCTAACATGTTAGATCATCCTTTTTAATCTCTGATTGGACTAACTAGGCTCTGATTGGTTGTGAGCCTGAGATAATAGCATCTTGAGATCTCTTTAGGAATGAGGTGGCCTATTCTCCAGACAGTGAAACCCCATTAAGGTTTTGAAAGTTGCTTGTCTAGAAATGAAGGATACTGATTCTTATGTGTCCACTCAGTCTATGGGCAGTAAATGAATGACTAATAAACTGCATTAAACGGTCACCTGAAATGATGCTACTAACGTCAGCATAGCATAGCATGCTCACAATGACGGTTATTGATAATTATTGATTGAAGTTTGTGAAAACCCATGTTAAACATCTTAGTTTAGGCCGTTTGTAATGCAGTCAGTTTTTCCATTATTTGGTCATGGACGTTTTATGTCAATCCATCCAATAGCTGTTGAAATATTTCAGTCTGGACCACAGTGGCTGTGGCCTGACGCCATCCCTACAGCCACACTATCATATCTAAGTGATGACTAGATGATGCATAATTAATACTGATCCTTTTCCCCTATTTCCTCACTTATCGGTATTTATAAAGTCCAGGTGCAGTGATTAACTAGTGTAAGAGGCAGTCTGCACACACCTCCTGCAGCACTTGTCCTCTTGCCAGATCTCTGGATATTGCTGTATTAAGCATCGCAGCAGTTTGCCTGGCCAGTCCTGTTGGCAGTGACCAACTTAGTTGTTAAGCTGTGTGTTAAAGCTGTGAGACAAATTTGTTTTGGTGTCAGCTGAATAAATGCAATACAATAAGGCAAATTATACATTTAAAAAAAAAAAAAAGTCTCTTCATTTCTTTTTACATCCTCCAATATTTTCAGCTCTGTCTGCTTTGTGTCTCCAGTGTCTATCTTCACTTATTCTAATTTAACCTGTCAGTGTTGTCGTAGTGTTTTTAACCCTGAGAGCTCTTTGCCTGCAAATTCCCACAGGCCTCGGCTCTTCCCAGTATATCTCATATGTCAACATGGCAGGAAGTGTTTTTCCAGGATTTCCTCAGGTTAAACTTTAACCCTCTCAGCTCTGTGAGAGTTAAGAGTTGTATCATCATCAGTACTAGTACTCATATTTGCTCGTCCACGTGGTCATGTTTTGCACAGATGACTCATTATTTGTGTGCATTGTGAAAGAGCTTAGAAAATTCTTAGCTTTCATTATGATAGTGGTGAGCTTGGTTGCCATGATTTGTGTTTAGATGACACGCGGCACTCTGTGTCCCAGTAATCAGAAGTGAGTGGGCAGTGTTTTTCAGCGAGCCATCGTTGTTGCACATTTTGTTTTTTTTCTCCCAAGGCCTGTATGAATAATATAAGGACATGTTGCATTATTGACTGGCTGATTACTCATAGGTTCGTTATGTCTGTTTGCTGGCAGGTATTCCATGATATTGCCTATAAAGCGAAGGACAGGCAGGATCTGCTGGCTGGTATCGAGGAGTTCTTGGATGAAGTCATCGTCCTGCCCCCCGGAGAGTGGGACCCTGACATCAGGATAGAGCCACCCAAGTCCCTGCCATCCTCAGACAAAAGGTCCGCTCTAATCCCCTTGACCTAATCCAAATTGATGAAGTCACTGCCCATAATTCCATCCAGTGTGTAGCATGAACATGTATTTGACACCATGACAAAAATGTGTTTGTCTGTTTATGAAGGAAGAACATGTATGCCGGATTAGAGCCGCCTCAGATGAATGGTGACACTCCTCATGATGCGGGACATGGAGGAGGGGGAGGTCACCAGGTTGGAGAGGAGCTCCAGTGCACTAGAAAGTAATTAAATAAAACTTTCCTAAATGATTGTACACACAAGAAAATAAGAAGAAATCATAATATTATCCTCAGAGATGGCGGCCTTTAAAAAAAAAAATAATAATAATAATAAAGGCATGATGCTTTCTTGTCTAAAGAAACACTTTTTCTCATTTAAAGAAGTTGTAATGTAAAATTGCCAAAATCTGAGGACACTTTCAACCTGATTATTATCCCAATGACATGTGATAGTCAGTGAAGTAAAAATGATAACTTGGAAAAAGTTTCCATAGAGGAAATATTCCACACATTCCACAACACTGCAATAAGGGAAAACTTTATTTTCATTCGGAACAATGAATTTTCCTTTCTTTTGACAATATATTTCCAAAGTAATCTCTTTTCCAGTGTATGCACATCATGTGTCATTTATATAGCTAAAGTAAGCCAAGTTATGACATGAAATGATGGTGCACCCACTAACTCGACTGGTTCTGTCTTTTTAAGGTTTTGTGGAGGTCTTGTCCTGGATATCAAGAGGAAGCTGCCATTTTTTGCCAGTGACTTCTATGATGCCATACATATCCAGTCTCTGTCGACCATCTTGTTCATCTATCTGGGCACCGTCACCAATGCAATCACATTTGGAGGCTTACTTGGTGATGCTACGGAAAACATGCAGGTAACCCACCCTATTTATCATAAGCATGCACATCATGGCCATCATCATGTTTTTTGTGTTAAGTTAAAATGGAGCAGCATATAACATGCTGTTTCATCATTTCCAGATGGCTTCTGATATTTTGTTAATGTTATTAAATTAGAGAGCTGGTGGTCAAGTACTGGTAAACTGTCTCCAATGCACATATCCATGCATAACTATAATATATAACACAAATGGGTAGTATTTCTCTGTATATATTCCTTTTTTTTTACCTTTTGCTTTTTCCAGTGTAACAAAAATAGAAAATGGTGCACTAGAGCTGGATTCTTTATGTATTCTTGATGATATTAGACCAGATTCAATCTTATTTTAAGATGTTTGTACTTTTTACCTCTGTCATAGCTCTGTCACAAACTAATGAACAACAAAAAGAGTTAACTTCAGCTGATTAGCCATGCTACTTTGGAGCTCAAAGGCTCTATCATGCATCCATCTGCCGTACCTGCTGTTGGCTGGACTGCATGTGTAGGCGTTATGAATTAAAATCATGTTCTAATGGTATGTATTGCTGCATCCATCCGGCTGCTCCTTGTAGCTGAGTGCATAGCGTAGCCCAGTGACTGCTGTACTCTCTCCTGGCAAAGAGCTCCATCCTAGCAGACCTGCAGAGCACCAGCCTCAGGGATTTGCCTTGGCTGTAAATAACCACAGATCCAGATTACTCAGCCACTGCAGCCTCGTCATGCCTGCATTTCCAATGCCCCCCCACCCCCACCACCAGCAGTGCTCCTCAATCCTCCACCCTCTTCCAATCTGAGCACAGCGGAGGGAATCCCTGCCCTTATTTGACCTTTCCCTGCACAGGTCTCAGAAATACAGCCTAGTTGCTTAGTTGTTAATTGCTCATCTGTATGTATTTTAAAGGCCTAAAGCTACAGACTCTAAACTACTGACACAAATGGAAATTAGGTGAAGCAGGAAAGCTGTACGTTGTTTGTAGGGAAAACAAAGCTTCCAGCTGAGTAAGCAAAATTACTAATTCATGTTTCATGACACAGAAAGAGTTGCAGTAATGGAGTTTTAAAAATGTGCTTAATATTGATGAATGTGTGAATGATTTCTCTCCAAGTAAGTCACAAGTCATGCTCTATGTACGAATGTGCCGTCTCCTCGCCTCTGTATGTTCTGGGCCTAACCCGCTCCATGAGCCGTGTGTAACGTCTGTATGTGTTTTTCCATGTGTGCTGTGCTGCAGGGAGTGTTGGAAAGTTTCCTTGGTACGGCACTGACGGGAGCAGTGTTCTGTCTTCTGGCTGGTCAGCCCCTGACTATTCTCAGCAGCACAGGCCCCGTGCTTGTTTTTGAAAGACTCCTCTTCAACTTCAGCAAGTGAGTAGTTACTAGTCATTCAGTAGCACAAAAACAGTGAGCAGGAGCCTGGGAGATATTTATAGGTTGTGTATCCCCAAAAGGATGGATGCTGTTTTTGTGTTTACAGAGAGGCTATTCTTATGCCCTTATAAATAAATAAAAGGAAATAAAAATAAAAGCTTGAGGAATGCATTTATAGTAAGTTGGCTGTTTTGCTTTAAGGTTTGTTTGTTCTAGTATCTCACTGGAACTTTCTCTGCGTACTGTAAATCTCTTGGCAGGTATAGTTGCTCAGTGTTAATTTCCCATCTGTTTTGCCTTTAACTTCCTGTCTTGATTGACAAGATCAGCAACATGCACATCCTGTTGTAGAACCAAATGTCGGAGACGGTGTAATAAGACCCATTCAACAACCGCAACACATCCTGTATTCACACAATTTGTTCACCATGTAATTTCACAACGCCTGATGGGTAATAAAGGCTGTTAATTGCTGAGCTCACCCTGCTCCTTCCACTGTACTCCCTTCCTCTCCCAGAGACAGTCTTCTAGCATTACCAAACGCCGCGCTGATTATGTTCCATTATTAATAATTCACTCTCATTTAATTTTACACTGTGAGTGAAGAATGTTTCGGTGTCTGTGTTCTCCAAATGTTTCCATGTCGCAAGTCAGTGGTTACTGAGTGAGTGGCAGCTGCTAGCCTGTCTGCAGCTGTTGGATACGTATAGCACAGGTGCATATTTTCCATACAGAGAGAAGCCCACTGACAACTCTAGTTGCAAAAATTAACATTGTTTTATTTTGAAGGGATCCAGAGTATAACTATTAACCTTAAGCTCGACAGAATTCAGGTTAGACAGGAGTGAAGTGACAGTACTGTGAATTCATGGATTTCTTCTCCTCAGGGACAACGGGTTCGACTACCTTGAGTTCCGGCTGTGGATCGGCTTGTGGTCTGGTATATTCTGTCTGGTGCTGGTCGCCACAGACGCCAGCTTCCTGGTGCAGTACTTCACACGTTTCACCGAGGAAGGCTTCTCAGCGCTCATCAGCTTCATCTTCATCTATGACGCTTTCAAGAAGATGATAAAACTGGGCCACCACAACCCCATTAACTCCGGCTACGATCCCAACCTCATCACTCAGTACGACTGCCACTGCATGCCTGGTACGTAGTCTTCACTTTTTCTGCAGTAGATTAGGACATTTCTGGAATGACCGTGTATAGATGGATTACAGGAGTGGCTTCACTATATCCAGTGTCATAGGCAGCAACTGATCCCACCACTGTAATCTCGAATTGTCCTTTTGTCCAAAGCCCATCAGAATCTCAGTATCACCAGTAATGCCAGACGGTGCAAACTGAACAATTGTGTTTGATTTTGTCCCTTTTGGCAGAGATGCTGCTACTGTATTCTAAACAAAGCTTTCAACTTAATTTTGCTGTGCTAACTTTGGAGATAACAAACGATACTCGTATGTGTCGGCCTGTAGATACCTCTGTTTACTTTCTCAACAGCCCTATCAGTTTCTGTGTAGTGAGTGACTTGGCAGGATTGTTCAGCAAAGAGAGACTGACACAGATCTGAAATGGCAAGTGTGATACTGGAAATGATAGAAGTATTCTCATTTTGGTGATTAGATATCATTGTTTCTCTTTACCAGGCAACTCATCAGAACTCATTGATGTCTCAACCTGGGCAAACAGTACTGATCTGGTATGTAGTGTGTTTGTAACATCTAGTAGAATGGGTTCAGAATTCAGTTTTTCTCTAAATATTGTTGCTTGTTGGTTAAAGGAACCTCTTTGTTCTTGCCTCTCCAGCCAATAAATGCCACCTGGGCGTCCCTGACCAGGAAGCAGTGTCTGAAGTACGGAGGGCGGCTGGTCGGAGAGACCTGTGGCTACGTGCCTGACATCACCCTGATGTCCTTCATCTTGTTCTTTGGGACTTACATCTGCTCCATGGCTCTGAAGAAGTTCAAGACGAGCCGCTTCTTCCCCACTCAAGTGAGTGATGGCAGTGGCACCCATTAGTCTGTGTATAGCAGATTTTCTTTTTTTTTTTTTTTAAATGCAGGATGCAAGTGAACATGGACTCAAACTGTTACAGACTTCACAGATGTTAGTGGCTCTCGATCTGACTCAAGATGAGTCAGATCCATAAATTATTGCTAATTGGTACAAAACACAAAGTACAGCTTAGGCTGGTTCGGCCTAGTAATTTAGGTATTTGGTCATAAACCAAAGTTGCCAGATGGAAACAGAAGGAATCACCAAAGTTATATTTCATCCTGAGGGCGTCATGAATGTCTGGTCCAGACTGAAATCTTGCAATACTTTTTGGATGGATTGCCATGAAATTTGGCCTAAAGTGTTGGACTGACATTGCCATCTAGAGCCATGCCACTAGCATGGTTAATAAAAACCCAGCATTTAGTGGATCTTGTGGTATTGGGTACCTAAATTACCAAATCACATTTGCACAACTATCCATTTCCATTTTTCTCTTGCAAATAATGTGACTTGAGCTTTATTGGCCTCTGTCAGTTGGTGACTAATGATTGTTTCACAGGTTGTAAACCAGACCAAACAACTGTGTTTACTTACTAAAATTGTAATTGCACTCACTGCACTTTGAGTAGCAAAAGTACACACTCAGCAAGGTAATGTCTGCCAGTGCTTGTTTTCCTACAAATGTGGTTAAGCAGGTTGCAGTTTTGCATCAGAGCCAGACGTTCATGCTGCCACAAGGTTAAAAAAAAAAAACCTTTTTAAAACATGTTGTAAATTTCCCCCTCCTGTTCCAGGTGAGGAAGCTCATCAGTGACTTTGCAATCATCTTGACCATTCTTCTCTTCTGTGGCGTGGACGCCCTTATCGGTGTGAACACTCCAAAGCTCATCGTGCCAAGTGAATTCAAGGTAGGTGCCACACATGGGAGAAATATATGTATCAGAAATGTGACAACAAACTATTCCATCTGTGTTTGTTTGTAATCACTGCACTGAAGTGTTTTCAGGAGAATGACGATGGCCAGCCAGGTGCAGTTTCCTCTGATTACACAGATAATGATCCATGTTTTTGCAATGAAGCTGAAATTGTGAACTAAACTAAATCTCAGTATAATGAAGTCTTTGTAGTTTACCCAATAAGTGAGACCCATTGCTTGAAACTAAGGCACAGTCAGTCTCAAATGTTCCCCAGCTGGCATTAAGACCACCCCCCTGTCTTGACATAGAGGAGGGGTATGATGGGGTAGAGGATCGGGTACCTGCATCAAATAACAGCTTGATTATAGGTGATGTGAGAACACAGAGGATCTTATAGTTGGTAGTACAGAGACGGCTTTGTTTGACCACAAAGTGTTAATTCACAGATTTGTCCTGTAATGATGCACCAGTAATTTTAGACTCTGTTCGGTGGGAAGTCTCTCTCAAAGTGTGGAGTAACCACTTAGAATTAGTTTTTTTTTCTTCTGCGCTATTTGAGATGTTATCCGTGTCTGAGATCTGGACTGTGTACATGCAGAAATAAGACGGTGCACTAGTCAGGTGTCGGCATGTAATGAGTTCACCTTAACATTTTCATTCTTCTTATTTTTGTTTAGCCCACGAGTCCACTGAGGGGCTGGTTTGTTCCCCCTTTTGGAGGCAACCCTTGGTGGGTGTACCTGGCAGCTGCCCTCCCCGCTCTGCTGGTCACCATCCTGATATTTATGGACCAGCAGATCACTGCTGTGATTGTCAACAGGAAAGAGCACAAACTCAAGGTTGGTGCGCTGCCTCGAAGTTTTAGTCAGTTTAAAAACTCTAGGATACAGTTCCAGCATGCAATTGTGCCGAAAGCTACTGAAAATAAAGGGCCGTGCCTAATCTGAAGTCAAGAGTAGCTACCCAAATATAGCTTCTTGCTTGATTGTCTAAATGCTGTCTTTCAAATGGTCCCTTCATTTTATTTTCTGTCAAACTTAAAACAGTCAAATGTACATATATATGTAAATATATTTTATATATAATTGTAGAATGCATTAGCATTTGTGAGCACCACAAGATCATTTCCATGTCTGGAGAAATGCTCTTGATGCTTACGTCATCTGTGTACTTTGGTGCTTGTGATATAAACCCATTATTCTGCTCTCTTTCCTCATGTCTTATCTCAGAAAGGTGCAGGGTATCACTTGGATCTGTTCTGGGTGGCGATCCTGATGATAATCTGCTCTTTCATGGGCCTGCCGTGGTACGTGGCTGCCACTGTCATCTCCATAGCCCACATTGACTCTCTGAAAATGGAGACGCAGACGTCGGCCCCCGGGGAGCAGCCCAAATTCCTGGGTGTGAGGTGAGTTTACGCTGCTGTCGGACACACTGTTGACATCATTCACTGATTAAATTCTTTCTTGATGGTGATGGTCCAAGCGTTTCTACCCCTTTCTCTACTTTCCTAGAGTATTTTTGGTAGGTAGTTAATTACATTTCTTCTGGTGTAAAGAAATCTCTCAGCAGATGGCTAGAAGGCAGAATAACACTGTTTTAGGACAAAGGGGACAAATGTTATGTTTAAAGGGAAAAGTTTATACGTACACAAAAGACAAAATTGCACGTGTCATGCTCAGTTTTCCTTTTTTTAGAAATCACAATCAATTTGAAAGTGTATGCAAGTAGACGAGCCTGATGTCCTCCTGCTATACTGCCATAGTTAACTGTAACTGCTTGGTGCAGAGCCTTCTTTGATTTAGGTTTGTGTACATAAAGAAACCCTGCACGCAGAGACAGAATTATTTTCTCACGATAAGAGAAAGGGGGGAATAATCCAGAAATAAGCAGCTGTACATTACAACGGCTTCATTGACAAACATCAGTGAAAAGGAAGACGTTTGTGGGTGAGGTGGAGGTCATGAAAAATGTTTGACTGTTCGCCAAGTCTTTAAAGATCATGTACCATGGCTTTGCACATTTTTGATTTTGAGTCGACAATGACTTCCTTCATGTTACACAAGACCTTTACAGTGTATTGTATATTAACTTCTACTGAAATGTGTGGATTAAACTCTAGAAACATGGTATGCATGTGAGGGTTATTGATTAATTTTGTGTTTGTTTTTTTCCCCCGCCTGATTTTCCACCAATCCAGGGAGCAAAGAGTCACCGGTATCTGTGTGTTCCTCCTGACGGGACTTTCTGTCTTCATGGCCCCAATCCTCAAGGTAGCGCTCAAACTTCTTAAGTCTTCCATGGAAATATGGATTACTGTCCGCCTCTTTTAGGACAAACTCCTGTCACCCCTCTCAAATTCAAAATAATTAGGAACTCCCATAGTTGAAGTAATGCAATGTGAAATAAGCATGCTCATCAGGGCTTATACTCCGATTGCAGCTGAGTGCCTTCTCAAGTTTCCATTCCCACATTAAGCTGCCAAACAAAAAATGTGAAATCGCAGGGAGGAGATTGTTGGAGCTGGTCCTCCCCCTGGTGGATATTCTGAATACTGTTCCTGCTGCTGAGAAAACACTTTTCTGGGCAGAGTGGCTTGACTCTAAACATTATTATAGTGACTTTGGGAAAGATGCAAAACTCTTAATATAAATTATGACTTATGCTGCAAATGTCTCTTTAATGCTTAAATACTGCCCATTTCTTTTGATTGCAAATTTCTGCACCAGCTTGCTAGTTTATATTGGATTTTCTTGCACTGCTTTAAAGTTCCATGGCTAATACTAAACAAGATGTTACCAGACCTGCACCAAGCACCAAGATGTTACCAGACCTGCACCGATAAAGCCAAGTGGTTGGTCACACTGATTTTAGTAGACACTTTAGAAGAGCATTCTTAGAAAAGCTGCTTGTGGACTATTTTTAAACAAAGCAATGGTGCCTAAAATAGACACTCACCAAATATATAAGGAAAGCAACATCTCTGGTGTCTGAATGTTTTTTTTAACATAAACTGACATCACTACAGCAAGTCAAATATCACATTTCTAACTCTTTTCATTGTGCTTCGTGCCCCTCAGTTCATCCCCATGCCTGTGCTCTATGGTGTGTTCCTCTACATGGGTGTGGCGTCACTCAATGGTGTCCAGGTGAGTCAGACTGAACTATTCAGTTCCTTCTAACCAGTGCTGGGAAAAGTAATCAGTTACGCATCATTGGAAAAAGTAATTATGTTACTATACAAATACCCCAACAGCATCTTTTTTGAATAATATAGAAATAAAAACCAGATTTTAATAAGCAGAAAGTCTACAGTTAGGAAACATCTAATCAACAGCTAATGTTGATGTGATGGTGATTAGTAAGAGGACTATAATTGCTGAATTTCAGTGTTCAGCCATAAACTAAAGGGATAACGAGCTCATGAAATGTTTGCAGCATTTTGCATATGCCATGCAAATATTGTTAAACCACACTTGTGACTGCAGCATGTCTGTTCTCTTGGCCTGACTGACCTGACTAACCTGTTTGCCTGTTGGCTTGTTAGTTCATGGACCGCCTGCAGCTGCTCCTGATGCCGGCCAAGCACCAGCCGGACCTTATCTACTTGCGGCACGTCCCCCAGAGACGCATCCACCTCTTCACCTTCATCCAGTGCCTGTGTCTGGCCCTCCTCTGGATCCTCAAGTCTACCGTGGCTGCCATCATCTTCCCTGTCATGGTGAGAAATGGCTTCAATTGCAAACTGCACACGCACAGCTCTATGTGGAAACGAAAGCTAATCAAGCTGTTTCTCCGTCTGCAGATCTTGGCATTGGTTGCTGTTCGTAAGGCAATGGACTACGTGTTCTCCCAACATGACCTCAGCTACCTGGATGATGTCATCCCAGAGAAAGACAAGAAGAAGAAAGAGGATGAGAAGAAAAAGAAAAACAAGAAGAAGGGAAGCATAGACAGTGAAATTGAATTTGTAAGTACTCTTTCATGTGTAAATGTTTAAACAGTCTGTATATGTAGATGAAGTATACCAAACTCCGTTGTTGTTGTTATGTGATTGTCTACAGCTTCCTGTAGATCCTTAAAGTCTGTAAGTGTTAATGTTCTCCCTCCCTCCTCCTACAGTCTGACTACCCCTACCATGAAAATATCCCCAGTATAAAAATCTCTATGGATATGATGGAGCAGGAGCCCATGTTGGGGGATAAATCTGTGGATAGTGAGTACTAGCCTGGATTTGTTGTACCGTCTCTCCGAGAGCTGCTGAAGTTTGCTTCTAAAGGCTTCATGCTTTCTCCTGTCATACTAACAACTACTCCTTCCATGCACAAACAAATTGAACGTCTTAATTTTCCCTTTTCTGACTAGACTTTAACACTGCTCTAACAAGCCAGTATGAATAGGTTTTTTGTTTGTTTGTTTTTTTTTTTGTCAGTTTCTTTATAACATAACCCCTAATAGCTTTCCAGTGCTTGCATTTTTGGCTTTTTTCTTTTTGGCCCATACCTCCAGTGTTTTTGAAGTATGTTTTTAAGATTGTTTTTCTTTTCTTTTCCCTGCAGGACATCAATCCCCGACTTTCCTTAACACGCATTCGCCGTGCTGAGCACTACTTTGAGTCTCCCACGGTGGCCGAGTAAGTGAGTACCAGCCGGCATCTGCATCACACATTTCCTCTGGAAAAACAAAAATGCACAAGTGATGCACATTATATGGTCTTGAGTTCATAAAACACCGTATTTATACCACTCTATATCTCCTCCTCTCTCAGCCTTGACAGAGGTTCTTGCACAAAATGTTGGCCTCAGATTCGAATAGACAGGGACTCGGAGGATAGCAGTTTCTTCTGGAAGAAGGGCTCTGAAACTGATCTGTGAATGAATCTTTCAAAGATGCAGCAGAAATGCTACACCAAAGCAAACATAATCATCCTCTTTTGTACTAAAGTACCTCTTTATGGCGGTGTTTTTAATATTCCTCAGAATGGCTGGAAGTGATTGTCTTCAAATTGAAACACTTGTGGTGGTACTGAATTTTAATGAGGGCTAACAAAGGATATGTTGAGCGGTCTCCATCTGCTGAGTACTTGCAGAAAACAAAAAGGGCTTCTTAAGGTCATTTATATGCAGTTTTTATGGGACATTAATATCTTATTAATGTGTTCGCTAATTATTTATAATAAGCACCCGGCTAATGTTTTATAAAAAGATTTCCAGGATACAGTAGGTTTGTAGAATACAGATGGATTTATAGCATCTACACCAATTTTTATTTCATTCCGTACATATCAGGGTGAGCTCTTTGTTAGATTACGTCCAAATAACACCAATCATAACCTGACATAACCAGACTCTTTTCTGATAAGTACTGTGTAATATATTCTTTATTTCGCAATGTTCTTTTAAGTCGTAACTACTGGAATCCAAAGATTAAAACACAGTGGAGGTATTGCATGTACACAGCGAACACATGACAAATCCTCCTTGACTTGTGAACAAAAACTGAACAAACGGGCCACAAAAGGTCATCTGTGCACACTAATGAGCGGACATTAATTTTGTATTTATGGGCATATTAATTATTTATCAACCGTCCATTTAAGGCTGCATAAGCATTAAACACGTCCAGAAGATAATGTAAGAATACCACGTTTGTTTCAGTGGGGTGAGATGTAAATGGTTCAACACCATACAGACTGGAACTTCTGTTTTTGTTTCCTAATAATCTACTTTTTTGTCCTTTCTCTGTATTTATTATATTTAAACTCTGGGCAAAATAATTAGCTGTTTGAATTTCAAGGTATGGCTTTATCATTTAACTTCCCCAGTTGTACAAAACTGAATTCTGTCTGTGGTCCGTATCCACCAAGCTCCCTGCTT
This sequence comes from Pempheris klunzingeri, assembly GCF_042242105.1. NCBI lineage: Eukaryota > Metazoa > Chordata > Actinopteri > Acropomatiformes > Pempheridae > Pempheris > Pempheris klunzingeri. The sequence continues at coordinate 18,544,255 of NC_092030.1, forward strand.
TAGGGAGACAGTAGAGGTATTATACCTGTATGTAGCTCTACCTCTTATTTTTCTGTAGGTGCCAGGCATTATATATGAAAAACATCTGTTGTGCAATTATTCATGATCAAATACTGATTATTATATTTTCTTTTAACTGGCACTACATAGGATCTCTGAATCTTCATTTTGAGTTCCTTTTGCTGTTTGACACTTAAGATATTGTCTTTTTGTTTTTCTTGTCAGTATGAAATAATTATGTATGATTTCTGCAGTATTTTAAAGACTAAATCCACCAAGATTACAGTTTTTTTTTTTTCATCCCAAAAACATCATTATTTCAACAATCTCTACGGATACAGGGGGAATAAATTTCATCAGCTGAAAATAAAACATCAAACATTTTTCTTGGTCTTTCATGTACTGTAGTTGGAGAAGGGGAAGTGATTGCAGATCCTTTTTTAATCTATCTGAATGAATGCAGTTTAATGTTCTCACACGGTTGACCGTGAACTCTTAAAAGCCTATTTGCGTTGAATTTTCCTTTTTAAAATGTGATCATATTTAAAAGCTGTTAATGTGATAATTTTCAATCTTTCTTTTTTTTTTTTTTGTTTGTTTTTAATTATGTGGTGTTTCTTTTTTTCATGCAAATCAACAAACAATCACTGTGAGGCAAGGCAATGTTGTCAATTCCATTCCTGGAAGAACACTGCTTTATAGTGTACAAGTTTAAAAAGTGCTTGTGCGACAGTTTCATTTTTAAAACTGACATTTTGCTTTGACACTATCTTCACTGTATCATTATCTAAAACCCATTTAGTGATGGTTTGATGAGCGATGTCTTAAATTTTCCTGTTTTATTCAAATGACCTGATCATGCTTCTATTGCTGATTCAACTGATTCAGTCGATTTAGGATATCGGTGATGCATATCTGAATGTAATTCATCTCAATCATTTGAAATGTACACATATACTCCTTGAAGAAGAGGACATGCGCAATCAGTGCTGTCTCTTATATTTGTACTAGAAATAAGGGCTTTAATCAATGCATTCACAGTCACATTGATATGTTGTGAAGCACAAGACTGTTAAAGTTGCTCAGAACCAAAAACCAAAACTCACATTGTCTTCCACTTTGTTCTGTGATCTGTATGTCTTGACTTTGTGGTTCTGATTCCACAATTAATGTAACACTTTTCATGTTCTAAGTCTGAAATCCATTTTATACAGCATCTTATATGCTCAATTCGTTACTCAGAAGGAGGCAGATGTCGATGTGTTTTTTATGGACTAGTGTTTTGAATGAGAGCAATAAAACAGTCCAATGATTCTTAAATACACAGTGTTGTGTATATGTGCTTTTTTTTGACCATTCTTAGATTTTGAACTATACAGCTCCAAATGACTGAGAGCTCAAGACAAATTTTGTGTGAACTGACCTTTAGAGTGGACATAATCAACGCTACACACAGATGGTTTACTTCTGAACATACATTTTTATGCAAACATGCGTGTCAGTCAAGAAGTCACACAGTGCTTCCTCTGGCAGTGCGTGGAGCACACGTTTCTTTTTTTTTTTTAAGGGGATGAATTGAGTTGAATTCAAGCACACAGCTGAGCCATAACGCCTTCATCACATTCTGCTGTAGTGCTCAGTCTCAAAGCAAAGATGAAAAAAAAAAAAAAAAAGGCTGCATAGTTTCCATGATCACAGGACTTAAGTCTGCTGTAATGAAACTAATTGGCTCATTACTATGAGTCACTGTTCTTGTCATTGCCAAGAGGGGGGGAAAAAATGTGTAATAATTAACTCTTGTGGTGTGGGGAGAGCGCATCAATGTTGGTGGATATTTAGTGTTGCCCAAGTGACTGAATATTAGTGATGTGACTGTCACAGCTCAGGAATGGATTACCTGACTGGTGTACCTTAGCAAGTAACAGTAGACAGTCTTCACAAGTATGATGAATCCAATATATTTGTAACATGACATCCTGATGAGTATTGCCAAGGTCATGTACACACATTTCACTATGTAAAACAAGTAAATATATATACTGATTATCTCGTCACATGGTGTTTAATCCCAAACTGCATCACGCTTTCAGCTCAAGGGGGCAGTGGTGCCTCTTTTCAAAAACCGCATGCACTCACTGGTAGAAAAACATGAACCCAAACAGATCATTTCCACTCACAACAACTGTTACGACATCAGCGAGAGACGAACGCCTGCACAGTGTGACACACTCCAATACAATAGTCACTTTGTGAAACTTATGTTTTGTCTGAGAAGGATGATGATTGAAGTCAACATACTCAAAGTATGTTTTTGCTTCTCTACCAAACTAGAAACTCATTAACTTTTTATATACAATACATACAAGATACCATGAACACCTTTTAAAATATAATGCAATGTACTAAGATAACAGCAAATTACTCAACTTTTCCTTATCAACACTGGGATTGGCAAGTTGGGAAAACCACTTTGGTACTCTTTCTGTTTACTAATAATGCAGTTATCAATGTTGGTAATCCATTAATCAATACTCTCAACACTCAGGTCACTGTGGAGTTGGTCATTTATAATCAGCAGATACACAATGCAATCAGTTGTCTTCATTGGTCTTCACCCGCTGGCTCTCGACACACACTGTACATCCCTCCCATGACATGGTCTCCAAAGGTCCATAACAATGTCCTGTGATTGTCTGTCCAGACTCTGCTCACTGTGTCATTTCTCAGTGAGGAGCCATTAGTGTTTTTTCCCTGTGGGTGTTCGAGGCACTTCAACAAGTCCACACACTGTCCACACACAGCTGCGGCAGTCATGGATTTGTTATCAACAGTGTCAGTTAATAAAACCAATCTATATTTATGATTTAATTTGGTTTGGTCTGTCTGCCACCTCTGTCACTGCACATATGGTGGTGTGTGTCTGTTAATTAATAATCATCTGTGCCAACTCACATATGGAACATAAGGTGAAAAGAAAGGTGTTATGGGAAGGATGTTTAACACTGTCACACAGTGTGTTCTAATGACTACAAAAAAAAGCTATTTAGTTGTGCTCATTACAATGTGTATATAAGTAAAGAAAAGCATTTCCAAATGTATGTATGTGCAATCCAAGCACAGTGTGAAAGGGGAAGCTAATAAGGTGAGGAGAGGGATTTCTGGTAGACAATTTAATTGAGGTAAAGAGGAAGGGAGAACCATTCTGCGGCAAATTTCTTTTCAACTCGTGAAGTCTGTAATTATTGTTCTATTTAAAATCTGAGAGTAGAAAGTTATGCTCTCAGCCCAGATTTGCAGAGTGATTTCTTGGTGGTTCGTATGTGTTCAATTAATTCAATCTTTAATTCTTTCATTCTTATTCATATAGCGCCAATTCATAACAAATGTTATCTCAAGATGCTTTCCATAAAGAGCAGGTCTAGAGAAAACTCTTTAAGAGAGACCCAGTGATTCAAGAATTCAAAAAAGATTTAATAACTGAGCTTTTTTTCCTCTGGAAAAATAAAATGAGGTCCTTATTTTTATTCTGATTTTGGTGTGACGTTGCCAGACCAATTAGCAAATGTGAATTTGATTTCCAAGGGGTGTTATCAGCCGGCACAGACCAAAATACCTCTGGACGTAATTGGCTAGACCAACAACCGATCACAGCAATGGAACATTTGGAGGAAAAAAAAAAGCTATAAATGTATTTCTTTGTTCTTTTTTATAAAAATATACCATCCAGTTTGGTAGAAGTGATGTGATAACAGAAAATGCCTCGACAGCATATCGTGTTGTATCACACCCACACCGTTAGACAAACAGTTGTTACTGGCATTGCCCCAGGTTGAGCTTGGCCTAACACAGCAAAATGTATCAATTATACTAGTTCTATTCTGTATTAATACACAATTGTGGAAAGTTGAAGCTCTTTACAAATACAAGGTCATTACTTCAGTTTTGTCTTTTCAAATGGGCACCAAGTTGTAACTGGCATGTACATTTGTGTCAGGCCACAGCTTTCCATGCTATGATACAGGGCCATGCATTTTACAATACAAAAACTCATTTCAGTAGGTTTTATTCCCTCACAATCATTTTAAAAGGCCCATTACAAGCAGAGCAAACTCTTGTCTTCCACCTCAGAAAGGTAGAAAAAGGTTCGGTCTCCTGATGACACTGAAAGAGTAAATGCATGTTTTTTTTTTGTCATTGTTCATTTTAAATTTTTCTTTTGAACACATTTCAATCCTGAAGGTATGATGAGTGAAATAACCCCCCCCCCCATGAGAATAATTTTACTGAGCTGTTTACCAGTTTATCTGCAAGTAAGTAACATGACTTTAATTCTAATGCGTACCATTCACTAGACATGCAAACAGGCTTAAAATATATTTAATCAGTTCATGTTACTGTTTCATCGAACATGTGCAAAAGATGTGCTTTTGGAGTTAATGGAGTGAAGGTTACACTAATTGTTTCTCTCCAGAGGGACATGGATTAGCTTTGTTACACCTGTCTTTACAAGTTAGGATGAGTGGATGCAAACGGTTCAGTCACAATCAATTGTCATCTTTTTGTCTTGCCCTCCTCTTTTTTTTTGCGAATTAACACTCCAAGACAGATTAAATGGAAAAAATGTCTTTTGTTCGGATGTTGCATCACATAATCAAGTTATATTTTTTCAGTGGTTATGTAAAAAACACAAGACGTGAAAAATGTTCTATCTTCCAGCACTGATCAGAATCCTGCAGAGGTCAGTCAGGTGAAATGTAATAATGGGTTGTAAAAGAAATGTAGGACGTCAGCATTTTTTAATCGAGGGCACAGACACTGCACGATACGAAGCACAAACGTCGCCTGGAGGGATGAGCGCAGGCAACCGCAGGAGAAACCCCTTAATGTGCAATTCTAGCACCAATGTTTTACTGTCTCTCATTCTTATTTCCCAGTAACACTGAAAGGAGTTCCAGAGTGATGCATCTCTGTGAAAGAGAAACCAACAAGCCAAACAGCAGCATGGGCACCTTGTTGATATTGATGACGTCTTGCAAACATTAAAACACATCTGTCAGAGAAATCTAAGGGCCAGAAGAATGCACCATCTGCCATCTTTTAGCCTTTTTGTAGCCTTACTTTAGTTTTGTTACCTATTTTTAGCCACACTAGCAGCATAGCACTATGGATGGAAGAGTTGGTCTGGGAAAACACTGTGGTCCAGATTGAAAAACATCAGCAACTGATGGATGAATTGGCATGAACTTCGGTACAAACACTGCCGTCCTCAGGATGATGACTTTTCATCTAGCTTGTTTGAAATTCTTTTTTTTTTTTTTACTAATTCTCATAACTACTTAACTTCACCCTGAAAGATCTATTTTTACAGTGCCTTGAAACTTCATACACAGTAACTGACTGTATGTTTCATCTCTCTCACGTCTCTCTAAGGTGAGAATCCCCACAGTTTTGACAGAATCTATGCTAAAGGCATTTTTACGTGTTAATTAAGCATTCTGCTGCAACTGCAGTTACAGTAGTCTAAAGGGTTTTCTAAAAGTTCATTGACTGACAAAAAGCTGGCTAGAACTAACTCTTCTATATAGACACATCAGTAGCCTTGCTGCTGCTTCCATTCTCAACCATCCACCTATCAAGCATCAACACTTACTTCTCACCTTTAAACCCATCATCTCTCTCTTTCTACCATCTAAGCCAATACTCTCTCCGTCATGCCACTAATTGTGAATTTTGTTTGCAATATCGTGCGTTTTTTGCAAGTCTTCACCGTATAATTTGGGGGACATGCTGCAGCTTGAATTACTTAAAATACCGTAGCCGACATGTGCCTCAAACCCAATTAAAATACACTTCATCGAAGTCGGATTCATTTGCAGAGACTTTAGTGCACTACTTCACATTTCACTTAGGCAGCATAGGTGTGAGGGGTGAGTAGTAAAAGATGAGACCTGATATTTGTAAGACCTGATCAGGGGTGAGCACTAAGAAGGACTGCTTGACAACTGGGCTGTTTATCCGAGACAAGCAGTGACATTCCTGAACATCTATTGGCCAGACAAAACAGGTGTCTGATTCTCTTGAGATGCTCAACCTCTGCCCCTCATTGACATGGTGTCAGTGCATAGAGTGGCAGTTATAAATATTATATTCAATTCACACAACGCCTCCAGACGTGTATTGCTCCTAGCGCCAGCAACACCGTGCACATCTCTCCCAAGTGAATCTCATCTCGTCTCTGTCATCTATAAGCACTACAGCAGTCTGTGCCTGGCAGGCGGACTGAGCAGACGCACACGTTCTCACGTAAGGATAAGACCCAGCGAGTAGATTTTTTTTTTTTTTCTCTCTGAATGACCGGGATTTCTGTCAAATGGATATGCAGCATATTTAAGGCTGGGCTAATACAACTCAGATTCTGCTTCCTGCAAGGTAAGTTACAGTTTTTAATCTAGTAAATCTACCTCTGGAAGAGCTAATCACTTTTCATCCATTCCAGCTGGGGTAATTAATAATGCATATACTGTAAGATTTGCTTTTGTTTGTAAAACAGTGGAGATGTGTGCAGCCATAGAAAATATCTAATATCATTATTGGATAGTTTTTCTGACTGCACAACGATAAAAAAAGACTTTCTCAGAAGAATAAAGACTTTTTTTTATCAGTTGAATTGAACAGCCAAACCTTGAGATACTGTAGAAATATGAAGAAAATACATGGCATGACTTTTGAAAGCGTAGTGAGTACAATAACTTAATATAAACAACATTAAGTTACAACCATCTGATTTTTTGTATATCACAGAAATATTGAAGCTCAATTCAACTACGGATCTCCATGAATTGGTTTTTGTGTTCTAAGATGTATTAATAGCATTTTTGAATTGAGCTCAATCATCTTGTCAGTCATCCATGTAATTGTAACACAAATGACAGAACTATCCGTTGTATTGATTCAAGGAAAACAATAATGTCGTCAATAATTTCAGCCAAATTCCTGCTGATTAAAAGAAAAATACAAACTACAAACCAAACTGGGTTTTCCAGACTTCATTTAACCATTATCACATGATTCAGTTCAAGTTTGGTACAGTAAAATGAGCAATGTGATTGTATGAGCAAGGAACTATAATGACAGTAGCAGCACCACTGTATTCAAATATCCTCTTTTGGTCTGATTGTCTTTTGAAGACAGGGTGACACTAAGGGTGCAGAGTGACTCTGATTCAAATCTCAGAGCAGCACTGTCAATTAATTTGAGGGGTTTACGGCTTAAGGCAAATTCTATTACAATTTATGATAAATGATTCCAGGTTTTTTAAATATAAGTATATAATACAAATATAAATACGCTTATATAAGTAAAAATAATCAGTTTGATAAAACTGATTTCAAATGGAATCACTTATTGAAATATATATTATTAGGCAAACGACATCAATGAAATATTAATCACTGAGTGAACCTGGCCTACTTTGGTCTGTTTATAATGCTGTAGATATTTTTCACTTAAGAAAGACTGCACTTTGATTTGATAATCCTTTAGTTGTACAGTGGATGCTGAGCTGCAAGGAGGAATTACATTAAGTAAGTAAAAAACACAAATTGAATCAAACCTAATTCAGGCCATTGCTCTGCAGAAGGCGTGAGCATGGTCTTGCAGAGAATTTGAGAAAGAGAGTTGTGTTCAAAAATCCATCAAGATGTGTGAAATATGTAATACTTCAGGTGTATCAAGTGTAATACTTATATAATAACCTCATTTTCTTCCCATGGTGCTGGTTTCAGGTGATTGATGTAACCAAGCTATTGACCACACTTTCCCACTGCTCTCAGAGCAGATTGGTCATTTTGGTCTGCACATTGTAATAGAATGTGAGAGAGCATACACTTGACTGAATCAACCCATCCTAAAAAAGACACAAGAATTGGACTATTGGTTACTGGATAGGTTATTTTGTTCTTATGAAATTACCAACTGATTCCTTCTTCTTATCTGCTGGATTGCACTCCCGCTCGGAGGATGTGTGTAGTAACGATCTGCTCCATAATGTTTATTGTGTTCACGGATGCCATTGAAATCAGAACACATGCTGTGTACATAATAGCTTATCCATGTATTATACCTCTGCCTGTCTCTATTTCTGTGCCTCTCTTACACCCAGATATCACCATGGACCACAATTTAGCTCTCAACACTACAGTGGAGAGCCTCATCCCTTCTAATTTCTCAAGATTGCAGGAAAACCCTTTGACCCACCAGAACATCACCTATGTTGATTTCTACCTCCACAAGCCCTCTGTGGCTGCAGTCTTTACCGTCTCCTACCTGCTCATCTTCCTGGTGTGCATGTTGGGCAACGGGGTGGTGTGTTTCATCGTGCTGCGCAGCAAGAACATGCGCACGGTCACCAACCTGTTCATTCTCAACCTCGCCATCAGTGACCTGCTGGTTGGCATCTTTTGCATGCCAACCACGCTGGTGGACAACATCATAACAGGTCATAATATATGTTTTTAATTGTGGTTCAACTTGTTCTCTCTTTCATCGTATGCCAGAATTGGAGCTGGGTTATGAAAGGAGAAATCGCTACATGATTTATATACCTCTAACTTTGATTAGCAAATGGTAAAATATTCAGCTTGTTCAAGAGTACAGGAAAGCAAGTCTAATACTTTGTGATCATTAAGAGTAATTTTAGAGTTTAAATTATTCATGCAGTCTGTTCGCCTTTATGTTTTTGCACTCTTTAACAGTTTTTCTTTTTTCTGCAGGATGGCCATTTGGCAGTGTACTGTGTAAGCTAAGCGGAATGGTTCAAGGGATATCTGTATCAGCATCTGTGTTCACTCTGGTGGCAATAGCTGTTGACAGGTGAAGGCTGTAATAGTGTTCATGGCTATTATGTGCTTGCCCGTGTGGGCGTGTGTTTTATCCTAAGAGCCTTCTTGGCCTTTATTTCTTTATAGAATTAATTTAATTCTCTTTGTGTCAGGTTCCGCTGCATTGTCTACCCTTTCAAGCAGAAGCTGACCATCGCCACCTCAAAGCTAATCATCGTCATCATATGGGTGCTGGCTGTGTCCATCATGTGTCCCTCTGGTGTGATGCTCCAGGTCACAAAGGAGCAGAGGGTACGAATAGTCCTTGGCCGCAACAATGAAACCCGCCCCTTCTATTGGTGCCGGGAAAATTGGCCCAATCAGGAGATGCGGAAAATCTACACCACTGTCCTTTTTGCCAACATCTACCTCGCTCCTCTCAGCCTTATTGTCATCATGTACGCCCGCATTGGCTACACTCTCTCCAAGACCACTATGCCTTCGATGAGGGGCAGTGGAATTGTGTCTGAAGAAGGCATTGGCAACAACAAATCGAGTATGGAGGGTCGTCACACTATTTCAAAGAAGAAGGCTCGGGTGATAGTGATGCTGCTGGTGGTGGCTCTGCTCTTCATCTTATCCTGGCTTCCTCTGTGGACGCTGATGATGCTGAGTGACTACGCCAGCCTGACAGAGCACCAGTATCGCGTCATTAACATCTACGTGTATCCCTTAGCTCACTGGTTGGCCTTCTTCAACAGCAGTGTCAACCCCATCATTTATGGGTTCTTCAACGAGAACTTTCGCAGAGGCTTTCAGGCTGCTTTCAAGTTCCAGCTGTGTTCTGCCGACATGGAGCGCCAGAAGACCTACTCCCATCGGATCCGAGGGAACGCTGTGCTCCCGGTCCAGCCTGCTGCTCTCAGCAGGTCGGGCTCAGAAGTCAGATCGGTGCTAGTGGGGAATGGGAAGAACTCATGTCAGGAAGAAATGCACTTGGCTCATAGAAATCATAGCAAAGAACAGGACCTGATCATGGAGGACCTGGAGAAGGTGTCTCAGATTTAGAGAGACTGAAATACCTGACTAAAGTCCATGCATATTTCCAAGTGAATGTACTTGCAAACTCGGATCATTTTGAATATATCTTGTGAGTGTTTGTTAAGGTGTACATATGAAATAACTGTATAAACAAATAGAATGGCAATGTTGGTACTGGTATAACTTTAAAAATACATGACTACATAAGCAACAATCAAAGTTAAAGTTTGGAAAAAAAAGTCATCATTAGGATATCAGTGGCTGATTTACAGCTGTAACAGCAAACGCAGTTTGCCAGCTAGTTTGTCAGGTTTGTTTCGATCAAATTTGATTGACAGTGACCTGCTACAACAACAAAACAACCCATTGACTCTCACCATCAGATTTTCGTTCAAATCTTGTTGAATCCTGACAGGTGGATGGAGTGCGGCCTTGTTACAGCTGATCCTCATCCACTTTAAACCACGGGGAAAAAAACTGAATATTGTGTGTACATGAGAAACAAACAGGCCGTCAAGATAGGAAAGATAATCTGAATGTCCATTATTTATTGTTCACATACTGCGAACCAACCATGTTAACTCCTGCTACAAATTCTCTCTGCAGGCGATATAATACCTGTGAGGGTGCAGTTCAACCAGGTTCTTCTTCAGGACTTCACTGAACATAACTCTTGCTATTACTCCTAGAAGTTTTTAACATTTCAGGAAGAATGAAAGCCTCTTAAATCATCTTCGGGAAACTGAAAGTAGAATAACATGCCTCTCAAGGGTGAAGTGCAAGGCAATATGATGAGAACTGTGTCATCTGCAGTCAAAGTGCATATTCAGGGCCCGCAGGCAGTAGTGCCGGGCTGACGGCTGTGACATGCAGTAGCAGGGGAGGAGAACTGCAACCTTGTTTGGAAAGTCTCCATGTGTCCTTGTGCTCTCTATTTCCTTGTGGGGCACTGGGGTATTTTGAACACTTGAAGCACAGCTATGTCAAAGGGAAGAAAGTTTATTAGGAGCCTCACCTAACAGTAGAGCAGATAGGATGAGATGAAAAATACAATACCAACTGAATGCACGAGCGCATATACATAATGTAGTTATGTACATAAAGAGAGAGTGCGCTTAACAAGAAAGGGTGAGAGACTCACCATCAGTTGGGGACTGAATTAAATATGGAAAAAAAGCTTATCAATATATAATGCTTAATAGCCTTTCCTTGATTTTGCTTTGCACAAGGCGCGTTCTGTGTTTTTTCACAGCCGTTTGGACATGACTCCAATATTTAACTGTATATAAGGTGATTACAACTTTCAGATCTCAACATACAGTACATGTCGACCATACCAGTATGTATAGTGTGATATAGTTTGATAATAGCTGTGCACGAATGTACAGCAATTACATTTGAAATGTCATAATTACCTCAACATGGGATATGTATGGTGAAGAGTGCATTGCATGTTATTTTGTACAATTTTTATTTTTTTTTGTGCTAATATCATTTCAAGCTACAGTACACGGTGTGTTTGTGCTAAAACCTTAAAGGTATCCTGTCGAGTTTTTCACAGCTCCTAGCGCTACAAAGCCAATGAAGGCTGTGAAAGCAAAGGAAGGCTACAAGCTAGTGAACATGGATGAAAAACAATTGCACATGTTTCATGAGGAATGTCAGGCAATGTGTTTTGGTGACAAACACAGAATTTTATTACCTTTGCTTGCTCACAAGAAAACTCCACGCGGCACCTTTAAGGTCTAAAAACACAGTAGTTTTAATGATACATGTAGTTCTTGCTTCGACATTCTGCTGCCGAATAAGTATTATGTTATCAAGCGTGTTCCATTAATGAAGGTATGAGTCATGGTAATGGGCTCTTCTGTGTGCATGCTTTCCTTTATTATGGTGTGTCAGTGAAAATTCTTCACCATATTTCTCTGAGTAAATTTTCTTTTGGACAGCAACGCATACTTCTAAGTCCTACATGTGTGATTGTAATGAAGGTACACTTAGTGACACTACAGAGAGCAGCCAAATAACCAGCCTCAGGGATTGAGGGAAAGGAAAATGACCTCACAGACAGAGCCATGAAGTGTATGCAGTGTATTCAGTGCATACTTCTATCATCTATTTTACTGATTATTCTACTGACATTGGCTGTATCTTTATTTTTGGTCCTCAGCTAATCTGCATATAGATTGCACTGAATCACTGAATCTGAGGAAATATGGTAAATGGACTGCAGTTACAGTAAACAGTACTTTTTATCCAAATCGCTTCACGTTCACCCGTTCACACACACACACACACACACACACACACACACACACACACACACACACACCGAAGTGCTGGCCCAACCGGTGGGGGCACCATTTATTGTTCCATGTCTTGCTCAAAGACAGTTCATGGCAACCTTTATGTGTGTGTCTTCTGTCCTCATACACATAAATATGTTTAGAATATATAGCTTAAATTTCAACCACCTGTTTGGCTGATTGCATACTTTGATTTGCGTTTGAAAAAAAAAATGGGTCAACATATTGTATTGCCGGTGTTCTTTGCTGCTTGTTTGCAAATTGGAAAAAGTGATTTTTAGACAGTTTGCTGATGAAAAATAAAAATGAGCAGTTCCAAGGCAGAATGTTGTGACAATCCGTCAGTCTATAATTATTGTTCTCAAATCACAGAGGTAAGGCTACCGAGAACACGTAATGGTTTTATGAGAGATGTTTTATTCATGATCAAAGTTTATTTCAGGTTTTCAAGAGAGGCATACCACACAAAATACACAGGCACAACATGAAGGACATAACTCAATAGTGAATATTCAATATTTATGACTGCTAAAGATCCAAACTTTGTTAAATAGGTATCATGTACCCTAAGTGAGCATTTACATTTATGAAAATATATCTCCCCCCTCCTTTTTTCAACGATTTTATTTAGGATCTAGTCTCCTCAGTCTTAAAGGATAAGGCTTATAGTATTTTATATTATTGCATTGTCAACAAATCCAATTAAATGACCAAAACCAACAATATGTTAGTTTGTCTCTCAATACTTCTTTACCATGTCTGTGGCTCCCTGGATTTTAAAAAATCAGTTTGTAAATGAGACACAAATATACCCACTGTATTAATTGATTCTTTTTGTCTATGTATATAGATATATATATATATTATACACTGTGCTACCACTGTAATTTAAAAACAGGAAATTTGCTTTTAGCCATGTTTTTACCCCTCAATGCCGCGTGACTTGGCACACTTAACGTTTAACGTTACGGAAGACTGGCTGGTGTGTTGCTGGTTGCCAATAAAATTATAGGGGGCAATGATTCCAGTGTACGGGCACTCCTTGTGTTACACTTAAAGTTCCTCACAGTTTTGTAATTACTGAAGCATTACTACCAGCTGATTGTTGCTGTTGTCACTGTTGTACTGATAAGAATAAGAGGAAGATGAGGGAAAAGAAGAAGAAAATCACCATGGAGACAAACTCTGATCTTCTGGCCTTTGCAACAACAAGGCAAAGACTTCCTCTGCATCATTTGGACCTTTGTTTGTGAGCAGTAACATCTGCATCAACACAGCACTACTCTACAGATAATGGACATAATGATGCAGAGAGAGATGAGAGATGAGAGATGAGAGATGCAGGTGTAGACATTCATCAAGAATAGAATCGGACAGTTCATCTATGCTTGGCATTATGCTAACAATACAAACATAATGTGCTGCCATACAGTGTGTGCTCCATTTACCTCGGACTGTGTCTACTGATTAGGCTTCCAAGATATTACATGTAAGATATGTTGCTCTAACCTGAATTCATTTCAGTTACACATTATGACAATGAGCCTGAGTGAATACCACATAAAGGTTTAATATGTAGGTTTCAGAAGGATCTATTAGCAAACGGAACATAATATCCATAAGTATTTAATCACTTGAAACTAAGACTCATTGTGTTTTCTTTACCTTACAATGAGCCCTTTATTTCTGCATTGGGAGCGAGTCCTCTCTGACTGCCATGTTGCATCACCATGTTCACAATAGCAAAGAATGAACAAACAAGGTCCTTAACCCTTTCATGCATAGAGGTCACTACAGTGTACAGCTGTTCAAAAGCTGTTTTCTAGTATATGATGGCATAGTTGCACATCAGCCACTGCAGTGGAAGCTACTGCATCATCTCATACACTGCTACCCAGTGCTAAGCCATTGCAAGTGAAAAAAAAAACAGTTAAACCAAGATGGTCGACAGACAGCCAGAAACACCAAGTTGCTAATTTTTTTCTGTTCAAACCTTCTATAAAAAGAGACCTTTGCAGGTAAGAAAAACATGGTGACATCAAGTAACATCTAAGGAGTCATGCAATTGCCAAGTGTTGATTTTATATTGGGAAGAAATTATGATTAATCACATGTTCACTGAATTGTACATCATGCATCAGTAGCTAGATTTCAACTACTGGACGTGTAAATATATCTTTCTAAAATATGGGTTGAAAAAAAAACAGTTCAAACCTTGTTTTTCATGCCTAAAGATGAATAAAAACACAAAAAATCCTGACTGAGGTTATCATAATTCATGCATGAAAGGGTTGATGCACTGTTAAGCAGCTGAGAGATATGAAAAGCCAAAAGAAAATCTCTGAAGCAATTATATATCATAAATATACAGATGGGAGATCCTATTTACGATCTAGGGCTTCTTCACTACTTTCAGTGATCCAGCTTGTCAACTGCCATCACAGCAAAAAGTGAAGTTTCACCTGGCGGCTCAGACGGCCTGGGGAGAAGTTGCTTTGGACAGGGAGGGAGGCGCAGCGCTGACTCTCAGATGGGTCTTCCTTGAACTCTTGGGCAGACTTGATCCCACATCGTGACTCGGATTGAGTCAGTTTTCTTCATCTCTCTCGCAGCAGGCAGATGACAGGGGAATCATAAGCCAAATGATCAAAACACTTGAATTATCCACTCACAATGATCAAAGGGATAAAGACACAACTTGTCTGGTTTGCAACATTATGTCTGTGTCCAATACAGAAAAAGTAAGCTTCGAGTCTTTTACACAGATCAAAGTGCTTTGATAAAGTATCCACCTCTAAAACTGAGAGGAATTTTGCTCTTCTGCTCATTTACTTATTCCAGACAAAAGTTTTATATGTTTAAACTTTTATTAAACTTTTGTTATGCCATGGTGAGGTAAAGACGTTTGGTAATGCTGCTGAAAAGCCTCTCGGAAACGCTTGGAAAAACACATCTCCCTTTGGTATATTACTCACTCTATTTCCTTTTTTCTCCTCACATTTTAATATGCACCCATACTCATAAACTATAATGAATCTCTGAAAGAGAAGCATGTCAGCAATCTACAGTGTCACTTAAGCCATAAATGCAAAAATGTCAAATGAAGATGTATAGTCCTGTGTGCATCTTTTTTATTTGGTTTAGAAACTAAAAACCCAACTAGATTAGTGGATGAGTCGTTCATTGCTTCTTTTATCCTTGCTATAGTGCCATATGATTATATTTCTAAATAGAGGAGTATGTTGAGTCCTGTCTGGGAGATTTTCTGAGAAATTGTAGAAAATTACTGTGATCATACTTATATATATATATATATATATATAAGTATCAAAGCAAGACTGAAAGAAAAAAAATAAGACTAACTCACAAGCAGGATCCGTTTGTCTGGACTCTGTCTGGTTTGTTTTCTGTAGCCACAGTACACCCATAGACATGCAAATTGTAAGATACGTATGCCTTAAAATTGGGATCATTAGACACGAATGACAGAGGACTAACAATGGATCAGAGAGAGAGCAGGCTCCCTCTGGGCTGGAATGCAGACAGATTGAGATAGACAGTTTGAGAAAGGAGACAGGTTAGCTTGTACTGAACACACTTGCACTGAGGATGATAAGCACCACTGGTAATACATCCACCTCTGCTACTTGCTCAATAATAGGTGGAGCTTGGCGGAGGTTGGATGTTGAGAGCATGTTACATCATTGTGTAATGTTAGGGATGTATGAATTTGGATTATACCATTGAACTGCCTTGAAATAATTCCAGGGCTGAGCATAAATAATCCTCATGCAGTTTTTGACAGAACAATAAGAATAACGATATTGTCAGAATAAATCATGGGTTGTGTTACAATATTGGGCTTTAACGAGGCAGCAATTTGAATGTATGAGACATTTTACAAATAGAAAGAGAAATTTTACAAATATCTCATACATGTTTGCATTATTATTTTCAATTATAGGATGATGCTTGCCAAGGCTTAAACAGCAGATCACTAGATTGCTGTCATAAAGATGCAAAGAGCACCGTGATTTTGTGTAAGTGGTGAATTCTGGAGTAAATATTACTTCACTATTATTAACATCGATTAAGTCATCAGTTAAGTTGATGAGCGAATTTGACTTTAAACTGATAATACCATTTCAGTGTTTCTACTCACTAAAATCCTTTCTCCATACAGCATAGTGCCAAAGCCCAATGCTAAGTCAAATTGTCACTGAGATAATAATAATAGTTTCTAGGTGCACTGAGTGTGGTCAGTGAGGCAGAGCACAACAGCACTGGCAGAGAAAATACAATAATTTAATTATTGACCTTTACATTCAGGTCATTATTCCTCAACCTGCTCAATCAAATAATATTGTATACAGCGGCTCTGTCACATGTGAGCACTCTGACCTCTGGGTTAGTGGCTTGGAAACACAGTGTTCATTAGTTTGGCCTCCTGTGATGGAGAAAAATATGTGACCACTTCTGTACAGGTGTTTCAAAATTAGGTGGGAGGAGCTGCTTGAAAAACACAAAATAACTGTGAAATATCATACAAATGATGAGAAATTCAAAATTACTCAACGACCCAGTGAAGCATAGAATCAAAGAAAAACACTGGTGTTGACATTTACCTACCAAGACTGACAGTGAAAGAGCAATTAGGTCAAATGTGATCGGCTGATAGGATAGGTGATTAGCAAAAGCCATGACAAATGTGCACTAAATATCTATTAAATCTGTATCCTATGGGCAAAGAGAAAATGGACTGTCTTTGCAACAGATTAAAGTCAGCTTCTGGGCCCACTAATCTCCAAAAGCCATTAGTGTGTCTACCTTCAGCAATAACTCTATCCCTGCTCATCCATTAGGTTTATGTGTCATTTTATGTGAGACTGTCACCAAGAAGACATACGTGCCACTTTGTTTCCCCGAGCTATTTACTCTAAGAGCCAACGCCTTTTAGCTCCCCCCTCGCTCAAGGTGTTGTTAATCTCTAAATATCTGTGAGGATGTTTTTACTTCTGACGCTCTACACTTCATTAAATGTTAAGGAGCATATCTCAGTGCTCTAAATTGATTTGATTAGTTTTCATTATCTTATTCCACTTTGACCAAAGAAGATGACACATTGTATTGATCTGGATCACTGAGGCATGTTGGCTAATATTCACATGAGCTATCTGGTGATTGATGTGGGATTTGAATATACTGTAGACATACAGAAAAAGAACTGGTTGGCAGTTCAGATTCAAATATTATCATCTAGGAAAACAAATACTTCCAGTTTATTAGTGTAACTTTTGTAAATGAAGGGTTTCAGCAGTGTTTTTAGATCGTCTGTCTCATCCATTAGGTTTGAGACCCACATACTGGGTTACGGTCTAGTCTTGTTTTCTACGTGAAACACGTTGAACTTTTTGAGAGGAGCTTCAATAAGAATGCTTGATCCCCACTGACTTGTGCTTACATCTAGTCTTAAACTACACAGACTCTCTTCCTTCCTTTTTTCAGTCCATGTAATTTCATCTACAAAAAAATAAACTGCTGTATTTCACTGTCTGCTTGTAGCTATAGCAATGGCATCATATGATGCCTTCACTCATATCCTAACAAAGACATGAATTCATATAATAGAAATGACAGTGTCATTGCATTGAATTTTAATGGAAGGACGCTGTCTGACAACACTTGCCACTTATCCGTGCTCACAGATGCACTCCTGTCTCTGCATACTGATGCTTGATTGCAGTGTATGTTCAGAGAGCATTTTTAAAACTGTGACAAAAATAGTTTTGACGCTTTAGTAGTATTAATCCCACAGAGAATCAACTCAAGCTGCATCTCTCTGCCCACATGGTGTAATCCCAGTGGCTCTCTCCCGAGTATAAACCCATGGGAAGCTGCTCTCTAACATGCTCATATAAGACCATTGTATGTTACCTTTAAAGTGGAAAACTGTGGAAAACCAAAACAGCTGGCAGGTGGAGTGAGCTGGATATCTAGCGAGCAAAAGACATTTTTTTCTAAAGAGCTTTCTGACCAAAACAAGTCTAAAATGCAACAAGTGGTCAGAACATCGACTCCAATGGCACATTCATGTGTCCATGTGAGCAATAACAGTTGTTTTAAGTTTGGTTTGGAACCTCTCATAGCCCCATAGCTGTCAAACAAGTTAGGTAATGCGATTTTAAAGGAACAGTGCAACAACTGGAAAACAGACTTCTTTGCTCTCTTGGCGAGAGTAAGATGAGAACATTGCTCAATATAATATCTGATGCTGCTCATGTGGGAATTCTTGAATCCTTAATGTTGAATTCCCGAATTGTTGGGTCTCTCTCCAATTAAAAAGTTTGATCATGTACTCTCATAAAACACAAGTTCTGGTTATTTCAGCTGTGGATGGATTGTATACAAGTCACGAGCACAGCATGTGAAAAATGTCCATCCTACAGCACTTACGATTTGATTAGCACCCTAACCGTCTTTAACTGACATAAATTGACATTTTTCAAGGGGTGGGAGGGTGTTTGGGCCCAGATTGGCTGTGACATAGCCACAGATGGGCCCCTTGCTACAAACGTAAAAAGCAATTATTATGGGAGATATGACAGAAGCAGAGGCGAGGGATGATCATCAAAATTAAATATTAATTACCAATCGGGGCCAGGAGTACACATGGCACACACACTCTTTTGTTTTAAACGTTTGTTGTAAAAGAAACATGTTTGAAAGGAAATTGATGTGATTGCCATTGAGATGGTATTAATCTTTTGTTGTTGGTGGTTTTTGAGCCTCACTGTTCACCCACAGTCTGATATGTGTAATAATCGCATCAATTACAGCATTTTATGTAGAGAGAATAAAGTAAGGAAATGCTTAAAACACACACACACACTAACAGAAATGCTAAGAAAAGAAGAAACAGTTCTCTTGCACCACCTATTGGCACTTTATCAAAAATACATCACATCCAGTATTCACACTCTAAAGGGATTAACGCTGACTCTGGCAGTAGCTCCTGTCTTCATGTATTTGTTAAACTGCTGTATGTGACTGAATAATTGCTGCATTTAAATTTAAACCTGCCTAACCATATGTTTTTAATGCTTTGGTGACTATTTCACTGCACTGGAGTGATTTATACATGCCCTTATGACTACAAGTACTACAATAGTGATACTGCTTGTGCTATTATTAATAATAATGACAACAATAACCACCAACCACTGGGACTTTTTGGTAAAATTTATTTTCCAAGTGTTTAAGTGATACATGTTTCCAGGGATTGTCTTAACAATGATGTCTTTCACCTCCCAACAACCAGGAAAGTAAATGAAATTTAGTTTTTCACACAAACTGTACAATATGTGAATATACTGCAGCACAAGGGATACAAATGTTCAGCTTGAGTACCCTTGATTAGACCCAAACTACCGCCATCAGGTATCAGAAACAGACAAAAGTACTTTTTGTACCAGTATTTGTCAATCATCTTCTCACTTTCACCGTGGTTTTTATCAAAGATGTATCGTCTCTGAAATCGCATTCAGGGATTTTAAACAAACAAACAAACTGTGTTCATTTTTTCTTCTTTTCTTTAAAAAGACCTTCCCGTGTGCTTCAGTTCTGTAGCCCTGAACACATCAACATTGTCATCAGCGGGTGCTGCTCTGGAGGGGCCAGCTTCAGGAGAGATATACGCATCATGCTCGAAGACATACGAAGGCAATTCATACAATCAAATATATGGATTAAAAACAGTCAGTGAGACTGGTGTTTTACATAGTATTCGCTGAAGCAATCACAGGGACTAAGGCAGATAAAACGGAACTTATATTTATTGTAAAAGACAAGCGAAATGAAAAGAACAGCGCTATGTGCAGCAAGACATGTCTGAGTGGCATGAGTCCTCTATAAGAAAAAAAAACACTGTTCCATAAGTACCTCTCTTTGAGTGGGATTTCCTGTTTTATTTTCAAATATCTTTCTTTTACTTAGAAAATGAAGAAACCGATGAACATGGATGTGGCAGAGAATAGACAGAATACAAAAATGGAGGGCCATTCAGTTCAACCTTCATCTTTTGTGGTATTATCCTCTAGATCCTCATCACTGTCTAAATCACTGTGGAGTCTCTTGGCCATGGTATTTCTGCTTCTCTCCTCCTTACTCCCCTTCTTTAGCTGGACTGGTAATTTCACTGGTTACAGAAAGAGGAAAGAGGATAAGTTTAATGAAAAAAAGCGATGTATTTGTAATTTTGTTTGTATTACTTAAATAATGCAAAAGTCAAGTTGTTAAATGTAAGAGCAAGCAGCATATAATAATCATAATAATCATCTTCTTTTCGCTTTAATTTGGTCATTTGTAATAACACAACCATTCCTGAAGTGTGTTTTAACTCTCACCAGCTGATGGAACGAATTGGTCTTCAGCCCCGCCGCCATTATCGCTGTGACTGGCACTAACCGTCTCTTTCCGTTCCTCGTCTGTGACAATTCTCTGTCTTGCGCTCTCAAAAACAGACTTAATGACAATTGAATCCTCATAGATCTGCAGTGGTAAGCAGAGACACGTGCAAACACACACACACACACACACACACACACACACACACAAACAGATAAACAGAGCATGGGTTGTTCTTCAACACATCAAGATCCAAACCCATTTACAATAAAAATAATAGAATGGGGACTGTAAAAAACAATTTTGTTGCTTTCAAATGAAAGAATTCCTTGGGGTTCACCTGAGATCCCTCCAGGTTATAAGTCTGGGCATTGTGACATAGGAGGAAAATATCCTTTTCCAAATCCCCCACACTTCTGTACTTGTGATTACGCACACGTTCCTGTGAAAGAGAAGGTCGGCATCAAACCTCGATGTGACCATTGCAACCAATAATAGAGCTTGTCCAAGAGAGGGTAGTCTAACAAAGAAAAACTACATAAACATTCAAAAATACAAACCCAGACAAAATATTAAACCTTAACTGAGTTTCCTGTCTTTAAGCAGTAGTTCAGTATTTTGAGAATCACGCTTATGTGATTTCTTGCCATGAGTTGGATGAGATGACCAGTGCCACTCTCATGCCTCACTAAATTTTACACTGGAACGAGCAGGTTAGCTTAGCTTAGCATAAAGACTGGAATCAGGGGGAAACAGCTAGCCTGGCTTTATCTATAGGTAAAAAAGAAAAGGACACACATACACTATTCTGCTGCTGTAAATACTCTCAAGAGCGTCAATACGTATCACTCCGCCACTAAAAATAGTCCCCAACAAATACACTATTTATTCCAGTTTGAGTAATATTAGACTAATACAATATAGAGGTGCGCCATATTGCCTCTGACACCTCAGTCATGTGTGCTCTACCCGTTCATTAAGATATAGGCTTGTTGCTGTGGTGAGTGTGTGACTCAAGACCACTTGTGCTCTTCTGCAAGTACAGTTCAGACTGATTGTAATCCCTTTTAAAACTTAAGAGAACACAGTTGTGAAAGAGAACTGCCTCACTGTGATGTGGATATACATATTTTACTGGTTGGGGGGTAACATGAGAGTGAGTAGGAGATTTGATCAATTTTTCATCTTTTCTATTTTTTAATCCTTTCGATGTGACACAGAGTAAGGTGGCTGACCTTACCTACGAGTATTCAGTTCTCCTTTACATGATAGTCTGGTATTCATGCTGTTCTTCAAGCTATTTTTGGATTGTGTGTATCATATATTATTTTGACCTATTATGTCAAGAAATGAGGATTTAGTCTTGTTTCGTAACCCCACTTACAGCAGTAGCATAGTGGGTAATTCAAAGAAATAACATGTGGTATATGATAAATAGTTGTTACAGGTGTTAGTTGTTGTTTCTTTGAGCAGATAGCAATGATATATCTGTTATGTGAATCCTGTTCAGTGACACTCACCCTGATCCTCCTGAAGTCCACAGGCTTTCGGATCAGCTCATAGTACTCAGGTACCTCTTTCTTAGAGGGAAGCTGCACAAAACCTTTACTGATCTGTCGACCCAACCTGGAAGCACAATGCGACAGTACACTTAATCTCATGTTATCATGAAACCGTTTGATCAACACGTCAGTCAGTGCATGTGCATTTCCTACATGGCCGTGGTCTGCAATAATGTCTTTTACACAGAGGTCATGATTTCTGTCATTAACTTGAGATAACAAAATTCAGTTTTGTGGTGCTCACAGTCACCAATTAAAATATTCTTATCTCTGAATGACAATGTTGCCACAATGCCAACTTCATTGCTACATTATGTCACACAGCCGGACAGAATAGACACAAACAACACTATTGAATTATTGTGTTGGAATAATGAAATATTGTAACTTTTCAGCTTCATCACTGAGCCAAACAATTAGTAACACGTTTATTTGTGAACGCAAAGCAGTGCTTTTCACAGCTAGTTCATGTACTTTGACTTAGCCTGCAATTAATATAGTTGTATCAAAGTAATAACGGTCAGCAAATAATTGAACGTCCTCACCCGTCCTTGTAGTTGATAACCATATCCACCAGTGTGCTCAGTGTTCTGGTGAGCTCAGGTGGATTTGGAGGCAGTTTCTCAGCTGGTGGGCGTCCGCGCTTCCTTTTGACCTTTTCACCAGTTTCCTGCCCGGCCTGCAGTTCTTTCTCCCCAGGACGATCACTTTTACGCTTTTTCAGACTGATGTCTTCTTCCATCTCCTCCAGGGATCCGTTCTCTCCTGCCTCAGGCTGCAGGAAAAGGGAGCAATGAGTGGGGACATCTAACAAACTCAAGCAAACCTTTAGGGGTAGAGCAACCGGCCGGAGCATCGCTTAAAAACATGTACTTTATAGATTGTACGCACAAAGTCTGCCACGGCATAACAAGGACAATAACAACAGCAGGACAACTATAACTGATTTCCATCAAAAACTCATCCCATTCATTTGAACTTCTCTGACTTATTTGACAGTTGGGATGCTCAGAATCTGTTACACACTCTATATGCTTTCATGCTTTCAACATTAATTTGCCACAAAGCCAGAAACCTGAAGCACTTGAGATAGCGAGCTATGGAGACTATGTCTGAAGCCCTCAAATTAAAGCACTCCGTCTCCAGCTAATTAGCAGCACTGGCTGAAGTTGAAGCGTTCAGAATTACAGTGTATGGTTTTGTATTCAAATGAAAGAGGGCTTATTTATTTATTACGGTCGCATCTAAATTTGCATGGACTGGAGCGACCCAACTGCTCTGCTGTCTCTGCAAATTTAGGCTGGATTATTTCATCTGGAGGCTTTGATGTCAGATGATTATGAGAGGAGGCAATTTTTTTTTTTTTTTAAACACACAATGAATGTGAATAAATTTGAAGATGCCATGTTATCCCAAAGCACAGAGTCTAATGCACTGAATATTAACCCATGTTTCCCTGGTTTGTGCTTGTCTTCGTGCACAAAAGTACATAGAGATAGAAACATCATTTTAGGCGTGTGGTGTTCAACAACAGAGCCTGCTGCATCCTGACATATTTTCAACCATTTCATCGCTCCCTTTCGAATATCTGCTGCAACCACTGTATTTTCCACAAAGGCAATTAGAGGCCAGAAACACGGGTATGCATGCAGCAGGAGCAGCTCTAGCAGCAGCAGCAGCAGCCGAGGACGGAGGATATAGAGAAGGCATGCTGTCCAATCCGAATAGAATAATGATGCATCAATGATGCAGGCGCATACAGGACACACACCAGCATTCAAATCATATAATAGAGCATGTGCCAGTGAAGACAGATTTCTCAAGGACAGAGATGAAACCATGCTGAAATACTGAATTTTGCACACACTGGTGAGAGGAACAGGAACAGCATCATGCAGAATTATTACTGAAAAACAATAATAATCATGTAACGCCTCAAAAATAAATAGGAGTGATGGTGACAAACGGTGTGATACAGAGCAAACAAAAACAAAAAAAAAGAACAACAACAAAAAAAACCGCACGCCTGCACTTCCGAATCAAAAGGCATGGCAGATGATAGAGTAAGAGGAGACAACAACATTAGAGAGGTAACAAAAGAAATCCTGTTCATCATCGCTCGGCTCAAATGGAGGCTTTGAAAGCCCCGCTACTCTCTCTAAGGGGCTGCAATCGTTCCAGCGGAATACTGGAGGGATAGAGGGTAATCCTCAAAGATGTATAACGCAGCTGAGAGCTGCCTGATTGACTGTGCATGTGTGAGCGGAAGGGTGTCAGTGTGTGCATGTGATGCCCCATGCCTGTGCTATCTCCTAACAAGCCTGCCTCTTCCCTGACTAATCTGGCAAAGATTCCCTCTCATCTGTTACAACACACACCTACACACTCCCTCCCCCCCCCCCCCCCCCCCCGCTCTCACTCTCTCACACACACACACACGCGCACACACACACACACACACACACACACATACACACACACAGACAGACGCACACGAACTCGCAGACACACTCGCTCTCTTTCCCTGGCGCGCACGCACGCACACACACACACACACATCCAGACACAAACCCACACATACACACACATTTTATCCATCTCTTCCTCTCTTCCCATGCGATGTAGCCTGGCTGAATCCTGAGCCTGAGAAGAAAGACATGGAGGAGGATATTTACCTGACTGCAATCTGCAGGCTGGCTATCAGGATCGGCTGCAGCTGTGGGGGAGAGAATTAGCAAGCCAGCATAGCGGCGAGCTGCTAGTCTCTTCATCAGCTGATCACTCAGAAGCAGAGCCCAGAAGGGGGGAGAATAAAAGCGCTATGTTTTCATATACAAATCATTGGGCTGGGGGAAAGTAGAAATGCCATACCCATCTCCTGTCTGCAGCTCTCCGAAGTCTTTTTCCTGACTCTGGAAGGCCCCGAGCTTGTCTCCCTCTGCATGTTTTTAATATCGACTGGTGCCAGACGGTTTTTTTTCCTGTTCCTACCCTGCTGTTAAAGTTATCGGGTCCATTTTTATTTTTTTGTTAAAAAAAAAAAAAAAAAAAAAATGTTGCATTGCATTTCAGAGGGAACGTGAAGACTTCGTGTCAACTAATGCAGTGATCTTAGAAACACGAGTCCAGCCTGCTGCAGTACAGGACAGTCATGGTTCACACTGTGTGCGCACTTTTCTACCAGCGCGTAATCGGCACTGGAGACGGGGGGTCACGTCCCCTTCAGTGTATGAAGTATGGACATTTGCCCACTCTCAAATAATTGTGATGGCCAGGCACGTCATTAGATCCTAAAAAAAACTGAAAGACAACTATTTGTTCCCCTCAAAATTAAGTGTTAAACTGACTCCAAAACTCACTAAATTCTTCTACTTAACTCCTCCTGCTTCCTGTTGGTGCACGTGTCAACCAGCAACACAACATCTGTGTGTGCGGTTCAGGAAGCTGGCAAAGTTTTTGCTCTGGTCCTGCATCCCCCCTCCTCTTGTATCCATGTCTCTGATGCATGAGTTCATCTCACCCATGTCTTTACAAGATGAGACCACTGTGCCCGAATCGCCGCCACGAATAATTCATGTTAGATATGTGCCACTGTGTTGAGGAACATCTGGACTGATGTTCTCTGATATAGTAGGTTGGAAGAATCAAGCTCCACTCAGTGACACGACTTCAGAAAGCTGTTGATCGATCACTGGTCTGTGGCACCACCAGGCTTGGTGCTTGCAGGCTGAACATGGGTGAAGAAATAAGAGGAGCACCAGCTTGCAAGAAGTTGTGCTGTATTTGTGGTGAAACAACCCAGATAATGAAATGAGATTTTCTCAATACACACATCTAGTAGAACTATTTACCGTTTAATAATTTAAAGGCATGTAGAGGTCACCTTGTTTTCAAGCTTGCAAGGCAGCCAGGGGACCACTGTGTTGTATTTTCTCCATTTTAAGGGCATCTGTTATTGCACTGCATCACGTTTTCCTCACTGGAAAAGCACCCTGGGCACATGCAACCCCAGAATTCCAGTACAGTGATTAATGCATTAATATCGACTCAGATTACTCTTCATTTCTGTGCCAAGACAGCAAGAAAAAACTCTCTGCACCACTGAGCTGCTGAGCTTTAACATTTGCAGTAATAAGTGGACTTTTTCCAGTTTGGGCTGATATTCAAACACATCTGGTTTCTGTGAACTAGTTTTGTTTTTTCCAACATGTGCAAAGCGCTGCTGAAAAACAGCACACAATGTCAGGACTCACAACAAAGGAAATTGATGATACACAAGAAAACAGGATAGAAATTAAAGATCCTGTTGCATGTTCTTCGAATAAAGTCCAATTCACAATGACAGAGAACAGCCCTTTTGTACAGAGCAGAGACTTGTGTGGCTGGAACTGGAATTCAACGGAACCGCAGAGAAATCCTGATGCACATGAAGTGAA
The DNA here is from genome assembly GCF_042242105.1 of Pempheris klunzingeri. Taxonomy (NCBI): domain Eukaryota; kingdom Metazoa; phylum Chordata; class Actinopteri; order Acropomatiformes; family Pempheridae; genus Pempheris; species Pempheris klunzingeri. The sequence goes on from NC_092030.1 coordinate 18,570,822, forward strand.
GAGACAATCCACAGCAGGGCTTTCATGCCACGCAGTTGACTCAATCGTCTAGCAGCTCGCCAAGACCATTTGTCATACTTAACTGTTACAGAGTGTATTTCCCGCTCCTCTAGCCTTACTGAATGTAGATTAAAGGTCTTTATGCAAAAATGAAATGCTTTCAGCGAACACTTAGGCTAACTAGTATTACATTTGGAACTTTCTTTGTTAAAGCATGGATGGTGCATGGATATATGCGTCATCACCTTTTTCCAACTGAGCCCAGCCGACTTCAAACTAGCGAGATGGGAACGACAAAAACACAACAAACGCAGAAATCTCTCATGTGAAATAACCAAAATGTTTCCTGCCAAGGCAGAAAATAGGACGTTCATGTAGAACAACATCAATATTAAGAACATGAAAAATTCATTCAATTTTTAGTTTCATTTACAAATTTTTGAATGCCAAACTACGTAGAAAGGAGCATGCACCAGTTGATAATGGATCAAGCAAATTAGTATCAACTAAAATGCTGAATATGTTAATATGCACGTGTGTGGAGGTGTTACAGCAGGGCTACAACACATTGGATTTTATTGGAGAAAATAAATGTGAAACCTTTTTCAGTGTGACTTTAGCGGTGCATTTCCATCAGCGACGGAGAACCCCCCCCCCCATCTTTGCATTGGTGAATTAATGCAAAGACAGGGGGGGTGTGAAATGCAAATTTCTCCCTTTTGACCGCTGATTTTTTCTCTCAAAGGAAACACGTGATTTACAGAGCAGATCTGTACGCTGTAGCAGACAAAAAAAGATGCGTTTGTAAACTGTAATGGGAAATAATATAGAAAACATTTACACTTTAAAGGAGGAACATGGCATTATGCCTGCTGATTTTCCCTGACTGCCACATTCATGTGACATTCATTAATGCTTCTGAAAATGAAAAAAGAATACAGCCCTCATTATTGTTTTGCTTTTTAAGATGGCTTATATGAAGGTGTAGTGGTTTAAAGCATGCCCACGTGAAGTGACTGGATTAGCTAAACCCAGTGAAATAGAAACATCATTTCAGTATTATTTTCCCAAGAAACACTTGCTCAAAACCGCTGACTGTTGCCATGGCAACTGCAAATTTTGATGGTGGACCTTGTATATCATTGTATTTTATTGCTGTTGCTGGGAAATGACTCAGAGTGCTCTCAGTCACACATGCACAAGCTCTCACTAATGGGACACAGTTACACACTAGGAATGTGTGGGGGGGTTGATTCAGGCTATCATGAGGAATGACATTATAGTTTTATACATCTGAAAAAACCTTTGAAAATATCATAAATCATATCCATAGATGCAGAAAACAAAAGCACAGGGACAGACTGACAATCCACAGTGATAAACTGACTTTCACATATATAGAGAAGACAGAATAATAGTCTCTCATTTGAAGAGCTGGTGCAAAACGTTACATTTTTTTAAATACATATTTTGTGTCCAAAATTGATGGATACAAAGAGTTTTGGAATTGATCCAGTAGATTGCCCCAGCCAGCAGCTACAAATGGGCTGCGAATGGCCTTCAAAGGCTGCAGCGTAGTCCTTTGGGGCAACCTCACCGATCAAAGTGCGTCCACTCAAAGTGCCTTGTTTCTGCCGCTGACAGGAATGGATCAATATTTTAAGTGTCCGGCAACATTATGGAAAGGATCAGTACAGACATTGATCCCTAAGATCCATAAGATCCTTTCTGTTTAACCAGAAACAGCATCTTTCCGTTCAAAGGCATCAGACTCACAGTAAAACAGTAATTTTATCTACAACAACATGGGAGTTGCTGCTCTGCCTCCATCAGCAATTTTTTGTGTTATTGTGTGACTTTGGTGTTTTAAAAGAGTTTGAATTAAAAAAAAAAACAAAAAAACCAAAGGCACAGCAACTAGACTTGCAACTCCTGTATTTTTTCAAGGTTAAATCAATGCTTTTATTAATGGGGTTTGGTGGTTTTCAACCAAGCGATATAATGACTGTTTCTGGTTAAAGAAACAGGATCTTACAGGTTTATCTCCACAGGGCTCAGTTTGATAATGTTGTTAAACACCTTGGATAATATCTGAGCCTGTCAAAGGCAAAAACAAGGACTTTTAGTGGACATACTTTGATGGGTGAGCTTACCCCAAAGGAATACACTGAGGCCATCACAGCCTGTTCACAGCTGCCAGCTGAGGCGAACTTCTGTTACAATTCCAAATTGTTTGTGCCTACCAGTCATTTTGAACTCAAAATATGTTAAGGTTTGAAAACACTGCAGTGATCCTAGGTCTTAGGGAATATTCTTAAAACAGGCTGAACTGTACCAGGACACAGGTTATTCTGGATGTTTGGTAAATAATTTATAGCTCACTCAATGCTGAAATTCAGTTTTATTTAAATTTGCAGTGGTGCAAACATGGCCAAGAATACTTTGATCAGAAATCCAGGCTGTAATTTGTACTGTCATGCCACAAAGCCAACTAATAGGGAGCCAGTCGTTTCTATGTGTTTTCTGAGAGGATGATTCAAATTGAAAGCATCTCGCTGCCATATCCCAATGAAACAGTCAATGAGAGGTCACTGAAAATATATGGCAAGGTAGAAATTAAAAAGTGGTGAGTAGATTGTGGAGAACAGAAAGCTGGGAATGAATGTCTCAAACTGGTGTCAGGCTGACAATGGGTGAGAGAAGTGTTGATGACCTACTGGTTGATCCACTGGTTGAGTTACTTCATGAGAAAAATATAATAATATATTAATTCAAGACACCTTCTGAAACCTGCTGAAATGGAGACCTTTGAATGTAGACTGAACAAAAAGGCTCCACAAAAGCTTTTTAATTCTATCTGTGTCTCTTTGTACCTTTTTCTGTAGGTGTTTTGCTTCAATTGATTGAATTGAAAAGCAGGACATAGTGCAGAAACAAATTCGGGAGAATTTTAAGTAATGGCCCCTCTTGAAATGGATATAACCAATGTAACTAAAACATATATATATAATATAAATAACAGTAACACAATAACTACTGTACTTGTGAGATTTCAGGTTTACAGACAAACTATTGACAGTCATTCATGAGATCTCACTTTATTCACACAGAAGAGGAAACATTGGGTTGTCCAGTCTTCATCAGCATTAGAATCATCCATTCTCATGAAGACACCACTTAAAGGAGTAGTTTGACATTTTAGGCAACACAATCATTTGCTTTCATGTCGAGAGTCAGATGAGAAGATTGATACCACTCTGTCCATCTCTGTCTGGCCAGCAGCTGTTTAACTCAGACTGATACAGGAGGAAACAACAAGCCCTAACAAGTGTCTGTCTCCCCTGCCCTTTCTCCCCCCTGTGCTGTCTCCCCCTACGTGCCACCTGAGCAGAGGTTACTCCAGGTCACTCCGCCCACACACCTGCAATTCACACACCCCTGACACCAATCCCCAATCAAACCACCCACTCCTTCCCTGCCTACATAAGCCCAGCCCAGATCACCACTCACTGCCAGATTGTCTGTTTCAGTAGGTACACTTCAGGCTCCTTTCTCCAAGACTACGTGTTATTTCGCTTGTGTTTGCTCTCTGTCCTGGTTCTGGTTTTTGTCTCCCTCCCCTGTCTGTCCTCCCCGGTCTCTGTCCAGCTCCTGCTCCCTGTTCCATCCGGTTGTCTTCCCTGGTCCCCACCCCGGTCCTGCTTCCCGCTAGCCCCTTTTCCCCGTCCTTGCTCCTCTCCATTGGTGTTAAAAAACCCATCTGTCTCCCAACCACCCAGTTGTTCTGTGTCTGCATTGTGGGTTCAGCCGGTCTAGTTCCGCACAACACTAAGATGTGTTTTTTCCCCAAAATGTTGAACATTCCTTCACAGTACATGTCATCGACAACAACACCTCTCATCAATCTTAGAAACAGAAGCGCTGTCGTTGCATGTAACTGCATGCAGCTGTGGTGTTGGTGTTTGGTAAAATGATCAAAATGATTAAAATACATGTATGTATACATACAGTGGGGCAAAAAAGTATTTAGTCAGCCACCAATTGTGTAAGTTCTCCCACTTAAACAGATGAGAGAGGCCTGTAATTTTCATCATAGGTACACTTCAACTATGAGAGACAGAATGGGGGGAAAGAATCCAGGAAATCACATTGTAGGATTTTTAATGAATTAATTGTTAAATTCCTTGGTAAAATAAGTATTTGGTCACCTACAAACAAGCAAGATTTCTGATTCTCACACACCTGTAACTTCTTCTTTAAGAGGCTCCTCTGTCCTCCACTCGTTACCTGTATTAATGGCACCTGTTTGAACTCGTTATCAGTATAAAAGACACCTGTCCACAACCTCAAATAGTCACACTCCAAACTCCACTATGGCCAAGACCAAAGAGCTGTCAAAGGATACCAGAAACAAAATTGTAGACCTGCACCAGGCTGGGAAGACTGAATCTGCAATAGGTAAGCAGCTTGGTGTGAAGAAATCAACTGTGGGAGCAATTATTAGAAAATGGAAGACATACAAGACCACTGATAATCTCCCTCCATCTGCCCCAAAACATCACTGCTCTAGAGGAGATCTGCATGGAGGAATGGGCCAAAATACCAGCAACAGTGTGTGAAAACCTTGTGAAGACTTACAGAAAACGTTTGACCTCTGTCATTGCCAGGGTATATAACAAAGTATAGAGATTAACTTTTGTTATTGACCAAATACTTATTTCCCACTATAATTTGCAAAGAAATTCTTTAAAAATCAGACAATGTGATTTTCTGGATTTTTTTTTCTCATTCTGTCTCTCATAGTTGAAGTGTACCTATGATGAAAATAACAGGCCTCTCATCTTTTTAAGTGGGAGAACTTGCACAATTGGTGCCTGACTAAATACTTTTTTGCCCCACTGTACATCTCAACATCATCAACTATCAACATATAAATACAAATAATATCATGTCAATGTCATGTTTAAAGATTTTAAGTTTCTTTTCAGAATAATGAACAAAATCAAGACTTCAACTTATTTTTCCTCTATTTGCTCTTATTTAGTAACCATTCTACATCTTTGGGTGTGATGCATCTACACCACTTGTTGGTTTGTAACTTATTTTCCTTTGCAATTATAAAATATTGCAATATAAATGTCATTTACAAAACAGAGAATTAAAATGATTATATTATACACAATAATAGATGACTACAGGATTGAGCTCTTATGAACACAGAATAGTAACATTCTCTGCCATGCATGTAATACCTGATGAGTTACAATATTATACACACTATGCAATGTTATGCAAACGCTACACTAGAATGCATGTCAATGGAGGATTACTAACATTTTGTCAGTTTATGGACCAACTTGGTAACCAAATATAAGTTTGAAAATGAAAAATACACTATTAAAATCCACCTTTTGATACAGAATCACCTCATAAGTGAGATTCATGAAGCATCCATTCAAGCTTTGGGGCATCAACTTATTCAAAGCTATTTCGGCCACCAGAGGAGGAGAGAGACTTGCCACTGAGGCGAGCAGCTGCCTGTTAAGACACATAAACATTCAGATACAGGGACACACACACAAACACACACACGCAGTAAAACCTTTTTTTAAATGCTGAGCCACATACCCCTGTTTGTCCTTTGGAGAAGTTGGCATGTGCATAAAGGAGCACTGCAATGTCATTATGTCCTGCTTCCAGTGCGATGGACAGGGCTGTGCTTTCATCCTGTAAACACACAAACTCATAAACATTATGAGAGGCTTTGTTGTCTATTGGACATTCACAGATGGAAAAAGCATACTGCTCATATTCAGTTATATGCAACTTCTACCGCTTTGTTCTCCTGACACATTTAATGGAAACTCTTCAGCAAATGTTTCCTCTGTGCTTTTGTAATACAATATGTGAGATGAAGTTGAAACACTTCAACTTCACAGCTTAAAGCCATTAGGCTCATGCAGCAATGACTCACATACACTGTCAGTCAGAGTGGCATCACAGTCTGGCTGTGCCAGCAGTAGTCTAACAATATCAGCATGGCCATGCTCGCTTGCACACATCAGCGCCGTGGAGCCCTCGTCATCCTGGAGATTGACCTGCGCCCCCTGTGCCAGGAGTGCCTGCACCATGTCCATCCTGCCATGGCTCACAGCCAGCATCAGAGCTGTCTGGCCGGCCTGGGTGGCAGAAGGGAGGGGTTAAGGTTAATGACGAGTCCACATATCTCAGCCATTTCAAATGTAGAATCAAAGCTTGTTTGAGGAATCATACAAATCACACTTTACTTCAGGCTTCACTCACATAAGATATGCACATACAGGACATGCACCCACTGATAAATGCATTGTTTCATTTTAAAACTCTGTAGAGACCATATTGCCTGTTATACCCTGTTATCTATAGAAACCTTCTGGCATTTACCAGAGCAACACAGTTGAACAAAAAGGAAACAATATGGAGAAACAGCAGTACATCACACCCACTACCGTTAGGTGAGAACGGGCTGACCTGGCTCGCCTTGGCATTGACGTCTCCTTTTGTGAAGAGCTGCTCCACAACTCTCAGGGCCTCAGAACATTCCACAGCAGCGAGTGCAGCCAGCATGATGGGAGTGTAACCTGCTTTGTTCTGCTGATTCACATTGCACACCTCTAGGTAGTGGTTTGATGGTGGTCAATTGGACCAAGTAGAAAAAACAAAAGAGAAGAAGGCAAAGATGTAAGAAAGAAAGAGGTTCATATCTTTTTTTAGTTGGTGATACATGCAAAATCTTTCTAACTATCCTGACTGTACAAAACATGACTTTTCTAAATAAAAATGCCAAATGAAATGGCCACAAAAAGTTATTCATTTGTACAGGTGTGGCTTCATAGTCGAAGAAAAGGTTGGCACTCTCAAAAGCTATAGCAGCCAAATATACAGGCCTTGCTCAGAGTGTCCTCAGGTAGCTGTGGCATCAATGCTGCTGTGCAATTAAAAGTTCTTAAAAGCACGATAAAATGTGGCATAGTATATATTATAGCAGGACTCGGACGCGAAGAATGAACACCTAAATTAACTCAGATCAGTGCATGCTGCGAGGCGTCAAACTACCCTGACTCACTCTTTGAAATGGGGTCCACTGTTTGTTATTTTTTAATTCTCAGATATAGAGTACATGGATGTACTGGATGTAGTTAAGCTTGCCTTTTAGGGCTAGGTCCTATTCATTTTGAAAGACACAAAAAGCTTTAGTCATGAAAAGTTTTTGCTGATTATACATTTCTGTTCCACCTGTACCAGACAGAGGTAGATACAATCTCTTCTGAAAGCAGTAGCAAGTCTTTTAGATAGAAATAGGGCATTTTTTAAAATGCGGTTCCATTTCTAATTTTCAGAAAGCTTGTGTTTGGGCAAACTATACCATCTGTACTACCGGTTACTGTAGCAATACACTACTTCTCTGGATCAATATAGTATTTCAACAAGAGCTTTTAAGCTACAAGAAATGCATACACTTTCTAAGTGTGGTGTAATTATTGTTTTGTAAAACAAGCAGCAGTAAAAAAAAAAACAACATTGGGGAGAGATAGAAAACACTGGAATGTCACTGGTGTACCTGCATCAAGCAATTTCTTGACAATGCCAAAGTTGGAGTGAGACACACTGTAGTGCAGAGCTGTATTCCCGTTGCCGTCAGCCATATTAGCTATATGTTGCAATACTGAGGCTGAAATGGCCCGAAATGTGGATAAGTAGTCGTCCACCGTCTCCGGAGCAGCTGACTTGTGACTGGACACAGAGAACCACTCTTGCTGGAGTGTTTGCAGACAATCATGCTGCAAGGAAAAAAAGAAGAATACAAAAAAGGGATGTCTTTATAAGAAAACATAATCATAAATGTCATGCAAGTTTTCATGATATACTGTGCGTACTAAACTAATTCAAAATAGACAGGAACATTTCATAATTACAGGGATGTGAATGAAACAGAAGACAAAGAAAGAGCAACAACTCACTATTAAAATCTCAAAAAAAAAGAAAAGGGAGAAAAGGAAAGAAAAAAAGGTTGCGGCATGTTGAGAGTTTTGTTAGTATTTCATGCAACATTGTGAAATCTGCCTTAATTTTCCTTTTCATGTGTACTCCTGCTTTTTGTGTCCATTTACCAAATTACTGTCAAAGCGAGAAGTCTCTTTCACGCAGAAATATCATTGTTTTGAAGTTCGGGGAAAATGCAATGACAGAAAATTATAGAGCCGACACATTCCTGCTCTTTTTGTATCCAGCACCACAGTCATTTCTTTTTAAATGACACACTTGAACACACCCTGCCCCAGCATCTCTCCGCACCCATCCAGTGACATACCATTAAACACACACACACACATGCATGCGCACACACACATGCACACAGTGACCTTCACTGGCTCTCACACTGAATATGCTCTACCAAACGTACCAACTCCCTGCTGGATAAAGCTGTGTCATCATTCAGGTGCAGCTTTAAGGCTTGACAGGCAGACAACATCTTTTCACTTAACTTACACCTGAAAGGAGTGAAATGCTATAGGTTACGCGCTGAAAATTTGAGTAAAATCAAAAAAAGTTTTGGCATTTGGCTTTTTTGACTACATTACCTTTGTTGTGCATGTGATTTTGAAGACCCTCTCGATCCCTTGTTGCCACCTTTGCCCTTTCTTGCTGGCGTTCCATCTTGTGAGGCTTCCCTTGATTTTTTGCTTCCTTTCTTTTCCACTTCCTCAGAGTTAGCCTTCTCACCGGCAGAGAGCTCGTACGATGATACGGGGTCCAATCTAAGGACCAAACACAAGAGTTAATACCCTGAATAATGTTAAGATACCAAGTTCTGGAGTCTTGTTGTTGTAAAATATTAGTTAAGACATTAGATGATTACCCTGTGGTCACTCTCATAAACTTCATGCTCTTCCTGTTGCTGCCACAGCCTTGGTCTCCATTCTGTTTCTTCACTGCAGACCGCAGCACACCAGCTTTAGTTGATCTGTCTAGAAGCAACAATGCAAAACATCCCTCTGAATATTAACATAAATATTTTACCTATAATTACTAACAAAATATAGAAATCATGAATTATATGAATTTACAATATCAATTTAGCATTGTGTCATCTGCAGTGTGTTATAAAGTACATTATGTAATGAAACAGATACAAACTCACTAGGCCAATCTGGGCAGGACTTAGTGAGGATGTATTCAAGAGGTTTCTTATATGTATATTCTCACAAATCTGAGGGCCTCCTTTTAAAAGACAAAGTTTTCTCTGACGCCAGCTCCTCCCACAAAGCCATTCAATTTTAGATCCTAAGCCACAAACTGGTATGTGTGTACTAGACGCTTTCCAAAAACCAGATATCATTCCAAACATTGCAAGTGTGTCCCTCAGAGAGTCAACTTGCCAAGCCAAAGGCAGCCACTTCCTCTAAACCTAAGACAAGTTTAAACTGGGACTTGGGAGCGGTCCGCAAGTAAAATATTTTTAAACTAGTTCTGCACACTATTTGACAGTATTCTTACCCACCAAAATGTTACTTTTTCTTTTCTTATGAAGATTTGCTTTATAACACATTGACACACACACACACACACAGACAGACACATATTTACCTTGCATAGCTGAGGATGTCTGTTGTTCCAGCATCTGTATCATTCGTTTGACCTCTGAATCATTTGCACCCTGTTGGCAGATTCCTGGGTTTGCTTTGTCACACTTGGAAGAGTCAACTAAAAGCTGAGACGGGGATTGAAACTCTCTGCTAACTGTAAAGAAGGAAAAGGATATTAGTGAAGTTTTTGAATAGTAACAGAACGATAATACAGATGTGGCATACAGTATGTTACAAAACAACAACAATAATGCAACATTAAAAAAGTAAAAGGTTTTGACCATTAGCGGCACTATGGAGCAATGTTTTGATCTGTGTCCCCATTTCGTTTGCAAGCACCTGACTGATGATTGCAGAGGACAATAACACAAAGGGTTTAGCAAGCCAATGATGTACTCTGGTATCATGCTATTCGGCTAACTGAGAACTGGTTGCCTTAAGATGTGCATATAAACCACTTTGTCAAGTCAAAAAGAAGACTGCTGGTCAACATAAATGTGTATGAAAACACCACATATTTAAAAATAAAAATCAGCTTTGCAAATGCTTTATGAAGACACACAATTGCCAAGCCATGCTCTTTTATTTGATATACTATATGTAAATTTAACTGTTTATGTTCACACAAACTGCAGAAGGTACCTTTAACACTAACTAAAGCTCTACAGTGTTACCTGGTGGCTGAGAATCTAAAGGATTGACTTCTGCTCCTTCTTGTCCTGCAGCTTTGGTACTGTTATTGAGGGACAGCTTGGAGCTGGCACCTCCTTGGCTACTGTGCGGCAGGACTTCCCTTTGCTGAGTGTAGTCATCTGTAAGCAGGTCCCCATGCTCCCTGAGGAGCCTATGCATCTTCTCTATGTAATGGTTCAGCTCAGCGTCCCACTGGGTCTGTGAAGATTGCTGGAACACCTGGCCAGGTTTACTGGTTGAAACTGACAAATCCCGTATCCTACCTTCCCCTACACCAATGGTCCTCGTCTTGATGGGGTCAGGTAGATGGGATGGTCCAGAGGCCATATTTCGGGTTTTCAGTCCAACCAGGAAATTCTCATTAATGTTTGTGAATCCAACACCAGTGTCTCGGGTAACCTTGGTGATTGTCCCTGGTGTTTGTTTTAAGGCACTTCCTAGCAGATCTGCAGTTCCGACACCAACTGTGCAGGTTTCTGGGATGCAATTGATGTCTTTGACCCTGTTGCCGACTGACACTGTTCTAGTAACAGTCTGATTGGTGTTGGTGTGTTTGTCTTGTGTACTTAGGACAGTATTAGTGCTGGAGTCTGTGTTGAAGGCGTGTCTGGTGTTGGTAAAGCGAGACACTGAACTGGAAACAGTGTTGGTACGCTGAGAAGTGGTCTGGGGTGATGCCATGATTCCTAGATCCACTCCTCTGACTTGATCTGTGGCAATACCTTGAGAAACCATTTCCTTTGCCTCACAAATGATCACATCAACAGAACAGTCTCCACAAGCCACCGAACGATACTCAATCTTTTCTTTCTTAGACCACAGATTCTCAACTGGTACATCAGTGTTGGTTTCTGCATCACATAACTTTATCTCCACCCCAACCCCTTGTGAATTTGTTAAAACTTGGATCCCCACACCCTTTTCTGTGGTCTCCACTCGCTCCCTGACCTCCCAGTGGCTCATGGGTATATCTAGCCCTGTGCAAACACTCTTCTGCTCAGGCCTACAAGATACTCCTACAGTCTTCACCTCTATTGCCTCCCCAGTGCTGGCATCTCTGAGCTCAGTGTGATTACCCACTCCCTGGGTTGTGGTGTTAGGCCTCACCTCGATGCCTGTGCTCACAGTACAAGGCCTAGCAAGTGAGGCTTTATCAGCTCGGTTCCTTGCTCCTGCAGCCTGAAGCTCCAGTTTCAGACGGCTCATCTCTGTCTGGAGAGCTGATTCTTTCAACTCCGCTTCTAAGTGACAAATTCTCTCCTTCAAGGTACCAATTATTACTTGTTGGGCATCAAGCTCTGCTTCTCGTTCTATGAAAATTCCAAGATTAACTTCAGACACTTCTGTTGCAACAGACCTCATCTTTACTTGATCAGTGTACACATATTTGTTTTCTTTTGTGGCTTTAGACAGGGTGATATCAATATCATTATCTTTTACAACTTTGACTGTCTTCATAGCCTTGTCATGTAGAGGGCTAGAGCCTTTTCCATGCTGTGCCTGCAAATGCCCGCCCTTGATAGTTCTTTCCAATGCCTGCATCTCTTCAGTCAGCTGCCTGAACTCTCTGAGGTCTGTGCAGTCTCCTCTCACTATGCCCTCAATTCTTTCCTCGGTATTCTCCTTGTTCTCAATGTCAGACTTTCCCATGCTATATGCGGTCTTCCAGATCACATCATTTATATCCTCGTTGTCACTCTGGTCCTTGAGTTGAGAGACCAGTTGCCTCTTTTCCTCCTGAAGGACTGAGATTTTTACCTGGAGAATAGGGATGATTTTGACCTGCTCCTCTAGCTCTTTTAGCCTCTGCAGAGCTACCACCATCTGGTCACGGACATGCTGCAGGTGCATGGGGCCGAGACCTGTAACTGGTGTGGTTCTACCAGAGCTTTGAGGGCTCAGCCTGAGGCATCCTGTGCTTCCTCTAATGCCCAAGGATGAGTTAAGGTGGACATGCATATCACCATCTGTTCCAGTAGGCTTGTTGCCATTGTTGTTTTGATTATATGCACCCAGGCCAGTGAAGGGGGAGAGCGACCCTGGGGAGCTTACCCCTCCAAAGCTGGCCAGTCGTCGACGTGGATGGGGCTGAGGGGGAGGCTGGCTTGTCACATCCTGATCGAAGAGTTTGCTGGTTTCCACAGTGTTTTTTTCCACCACGGGGCTTTGTCTTTGCGAAACAAGAGACCTTGCAGCAGGCTGAGGTTTTGACTCATTGAGTATCTGAGAGGTTGCTGGTCGTTCATTCCTGGAGGGTTTGTTATCCAATGAGGAGCCATGTGGTGGAGGAAGAGGAGGTCGACCTCTGGTTGTAGAAGACATGCAGAGTAGTCTTGTATCATCACTGCTACATGATGACAGGGATTCTGCAGAATGCCACTGGCTCGATGAAACGACATTCTGTGTTTTTTCCACATTATTGATGGCCGCTCTGGGCCTCCTCTTGAGGCTTAGCCGCTTAATGGTGGTGCCTTTTTGGAAATTGTCCACGCACTTGAAGTAATCAACGTCCGACTGACAACTGTAATCAATCCCCAGGTAGTTAGGAGTACACTCCTCAGTGTTTTGTCCTGTTAACCCAGCAGTGGAATAGCCATAGATTATTAAATCATTATTGATAAAATAGTCAAAAAACATTGAGCTGGAAAGTGGCAAATTTCCACCTGATTGCATGTGATAAAAAATAACAGAAGAACATTTCATGCATTGAGTTTAAGTTTAAAACCAGCTACAAAACTAGACAGCAAACCACTGACGATGAACGTAGAAATTGCTCTTAACTCTTTTAACAAAAAATACCATAGGCAAAATTTACAAAATGCTATGGAAAACACAATCTCTTTATACTTCTTTATGCTATATATTTTCTGCCTTTACATTGTTTTCTTTCCTTACCTCTGTATTATAAGTTCATCAGACACTGTTGCTATTCAAGTCTAGAGCCTTCCATCTATCGCCTCGAAATGTTTTTGACTATAAACTCTCTAAGCCTGTCCCACAAGGGGAGGGACAGAGGAGGATTTACCAATTGTGTAGACACTCTGTTTTCAGTAGTCGCTTCTCTCCAAATGGCATGCCTCTCTACATAGACTGAACCCACTCTATAATTACTCTGCAACTTTCCTTCTAAATGCCTGACCATACTCAAAACTGGCAGGTTTTCTCAACCACAGACATCTCCCAAGTATTTCAGCTAGTGAACACAAAAAAACACAGACATCTTGTTCATTTATCAAATGCATATACAATTAAAAATTGCAATTCCGGTATAACTGTATTCAAACTGTAAATGTTGAAGACTATAGTTGAGAGACAATACGTTAAAGCTGATGGAGATATCCCCTTCTTCACAATCATTAAATTCTATTATAGCAGCTACAATCAAAAAGCTGAACATAGTATGTGCATTACACATAGAAAAATGAAAGTTATGAAATCCACATCAAGCAAAAACTACAATTTAAGATATCGGGAAAGTAATAGTAACAGTTACCTGACACATTTCTCAGGATGTAACTGCCTTGAGCCATGAATATGATTCACAAAGTATCAATAATGGAGTGATCCATGAATATCCAGTTAGTGGTTTGAATAAGTCTGTAAATAAAAGAAAAAAGTAGCAAGTTTAACTCCTCACATCTTGATAACTACCTTTTACTGTACATGTACTGTCCTACTGCATCACTCGCTCAGTGTCATTGTTTCTCCCAGCCCAGGCCAGCAGTCAATAACAGCTAGCCTTACAATGCTTACATAAAGGAAATGCAATACCAGGCCATGACATATTATAGTTAATTCTGCAAAAGTAAAGTGAGCAAAAGGCTAAGCCTCAGTGCACAACAGTGACTCACCACATTGCAATGCCATATCACTTTCTCACCAGTAAGCACCTTCTGTACTCAGCATGTGGAGGTTTGAAGAGAGTTTTTTTTTTCTTTGGCAAAGAAAATGCACATAGGCTTTAGTCCTGTCAGTGTCTCAGAGTCATTTACATTTGCAAGTCAAGTTGAACAGTGTTTTCTGTATAAATTAAGACTACACGAGGTAGGTAAGGATAAATGAGGTTGTTTCAGCAGCAAAAGTATCACGACCCAGAGAAAAGAACATATATAATATGCATGAGAAAAAATATGAGCAAAAATATGGTAATAGAGCTAGAATATCACAGCCCTGAATATTTTAAAAAAAGCAGAATTATGTAAACATATACTGGTGTCAGCATCAATATAGTTATCACACTTAAATAGCAACTTCAAGTAAATATGATTCCAAACATTTATGGATTTTCTTCCAGCTTTTACACACACGTGTCACGACTAAGTCACTGCATCGGTCAGTGACATACATAACATTTAGAGAAATCACATCAAAACTGGGCTGTCTCCTCGCTGGCATCGAAGGAAACTTTATTTTTCATTTGAAGCCAGAGGGAATAAATAGACACGACATCAATCTTCAGGCAAGAAATCCAATAAGTTTAGCATGTTCTCCTTAGACTCAGCCACAGTGCCCCGAAGTACTATTTCTACTGCTGTCGGATGGATGCTACAGTGTGACTTGGGAAAACTCAGTGTAGGAAAGCAGTAAAATTTACAGCTAAACAGACAGGAAATGCAGAAATGTTTGGGATGCATGTAACGTATGTATGATAAGATTTAAATGTGTTTGGTTTATGCCTCTTCAAGGTGTCTACACCACAACATTATACTGCTTATTTATACATAATTATTCAAATAACTTTTTGATACAGAGCATCTTATGTAAGCACAACGCAACTCACATATCCTCATTTTATCACTCAAATAACTTGCACACAGACCGATGCCCGAGGGCCATTTAGACGTGTTCTCTCTATGTTGCTTGGTACATAAACAGATACAGTACGCTTTAGCTCTTGAATCAAGCTGTGCTTGGACTCAGGGTGTACTTGTTTCCAGTAAATGAAGTGGATACACCATCCACAGATCAAAATCTCAGAAGAAGCTGCTTTGCCCCTTAAAGATGACCCTTATGTTTCTGTGCTCAGCCTGGTAGTGGTGTGAACCTGCATTTCACAGGGTGGCCCCCGCCTGATGATGAGATGCACTCACATGTGTAAACCTACACTCTGGAATAATAATAATGTAGTTATCTTTCTTATCCTATTTGTCATGGTAACGTTATTATTGTTACTATCCTCATTGCTTATTTATGATATTACATGTTTAGGTACCCGACACTTGCACCCCTTTTGTTAGTGTCATTACTATTGTTGTTGTAAGGTATTATTAGCAATGTGATGACAATGATCATTATCAATTACATTTATTTACCCTTCTCAGTTTCTCCTGTCCCCATTTATTAACAAACTTGTTTTACGCTGTTGCTGTTACTGTTATTTAGTCATTTATTTGAGTTAAATCTATCTATATATTTATTTATCTTTTATAATTCATTTTCTTCCAGTCTCATTACCTCCCCCTTGCAGGGGGACCTATGACAACAAAGAGTCATAAGTCATAAGAGCAGAATAGAAAAACTACATGTGACACCAAACTATGCTTATTTTTCCAGACTGTAATCTTTTTAAATTGCTTCACAATTTCAAGTCTAAAAGGATCAAAATGAAATGAGAGAAGGAAAAAGTGAAGAACTTTTTTGTTGTGCTGGTCAGAGCTGATGAACATAAACCACTGACATCTTTCTCTATTCTGCAGGAAGATTTGGGAAGTCATTATTATCATTTAGCCTGGAAGATGAATTTCACCAAAGAATTCCTCCACGTTTGGCTCCCAGCTAGACGGATAGATGTTCCTGTAGAATGAGACGCTCTCTGGTTAAAAATAAACCAGGCCGGATGTTGCTAAAGCCTGACGCCTTTTTGTCTCGCTGCAAGAATACAAGGTAGAGTTAGACTGCAATGTGAAGCTGCTGTAAAACTGGACTTTTTCTCTGTTTTTCCTGTTTAAGAGTGAGATCCAAGTCGGTGCGCATTCCCTGGTTAGCCTCCATTAGCTAGCTACTGTGAAGAGATGCCACTCACCTGAGCAGAAGGTGGACACCTCCAACAACAGGTTCGGGTGATGTAGAAGTTAAAATGAATGTCATACAGGCGCCTTTATCAGTCAGGAAAGACCGACTGGCATTTAATAGACATTAAAGGAGCCGCGAGTTTATCTTTTATCTCCTTTTCTCCCTTGTTTCACCCTTTTTGCTTGTGAAACGTCACTCCTGGGAAGAAAGTTTTCACCCTGCAGGAGCAGCAGAGCCACTGCGCATGTGCAGAGAGCTGTCAGCATGCACAGCAGGTGCCCCTGGGAGCCAGTCAGGTGATGAATGGTGCTCTGTAAAATATTAATCATGTCCTTTCCTCTAATTAATCGATTATCCAGCATGAAGACTTACATGATTTTTGACTTTATTGTGTCAGAAGCATCTTTCTGGAGCTTTGCAATCTTCTGCACGCTTATCTCCAAGGGTCTTATGTCTTATAACATATTTTATTTCTTAACATGAACTCCATAGTGTATGTGTTCTGCAAGAATCTACTCAAAGTAAATAAAGAATATATTAATAAATTCACAGTTTTCAAAAGAGAAATAAAGTAAACTGCATGGATTGAACTGCACCTTTCCAACAATTTAAATTAGAATAAGTTGGTCATTTGTACATTATGCAGGGTGGTACTGTGCCTGACCAGGCCAGTTTTGGTGGTGCTGAAAACTGAAGCATAAATCGATTGCTTTTATTTGCAGAGAAAACTCAAATTGATTCAGGGCACATCAGAGTTAACAGCAGGGGACGACACACGTCTTGGAGTTGAGTCTTTGCCCAGACTTCATTTATATTCAATAGCTCGTCAGCTGCACAGCGACATCTTGTGGACACAGTGCAGAAATAACAATACCACATTTGTTTTTGTACAGTTTGACAAGGATAAGCAGAGAAAACAGTTTATTTTAGTGTAATTTATGTTTATGTTTTATTTATTTTTTTTAAAAAGTGAAGTGTTTTTGATGTGTGTGTGTGTAAGAGACCCATTAAACCTAAATATGTTGTGCAGTTTTTCTAGCTCTCACATGCTGGTCTGCACAACTGACCTTTGCAACTACATTTTTATCATTAACCTGAACAAGCCATGCATGGTGTGTGATTAACCATCATACCTGTTAGCCCACGGTGGTGGCTGTTATCATGCCTGGTCTCTTGTTGAGTTCAAAGTTCAACTTTAGCTTAAGTTGTGAAACAGGTCTCTGGCATATTTCGTGGAAGCTTATTTTGCAAGTCTAGTAACTCCACGGATGATGTGTAGTCCTTTTACCTTCCTGTGTGTGCGTCACAGACCATAAACTAATTAATTATGTGCATGCACAGACACACCGGCACAGAGACAGCACGCGCACACGCTCCCTCTGAACACAGCTGTCTATCTGCCTTGCAAATACTGTTTTATCAGCACATTATATTCTATAAATTCAAGTAGGCACGGACAGTGAGTCCCATGATGTGAACTTTACACTTCTTTGGGATCACGCGTGTTCAAGCAGTTTCCACTGTGTATCCAGAGAAGTGCTGAGCTGGTATGTTGAATTAGCAAAGTGAATCTTACAAATTACTTGGTACTTGTGAAACTAAACAAATTGAATTTGTTTGGTTGAAAATAATAGGAATCTGGCAACTATTTGAAAAGCAGAGAGCTTTTGTTGATGTACTGTAAGTGAAATAGGACTTAAGACAGGAGATGAATGTAGTGCTGTGTAAACATTGTTTCTGATTTTGGAATAATTCTGCACTTCTACACCATGCACAAAGTGAAACAAGACCCTGTTTCTTGGACTATTTCAAGTGTAACATCACACAATTTTGATTCACTAATGTGATTTCATTCATTCAAACATTGATCACAGCTTGTATTTAGCTAAACTTTACAGTACAGACTGATTGAAATATAATCTCAAATCAAAGGGATTGAATCAGATGAAGGCCATTGTTACTTTAAAACAAAAAGAAATCGACACTATCTTTGAACTTTGCTCTTTTAAACTCTCAGTAGCAGAAGTGATCCAACCAACCCCTAATTGTGAGAAAGGACACTTTTGATTGGTTAGAAGAGTTACACACCCCCATCCCTTCCCCTTTCTCACTTCTAGAGGCCACTTCTTAACTTTGGAGCTACACTCACCTGTTTCACTTGTGGCATTAGGTCCCGGTCCCACACCTGACAGCAACATGTCTGACAAAGGAACCTTCGATACCAACGTGCAGACCCTCACCAGGTTTGTTCTGGAGGAGGGCAGGAAGGCCCATGGAACAGGGGAGCTGACAAACCTGCTCAACTCCATCTGCACAGCTGTCAAAGCCATCTCAACTGCTGTCAGGAAGGCTGGGATCGCTAACCTGTGAGTAGTTTCTCCTTTATAAAATAAAGAATGAATAAATAGAATGAAATATACATGCCTCTGAATATGAAGGTGGGTACAAGGGTGTCCAGTAACTCCTGGACTGATTAATGAGCAGGGGTAGCTACAGTGTGCAGCCTATTAAACATTCATAATTTAATGATGTCACTGTTATTGGATGACCTCCATTTGCTTTTATCTAGACATTACTTGGGTTTAGTTTTAGTTTTAGTTACATGCAGAATGACATGAGAATCTGTAGGCATGTTTAACTTAAGCCTCGACCAAAGGTAAACTCTGCACATGTGTACAATCCTCCAGGGCAGAGGTCAGACAGATAAGCTTCTCATACCTTTCTTGCCAGTGCAATATTATACAAAAAATAAGACTGTGGAAAAACAGAAACCCTATGGGGATTATCACATTTCCTTAACTGTGCCCATTTGCATCAGAATGGATAGCTTTTAGCTTGATTCAGGCCTTGATCACATAAGTCCGCTCCCCTTCCCACTTTTGGAAGATATGGCATCGCTGGAAGCACCAACGTAACAGGCGACCAGGTGAAGAAACTGGACATCCTGTCCAATGACCTGGTCATCAACATGATCAAGTCCTCCTTCACCTCCTGTGTGCTGGTGTCAGAGGAAGACGAGAAGGCCATCATTGTAGAACCAGATAAGCAGGTACTCACACCCGTAGTGCATATAATTATGCACGCCTCTGCAAATATGTGTTGTTTTCTTAATGTTATTGGTTTTCACATGTTTTCCTGGTACTATCTTGACAGGGAAAATACATCGTGTGCTTTGATCCACTGGATGGTTCCTCAAACATCGACTGTCTTGTGTCAATTGGAACAATTTTCTCCATCTACAAAAAGGTTAGCAGCTACGATAGTGCATGCTCATTGAAAACATCACAGTTATCACAAGCCAGTTATGGCTTATGTGGCTTATGGCATTCAGTTATGTTTTATATGGACTTTCACTGAATTTATATTCTTCTCTGAAAACCCTCTCCATTTTGCAAATGAACACCTAGGAAGAGTAGGGTCCAGTGATGGAATATAGTTCATGTACTTTTGTACAAGTACACTACATATACTTTACTAGAGTGTTTCCAGTTTTTGCTTCTTGATGCTATTACTCCACTACATTTCAGTGATACTTTTTACTGTACTTTTTGTGACAGCCATAGTGAATTACCTTATGTTTTCTCATAGACCACAGATGATGAGCCAGCTGAGAAGGATGCTCTGCAGCCTGGCAGAAACATCGTGGCAGCTGGCTATGCTCTGTATGGCAGTGCCACCATGATGGTCCTCTCCACTGGTCAAGGAGTCAACTGCTTCATGCTGGACCCTGTAAGACCAAGTTTTTACTGTACAGACGACATCACAGCTCTTCTTCTTTTTTTTTTTTTCTTTCTCATCATTACCTTGCATTTCTTTTTCAGTCAATTGGCGAGTTCATCTTGGTGGATCGAGATGTAAAGATTAAGAAAAAGGGAAAAATCTACAGTCTGAATGAGGGATACGCACAGCATTTTTATCCAGATGTGACAGAATACATAAAAAAGAAGAAATACCCAGAGGTAATGGCAATGAGTGTACAGCTTACAGCATACTGTTCCTTTAAAACAGTACTATATTGCAATGGTCTAATGTGGAATTATGTCTAGTGACGATTGTTAATTATATTGTATAAATGAATATGAAATATTTTGACATTCTGACTTGTAGAATAAATTCTACTTGTTTTGCTTGTAGGACGGCTCTGCCCCATACGGCAGTCGATACGTTGGTTCAATGGTAGCTGATGTTCATCGGACTTTGGTATATGGAGGGATCTTTTTATATCCCGCTAATGTCAAGAGTCCTAAGGGCAAGGTGAGCAGGGGAGCTTATGCAAATGGACAAAAAAAGTCTTTAAACATGGAACCATCTCAGATAATCTATGTCAAGTTGCAGTAAAATCCACTCATAGATTATTTGTCATGTATCTTCTCATCAAGTCACTCCCATTTCTTGCCTTGCAGCTGAGGCTGTTGTATGAATGCAACCCCATGGCCTTCATCATGGAGCAGGCAGGAGGCATGGCCACTACGGGATCCATGAATGTCCTGGATGTCCAGCCCACCAACATCCACCAGCGGGTTCCTGTGGTCCTGGGATCTCCTGATGACGTGCAAGAGTATATTTCCATCTGGAAGAAGCACAACAAATGAGGTATTCAACTCTCTTATGCATCTACTTTATACAAATTCATATAAAATATAGTAGGTATCAATAAGCAAACTGCCTGGGGTTTTTTCTGTGTCTTTGAATTCAGCAGGTCACATCTGGTGCTGAGCAACCTAAAGCAGGACTAACTGCACTGTCAAGAGGCTCAATCAGGACATTCACTGTTCAGCTGATGGTGATGAAATATAATGTAACGAAGAAACCAGAAACCTCACTGGGTCTGCCACGTCTGCCTCACACTATGCTAATTCCATCTTGTTGCAGTAAGTGTTATTTGTAGAGACTTAGCCTGTATTTTTTAAATAAAGACAACACTAAAAGGTGCATGAATGTGTTAAAGTCTCAGTGGTGGGATATGGGGCACAAAGGTAGAAAGATAGGCAGGCACGACAGAAACCAGTTTTTTGGTCCGATGCATCTGTCACTAGGACTAGATGAAAAGCAATTTGTGTTAAAACTCTCTAAATGAAACATTGAATGGCTTTGCTTGTTATTGTTATTCTCATCTAAATCTGCCATTCTGTTACTCTTATGGCTGCCACACTCCTGCTATTCAAATCTCAGCTTCTCTCTCAAAAGCTGAAAAGTACTGTGTAATTTCATTGACCATCTGCTCAGATTGCTTTAGAAAGGAACAAGCCTAGTAGAACACTTTTGGCTAAGGTATAACAAGATGTGTATACACATACACACCTGGAAGCCGCCAAGTACACAGTCTTTTGTCATTTTTGCTTAGATTTGATTTACTAGTCTGGAAATCCAACCAGCCTGCTTCTGCCTTTTATAAGAATGTATGAACAATGCTTTCTTTTCATATTCTTGTTGAGAAAGCTGAGACCAACTCGTCTTACAACATTTTTTTTTGGACATAATGGGATTTTGGGACGCAAGCCCAGATATCTCAGAACAAGTAAAAGGACGCCATTGTTTCTAAGAGTTCTGACTCACCATAAATCAGTAACAACAAGACGATCCAATGTGTATACATACATATTTCAAAACTGAAAATCCAGTGTGACAAATAAACATAAGTCTCAGAGGTTTTCTGGACATTTTATTAGCTTTTTCATGTGGTTCATGATTTATCTCACATTTAGAACGATTGAACCTTGAAGGACTAGTTCAACATCTTTTGAAAATCTTCTTTTTCTGCTGTTTTATAGAGCTAGAGGTAGCAAGCAGTTAGCTTAGCTTAGCATAAAGACAGCAGACTGGATCTGTCTGAAAGTGACCTCTGAACTGAACTCACTGTACCTGGCCGATCTTATCTTATCTTATATAAGGATATTCCAAAAAAAATGAACTGTTCCTTTAACCTGAGGAGACACAAAGTTAGAGGGCAGCAGAACATCATTTTTTTTTCTTCTTTTGGATGAAAAACAACATTCATTTCTTCCAGACTTTTTGTTGCCTGGTTAGCCTCTGATGAGTTCTGGCAACAGCAAGACACCCTGTCAGGCCTTAGTAGAGCCAGAAATGTTTCAGCTTTGCCACTTAACTAATGAGCCATGAAGACTCACTGAGAGAAACAAAATGATCCAACAGTATGCTAACAAAAAAGCCTCATTGAATCAATCAAGTTTATCTAGGAAAGCAGCCATTATTGTCCATGGAACAACAAAGTCTTCGATGTCAGCACACACACAGTCTGTGTTTTCCCCAATATTCTACTGTAGCTTCCAGCGAAGGAAGGCAATTAGATTGAAAGTCAGATATGAAACTTAATGAGGTTTTAATAACATTACAACACAACAATAACACGTTATGTGGATCACTGGCAGCTGATGTCACTTGGAAACTTGGCACTGAAGTTCCTCTGAGAACGTGATGGAATTTTTACTGCCTTTGTTACTTACTTCTTGGCATTTTAAAGCCTCTTGATGTGACAATATAGTATGTGAGTCATGTGTAAGTTACATTGTGTAAAGTGGTAGCAGATGTTTGATCAGAGATGAACGCTCAGAGCTTCTTTGTATATTTAAGGAATACAAAATCATTTATGTAGCTCAAGCGTGCTGGATGAAATCCATATTGTCTGGTATTCACTTAAAAACTGAACCACTTGTTTTATGTGTTTGTCAGCGTCGGCATTCAAGGGCCTCAGTGCCCATGAGACATACAAACACTTACACATTACAGACACACTTGTTTATTTCGATTTTGTTCAGACTGTGTATGATTATAGGTTACTGAGTCAATATTTAGATTTTGCAGGAAAAGCAAAACCCAGCCTGTTTATGTTTCCCTTGCTACTGTGTGTGGTGCGCATGTATAGTATGTACTATATGTACGTGTGTACATATATACAATATAGACACAATGAGATGACATATCCTAGTTTGAATAATAGTCATACTATTCAAATACAAACTCAAAATAAGTGGAAAACAACAAAAACAAAAAGGATTACAGTTGAATGGGTTTGGCTGCACTGCAGTCTTTGCCATGCTTTTCAAGGCAGGCATTTCCTTTCTTTCCCCCAAAGGAGCTACTTGTTACATCTAGCTGCATCACTGTCTGACTATTAATTTTTCTCAGACAAAAACAGAACACTGTCAAATTAAAATTATATAACAAGAGCTTTAAAACAACAGTGGCAGCATACTGGATTATTTAAGACAAATCATGTTGTCATGGCGACCTCTGCCAAATGATTTAGTGTTCGTTTTAAGGAATAAGAAACATTCATTACAAAATGTCAGCGCTTTCATTTTTTGCTGTTCAACTATTTTCATATGCAGCGCTGTTTTGTCCTTTTCTTTCTGTCTAGCCATGACAGGTCAGTACTTGTTGTTTTCTGCTGTAGCCCTTCACTATCTGACTTACACCAGCCCGTGTCCAGACAGGCTCTGTTTACTTTACCCACTGATGAGGACTGTTATCTGTGGTGTGTCTGTGCAACTGACAGCTTATTCAACTGACAACCCTCCCCCCCTCAACTCCCCCTCCTCTGCAGCCCATCTCAGCCTTGCTGGTGCAAAATTGGAGGATCACAAAGACAACAGATAAGCAGAGTGCCTCTGTCTGTAATATCTCAACAACTACTGCACAGATTATCGTGGAATTTTTGTTTAGACATTAACAGTCTCCAGAGGATAAATGACTTTGATGATGCTCTCACTTCTCCTCTAGCGCCACCATGAGGCTGACATCAGGGGCTTTAGGTGAAATATCTCAATAACTTCATCATCAAAGCAAACAAAACCTTTACATTTTATCAAGATTATTTTTGCTTTTACCGATAGTTCTCTCCCCTCATTTGCCTCCTATGGCTAACTAAGTGTTTACACCCCTTTTGAGCGTTTATCACATCACTTTGGCACTATTCGCCGTCTGAGGAAGAAGCTGCTATTGCATGGACGTGGTCTTGGTCATAAAATTTAGTACAGACATTCACATTCCTTGCAGGACGAATTGTAATAACTTTGGTTATCGCAGCATACAAGTTATTCTCAGGTCAATGTTTTTGTAACAAGTAATCAATCTCCACCTGCCTCAGCTGGTAAACTATATTTGGTTGGAGTTATAATATTTCTTGAGGATTTTAAAACTAAAATGAAAGAGACAGAGACATTTTTTTCCTCTTTCAAGATAAATTTGTGTTTTAGTTTAGTATATAAAAAGGAATAGGAATATATAGAAATGTGAAACAGCTGATGCATGTGCTGTACAGTAGCTTATAAGCAAGAGAACTATATATATATATACTATACTATATATATATATATATATAGAGAGAGAGAGAGAGAGAATATACAGAATTATAAAGTATCTCTGCCAGGCTGTGTACAATAAAAAGGTTTTATAACTTCAGTCATCAGACTACACATTAGACCATCTCGCCCCTTGTTTAACTGATCAGCATGGCTTTCTTCAGCACAGTGACACTACGCAGACTCAGAAAGCCTATGTTTAAATTGAACATAAACTCCCTATCCAAGACCACCCTGACTGGAGCTAACTGCTAATCCAAATACTGCCGCAGCCCTCATCCAGAAAGGAGCCATATTTGTAGCAGATAGCCCATGCTTTCCAAATCCCGCCCCCCCACCCTATGAAGTACTCTTACTTTGGAGGTAACAGTCAAAACATCTGAAAGTTTCCTTGGTAGTTTCCCATGACAAAACCATGTTCCATACTTCCACATACAAAAATGTCAAATTCCATCTGACATCTAAGTGACTGTAGTACAGAATGAAAATCCCCCCATAACTCTCTGCTTCTCTACTAAAAGCTTTTTTGCCTCTTTGGATAAAAAACGCCTGTCTGAGACTGGAACCAAAACTGATGTAGGTCGACTGAAGTCCAAGTTGGATGGGAGAAACCATTACTGCAGTTTAGAGGGCAAAGATGTGAAATGTTTTGTCCAAAGTTATGTAACTAGGCAACATTAATACTTGCAGTGCACTGAGTCGGCCCAGTAACTTCTCTCAAGTTTACCTTTGATAGCAGATTTTATTATATGTCCACTGACATGCAATGTCTGTACAGCCATTTTATGGTGTCTATCTCTGCAAAATAACTACCGAAGGATCCGCAAGAAAATTAATCTCAGTGGATCAGGACAAAATAATATTCTATTACAAGAATGTGTGTCTACTGAATGATCCCTGAATCCTGCAAGATGGTTGATGTGGCAGTCCAAAACCAGTAGTAACCATGGTATTTTGTGGTATTTATCTATGGAAGTGGGAAAAAATCCACTCAGATCATCTTGATATATTCTATGTTGTCATGGTTGGGGACAGTTGGACCAGACCACCACTGATGCTGCGCCTTACAAAGGGTGGTGTTTGGATTAAAAGCATGCATGTGGTTACTGTCACTGAAGACAGCCTCATCTACGCTCTGACCACCAGGCTCTTCATGAGCTTAGAGTCAGCGGATCTTTCGCTTGTGGGGATATGTGTGCAAATTAAAGGTTAGGAACAGTGAGTGTAACAGTAAGTGGCATCTAACCACCAAACTATAGACAATTCCACCCATGTGAACAAAAATATAATATATCAAAGGATGCTCTTGGATGTGTTCACATTTCTATGTTTTGATGTTTTTTGCATGAAGGACGTTTCCCTCTTACCATGTAAAACAGTTCCACAGTTACTGTGTATCTAGGACTGCTTTTGCACTGAGCTTTGTCATCTGGGGCTACGCATCAACTGTTGATACTCACCAAAATATCATAAATCAGCCCACACGTTTCCTGTGTCTAGCCTGAAGTTCTAAGAATACTCCTGAGACTCCCAGAAAGATAATCTAGAAACTATTGCCCATGCTGTTCAAATAGTTTCTCCAGTTCTGCTCAAACATTGTGATTACTCAGACAAATGTCATGGAAGCCCTGGATCACATCTCATTTTCTGTCTTCCCGAAATAGCAGCTACGCCTTAAAGATTGAGCTCAAAATGTGCCCCATGGTGGCGGGATGCCAGACTGACTGAGTTACAGAATGTGCAGTGGAAATGAAAAAACTGGTAATCTTATATCCTGCTTCTCCCAGCTCTGTACTGTGTGTGTACGTGTACACAGAGTAATAATCTCACAATGATCCCCCGTAGCTCTGATTAAAATATCTGAGATATCTTTTAAGTAACCATAACCTCTCTCTGTGCTGTTTTACTTGAGGCCTAAAAAGAATAGTACAACAATTTGGGAATTCAAGTGACAGTTGAATAAGAAGACTGATACCACTCTGAAACGTATCCATTAAATATAAGGCTACAGCCAGCAGCCAGTTAGCTTAGCTCACTAATTCACACCATGTCTTATTTGTTTTGTCTGTACTGAAAATGACAATTTGTGGTTTTAGGATAGTTATTTGCTGTTTGTTGGAGTGACCAGTAACTTCCTGGATTTGTTCAGAGCCAAGAAATAGATCTGCACATAACACACCCAAATGCCATGAATTGCAGAATAGTCCTAAATTTCACATTCAAGTTCTGGTGTCTCAGAGGATTTACCAAATGGCCAAAATATGACTGTGAGCATATGACGACCAAATTCATTTCCCTTGGGAGTAACCCTTGCAATCCTTAACGCTAAACACTGTGGTTGGCATAAGTAGTCATTACATTGTCACATGAAGATTCAGTGGGTCTCAGCAATAATTACTGTGCTTGATCAGACTGTCTGTATTGATGCTCCTAATTATTGCTTATAATTATTATAATAATTTCATGCTTTAAATTCCACAACATCAATAACTCTGAGATTTCTAAACTTCTGCCACATCTATTCATATTTGGCTTTGATATGACTGGTAGGTAAAAAAAAAAAACTTTTGGATGTGGTCCAGTAGATCACCTCAGTCTGCAGGTGAGAATGGTCAGTGAACAAGCTAAAATGGCTGTGATGAAATCCTTTTGGGCAATTGCGCCTGATCAAAGTACGTCTCTAAAAGGGCTTGAATTTACCCCTGACAGGCTCGGATTGTTATCAATGGTGTATGACAAAAATATGGAAATCCCCTAAGAGATAGACCTCTGTTAGAGAGAATCCTTTCTGTTTCACAGGAAACTGCCGCTGGATTGCGCTATTCAAACCCACCAGACTCCTGTGACAAAAACAGTGATTTTACCTTGCAGAACACGTAAGTAGCTAGTCTACAGCTGCCTTCATCAGTTTCTTTGTCTTTGTTATTGTGTGTCACACAAATATTATGTTGGAGCCGTAACTAACCCTTCTAGGCACCACAGTCACACAATAACACAAACAAACTAACTGAATGAGACAGCCTCAGATCTGCAACACACATGTAAATTTATTATTTTTGCCGATGGAGTCTGGTGGCTTTGGACAGAGAGCAAAAACAACTATATCAGATCTAACAAAAAGGACCTTACACATCAGTATCAATGGAAATCCTTTCCGTAATGCTGCCAGACATTTCAAATAACAATCTGAGCCTGTCAGCGGCAAAACGAAGCACTTTTTGTGGATAGGCTTTGATTTGGCACGATTGCCATTAAGTATTACATTACAGCCATTATAGCTTGTTCGCCACACGTTCTCTCTGGTAAAAAATACTGGAGTTGTCCCCTAAAAAGTGTACTTCCTTTCTTTTCTTTGGCTCTTATAATGTGGATGCTGGGTCGGCATTTTCTTCCTTTCGGGTTTCTTGTTAAGGTCTTGATCAAGTGAACAATGTCTCCTCTGTGTTGAGGTTGTGGTGGCATATCTGTCCCTGAGGAGCTGTTTCCTCTTGAGGAGAAGAGAGGTCATGTTTCAAACAAAAGCTAAAAACCCTGTCTGCCTCGGAGTCTCATTTTCTTCTGTGATAGCCACACACATAATTTTTAGATACAGATACCCTCGATGGTGCTACCTATGGGGAAATTTGTGTGGCTTTATTATCTTCCCCTCCTTGTACCGAAGAGAAAAGGCTCTGCTATCTTTTCATTACCTGACCAGTGTCACTGAGTATCTCTATACTGCACCGGAAGGTTTCCATTGTTCCTTATAACACAGATTTTACTGCAGGTGTCATTAATCTATTGCAGCATCCACTATCAATTACCCTCCTTTGTGATGGTAAAACCAGCGTCTACCTCTGTGTCTGGATTTTAACTCTCTGTTCCAATCTCTTTAACAGCCCCATCTGCTTTCCTGCAAGATCCTTAAGTGAAACAATAACATCCAGAACATGAATCTTTTTGAAATCTCATCCAGCTTTACACTGCCTGTCATGGTATTAATCTGCTGCATGAAACAAGACAAAAAAAAAGGTCTTGCTGACGGGAAACCAATACAACAAAACAATTGCCTATTTGTTCATCCTCACATCGGACCACATCCCAAACTTTTGCCAATTGTGACTGCCTGAGCACTTTTGGCTAGTTTACAGCCAGAATGATTTTTAACTTTTAACTTTTGGGTTTGTTCTCCTCTGCCAATTCAAAGTCATATTCTTTCGTCTTTTATCCTCCCATGGTGCGTAGCTTCCCTCAGAGGGATGCATTTAGTCACAAACACATTCTCATACAGATACAGCAATTTCCATACACTCCCAAAATGACATATATGAGCATTTGCATTGCTTTCTATAGGACGACAGGTGACCAGCCACAGGCAGGAAAACAACTAAAGTTAAGTTTCATTCCTAATTCAAGGCTGTGAAATGGTTACTGTTTGGCTGAATTCAGGCATCAAAACCATTTGGTTAGTTTAAGGAAATGAGAATGGTTTGGGTTAAGATACGTTTTTTAGATGCGGAACAGACGGAAGTGACTGAAGATGTAAGTTAGATAACAAACAAGACATAACTCACGTCAGTAGAAATAAGTCACTGTTGACATCTGGTGTCACACGTTGAACTAACAGTCTCCTGAGTGAGACTCCTGTGTTTGACTCATCTATCTACCCCGGGCTCCTTGATGAATATATCATGAATATCTGCACAAAATTTCACAATCCATCCAGTGGTCACATTATGCTGCTCATGGGGCTGAAATCACTTTAAGGTGCATACCAGAAAGCACGATAACTGCAGTGCTGTACTGTTCATCTGGCTCAAGATGACATGACACTTACCCTGCAAATTCATGTCATGGCTGAGTTAATATTCTTGTTTTCACCAAAGGAAATATGAATTCCTTTCTTTCACGCGAAATGAATGCAGTCAAAATATCAACATATCTAAGAAAGACATCTATGATGTTTCCATGAGACACAAAAAAATGGAGAAAAAAAACAACTTTTGGCAGCTTTTTGATATTGACTTCTTCTCCTCCCTACCCTCTCTTTGCCTCCCTCTCTGCCTCTCTGGGTTTGGAAGCACTTGAATACAAAGTTCAGTGAATTGTTCTGGCATAACAGCTTGTGTGTAATGACTTCTGACAGCAGTGGAGACCAACTGACGAGCATGTCTGTTTCTGCATGAGTATTTACAAATCTACTCTCGGGAACCGCATTCCAATTCTGGAAACACTATTATATGCAAGTCGCCATGAACGACCGCATGTAGAGGATGCATATCCAAAGGTACACATTTGAAATAAATAGAGGACAAGACTGCAAAGGAAACTGGCCTCATTTTTCCCTTTATTAAATCTAAGAAATATGGTTAAAACAAAGTAGAGAATCGAAGTGATGTATTAGTGTAATTTAGGAGGCACAGTTTGGGGGAGAGCAGCTGCCTGTTCCATCATTCAGAGCCGCTGGCTGGACTGAATCTGGCCGTTGTTCTTATCTGGCGGCCATCCAACACTGATGGGATTTTGGTTCTGCTATGTATTATGAACTCCTTCTTAAAAGTGAAAGGAAAGTATGGCGAGGGTATGTTCTTTAGCGATGTCCCAGTTGTTAAAAAGTTAGAAAGTTTTGTTTAGGGTTTGCACATCAGAGTGTGTGACTGTACAAAGGACAGAAAAGTGCAAAAGTAGATGGTAAATGGCAGGTTTGATTGTCACATCCTCAGCTGTGACACAGCACCCACATCTCTCCCTATTAAGTGCCATCTTTGGTCATAGTGGTCTGGGCTGATGGCAGGTTCCTTGTACTTAATGGAGACCCTTGAGCAGTTCACCATTTGGGCTTCCTCTAACCTCCACTTTGATGTTGCTTTAAAGTGAGTCTGCAGTCGTCCTGTTGCTCTGGTATGCCAGTTGGATGAGGCGGAGGGGGCTGCTTGGGTTGTTTGGCTAAGAAACTCTTCTGCTCTTGTCTTGACTCCTCTCTAATCTCTCTAATTGGAATTGGGGGTCTGGGGGTCCTCTGAGAGCTGCCACATCTTTGTGTTCATGGTGTGGTGATGTGACAGGGTCAGAAGAACAGAGTTATCCAAATGACTGAGTGGTTTTCTTTTCTTCACTTTGTTCTTTTGGCCTCAACAGATCCATACTGTTTTCATTCCTAGGGGCTTCATGTTTGTTTAAATGGTGTGGGATGGCACTGACTATTCCTCTTCACACTATTTGTCCTGGTAACTGTTATTGTTAGGAAATAGGAAAGACTCTGTACCAAAAGGTAAAGCACTGGGTCATTAGGATTTCACACTGCTGATTGCTTATTTTTGGGCAGTAAAAACAGCCAAATGTGATTTTTTTTCTTTTACTTTTCTCATGTGAAGACTTCTACTGCTTTCCCAGCTCTATATCTGCAAATCATAGCTCTTAAACCTCTAAGCTATCATGTCTTTATTGGTGTGTGCAGATGTGCCAGTGCAGTGTTCATGAGTATGCTGTATCACAAGTATGCAATCAAGGCTTGTTATGCTTCGTGGAGGGAAGACAGGAGCTCTGCATGTGTTATAACAGCTGTCGTTTCTTCCTGCGGGGATGCAACACAACTCCAGTGTTTTCCAAAGAAACTCTGCCTCATTACATACCGGCCTCACTGCAGGGATGAGCAATTATTCAAGAATCAGACCACAGAACAGAACAGATATCATTAGAAACCCAAATATAGTAGCATAATACAAATCAGGAGATTCGTGTCAGTTTATGTAAAAGTTCTGAACCCTCAGATCTAAAAACAATGAATAACTGTAATGTATGAGCTCATAAAACGCACATGAGTTAATAAATGTATCAATAATCTTGAAGTTATCCAAAGTAAGATAATAAAAAGTTTCATTTTGATCCAGATTAAAACAGCAGATTGCGTCACTGCCCGCGCGTGACGCAAGAATCACAACAGTCTAGCGGACCAATCAGAGGCGCTCTTTGCAGAAACCTAATCGGCCGATCAGCGCACAGTCTTCATCAGCCTTCATCAGCCTTCATCACCGAGCTGCTGCTCTTTGAGTGGATGCGGGCTGGAAGCGAACGCGCATGAGTGACTGTCGGAATGAGGATATCTGGCGGTACTTTCGGAAAAGTTTGGGAAATAACTCGTTTTTTTCCGGACGTGTTAAAGTTGATCAAA
The DNA here is from genome assembly GCF_042242105.1 of Pempheris klunzingeri. Lineage (NCBI taxonomy): Eukaryota > Metazoa > Chordata > Actinopteri > Acropomatiformes > Pempheridae > Pempheris > Pempheris klunzingeri. The sequence goes on from NC_092030.1 coordinate 18,602,624, forward strand.
ACTTTTCCCTGCTGAAGGACGGGAAGGTCCTGGAAAAGTTTGTGTCCACGCTGAAACTCTTCAGATGTGAATATGATTGGCTTGTTATGGACATCCTTGACGGGTTGTTGCACACTTCGTGGCGCCTCAGTCGTCAACTGTGACATGATCTGCAACCATCGGGGTGTAACTTGGTTTTGACAGCGTGATGGAGTTACAGAAGTCCTAATGAAGTCTAACATTTTAGGACTAATTCTTCCTGGAAATGGCAAGTCGTGCCATATTGATGGAGTGGAAAGCAGTTTTTAAATGCAGTGTATTGGTCATTATCATAGGTTTATGTGTCGGATCTCCAAACCACAGCCGTCGGCTGATCTGCTGGAAAGCCATCCTCAAGTGCCACGGAGAGCCGGAGTGCCATTACGCTTATGATCAGTACCTTTATGCCTGCGCGTCCGTCATCAGCGGGGACTGTAAGAAGTGTCCCAGTCACTGCATATCTTCTCTCATTCAGCTCAACTTAACCCAAAGCGGCCCGGCTCTGGAGGACTGTGACTGCGCCCTGGACCCGGTCTGCAGGAGCACCAAACAAGCCATCGAGCCGTGCCTGCCGCGGACGAGCACCATGGGCTGCACCGAGGCCCGGCGGCAGTGTGAGGCGGACCTGCCGTGCAGCTCTGCCATGAGGGATTATTTATTTCACTGCCGAAAACTTTTCGGAGGGGAAAGGTGCTCTGATGATTGCCGCAGAGTCATCGCCAACATGCGCTCCATACCGAAGGCGCAGCAGCTTGACACTTGTGTGTGCGATGGCACCGAGAGAAACATCTGCGAGTATATAAAAGTCACCATGAAAACTTTCTGCTCCGATTCGAGTGATCGGTTCGCTGGAAGCGGCTTTTCAGACTCCGAGGAGGATTGTGAGGACGATTACATCGACCAGGAGGATTATCAATATGTGGAAAGCTCAAGTGACTCCCCAGCTTCTCAGACTGTGCTGCAGGTCCTGACCACCATTTTTGTTTTAACCAAATTAATCTGAAACGCTGCTGCCATTAAGGCCAGCTGGAAACGTGCTCATCGTGAGTCAACACCACAAATACCATCACTAGAAGCTGTTTTGTTGTAACCAGCCGGGATTGTCTTAAAACTAACATTTTGGGCCAGTAAACTCAGCCCTAAAGTTTCTGCTACAGGTCGGCACAAACACACACTTCAGGGCATTTGCTGTCTGATAATCAGTCATGTTAAAGCCAGCAAATGATGGTTTATGGATCAGATCAGCAGCAGATGTAGCCTGTAGTTTTACTATAGCATTTGTAAATGTTAGCCATCTGATGAAGCTGAAGGAACCTATTTTCATGTCAGCTATATAAAGATAAATTGTACAGTATATTTTATGAACTTTGTTTTTGTCAAAATGTTTGTTTATGAGTAACAAGAGATTTGCACTGTAAGAATAGGTGAGTCACACTTTTTTTTTTATTGCCTGATGAACACAGAGACAGGAAAAATATTTAGTCTCAAAGTGCCTAAAAGTCTGGTCTGATTCACCATTATGTGACCATATCAGAGGCAAGCTGTAAAGGCAGAGCAATTTTGTGTTAGCGGCCGCACAGAGACTTCCTCCCACAACCCCTTCATTAAAAACCAAAGTTGATGTAAGCCACTGGGATGTGTCTAAATCCAAGGAGCAAATAATGCAACTGAAACAAGAAGCTCTTAAGAGCGATACGCTTGACCTTGTGCACATAGATGTTTGTTCTTGAAAACTGTTCAAACAGACGAGGGAAAGGTAAACTCCTCCACTGGGGGGGGGGTTTGCTGCACGAATGGAGCCCAGAAGTGTTTGGTTTGTTTATCCTCACCCCATGTGTTTGTTAGAAGTCTTCACAAAGACACACTGAGAGAAAAAAGATGGCTGTGTTTGAGTAAGCGGGGATATTAAGTGCCCATTGTGAACACACTCCTCTGAATGTACATGCACATTAAATAAAGAGTTTAAAAAATTCTTTTGGAAGTTGTGTGGCTCTGACTTGAACTTACATTCTTTTGGTATCGTTTGTTGTTGAGGTTTTACATATTGATGGCAATGATGGTTTAGTTACAATAATCTGTTACTGCAGCTGAAATTAATGAGGAAATGGTGATTCACTGCACATAGATGCCTCAGATGTTTTTCACCCTATGTGCCATCGTGCATGTGTAACATCTGATAAGTGTCCTCACCAGCCTCAGTTCATCTGGTGTTCTTGGTATTAGTCAAACTACAAGTGAGGTCAGTATTTAAGCAATGAGAGTCAGTCAGCATTATTCTGAGCAGGTTATAGGCCTTAAAACACCTGCTTTAAAGTCTTTGTAGTCCCATCCAACAAGTGACTTTTGTTTTATGAATAAACGGCACAAAGAAAAAGTGGTTGCTAAGAAGAATGAACTGTTATAGGTCACAAATATACTTTTTGAAGCCAGCATGTCACAATTGGATTCCCAGTATTTTCAGAATACAATGCATTTAGTTAAATCAGTGATAACAGTGATAGTGCATGGTGTCTGTTTACATGCTTGTGACTCATGTTATGAGTCAGTCAGCCATCTGTACTAAAGAAAAAAGCCATCGTCCTCTCCTTCACTTGTGATAATGGGTCTTGAAAGCATTGATGGCAGCCATGTTGCTTTTCAAAGAAAAAGAGATGGGCCCTCCAGCCCATTGATTGGAAGAGAAGTCGAGTGGCACCTCTATTATGGAGATGCAAAATACACAATGGTGCCCGAGCACAATGTGGAGGCACTTCATTCACTCTTTTCCTCTGTCACCCCTTTCAGGGAGTGGGGGAGCGTGAAGAGGCAGCTATCCCAGAGGAAGACAGAGGAGTTATGTGAGAAAGTTCAGCTTTATTGCTTGGTGTAAATCCTGCCGAGACTCAGCGTTCATTTGTGCAACAGTTGGATACCTTACAGTTCGATGTTTAGTGGTCTAACTTCTCTCTGAGCCTATGAGGATAACTTAATCATAGTTTAGCACTCTATTATACAACATGACTTAACTCTGGAAAACACAACCATTAAAACACCCTTAAAAACAAAGACCCAAATAATAAATCCTACAATGGCAGCGATTGTTAAAAATGACCAACAATGTGATGTGGTGAAGGCATTTCTTGGCTTTTGTTACGAGAAGCGAAAGCCTGCCACTGTCACTTTAAGAGAGCAGGCCCCTGCTCAGACCATTAATAATTGTAATGCCTTTTTATTATTGTTGAAGATAATGAAGGGATGAGACTCATATAGGGGCCCCAGACCATACTTTGCCCTGAAATGTTTTCAATTAACTTTTGGCACCAGAAGAAAATAGGAATGTTGTGTTTTTTTCCCATGCTGAAGCAGAAAAGAGTCAACTGGGGCTTTTGGTGCAGGGACCCGAACATCATTAAAATTGCCTCTTCATAACTCAAACTGTTGCTTGGCGAACCTCCCCTCTGCCCCGCCCCGAACCCTTTGTCCTCTAGGTTACACTAAGAGAAAAGCAAACAGCCTAACATTTGGTACATTTTGACAACATTCGCTCACATTAGTGATGTTTCTACAGTTTCCTCATGCTGTACTTTTACTGCCACCTGGATTATTAGCTTCACCCAAAACATGATTATATTCTTATCAGGGTTTGTGCACAGTCTTTAAAGTTTGGAAAATGAATAATTTAACAGTTCTCTTTTCCAGGTTAGGAAAATGCTTGATTTCATATGTACTCCTTTAAGCTGATTATCAACATAAACTGGTTTATCATCTATACACTCTGTCATGTTAACCAAAAATCTTTGAAATGAAACATTCCTGTTGTCATATTTGTTTGGTGTCTCCTCCACCTTGAGATGGTGGCGCATCATATAAATGAGAAAGTAAAAGAAGTGAATGGGGTGCAATGAGCACTACACTTTTCTAATGTAGCTAGTTTCTAATGTAAATATGAAAATAGACTAAATAAACATCTACATATACTAACTTACTGAATTTTAGTAAGTATTGTACCACAAAACTTAGAATAACACGTCATCGCAATAGCATTTCTAGTACAATTCAATGTAATGTGAGGGTCGTGAAATTTTTGGTTCAGGTCCCTTGAAAGTGCTTCAAAAGTTATTGAAATTTACTCTTGAAAAGCTGCATGAACCTTGTAAAACACTGAATGAACAGTTAAACTATGAGATATGCTTTTGGATGGGGGAATTATTTGGGCCTATTTTGCAGATCAGTGTGATGTTGGATACTGTTCCTCAGCCAGGGTAGCACAGTGGTAATGAAATAACTCCCTTCCTCTTTAACTCCCAGTGGAACTTTACAAAACATTTTTAAAACTGCTCAGCCGGCAGACTGACTTTTTCCTGTTGAGCCTATTTTGAAACTTCTAGTCCTGGACTAAAGAGAACCGCTTCTAATTCTGTTATACTCATGTCTGCCTCATGTGAACCCACAGCGATATGTTTGAAAGACAGACACAGAGTATGACTCAAGTATTGAAAGTAATAGTTGGTTCTCTATGAATCTAACAGATATTCAGAAATAGAAACCTCATATTTATCGATCTTCACCGTTTGTTCTTGACCTTGGAAGCAGCTACAAAATGGGCCTTGTGGTGAGATACTGGAACACTGCATCATTCACATAATATAGACACAAAGTTGGCTTTCATTGAAACAGCAAAGTAGCAATCAAATAAATATTGCAGATGATTCATTTGGCAAAGTTCAAGCAAGTTGCTGAAACAATAAGTTGACTAAGTGATTGGTCCATCAACAGTCTTATTTTATCCTTCATTGTCTGTTCAGGAAAAATTGTTAAACATTTGCTGATCCCAGCTCTCTCTGAATATTTCTGTTTTCCTGTTTTGTATGATTATGAAATTGACTCTTTGGGTTTTCAGACTGTTAGTTGGGCAAGACAAACAATTTGAAGACTTCCCCTTAAGCTCACTGAACTTGTCATAAGTATTTTTGTGTGTTTTATAGACTAATAATGAGAAAAATCATCTGCAGCTGAAGTTCTGAGTATATTGAATTCAGCAAATGTGAGTTTTATTGCTTGTGAATCCATCTTTTATTCTTTTAAAAGGACGATTGTGACATTTCTGTTTTCGACATGTTGCTGGATTTGGTCTGAAGTTCAGCTTTGACCCAAAATTTCCAAACATTTCAGCAAAAGCAGAGTTAAGTGAGAAAACCCCAGTGGCCCACAATAATAGGGGGTTGGACTTGGGGAAGGCAGTACCCTGGGCTTTTAGAGAGGCGGGGAAGGTGGAGGAGGGGTTGATTTATGATTGAGGGTTAATGGGGGAAGGGTCTGGTATGGGAGCGGGGCTGTGCTAGGTTGAATGTCAGGGATTTTGAACCTCTCTGAATAATGATGCAAAGAGGGAATATTTAATCAACCAATCAGATAGGTTTTCTCTATCTGCCACACTGGCGAGGAATTGTCCTTTAGTTGCCCCCCCCCCAGCAGCAGCAGTGGTGCAAAGTTTCAAGGAGTGACAGAAGAACAGGAGGAGGGTGGAAAAGAAAACATAGCTGACAAGGGGCATAACTTCATTTCCACGGTGCTGGGACAGCTGTGTGGAGTAATCTGCCGTAGCAGCCCTCTAAAAACCTCAATGCCTTTAGTGACCCAGGGAAGTGGGGAGGGGGCAACTCCAACTGTGTTCAGGCATTTAGCAGTGCGAGGGGGCTCCTTTCACACCCTTCCAAGAGCTTTTGTTAAAAAAAATATCCCTTACCTCTGTTTCTCTGAAAGCAAGGACTATATGTTTATGAGATGAGACAACAAAGGACCTCGTTTTGAAAGCAAATTTCATTCTTTTTCTAGCTTGTGAACAACAAGCTGCAAAAACTTTTCTTGGAATAAGCTTTGAAATGCATCTGGAATATTTTATATTTTAATGGCGAAAAAAGGCAAAAATGTTTGACACATGATTTAAGTTTTGCATTTGGCTACAGAGATGTTTCTACTGTGCACAAAACAGTAATATTAGAATTAATTTCAGATTGAGGTGTTTCTAACATTTACACTGAACATCTTAAATGGCAAATGTGTTTCTCCCACCTAATGGATTCTATTGGAAATATAACCTATTAAATACGTTTATGGAACAGTCCTCATTTCAGCATCAAATGTTGACTGGTTACTCAGTTTATAGTATGAGTAAATATTAGTAAAAAGAGAACTGGGCAGTCCATCGATGAAGAGGGGTTCATTATTTTGTGCTAACTGCTCTGTTGAAGACTGAAGAAGGAACAAAACTTTTTAGACTAAGATAATGGCCTGAGGCTGGGTTGCTGTCCGGACTGAATGGGGTGTCCCCAGAGCTCAATAAGGTCCCAAAGTTTTACTCCATTATGCTGACATCCTAAAGGCCAGGGGGTACCACCCCCCGTGGTTACCTCTCAAGCATACATTCATCAACCCCCCTACACACACACACACACACACACACACACACAATCTTTTGGACTTTAACTCCTCTCTATTTAAGTGGTGACAGGAGACAATACTCGCAGAAAGCTTACTGCGAGAGGAAGAAGAAGTGACAAATAATGTGAGACCAGAAGGACTAAAGCTGCAGGTCAGTCCACAATGTCCTGCACTATATTCAAGATTCTAAGATTCAGAAGTGCAGGGTGTTATTATGTGGTTTGTTGCCTTTAAGGAGTCTTTTATAAAAACTCTAAGGGTTTTTAATAGTATTTATAGCTCAATATTAATTATTTGCTTTGCCCATTGTTTGACACATTTAATCATTACCTACAGTGTTAACAAGTACCCAAACTTTATTCACTTTATTGAAAAATCTCCTTTAAAACAGGCAGGAAATAAATACCTATTGTAAGCTAATATCCCTTTTACAGGTCTGTACACATTCCTAAATATTGTGCAAGGCTGCAGCAGTGCACCCAATTCTGTTTGTTTAACAAGGCCTTCTCTGGCACGAGGAGCTCCAGTCATGCCTGCAGTGCTGGCGCTCAAAGACTGAGTTTAAATCCATGAGCAAACATGGAAATCAAAGGCCCTTAAGCCAAGCAAATATGACAGTCAACCTTTTTGCTCATTGTGAGAGCAAATCCACAAGCATTAAAGCAATAACCCAGTGCTAATGATTTAAATGGGCCGTTTTCTCAGCTGACATTTTGTCATATAGGAAATGCACACATGTTACCAATAACATTAACAACGGCTCTGTTCTGTTCAAACATACCAGTAAGCCATGGCGGTGTGACTGTGAGCCAGCATGCACAATACCAAGACCCTGAAATGGAAGCAGCTAAATGGAATTCAGCCATTGTTCAATTTACACCTGCACTTTTCCTACTGTGACATCTCAAAATACCTATTATTTGGAATTTGACTCTCCGTGTAAATCCAAGACATACATAAGTGTAAATACATACTGTATTTTCATCTTCATTTGCACCATTTGAGCTAGTAGAGTTGCTTGAGGACAGTTCAAAAGAGATAGATGACTCTTGTTCCCAATTTAGACCACTGATGCAGAAAACTGTCAAAAAATACGTTGTGTTTATGTCCTGGACCTTAATCTCTAGTCCTGTGTGTCAGTGCTCTCTCCATCCTGCTCCTACTCATCTGGTTCTCATTTGCACAGCACAGCCAGCTGGAATGTGTGTGTGCTTTTGAAGATGAGTTATTAGCCCATTAATACATACTTCGGCCCAACACTATTTTAAGTGGGCTATCCTATTTGTAGTTAAAATGGTTCCTTTGCATCTAAATGTAAGAATAATTAATGATTAAACAGGACATGATCTTTTTTTCTTTATAGGGTGCTGTGGGCTGCAATAGACAGCAAAGACTTTGGGATTTTTTAAATGTGGTTTATTTTATCACAATGGAGCAACATGAAGTTGTGACAAACACCGTACCTGTTCTTAAAATGTATTTTATTTCTACTAAAAGACTTGTGTGTTTGAGTACAATGGATAATACAAGTTTCACTGAGAATGTTTTCTACTTAATCCATATTTGTCCATATTTGAAGTTTAAATCAAAATTCTCAAACTCACAAAAAATACCTATCAACACATAAAAACCTGTTATCTTAAGAATTGCATTATCCATTACCAGCCTCAAGATGGCTCTGTTATCCTAACTAAGTATGTAAAGACAGACACGTTCATGACTATGAATCTTTTGGATGTTAGAGAGAGAGAGAGAGAGAGAGAGAGAGAGAGAGGTTTGGGGATTGTTTGTTAAATGGTCATTTATATCCTTAGCAGTGTTCTTCACTGCTGGTGTCTCCTGTGCACGCAGCCCCAAGGAGCCCGATTGTGTTACAGTGGCGTGTCCTGGTGCGTTTCTGTCCGCTACAGCTGGACCAGCTGGACCAGCATGACCAGTTACCCTCCTGATTAACAACTGGTCTTTTACCTGCAAACATTGTCCGAATTAGCACATCAAAGAAAAATGACCTGAAGTGATATGAATGGCTTTATTTTATGATATGTTGGGATACTGGAGGATTTGACTTATCTTATATCCTACAGTTTTTTTTACTCTTACCTGGATTGTTAGCTCTGTCGCCCTTATATTTCTGGCAGGCCATGCCTTCAAACAGATGAGGGCACAGGCACATACACTTTCCATCCAGAAGAACCAGAGTGCCTCCGTTGTGACAAGGCCTACACTTGCACACATTATACTCTGCTACATAGTCTGCTGTGGCCTGCTTCAGGTTGGATATCTTGGAGTTTGCACCTGGCATTTCCAATGGAATTATCATATAGATGGGCTCTGCCTGTCAGAAACAAGAGAATATGTGCACCACATACTGGTGAGGGCTTGTGGATAGGGTGCCACTACCACATTTAATGGTGATTCAGCTCATGGTTGTTATATCAACCTCACGGTGGCACGAGGAACGAAGCGTTAAAGGATCACCAAAGTCAGTAGGATACATTGTGTGGGAGCTGTGAATGTCTGTACCAAATTCTGTGCCAATTCATCAAGTAGATCTTGAGGTATTTCACAGGATAAGAGCACATTTAGACCTGCTGGTGGTGCTAGATGGAAAGCCAATGGATCATTAAAGTCATTAGGGTTCATCCTGTGCACACCATGAATGTCTCTATCTGATAGTTATTTTAACATTTGATTCACTTGGACTGACCACCACACTGACCCACTGACAGACAGACTGACATCGCAAAACATTATCATAGTGTGACACCTATAATGATGATGTTACAGCTTCTTTGCCAGTCATTCTCTCCTACCTCACTGTTAATCAGTGCCGGGGCATCAGTGATGGTCCGGGCCCATTCCTGATACGTAGCGATGTCCATCACCCCTTCCTTATTCAGTTTAGCCCTCATGGTAACAGCACTTTGTAGAGTCCCTCCTTTTACTGACGTCATCACCTTGTCCACCACTGCTTTCCCATGAATATTACCTGTTTAGCAACAGGGTACAAATTTTTAGTGACTTTCCACAATTCATACATTAATTAGTATGTAAGTGTATCATATTTGATACATACGCCTCTACATCATCAGTGTGATATTTTTTTTGTATTTTATGTGTGTTTTATATTTTTTTGTTTGTTTAAGATAAACAAACTGTGAGCAATATGTAGCAAAAATGATACAAATTAAAACTTTTTAGATTTTTTTTTTGTAATTTGTCAGAAGGTTCAATAAACACTGGCAATTATATAATGGTTCAGGCTTTAAATGGTTAAATGGTAACTTTATAAGCTGTGCAAATAAGAGTGATGAGGTGAGCCGGGGGAAACAGACCTTCATTTTTCGTTGATACATTATTACAGCCGTCATGACTGTAGTGTCCTTTTCCATCAGTCAAACTCTTGCCACCAAAGTCTGCTGTGATGCCTAATTTGATGCATTCTTGAATCTTTCTCTCTGTCAGATCTGGAAGAATCATAAAGTACAGAGGATTAGTACCTATCCCTTTTCAGTTTAGTCAATACTGTGACATGACAAATCTGACGACAGAAAAAAGAGACACGAACTTCTCGCCTTGATGGTGTCCTGGTTGAGAACATAGATCAACTCATATTCGCCGCCAGACTTCCCATTTTTGGTGTAGTGGGTGCCATAGTCCTCCAGGAAGGCAAAATAAATACCCTTCTCATACTGCAGAGGCAAAGATTTGACATGCTCCAGGAATTCATCGGCTACTTGGAGCCCAAAGGAACGCAGCCTGTAGGTGCTCAGCTGTACTCTGCCCTTCACCCGCATGAAGCTCTTGTTCTGAGTGTACAGGAGAAGTGTTACTACAGAATGCAGAAGGGTCGTCACTTAATTCTATCTTATTTGGTTTAGTTTAAATGTGCTATGAACTGCTTAGAAATGGCAATGTGAATTACTTGTCACTAGCTGATATTTACCTGAATAGCAGTGTACTCTGAGACCTCCTTAATCATTTCTTTCTTCTCGAAATGATGCTCAAAATTCAAGTTTACAGAAGAATTGGACATGGGTGGCTCGCTACTCTTGAACTTAAAGGAAAGTCCAGCATCAATTGTAAGGCTCATCTCTTTCAGTATATCCCTCAGGAGGCTGTGTGTGTCGTCATAGATTTCTCTAGAGACGGTTTCTTCCACTAGAGTCTGGATAAACATGGAGTCAAAGAGTTAAGGGACTTTCAGAATCCTCACTGACAAGCTGTGTAATCGTAATAATTTTACACACGCATATAGTATATGCATCCTTCAGGATAAAATAATTCAGGAGAAATCATTGCGGCTAACCTCATAGTTCAGCACTCCAACATTCCAGGGACGCCTGTCGTAGTGTCCAGTGTATGGGTTCCTCACTCGGTCGCATTTCCCATTGAAATAATCATTATTGAAGGGGTTCATCCGAGGATCTGAACCCAAGGTGTTGGTTCTGGTGCATGGACACAATGGTCACTTTTAAGACTGTATACGGTATTATTACTATTTAGCTGAAACTCAAAGACTTGAGGATCACTTGAGTGTACTATTCATGTACATCACTTTCACTTGGAAGAGGAAGAGTTTGGCATTTTGGAAAATGCACTAACTTTCTTTCTTGCTGAGAGAAGATTGTTACTCCAGATACATATGCCTGTTAAATATGAAGTGAGAGCCAGGCGATGGTTAGCCTGGAAAGAAGGAGAGACAGCTAGCCTGGCTTTGTCCAAATTATCTCTTGACTCTTGTTTCATTTTTAGCATATAGGCACTGCTACTGAACTTCTCATCTGACTTATCAAGAAAGTAGCTGCACGTAGTTCCCATAATTTCAAACTATTCTTTTCAATATTATTCAACTACAAAGCAAATCATTTTTTTATTAAAAAACACTCCCCTATGTGGTGAGAAACCCTTCATTTTACTTTCATATTACTGTATTATGACTATTTTTATTGTATCTGAATTAGCTCTGTAATAATTCATTCTTACCCATATCCTGCTGTCCTGCCTTGCTCATTACTCTCCAGGACTGACGAACCACAGGGTTTACGCAAAGGATCGCAGTCCTCATCTGACCCATCCTCGCAGTCATAGTCCCCGTTGCACAGGAGTCTCTTCTTGATGCAAGAACCTGTGGAAAAATGGGGATTAAACGGGTAGTGCCTGAAATATTAAGAGAGACACTGTAAGTGACTTTTAAGAGGCTGAAGTACCTGATTCACACTGGAACTCTGAGTCAGAGCACTCAGGCGGAGGCGGTGCCACACATTCAGCATCTGTTGCACAGAGCTCTCTGTCCCCTATTGATCCCTGGCAAGCCTCACCGCCAAACTGGCCAAACACTTCTACACTTCGAGAACGCCTCTGAGGATCACAAATGATATTACACATAAGCCCACACTCTCCTACCAAGGCAGAAAGCAGAAACACTGAAGTTGATAAAAAAGGGTTTGAAGTCTTAGTCAAACTGTATAACAGATAAATATGAGCTGAAAAACATTAGTTTTATGCTTTTTGGGTGGATTTTCACAGACTTTACATAAAACCATATAAGAACATATAACATGCATACTGCACTATCTGTATGGACAATTTCAAGGCCACCTGGAAAATGCAGAATCTACAAAATGAATTATTTGTCAATTACAGGAAATAAGAAAAGGAGAGTAAATTAAATAGTGTTCCCTCTTTTTTGCTTTTGACAGCTAAAGCTCCTAGAGGTAATTAACTAACCAGTGAAGTCACTATAGTTTGGTTTTTACCTGTTAACATCGTCTCTTTTCCCTCAAAAACAACAGTACTGTATTGTAACGGGACTAAATTGAAAGTTGAGTTTTGTAGTCACTGGCTTTGACCAAAGTTTTAATGGACTCACTCGTATTTTTGTGCAGGGATCACATGAACTCCACTCTGACCAGCGGCTCCAAGCACAGTCTACTGCTGCTGGATCAGGAAGTTCCACTACCCTGAAATACACACATTAACTGATGCAGCTCTTTGTCTTGTACAAAGTCCTTACAAAGTACATATAATCCTTGTTGTGTAAAATGAAATAGGAAACATACATTCCTTCTCCAAGAAGAGCCAGAGTTAGACACAGGCCACAGAGACCCAGCTGGAGAGTGACCTCGATCCTCATGATGAACGTTTGAAGATGGTGTTGTGTATCTGTACCTATTCAGTCTTTTAAGCTACCACTCGTCAATTATTACCCAACTGCAAAAGGACCATGTTGTTGTGGTCAAAATCAATAGTTTGGATTTCAGGTGCAGCAATGTTGATTCAGTGCTTGGAAAAACCAGAGTTTGCAGTGTATGTTTGGATTAAAACATTTGACTCGTCTGGTCAATGTATGAAGTTCTTCACAGAGTGAGCAAAGCCTCTCCAAGCAAATGATAATAAGTAAAAGTGATGATTCATTTCTTGTCATCACCTCTGCAAAAATGTTAATAACTGTTATGTTGCGTTAATCTGTGAACTGTTCTTTTAGTTATGTGCTTATCCATTGATTGAATATACAGCTTGATTCAAAGCCAATAAAATAAATAAATTCACAGTTAGATAGATGGGCACATGACTCTATAAGAGATACTCGTGGCAAAAATATATTTTGAATAGAATTGAATATTTGAACAATCCAGTTTTGATACTGCACTTCCAGTAACCAGCACTCGCAAGTGCAAAAAAATGTGTCCGAAAATGTATTAAACAACTCAATTAATTAACAACAATTAAGTCTCTGAGACCACAAAAGTGTCAAGTGTGAAATCCTGATGAAGTTGCAGGACAAATGAATATAAAAGGCTGCACCATAAAGATTTTTAGGTTTTTTATTTCAGCACTACGTCTAGTTTGAGTAGTCATCATGGAGAACGTATTATATTGTGACATGAATAGAAATATAGAAATTACATGTTTGGTCATTTATTGTGTTTTGTATTGTGAATAGGGTTCATTCTTGTATTATTTGGAGAGAATCTGTTAATTTCTGTATTTCCAGGATGATGCAATCATCCTGGCAGGTTAACAGCAAAGCAGAGCAAATATTTAAAAAGGCAGTTTGTTGTAATATATTGACAAGAGGCGTTCGTGGTACATTCAGGTCATCATCTGGAGAGACTGGAAAACCGAATGTCAACACTGAAAGGGAAGAAAATTGAACCACGTATGCACTTGGTGTTAACTGCTCACATCGAAGTGCAACTCTTTGTCCACAAGATGGCAACATCAAACAGATAACGGCAGTATAAAGTAATGTAGTCTGTATACAGTCATGGAACACTCCAAGATAGAGATTATAAGAGTTTGTGTGCATACACTTACACTAATTCCTTTCTCTGACAAGTCAAACACTGTTTTATTCTAATGAATATATGGAAAGAAGCCTTGCACAATTCATAGGAAGTTTTAAACTGTTGCACTTAATGATCTGTCATGTGATCTGAGAGGCTTTTGCTGAGTCTGCAGTATTTTGTTCTTCAAAAGGAGAGAGCATAGTGCGTATGAATTACAAAAAGAGGAAAACAGAACGTGTCTCAGTGTAGAGAGATAAAAGTATGGTGGATTTAAATTGGACTGGATTCACAGGGATTATGATCAAATGAATCATTCAGATCAAATGAATCACTATTCATGGACACAAAGGTATGGCAGGCTGACAAATCATCTGCGTTCATCTGAGAGAACAAAACTGATGTTAAATTCTAGAGTTTTCAGCACGCTGACAAGCAGTTTCTGCTGACTTAAATAAACACAATCGCACTGTTCCCTGATGTCTCCAGAGTCAATCTGGGGGCTGCCCTGTTCGAGCTCTTTCCCTGTATCTGCAAGCAGAGCCGGGGTAGTCGAGGGGCTATGTGGTCATGGCCCGTTGGAGAGGCACAAATATGTGCTGAGGTCACCACTTTTACGAGGTTTGGCAGTTTCCTCCCAGCTTTCTCAGGAAACCAGAGGGTAGGTAAGGTGCTTGGCCAATATTTCTCCTGACTAGAAAGACTTCCTGTTTTTTGGAGGGGAGGTTGGAACTGTGTGGAAACACTTGAGACACAGCGTCGCTTTACTGTGATTTACAAACCTTCTGCTAAATATTTTGTCATCGTGTACAACAGAATATTATGACGTTGGTTCCTGCATTACCATTTGCCCAACTGCCTTATGTTGTATTTTTAGACTGAAATGGTCAAGAGCAGTGAAGGCAGTTGAGAGTTAAAAGAGCAGAGCGGGACAGAGAGGATAAAATCTAAGACTACCTCAATTATGGACTGGAGATAAGTGGCTATCTTGGGTTCTGGTTGTGTTGGCAGCCGGTCCCAGGATTCACGCCCTAAATGCTTGATGTTTGGATTGCGGCCTTCCTGTCATAAACTGGAAAGGACACTTCCCATTAGACTGTCTTTGTCAGCATTCTATCATAAAAATAAATCCTCTAATGTGTATGTGCTGACTTGTGCCATCTGTAGTCTGTTTCTGGAAAAGGGTGTCCCATACTTTTCCTTTTCCTACCAGAGTAAGTAGCGTCCGACACGTCCTCCTGTATGCAAGTGTGCGGTTGCATGGGGTGTGCCACTGATCTAAACAGACAAGGAATCAGATTCAGAAGAAAAACGAACCATCATTTTAACCCCACGTCATCAGGCAGTGATGCTGGACCAGACACGTCATTGAAGGGAAACGATTTCGAAATCTTACATGAGAAAACAACTTGTGATGTACATTAGAAACATATTGTTGCCTTGATACTTATCAGAAATACATTTTGTCTATATGTTTTCATGCAATACAGATACATGCATTTTATTCTGGGGTTCCACGGTCATTAATACAAGTCTGATGATATCAAATGTTAAATAAGAGACTATGGAAGGATCATTCCAGTGGTTGGTGACTGACGGGGAAAACAGACTCTCTGCTAGTCAGTAATCTCCTTTTGAGGGGCTCATCTCCTAAAAAAAAGCTTCTGTCAGCAGAACACAGGATACAAAGGCAGGAAGGACGTCCTTCCTCTGTCATTTTCTCTGCCATTCTTCAGCTCTCAGCCTACAACATACAGTACCATATACTGTACGACTCTCTACATCACACTCCATCATTTCTTCTATCGGCTGAAGTTACAGGTGCAGTTGTTACATCCGGCTGATCTCGTGTGGTGGTTGGTCGGCTCTGTGATGGTTTCAGTCTTTATTGCACCAACAGGTTTACAGAATGTGGCAGAATTGCTATCAGTGAATTCAAAATTCTCTATCTATCTATCTATCTATCTATCTATCTATCTATCTATCTATCTATCTATCTGCAAAACAAAATAAACACATTTTCTCACTCACTCACTGCTAACAGTTCTGATGCCACTGCATCACTAGCTCCCATACAAACCAATGGATTCACACACCAACACATAAGCACACCAGCAGTACCATCACCACAATCCTCAGTGAACTGCAGAGAATCTGGGGGGTGTTTTTCTGATGTTTAAGTTGCAAACAGTCTGGTACTTTAAAACTTGTCTGACATGTAAATTGCGATGGCTCACCATAGAAATAAAAACACACACATTTGCAGAAGTGAAACCCAGCAGTCCACAGGAAAAAGCCACACTGCTCAAGTTAGATTAGGTCTCAGTGTCAATGTTTACTCTAGTTTTGTAGCTGTACAGATGGTTGATGTCCTTTCCCAATCATTTGTGTCTATTTCTTTGTTTGGTAGTTCTTAATCTTTTTAAATATGGTTGTCCCTGTTTATACTAACTACACAGTTCTTCTCTTAATTATTCCAAACAAGCATCTATTGATGCTTATGCAAACATGAAACAAAGCACTTCCTGTGCGCCTGGAGGATCTTCTTCCTGGGAATATCCTAACTGGCACTTAGAACAGCAAATATGAAAACGGTCATTACACGGCTGAATCACTACATGGCATCAGAAGCAAAGCAGACATTTATTTTGAGGAAGCTGATGACACTTTTTCAGCCATGTGTTTACTGTAACTGCAATAAAACTAGTGCATGGCAAAGGAAATGCAGTGCCTCATCTTTCAGAAAATGTGCTTTGTTAGCAGCATCAGAGCTTTCCTCTTGGGTTTGGACTCTTCTTTCCCCTCATGCCGCCTTCATTTTATGATATGATGCTCAGTGTACATAACGTTCAGTTGATATGAATGAGCTTTTTCATTTGAAAGTCATCTCTGGTCAATGCTCCAGCCACTCTGTGTTGGCAGATGGAGGTGGGATGTTTTTTTTCTTGTTTCCAGTGTCAGAAGCAACTTCTGCCACACATGTTGAGCAACAAGGAGCCCTTGCTTCATCTCAGCCAAGACGCTGCCATTTTGAAGCCTTTCTGTCCCCTTACACAATAGAAACAAAAGAAATCATAATTACGCTTCAAATCACGTTTCATATAAAGCAACATATTGTTGAATTAGAATTTAATATGACCATAGAATGTTTCAGACCTTCTCAAATAAAGTTACTCTCTCCTCATGAGAGTGAACAGAATATGTCAATCTGACCTCCAGAATGTACCAGACAGACCTTGATTGTAGTGCTTTTGTTGTGCAAAACATTTTCTGAAGTTTGATTATAGATACACGCCTTGCAACCAACATCCAACTGTTAGATTACCATAACATCACTACAGGAACGTGCTATCTGTGACGCACCAACCTAAACAGTTAATCAGAAATGGTTAAGTACTTTATGATATCCAACAAGCATTTAAACATGAGATGTTTGGGAACAGAGACGGGACAGAGACAGGACAGGACACACCAGAGGGACACACACACGAGAGGGGGCTCCTCTGACCGGCCCCTCGGGTCCGTCATGAGCCCTTTACCTGTGACCTGTGACCAGAATAAACTGCTTGTGAGACCAGACTGAAAACCTCCGTTGAGTTCTTGAGCTGCCAATATAAGAACCGGACGAAAAAGATCCAACAATATGTTCTTCTGAACAACAATGACAACAAAAAAAGCAAGTCCATGTGCCCTATATTTAAGCTTTACTTAAAGGGGTGGGAGCAGAACTAAAGCTGCAGGCAACAATGTGTATTGTTACTTTTTAAGTTTACATGGTGCACTTGTTAGAAAATGTTCTTGACACATCTACGGGGCACCACTTCTATATGCCATATTTAACTCTCTTGTAAAAAAAAACAGGTTTTAGGTTTAACACTGAACGATTGGATTTAGGATTTAACTTTTAGATTCCAGATTTAACATTTACATTGATCATAATGACTTTACATTCAACATTTAAGGTTCAACATTTGACTTACGTTTAACATTTAAACTTAGCCTAACATTTAACATGACAACTACCATTTAGATTTAGATTGAATATTCAATATTTAGATTTAACATCAATATTATATTTGCTATTTTTTTACAAGATTGCTGTAAATCTGGCAAAAAAGTGACTTTAAAATACTAAAAGTACTTTTTTAAACATCATCCATGCTTACTTCTGCTTGACTCCTGTTTGGTGCTGAGCAGCATTCAGTGGATTTTTAGAGCTTTTTCATTGAAAACTGCTTCCGGCTGCACCTTAAAGGACACCATGAGAGCGGTGAGAGTGAACAAAAACAATGACCTTAAAGTTGAGGGCCCGAAAACCAAAACAATGAGCTGCAAGGAGCTAAGCAGCTCCATAGTGATGGTGGAAACTGCAGTCAGGTAATAGTCTAAACCTCTGTGGGTTTATCAAGAAACCCCTTTCACATTACATATAGTCATTCGATCTGTTGTTAT
Source organism: Pempheris klunzingeri (assembly GCF_042242105.1). Taxonomy (NCBI): domain Eukaryota; kingdom Metazoa; phylum Chordata; class Actinopteri; order Acropomatiformes; family Pempheridae; genus Pempheris; species Pempheris klunzingeri. The sequence goes on from NC_092030.1 coordinate 18,620,803, forward strand.
TATAAACAATATTGACCAAAGCTGCTTTAACAAGGGCACATAAATAAACTTGATGAAACCTAATGTTTAAAAAACTTTAAAAATCCAACCAGGTTTGGCAAGCAGGGGTTGCAGTGTGCATGAAAACAGGCCAATGAAATCAATTGAAATCAGATCTATTATTTCATGACACAACATCATGGACATTTTGTGTGAATGTAGGCTATAGCTACCTCCCCGTGGAGAGACCGCCCCTCTTCCAGTTAAAATCTGCTGCGAGCTGGATCCGTCAGTCAGTGAAGGGTTAAGCTGGGAGTCCGCAGCGGAGCAGTCTCTCCTTTCTGTCCACGACATTTAGCGGAAAACATCTGACTCCTGCTCGCTTTTCGAAGCCGTGTTTGGTCTTTACTCATTTTGCGCCGGAGCCGCGGAGGCATCACTGGATCAAAAGTCACCGTTTGGAGAGCGGAGTGTCCACATCTTACTGCGCGCTTTCAAACAGGTAGGTCAGTGTGCTGTTCACTTTTTCCACTCATGCATTAATCAAGCCCACCAGAGGACTACAGGTTGGCGTTTTAGAGTTGTTACAAAATGTTATTTGCGTTCCCCCCACAGAGGCCATAATAATATCTACACGCAGCTGTTGGGGAGGCTGCTTTTCGCTCTAAGACACACTTTTTTTCTGTTATCTGTGTGAAAGACATGTCACTTTGGGAGGTAAAACTTGCTGTCATCTGTGATTCATTTCTTGGGTATTTTCTGGCTCAACAGTCTGGATCACAAACAATATAAATCACTTTTTCCCCCTCTAAGAAGTCTCCTCTAGCTGCGACCCTACTAAAAAAAAACACCCATCTCATCTTTTAATGAATACTTTTCAGTAAGGTTTTTTTTTACTTGCATCTGTTGTCCTCATACCTGCATATCTGAGGCCTAGTTTTAGTGCAAAACAGTTTTCATTTTGTGTGAAAGTGTCTGCATGCCCTTTGTGTTCACAGTGGGCCTGTGGTATTTCACCATCTCATTCACTTGCAGACTGAGTCATTCCCTGATTTCCTCCAGATGTGCAGTAGTTTACGTTTCCTGACGGCCCAGGATTGTGACATTTCTGCCCTTGCACTGCAGTTATTCTGCTGACAAATATGAATTTACACTTGTGTTCTCTGGGTATGTGTCATTTGCACCGTGGCGCTGATTTGTCTCCGACACAACCTTCATCTGGCAGTGGTGGCCACCTTCAGTCATTAAAGTGTAATCCTTTAACTCAAATCTGCAATGAACAGCTGACATGTCACTCTCTTTATTAGCCTTTCCTCCAGGTAGTGGGACTCTGACACCGCTGTAGTTACTGGACAAACGCAGTCATGTGTCATGCTCGTATAAGTGGAGCATCAACAAGTGTTTAGGGCTGTGTCTTGTTTTTCTACGCTTCCTGCACAGCAACAAAAACAGTTTGTGTCTCTGTGTTTTATTTAAATGTCACCATGGGGAACCTTAAGCTTAAGAATTAAGTGTTTATTATTTTACAGATGTGCAGTAGCTCTTGTGATGCAACCCTCGTTCAAAGAACAGATATTGAAATAGTGTTTTGAAAAAGAACCTCCTCTATTCAAACTCCAAACAGCATCATACCCTTTATTAATAGATGTTCAGGTATAGAGGCTCTGTCAGTCTCTGATATGGTCAGATATGGTTCATGGAGAGGTAACACTTGGCACAAGCTTGGAACACACTCAGTGCCCTTTTAAAGTTCCCATCTCTTATCTCATCCGCTATGGTTCTCATTTCCTTTATGAATCAGACTGATTGCCAACTTGATTGACTTCATTACAAACATCACCCCTGGACCTGACCGTGTTTTGGAATTTGTATAATCGCACAGGTGCATTTGCTGCTCTCCTTTTGAGGATCATTTCACTGTGATTCCACGTCATCACTATGGTTTTATACACAGATATGAAAATGAGAACCATGTGGGTAAGAGATCGTTCCAAAGGCTCCAATTTCCGTTTGTAGTTGCTTAGCTGGGCATCACGAGATCTTTTGCTCTGCTAGCGTAAGATTAACCTCAGGTAATTGCTCAACCTTTGCCCAACTCCAACCTTTGGTCTGTGCTACAGTATTCACAGCGTAGCAGTGGTGGTGTAGCCAGTGTAGCCTCTGGAAGTGGTCCTAAAGGTATGTATGTCCCACAGAGAGCTATGTTTGCGTTGGTCGTATGCCACAAGTGGAGCAGAGCAGGAGTTCTTTATGGCTTTTTTAGCTACGGCTGAATGTGATTTTCATGTATGTGCTTGTTACCACTTTGGTGTGATTGTTTGTTTCATGAAGTGACTAAATGATGATGGTGATGGATCCACATAAAAGACATTCATTACACCTAAAATAGCTGAGGAGATGAAGGTGAAGCTGCTGTGGCGTTTGGCTCATGTGACATTGCCTTGCGTTTCCTGCTCGGTAAATGCAGAGGTGTTCGTGACTCATATTGGCAGACAAATTAATGGTTGCATTGTTGATGTGCAGATGCATTTGACTAGTGTTTTTATGGGTCTGAAAATCACCTATTGTGACAATATGATTACTAAATGTGTTTCTTTATCTGTGCAGTTATAATGGAATCTGGTTATTCGTCCTTATTGAACCTCCTTGGCTGGAGAATCTTACATGTAATAGGTGACTGTGTGCAGGACCTCTTTTGATTTACCAAGTAATTTTCTCCTTTACAAGTCTAAACAACTGACACAGCATGTGTAAAGCAGGGTTAAAGTGTATGTGTCTTCTGCGATCTTGTCCTTATGTGTGTGATGTTTATAGGTCATGTGTTCTCTCATACATCTCTGTTTGCAGGCTGTTTCTGTGGTTGTAAATGTTTACGGTGGATTGTTAAAAGAATATGATTGCTAATTATGTGCAAAAAGTCTTTTCAGGAGCTACCGTCAAAACCTTTTAATTGTAGCCCTTAAAGGTGCAATATGTTTGTAGCTTCACCACCAGGAAAGAGCGTGCATTAACTATCTCCTTCTCCTTTTTTCTCTCTTCTCTCACACGCACGGCCTCGCTTCACTTTTTCTGCTCCAGACCAATAACAAGAAAAGCATGTGTGGGTGTTGAGTCATCTGTTCGGTTGACCTCGCTGCCCCTGAACACGGAGCTGCCGCCTGCTTTACCCCCGACTGTCCGCTCGTCCAGTGAGGCTCACTCCACACCATGTCCGCAGAGGTGGAGAACAGCGCGCCCGTCCCTGCCGATCCCAGCGTCGCGTCCCCACCTACAGCACCATCCTCCAACAGCCCTCCCACCTCCCCTGCCACATCCAAGGTCCCATTCAAGAAAGAGAAGAAGAAAGGTGAGTGATGGAGGATCTGATTAGAATCGTGCCACATCAGATTGACTGTTCACTTTTAAGATTTCCTGGTTATTCTGAAAGTCACAGTTTTAGTGATTTTCTGGACGGACCCTTTTCTTGCAGTCCCAGAGAAGACAGATGAGTACCTGCTGGGCAGGTTTCAAGGGGATGGCGTGAGGTACAAGGCCAAGCTGATAGGCATCGATGATGTTCCAGAGGCCAGAGGAGACAAGATGTGCCAGGACTCTATGATGAAACTTAAGGTGCAGAATGGGACCTTGGATTGAATATTAAGGGAATGGTGTTTTAATGCTGACCTCTCAAGTGTTTTTTTAATTAATGATTCATATGTGGGGTGGGTATCATGGACTCAGAAACAGACACATTGCTGCTGTTACAGGTCACCTGCCACTGAAAAAGTGTCATGGCTAGTTGCTTGAACAACATATTTGCTGTAGACCTGTAGTCCTCACTGCAGAGGGCGACGGTGTGCACAAACCTTTCAGGTATTTGCTAAATAAAAGGTAGAAAAATAGAATGTATTCTTTATTTGTCCATCAGGGTATGGCAGTAGCTGCTCGGTCCCAAGGCAAACACAAACAGAGGATCTGGGTCAACATTTCCATGTCAGGCATCAAGATCATTGATGAGAAATCAGGAGTGAGTTTCCTTCCATGACTGTCACATCACACTGTGAGGTTCATTAGGTTTTGTTTGGCCTGCTAAGAAAAACCGTGTCCCTATAACTCAGGTGATCGAACACGAGCATGTGGTGAATAAGATCTCCTTCATCGCCAGAGATGTAACAGATAACAGGGCGTTTGGATATGTGTGCGGAGCAGAGGGGCAGCACCAGTTCTTCGCCATAAAGACTGCACAACAGGTGAAGACTCACGCATAGATAAACTGACACAAACTCACAATCGCAGGCATACAAACTGTGACCAACAGATGGAAATGTGCTGTCTTTCTGTCACCTCACAGGCAGAGCCCCTGGTCATTGACCTGAAAGATCTCTTCCAGGTCATCTTCAACATGAGGAAGAAAGAGGCAGAGGCCTCACAGAAGGTAACTGGTTCAGAAGCATTTGCCTTCAAACTGGAAAAAGTTTTTTTTTTTTTTTTCCACAGTGAGAACATTTTCTTTCTGAAAGAAAAGCGTCTTGGTGTGGTCACCTGGGAGGGCTGATGGGGTGCACACTGTATACACCTGAATGTCAACACTGCCTCTCTGTGTTCTTTCAATGAATCACATCAGACATTCCATTGAAATGATGTGAAATGACACATGTCTCAGGGAATTAAGAAAACAAGTATAATCATTAACAGTCTACCTCTGTTTACAGAGCGAAAATGGCACCGCCGTAGTTGAGGTAAGCACTTGGAAGCGCTTGTTTCCTTCAAACAGTTCACCTAACTTCTTCCTTAACCGTCTGCTTCTCTGACCTGCTTTTCAGAATGGAAGCGATGCCTTGCTCAGTATGGGCAGTGAAGTAAAAACTGCTCAAGTAAGAATTGCTGCTCTGTTGTGCTTGCAGTTTAACATTAAATAAAATACCACTGATTTATAGGAGCTGAATAAAAACAGTATGTTTCTGTTTCTTTTTGACATCCAGCCAGTGGAGCAGCTTGACCTTTTTGGAGCCATGTCGACCCCCCCAGACATTCAGGCTCCAAATGTAAGTGGCATACTGTAAAAAGTTCCCTTTATCTGGAACACATAGTGGAATTATACTTAGTCAATGAAGCGCGAAGCGCAGCTGGTTACTTACAGTATTACACCTACAGCATATACTTTTTACACATCGTAATAATCCCAGCAGGCTGTAGAGGCTTTTATCTCTCTAGCAAGATTATTTTGGGAAAATGGGAATAATATTGAGGGCAATAATGGCAATATGGTTTGCTACATGCTGCCTCTGTTAAAGATGTTTCTAAGATCTGATTTAGTGTTTTTCTGTAAGAAAGATGTCTCCACTGAATAACCTCACCTTCGACATCATTCATGTGTGAACTCAATTCTAAAAAGGCTGCCATTTTTGTGTGAAGTGATTGATTGTGTCATATTTTATTAACTATTGATTTTTAGAATCAAAATGACCTTTTTTATTAATTGAGTTCAAGCTTTGTGTATGCCAATCTCATTGTTGTTCATCAAACCTTTTAAAGCTGCTTCAAGTAGAATCTGAACGTTTTTGCCGGCTTTGGGGACACCTGGAGTCTCATACTGGTAGTGTGAGTCTGGTCAACAAGCTGCTGCTGACTTAAGCACTTTTACATACCTTGCTGTTGTCCAAGGCAAGTAAAAATGTAGTAACAGCTTTTTTTTCCAAGTTGGAAATTGGACTCTAGGCTGTTTACTATAAAAATGTCATATGACAGTGATATTTAGAGGTAAATATTCTACAGGTAGCAGCTTTAAAATGTCATGTCATTTCACACCATCTGATTCATTTTTCATTTTGTTAACACATGTTTTTCTTCCTCTGCAGAACTGATTCATAATTCTTGTTTTTCTCTCCCACTGTCCCTCCCATGTTAACCAGGACTCTAATGATATTCTCTTGCTGGACTTTTCTGCTGAAGTTGACAGCAATCAGAATTGCATAAAGGGAAACTCCTTTGTAACTTCCTGTGCCCCTGACCGTAGGGCATCTCCCCAGACAGAGAATCCCTTTTCCTCAGCATTTGGCTACTTTCCAACCCCAGACGCTGACCCTTTCAGAGACGACCCCCTTTGCAAATCACCCTCTTGGTCGGCACCCGATAATTCGCAGATCTCCCTCACAACCGCTTATCACCCAAACAGCATTGCTGGCAACACTACTAAGACAATTATTAACGGTGGTTTGAATGAAGACTCTGAACACCTCAGTGAGCAGATAAATGGGTTATCCAGTAAGACCATGATCCTCGCTCTCAGTAACGGACAGTGGCCACTAGGGGGCAAAATAACTCAGGGCAGCACAATAACAATGATGGATGGGAATGAATCTGGACCAGTTCTCTCAACAAAAAACCCATTTTTTGACCCGTCTTTGAAAGCTGCGCCTGTCTCTAACGGCACAACTCATCACCCACAATCCCCAGTGACTCATAGCAAGGACTCAGTAGTCATAAACCCGCCTCCACAGAGCTCTAAGGCCGGACGAGGTCGAAGGAGTGCAAAGGTGAAATTCCATAGCTAGATGGATCCTAGAAGAGTTGCATGTGTGATGCCTACAAATGGGTTTTATGCACATTTCATATAGTTTGCTAACATCTCCCTTTCTGAGCTTTTGGGTTATGCATTGGTGTCTGGCAGGATATGCAAGAGGATAAGTTTGGTTAAGATGAGGTGAAAGGCTTGTAATTAAGGATTGCAGTTAAAGGCTTGCTGTGTAGATCTGTTCTGTTTTCATGCATGCACTGGTGATCACATGCTGCTCTAACTGGCTTGACTAAATGACACTTTGACTGTGGGACTAAACAATCAACTGTACCCTTTGTCATCTGTGCACTTAATCTATTTTCTAACCTTCATGCTTCGGTGATAAAAGCACTGGTAAGTGGCTAAGCATGCACTCGTATCACTGTTCAGGTAATAATGTAGTATTTATTTCTGTCCACAAAATAATAGTAAATGTTTTGTTGCTAATGGTTTGGTTTAATCTTAGTTTCCACACACTTTATCATGTATAAACTGTCAATTTATCAATGTGATGCAACAATACTTCATATTTATACCTTACTTTCTATGAATAGTCTACAGCAAGTGACCTGTTTGGAGCAGAGCTGTTTGCTTCTCCTGGTCAATCTGAAGGATCATCTTCTTCGGGTGACCTTTTTAACAGTACACCTGCCAACTCCGCTCCGTCCTCCATAGCTGCTTTGGGTAATACACAAGAAGGCAACTTTGTGTCTCATATAGAAATTAAGATCCTGTTTTGGCCTTACATTTTATTCACTTTTTAAATTTTCATATTCCATTTTCTTTATATTCAGGGAATCTTCAGTTAGGTCCTCCAGCCACCACAGGTATCCCCGCTGCAGGCTTGTGGGGAGCCTCCTCCGCTGCACCCTCCATGTTCCAAATGCCAGGAGTACTAGGAGTACCAGGAGTGCCAGGTGTGCCAGGCCCAAGGCCAGCCTTCCCACAGCCGTCTGCCTTTGGTGGTCTACCCATACCACCGATGGCCTGGGGCCAGCAAATGCCCTCTCAGTTTGTAAACCCACCGTTATCCCCACCCCACATCTTTCCTCCGCCGCCTGGGTCAGTTGGTGCTCCAGGCTGGGGTCAGCCTACCACAAGCAATCCTTTCCAGCCTGGCGCATTCCCTGGAATGGTTGACCAGCATGGCCCATCACGCCCCCCCCCAAGGCCACCTGCTAAGGAGGCTTCTCCAAAGGTAGAGAACAGTGCCTTCACAGCTTTGGACCCCCTTGGAGATAAAGAGAGGAAGACTGGAAAGGATATGTTCAAGGACTTCCAGCTCGCCAAACCCCCTGCCATCCCAGCAAGGAAAGGGGAACTAGGGCCTGCTACAGCCCCCAGCTGCAACGAAGCCGGGGCATTTGATCAGTACTTTACCAGTAAAGTGGGCCTGGCTCAGGATTCTGCAGATCATGATGACTTTGAAATCAAACAAATGTCAGCAAGTGTTAATGGTAAACCAGCTCCAGCAGTTATAAAGTCAAAATTTAGCAAAATGACAATAAGACTTGTCACTAATTATGTCCTCTGTTGCAATGTGCCTGTTTAGATCTTCCTAAACCAGCTCCAGCTGCAGCCCCAGCTCCAAGCTTTAACCCCGGCCTCCTCGATGCCGCCTTCTCTTCTCCAACTCCAAACAATTCAGCACTAGCCCAGGGACAAGGCCTCAATCAGGACATGTTTGATAAAGCATTTGGGGCCCCAAATTCCAGTCCGTTTGGAGTGCAGCCTGTAACTATGGTACAGAGAGTCACCCAGACACACATTCACACTGCATCAAGTATCACAAATACTTATTATACAATATGTAATTTTGGCCTTTTTTCCTCTTTAAGCAGACTCCTGCTGTTGCTCAGAATTCTGGTTCAACAGCTGCCTTTGGGGATTCCTTTGGAAACCCATTTGCTTGACCGTAACTCTGTCCATAAGTAAGTATGTGCTCAGATTAATTTCTTCCTTAATTGAATTCATGTATTCAGGATAAACAATATTCTCACTTTTCTCTTTACCCTCTGCCCTCACAGTTGAAATGGAGTAAGTGGAGCAAATGGAGACCTTCACATCAAATAACATCTTCGGGACAAGCTGCTACAACATGCGCAAGACAATCCAAATAATGAACTTTTCCAACTCTTGTCCCCTGACCCACCCTCCTATTACACCTCCACCTCTAATGTTGTTTTTTCTGTCCAATCAGTAGTTCCCTTATTTCTAAAGACCACTGATCCAAGAAGTAAATGTTATGTCATGATCTGCTGAAGAAAGAAATGTGGTGTGTGAGAGAAGGCCAAAGGTGTTCACTGCTGATGCTGTCTGTGCTAAAGAATAAAATAATTCAATCATAACGCTGCCATGTCCATTGCCTTACTCAAGACTTTGCAGTTCACTGGAGGTTCAAGTTAAGTTCCATATTATTAAACAATACACATAAAAAGATTCTTACCACTAAATGGACTGTATAAACTCAAAAAAAGGAAGTGTCACCACCGCTGATACCACTGTGTAAAAAAAGTAAAGGTCATGTGGTCTAATATACGAAGGAGAATGGCCCCTCAAAGTATTTGTTATTATTCTATTACATAAATTATTATTTATGAATTATTCCGGATGAATTAATGCACAGTCACTAATCTCTTTTGCAGTTTGTTGAGGTGAATTTTAACTAATTTATATACATTAAGTTAGTATTTGATAAAGTCACCAAGGGTTTTGTATGTACAGTTTCATTCATTTTTTTCCTCTTTATACATCAAATAAAGGGGAGGCACAAAGTGCAAGTATCTCAGAATTACAGTTCTTTAATAGTAGCCTACTTGAGTAAAACATGTTAATTTATGTCCCCCACTGATTATTGGACTATATACACCATTCCACACAAAAATACTCTCATGAGTATGTTTAAAAAAGGAAATGGGACAAAAAAATCAAATGATAAAATATCCAATTATTTTATATTTTAAGTACATTTTCTAACACATCTGTACCGTTACTAACTAAAATTATTATTCATTTTACTTTTAATTTAGTATGTTTAGATGGTTGTATTGTTACTTTTACTAATATAAAACATCTCAGTTCCTCTCCCACCGCAGTGTAATAGACATAATATATTGAAAGCCTTAAAATAGTTCCAATATGATGCTCAGGTTGAGAATAAAGCCCAATCTTGCCTATACACTTAACGATCTTGCCTCAACCAGCTCTTTTCAGCGATCTGACTACATTTCCCACAACCCCTTGCACTCAGGAAAATATCGCGTCATTAAAAACATGGCGGATTAGTGTGTGCATGGGGGTCCGCCGTCTGCTACTCGTCGTCGATAAATGAAAGCTTATTTCTCCCAGCAAACCACATATTCCTCATCAGGTACGGTGTCACACGTATAATAACACAGGTAGTCGTAAGATAATGATAAATGTAGCTGCTTCAGCAGCTCAACTTTAACAATAGGACGGTCCAAATCAGGAAGGTTCGCATACTGAGAGTGTTTGAATGCGAGTTTGAGCCCAGCATTGTGGACTTTTCGACTTGTTTTGTCTATTATTTCTGTGTCTTTCATTCGTTTAAATAAGCTGTGTCAACACATTAAAGCTGCTGCTTAGTTCCTCGTGCTTTTCTGTACGTCTAGACTCAACAGCTTATCAGCTGTCAACGTCGCTAACGTTAGCATTGGCTGTCAAACAGTTAGCTGATCATCATTTCCCTCATTTCTGATGGAGCGTTTCCCGGCGCAGTGTTTAACTTTACACTTGCAGAGCTAAACTCTTTCTAAAATGTGTTCTGTCGCTGTAATAACAGCCTGTCCTGCAGTCAAAGTAGTTTACAATTGCAATTACTTCAATTTTCACTCAGTGTCTATTTGCAGAATAATACAGCAGGCAATGCTTTTTTATTACAGTATTTTAATCCGTGTTGCATTTGAATAAAACGGTCATTGATTAATAGTCAGTAACCAGTAAGTGGTGGAAGAAGTACTCAGATCCTATGCCTTGGTCTAGAAGTACTCCATTACAAGTAAAAGTCCTGACTTATTGTTAATATTCTACATTATTATTATTAAAGTGATTCTGATTCTGATAACTGTTATCAGCGACTCTACTTACTGTTAGTGGTCATACACCTGCAGTTAGCTTTAGGAATACTGATGCCACTTTGACTTCCTGCGTGTTTTCAGGGCGACATGTTTCGTCGGTCAAGATTTAGTATCCGGCCCAATGTCAACACAGCAGGGAGAACAGCAGCAACACCTCAGGAAGCCCCCTCAGTAAATCAGGAGGCCAGTGAGAGCAGCCCATCTACTGCTCTGCCAGATAAGTCTATTGTGACCCCATCAGAAAAACCTGCAGCCCCAGGGTGAGTGACAAGCATTTACTATTAAGCATGATGGCTACTTTTGTTATGTATAACTAAATAACTGTACTTACTATCATTCAGGGATTGTAATGACCAAAATGGGGAAGGTACCAGCTCCTCAGCAGCTCTCCAGAGGAGGAAGCGGTTTTCTATCAAGCCCAAAGTGGCCCCAGGCCGCCCGTCCACGCTTGCTCGGACGCCAAAGTCTCCTGTCAAGGCAGTCTCTGAAAAGCCTGTTGAAGCCCCTGGCTCAGACCATGACAAGCCAACAACGTCCAGTCAGAGTGGAGCTACAGGGCGCCCTCAGGGGCTCCAGTCCCCAAGGCGAAGGAGGCCTTCAGAAGAGAGCAAGCAGCCCAAACTGCAACCTAAACCCACCCTCACCTCTTCTGACAGTTTAGGACCTTCAGCTGTTCCGCCAGCCGAAGCTTCGCCAGAACAGCCGGACAAAAGTGGCAAAGAGTTCGAAAGCACGTCAGGCAGTCAAGTCAAAGAAGTTCCTTCTAGACCATCAGACAAAGTCCCCCCGTCATTACCAATTAAAGAAGCTATTGCGATATCAGAGAAAGCCAGGACTCTAGTGTCATCTAAGAATGAGGTTTCACTGTCACCACCGGCGTTCTCCTTGAGTAGACTCCTGAATGACCCATCAGACTTACAGAGGCTTGCAAAGGCCCAAAAGCTCAGGGAGCTGCTCAAACAGGAGCTGCACAAAGAAAAGGTAAACTTTGATTCCTCATTTTTCTCATCCTCTTCACTTTCTAAGTGTAGTAACTTAGATTTGATATTCTGATATCTATCTTGATATTACATTAAATGAGCGTCATCATTTGATGTTGCAGAAAAGCAAGAAAGCTAAGGCACGTGTAAAGGAATATTCTTTAGATCCTGCCAAAATGACCATGCGGGACCTTATCCGTTACCTACCAGTGTCCAACCCCATGACGTAAGTGCCTCTCTGCAACTTAGTCAACCTTGTGTAACATTTAATCTTTGCCTTTAGCGATTATCTGTTCAATTGATTAATCCTGGACCTTATGTGCAATTTCTCCAGATCTAGTTTAGAATACTCAGCTCAGGAGAATGAGACAGTGGTCCCACCTTCTCCAGGAAGAGAAGAGTAAGTTTGTCCCATTATCTTTCTAAAATGTCTTTCTTTTATAGTCTATTGATGCGACTTGGTGAGGAATTAATTTAGCTTTGTTCAGACTTTCCTTATTTATATAGATTTTTGAATTTTGAAAAGGATTTGATGTTTTTATCTCACACACATCTTTTGATGGGGATTTATCTCATGGAAATCATTTAAATACAGCAAGGTTAATTTTAAAAGGGAAAATTGAGTCAAAAATAGGTTCAAATTATTTCAATTATGTCAAGGGCTGCTTTAAAAGCATAAAACAGAAGGATGGCTGAACAGGCAGTCCTGGCAAATCAAATGATTCAAACAAATTTATAGTAAACGTTGTCGTATGATGATATATTGTCTTCAACCTAAAAACCGTGTCTTTTAAAAAGAAAACAACAGTGAAAGTTATCCCTGCTGAGAGGCTGCAGTCATAGTGCTGACACAGAGACCGACACTCACATTCACACCTACAGGCAATTTAGGATCACAAGGTAACTTAACCTGCATGTCTTCAGACTGTGGGAGAAAACCTGCACAGGCATTGGGCTTAAACACCCAATCAACACTTTTTTAACTTGACTAAATAGATTTGTCTGAATGATTAGGATTAGTCATGATAACGCACTGCATGTATCAGCAGTATCCCTTTCATCAGTCATAGTTGTCATGTAGATCATAAATAAGCAGTGTACACAATGAGATGTACAGGTTGCCAACCACCTTCTTTCTGCCTGATGTTTGCTATGGAACCCCTGCAGGTCACCAGAGAGAGCCCAGGAACCTGAGGTCCTCCCTAAAGTGGCAAGCTCAGGGGAGGATGCTGGGGAGGATGCTGGGGAGGATGCTGGGGAGGATGCAGGGGAGGATGCAGGGGAGGATGCAGGGGAGGAGGCAGGAGAGGAGGCAGGAGAGGATGCAGGGGAGGAGGCAGAGGAAGAGCAGGATGAAGCGCTCATGGTTCCTCAGGTCAAAGTGGCAGAGGATGGCTCACTGATCCTTGATGAAGAAAGGTCAGTGGACTTCTATAGGTTATAAAATGTGTTGTTTTCATGTTTATCTACTTCCCTTCGCTCAGCTGTTGTAGATAAAATGTTGTACCACTTGAGTTTTTAATCACCTTGATTGAAGCTTAATCACATCCTCTCAACCTGTGTCTCAGCTTGACAGTGGAAGTCCAGCGAGCCAAAGGGCCAAACACAGTACAGGATCGAGACCCCATCTTTGAGCGTGGCTCCACTACAACTTACTCAAGCTTCAGGAAAGGGAACTATTCGAAACCCTGGTCCAGTGAAGGTTGAACTGATATGGCATTATAGATAGCTGAATAATGAGATTTTCTAGCACATATATGTTTGCATATTTGTTTCTTAATTTCATGATTGTTTGCTGTTTTTTTTTTTTTTTTTTTTTTTTTAATCAGAGACGGACATGTTCTTCCTGGCAATTAGCATGGTGGGGACAGACTTTTCTATGATTTGTCAGCTGTTTCCTTACAGAGCTCGATCAGAGATAAAGGTCAGTGATGAATACTGATACATATTTACAAAACACAATAAGTAGAAGCAAACTGCTACTTCACTAAATACACAATAAAATGTCTATTAATGTTGCCTTAATTGATTTAAACTTTCAGAACAAATTCAAAAAGGAAGAGCGAATTAATTCCTGGAGGATTGACAAAGCTTTCAGTAAGTGTTCAGTGGGACTATATGTTTAGCTGGTTGAATATAACATTCAATGATTCCTGTGCAATCCCTGTGTACATTTTGATGCAGCATTTACTGCTCATTGTTTTGTAGGAGAGAGACGCAAACTGGACATAGAGTATTTTTCTAAGCTGCTAGAGAAGATTCTGGAGGTTCAAAAAAACAGAAAGAAACTCAAGTCTCTTGCTGAGAAGAACTCCCCCAAGAAACACAAGAGAAAGGCAAAGGGTAACTATCTCTCTATGTTTTATTAAGTTTAATACTAAGAGACTTTTGTCATATCTTAAGTATTAATTGACTGTCAAACACACAATCCTTGTGTGTTCTATTTCCCTGTACAGGCAAAAAAGCTGAAAGGAAGCTGAGTGATGTGGAAGAGGAAGATGAGGAAGAGGAGAAACAAATTCCTGATTTGGAGGAAAAGGAGGGAGAGAAAGAGAACGAGGACCTCTGTAATGAGGGTGCAGCCGCAGTTTCTAAGCCAAAGAGGAAAGGCAAAAGAAAGAATAAACAGGATGCCTCGACCGAGGAACCAAATGGCAAGAAAAACAAAACGGGTGAAAAAAGTAATGAACAAGGTACAGGAACATTCAGTTGTTTCATGAATACTTTCCTGGTACTTTGAAACTTGGTAGATATAAATAATATACATTTGTGTGCACAAACATTGCAATGTAGAATGTAGATCCATTGGAGCTGCCATTTTGATGTTCCTAACTGGTTTGATGAATCTCTAGAAATTAAATGCATGTAGTCCTGGGGGAAGCAATACAGGAATTCTAAATTTGGTCAAAATGACTTTCTGGACCTTTTTCCTTTAAGTTATCTCAGTTTCTCCATGTGTGCGTGGCCCCTGTTGATTGTTGCTTGCAGCTTAATTTTGTTTTTGCTCTTATGCTCAGATGAGGCCAGCATACCCGAAGACGCCGAGGCAGCTCTTCCTGAGGACCGTACAAATCCAGACATGTAATGATACTTAAAAAATCTTGTTGTTGTTTTAAATTAAGTATTTTTTATGAATCTTCATTTTGCATTAAATGATTCTGTTTTGTCCCGATAATCAGGTCTGAGAAGACTGAGAATGAGAATGCAGCCAAGGACACAGCAATCAAGCCAGCTAAACTCTCACGAGGCAGAGCACCAAAGCCACTACTGCCTTTGGGCCGGAAGTGGGGTAAAAAGCTACCACCACCACCCACAAAGGCCAAAGATACTCCGTCAGATGAAGGAGACAAGAGTGTAAGTGATGGAGCCTCAAAAGAGCAGGTTATTATTTCAGTTTCAGTCTACAGTCATGAGATCTTCCCACACGCCGTTACTTTACCTTACTAATTGTTATGTTAACCTTTTAAGGAAAATAAAGACGCATCACCCTCAAAGCAAGCTAATAAGAAGTCAGCCAACGATGACATTTCCTCTGAAGACGAGGATGCCACCGTTCAACCTCCGAGACCTACCAGGTACAATATTTCATGTTTTCACAACTCCCATTTTAAGATTGTGTCCAGAAACATCCCTATTTTAAAATCCTAACGAAATGCTTTGGATATGATAAGATAGGAGTGATTCATCACCATCATTTATGTGTGATTGTGTTCTGTAGATATGGGAGAGTGCCCAAACCCACCAAGCCCTTGACTTACCCTGCCAAAGAGGATGCATCAGAAACCACTCCCGCCTCACCAGCGGGCTCCAGTGCTTCTGCTGCCAGGCCGAAACCCAAATGCACAGCCAAGAGGGGCAGATCATCAAAGTCACAAGTAGCCCCAGAGCCCAAAAAGCCCAAACTCGTCACCCTGAGGGCTTCTCAGTCAGATTACAGTGATGATGAGAATGAAAAGCAGTGGGAGGAAGAGGAGATGGAGGAGGGGCAGCACCCTGCATGTAGCTCCAGCAAGGACAGCAATGCCCCTGTGTTTGTGCCTGCCAACCTGCGCTCCCCACAACCTGTGAATTCAGAAGTGGAAACGACTATGGAGGAGGTGTGAGGAAATCATTTCCCATCATGTCTTGCAGAGTTAAACACCATCCATTCATTTTATTTGTATTTGTGTTTTTTGCATACCTTTTACTTTGTGCATGGTTTTACATTCCATGATTCAAACCCTCCACTCTGACCCCCCCTATCCCACACATAGCTTGATATCTTGGCCAGTATGACTGATGTGTTGAACATCTCCCAAGATGCCTCTTGCGAGCGGGCACAAAATGAGACAGACACAGCTGAAGCCTGTGAACATCAGTTGGACCTCCTAGTTGTAAGTGTCCTGTACCTAAGATGTAGTACCAGTGAAATTGAGATATTATCCCCAGTTAAACTGATCATTTGAATGTAACTCTGAGATCTATTCTTAAGATCTGTTGTGATTTATCCTCATGGATAAATATATAGAAGGGCCAACATGGAGATGTAACCTTATTTTATCCCAGTGTCTCCCTCTTTTAGGTTTTTGTCCATGTATTTGGGTTGTGGTTGGATCACACAGTCATACTATGACTTAGCTTCATTGTCAGCTTAGTTTAGTTTTTACACACTTTGAAAAAGGAAGAACTTTAAGTTTGAGCAATGATGCATGCACTCTTTGTATTTATATTTTGCTGAACTGGATGAACTCAAAGCAATCTTCCAGATGTATGTCCAGATGTAATAAACTGACAAAACCATGGAAAGAAAATGACTACGAACTGTACCTGGGGCTACTGCCATATATGTTTTCCATCTACATTGCATCCTTTCACAGGATAATGTGACTTATATTTGTTTCTCTTGCAGGATGTCATAGATTTCCTTTCCTCTGAACACACAGAAGGTATGTTGAAGTAGCTAAGTAGCTTCCAGTTGAAAAAATGTGTAAAATGGCTGCAAAGAATTGATTATTGGGGGTCTGTTTGTTTTAGTATCTGAGGACCAGAGCTACAACGAAGCTGCTCAAACCCTGTTGACCATTGGAAACCTGGCTCACCTCTCTCAGCCAGCACAGAATCAGATACCTACACAAGATCACATAACAGGTGAGAGACACAGAAACAACAACAAGGTATAGGAAGTGGATTTAATGTGTTTTAGAGTAAGCCAGCAAATCTAAAAAGTGTCATTATGTATAATTGCAGGGACGACATCACTCAGTGTGAATGAAATCACCCAAGACCTATTAGAGGAGACTGAGTCAAAGCCTGCCGCACAAGAGGAAAACAGTGCCACTCCTCTTATGTCTGCAAGTCGTGGTCATGAGATCGCAGAAACATCAGAAACTGTTGTCACTGCGGAGTTAAAAAACAGCACAACAGACAGGGGAGATGTGCCTGCTGTTAAAACCAGTGATCAGATCACTGGTTCTGATATAGATCCTACCACTCAATTGCAGTCAAGTACAGAGAGCTCAAAGACTAATTCCACACAACCCAGGAGAGGACGCTTATCCAAGGTAAAACCAAAACCTAACCTAGGCCAAGCCTCGAGGACTGCTCAGTCAAAATCCCAATCAGAGACATCAACAGCAGGGACAGCTAAAGAGAGCCACGCGGCTGCTCCTGACCTTTCTCAGGCCACTGAGACACTACCAGCTGCTGAAGAGATTCCCGAGATCGCAGACTGTTGTCAAAATTTGTTAAAAGATGAAATTTCATGTATTGAAGTCAAGGTTACGGAAGAGTCATCTGACAGTCAGGAAAGGTCAGTTGATCAAGAACAATCGAGTGCACCACCATCAGATCAGAGTTGCTCAAAAAGCCAAGGTCACTGCTCTTCCGCCGCTCAGTTTGAACCCCTGACACTTGAATCAGCAGTCACAGAATTAAAAGCTGGACAAGAAACAAACATTGACTTGTCCCCGGTCCAAGTAAGCAGCGACCATCCTTCTTCTTCCCTCTGTGTTTCGTCTGTAGACGATTTACCTGTCGGACAGACGGAACAAAGTGAAGGCGCATCTACTCGACAGGCCAGGAAGAGTCGATTCCAGAGAGTAAAGCCGAAACCCAACCTAGTTCGGACATCAAAAGCTGTACATTCTAAGCCCGAGACCACAAAAGACAATGAAGAAAAAGACTCCAACCCTATTCCAAACACCGAGCTCCATGAAAAAACAATAATAAAGGTTGAAGCAGACTCAATTTGCACCACTTCTCCTGCTTCAGACTTGATACCATCATTGAATGTAGGCTCTATTGTTACACCCACAGAGGAAGTGTCTACATCTGAGGAGAAAAAGGCAGATATTGGAGTTGTTGCTCAGGTGGAATCAGGTGCAGTAACGTCAGATCAGAGTGCCTCAGAAAGCCAGAACGTCTCTGAAGTCCAGTTTGAACCCAGTAGGGAGGAGGCTACCAGAGACACAAGGCCAACGTCTGAGTCCACAGATGAAAAACTGATGTCTCATGTTGGAACACCAGAGAGTAGTTGTAGTAATCTGCTCACATCTGACTCAGCAGTCACAGGATCACAAGAGTCAAACACAGACTCAGTCCCTGTCCAAGAGAGCAGCAACCACCCTGCTGTGTGTGCTGCACCTGCCGAACAGTCATCTGCCAGTCAGAAAGAAGAGAGTAAGGTCGCATCTACTTGCAAGGCTAGGAGAGGTCGAATACAAAAAGTAAAACCCAATTTACCACAGACATCAAGAACTGTGCGGTCTAGACCTCAGACCACAAAAGACCCTGTCACACACACACAGCTTGTGGAGAAACCCTTCAGCGTCACTTCAGTGCCTGAATCCATGGACACCACAATGGCAGAGGTAGAAGCACAGCCAACTGGCAGCACCACCCCTCCAGAAAACACTGCTTCAGCTTCAGCTTCAGAACCATCACTGGAATTAGACTCTGCTCATAAACCCACAGAGGAATTATCTTCAACTGAGATGACAGATGTTGGAAGTAAACAAGACTCAAACTCAGAGGGCTCAGAACGAAATGTTCCTCAAAAAAGGCAACGCTTCGCCAGGGTCAAACCCAAACCCAATTTAGGATCATCCACTAGAACTACACAGACAAAACTGCAGTCAAATGATATTGGTGAACCCTCTGAACAGTGCCATATGGACACATCTACAAGTGTAACTTTGGAACTTGCTGAAAGTAACAATGCACAAACAGAACTGAAACACTCAGAGAGAGACAGCAAGCACCCGACCTCAGCCTGTTGCTCACCGCATACAGAACTTCTCAGCTCAACAAAGTTAGAACCAGCAGAGACAGAGGAGTCATTAGACAGCACAAAGGGTACATCGTCTGATGGTGTCGTCATGGCAACACCACAGGTTGCAGAGAATCAGTCTATGCTGACAGACTCAGTTCTTGAAAATGAGAGCAGTGAAAAAGGCTCGGTTGAAGGGGAGTCCACAGGGGAAAAAACGCCACATTATGACAAGGTGGAGGCTGGACCTGCTTCACAATGGGACTGCAAACAGAACGTGTCCATCAGAACTACAAAGACAAATATCCAATTAACAGATGATCCAACTGCAGTTTCAGGTGTCCAGTCTGTAGATGATGGTTCAACTGAGTCAAAAGTGAGATCTATACTCCCTACTAATACACAGCCCTCGCCAGATCCAAAAGAAAGCACTCAGCAGCCACGTTCAGAGTACGACTCTGAGGAGCAAAGTCAAGATGTTGTCCAGCAGTGTTCTGAAACTAATCAGACAGTGGACCAAAGGTAAGGACTTGTTCATATTATCCTGATTCTCTCCCTAAATACTGTTGACATTCTTTATTTACTAAGGAAATTAGTGGAATTATTAGTTTATCATGTAATAAAGTTTGTTTTCCACTTAAAGCACTGATGATAATCACCCAGAGAAAACTGACTCTTCAAAGTCCTCAAGAAAACCACCTCAGACTCGACGAGGCCGGCTTGTTAAACCCACACCCAACCTGAGACGCAGCAGCCAACCTCCACAATCCCGACAGATCAAGAATACAAAACAAGCAGAAGCAGGTTTGACACCTCTTAAAATGAACATACCTTCACCTCAAAGAATGCTGAGCGTTTATTGACTTATTTATTGATCCTCAATGGCTATTCTTTTCCATAGATTCTGGTACTTGCTCAGAAAATAAGGATGTCTCAGTTTCCCACAAACCTGAGTCTGAACTCCAACCTGACAAACAAGAACCAGTAGAGGGAGCTGTTGAACAGCGCAGTAATCAAAGTAGCTCTCCGAATGAGGCTGGATCCTCGCAGGGCTGCTTGACACAAGTCATTGAACTGACTCAACATGACTTTCCTTCAAATGTCACTGGATCCTCTTTGGGCTATGAGACACAAGTACCTGACAATTCTACTAAAGTAAGATATTAATCAGCACATGCACATGAATGCGTGCATAATTTTTGACTTATAATTTGAGTAAACTGTAACATCTGAACAATACATGTCACCACATTTATGGATTAATCCTCTAATGTGCCTCCCCAGTTCTCCTCACAATCCCAGGAAGCATCTACATCTTGTATAGGAGGCACCCAAAGGCTCTCAATATCACCAGACAGTAAGCAAGCTCACCTTCCTTTCACATCAGTTGATTTTAGAGTGTGAATTATACACAGTTCTGTGATTTCAGCTAAAATCTCTCTCATTCTCTCTCTCAGTGTTGCCGGTGCAGGTGCCTTCAGATCCAGATGAACCGTTTTTCATCCTCTCTCTGACTGAGATCCCAGTGTGCTCATCAGGGGAGGTGGCGGACAGTGCCTGTGCGCCCCTCCCTTATCTTCCCGCAGCAGATGCATCAATACAGCAGCACAGGTCAGTGCCTGCCCTCCATCAGCCGGTCAGCCCGCTCATGCAGCTGTGCGGTTGGCTTTTGTTTGATGCCTGATTCTGCCACTTTCCTCACGCCTCAGCAGTGATCCTGGAGAATGTTTGGCAGCAGTGGGAGATGGGCCTCTGGTTAATGTCACTGTGCCTGTGTCTGTGGAGGAGAGTAAAAACGTAAAAGACACTGAGCCGGACCCAGCCACACTTAAAGTAAGTGAAGTTGCAAGGAACTACTTGTTGCTGCAATATGATCAAATGTCTGTATTTGTCACATTGTCTCTTTCTCACCCCCACCAGTGTTCGATTATGAGTCCAGTGGATCCACATGGTAGAGTGATGGCATTATTTTGTCATTTATTTAAACTAATGATTAATTTCTGATAAGAAATGCTAAATGTGGATTGCTTGTTTTTATTGGAACAGAGAGTACCACAGTCCGGCCACCCAAATCACCAGAGACTGTAGAAAATGAGGTTGAGGTTCTCCCTTCAAAGCAGAGACTAATGGGCTCTGGAAGAAGAGGTATGCAGTAGATGAATACTTATTCTTCACATGCATTCCCAGCCAAATTGACACATTCTTCATCATGCTCTCGTTTCCCTTTGAACCAGCCAAGTTGCAGGTTAAGCCCAAAACTACAATGAAGAAACAAGCCAGCAAGACCCTCGCTGCCGAGGAGTCCGTCTCCATCCAAATAGACACCACTGAGGACTCAGAGCTTCCTGGGCCGTCTGTGCAGCCAAAAGCCTTAGATGAGGTTGTCACTGAGCTACAGAAAGGAAGTGGTGGTGATGTAGACATTGAAAAGGACCCTGAGGATAGCATCTCAGGAGCACAAACACAGAGTAGGAGGGCTAGTCGTCGGAACAGGTAAGAAAAACCTTTAAAGAATTCCTTTGTTGAAATCTGATTTTCCTTGTATTCATGTTTCATATATCATTTGTAATTAATGATCATTTTCATTTTCCATTGCCTAACAGAAACCCCAAAGGTTCCCTTTCTGTCCTTTCTGGGACAAACAACACAGCCCAAGTAAGCGATTCGCCAGCTGGCAAAGCATCATCCAAGCGCCCTAAGTTCAAAACTCCACATGCAGCAGGGAAACGATCTACACCAGCACCTGTTGCCTCAGCATCACACGATGCTGCTCCCACTCCCGGTCCAACACAGCCACCAGAGGAAACCCTCTCAACATTCTCTACCACATCACAAACACAAACAGAGGTGGACGTGGAACAGACTGCTGAGCGCAGCCGACTACGCTCAGATCCAAATCCCAAGACTTCTGCATATGCAGCTGAGGTAGGGAGGGTACAAGTACTACAGAGGTGGATGAGGAGCCATCCTAATTCAGGGAATTAGTACACACCTACATGTAGTCGATTACATCTGATCCTTTGCTCTTCTTTGTTGTAGGTTTCAGCTTTCCAGCAAAACGATGGTGTGGAGAGCAGCTCAATAGAGGACGAGCCCACCAGTGTGTGTCAGTACTTCTTAAGTGACATTTTTACAGAGGTGGAAGAGGGATAAAAGCCATAGAGAGATGAATTGAGAAGAGGGACCTGCGAGTGGCTTTGCTTTTTAAACTTTTTGTTGTGTTAAGTTATGTCTGTAAAAGTTAATTTAAAACTAAAAGCTCTGCTCTGTTTTTGTTGTTTTGCTGTCAGTTGTAATGAAGCTAATATACTGACTAATGCATTTTCATTTTCAAAAGCACTTTGAATATGTACAGTACTCTCAATTTACTGAAATGCCTTTTTAAATGGCCATTAGGTCACATGATAAGCAATGAATTGTAAACATTAATTAATACAGTGATAAATAACTTGTTAGACTCAAAGAGGTGGCAGCTTTTCTCCCAATTATTCAACCTGTTTCAAGCCTCAGATTCCCCAAATTGATTATTAACTACTAGTAAGAAGTAAATATTAATATTGTACAACAGCAAATTGTGTTTATCCCCATGTCTGTTCCATTTTAGAACAGACCACAACATTGGTCTCAGGAAGAAAAAAAACAATTACTTGCCATCGTGTACAGTTGTATGTTTATGTGTCCGACCTTTTTTAATGCCACTTGTGTTTATTTTGTGATCATTTTTAATCGTCTGTTTTATTCTTTGTTATTTGACGAAAAACAATGTCTTAAAATTGGCTTTTCATTTAGAAAACAATGGCATCGGATAGAATTTCATTTAGTAAAACTGCATCATTATACTCTGTAAATTCACCCCATCCAGAGAAGAGGTAGTCAATAGGAAAGTATTCTGCTAACTGGGAAAGGCTAAGGCATTTTGTTGTGCTGTATATAGTGTTGATGAGTTGAACATTCAATGAGGTCTTTGTACAGATACGCACCATTCAGATTATTATGTTTGATACTTGAAACAAAAACACATCATGTTATCTACCCTGAATGTTTCATTAGTTCATTAAAAGCAAAGTGTGGAATTATGTTGGAGCTGAATAAAACGTATTCTTCCACCAACACTGGATTCAGTCTTTCATGTATGAAGATGCTTTTCCAGCTTTGTTTTTTGCTAGTTTTTTTTTTAATCCTACTGCTAAGAACATCTGTTTTTCAGAAAAAGAATTACCCGCTGATCTCATTTAAAACCAGAAGGATGTTTAACAACACTTCCCACTATTCTGGAGGTATAGTGAAGACTCGTCTAACCACCTGAATGAGAAAACCTTCCTCACACTGCATGATTGAGAAAATCTTTCCAGGAGCAGCTGCCTCTAAGGTAACCATCCAAAGTTGCACAAACACACACACACACACACACACACACATTACCCATGTATTCCCTACTTAATCTGATCTAATCTTTGCTCTCTGACCATGTATCCTCGCTTACATCAAAGTAACTCTTTTGTATTGTTGCCTGTATGTCCGTCCGTCATGCTAGTTCACCAAAAAAAGAGATAGGAAATTGTTCAAAAAACCATTTCTGTCTCACAGATGGTTAGAAAAGTCTTTGAAAAATCTGTGG
The DNA here is from genome assembly GCF_042242105.1 of Pempheris klunzingeri. NCBI lineage: Eukaryota > Metazoa > Chordata > Actinopteri > Acropomatiformes > Pempheridae > Pempheris > Pempheris klunzingeri. The sequence continues at coordinate 18,644,258 of NC_092030.1, forward strand.
TTTTATTTTTCAAAACAACAGATGCTTGGCTCTGACTCAAATGTAATGGCAAGACATTAGAGGCACAAACTGAAGCTGACTGCTAGTTTTATGAACAAACTGCCAGTAGAGCTAGACAGTGACCACCAGCAGCCATTAAGAATGTCATGTGCAATATTGGATACTGAAGTGTGGTTGTGACATTAAATGCCCCTGTCGCTATGAGATTGATCTTTCCTGACAAAACTCATAAAGGACTGAAGTGTATGGTCGGCTGGCCTTGTTGGACAGCTGTGAATGTTTACATCACCACTCGTCTATTGAAATCCTGTGTTTCAGGCCTGGCTGTGTGAGTTACATTCTGCCCTACAGTCAAAATATTACACCATACAATGAGACAATGCAGTTATTCGCAGTACCTCAATTAATGACACCATTTATTGAGGTGAACTCTGACTCAATGGTACTTTGGATCACAATGTCATCTAATGAAGTAAAAGTCTGTCTGTACCATTTTGGTTCAGATTTATATCAACTCAAGAAACACAAGTACTACATGTTTTTGAGGAGATAAATTAATCAACATTATGGTAATGATTGTAATTACTAGTATTTAAGGTTCACAGCTTATCATAACTATTTTAGAATGACAACCTTCACTTTATTGTACTCAAGTGTCTGCTTTTAATTCATCTGTGTTTTATGATACTGTTAATATCCACTGTACGTTCAGGCATTCATTGCTGCATCTGACGGAATAAATGAGACTCTAATCCGCTCATGCTGCAACCTGTTGTAGTGAGGCATAACACTCTTTTGATCTCTCTGTTGAGTAACTTGCCTCTCTGTCTGCAGGTCCACTCTACTCCTCCAGTCAGCTGTGAGATTAGTCAGTCCACACACTGTACTGCCTGCTGACTGCACAGGGACTCCAGCAGACCGCTGAGGCGCCGCAGGGAAGGACCATGAATGATAACACCCAGGTTAGTGAAAAAAAGACAGGGTTCTTTTTTTGGTTTTGCTCGTCTGAATAATTCAGTACAGGTGTCATTATTGTGGTCTGTTCAGGAGTGTATGTTTGTGCTTTGCTTAGATTAAAAGACAAAATATAACCTTTCTTTAAAAAAATACAGGATCAACATTATACATATTAGAAAAACCATCTGCTGAGCAAAAATCTTACGTGGTATGTGCTATAACACTATCGTTCATAATGGATGCCCTTTGTTTCAGTGAAACCTAATATAGCTGGTCTCTAGCCCTTGATACTATTTAAAAGGTATTGTAGTATGGCACAAATCAAACATTTCGGGTTGTTGCTAAACCTGTTGAGTGTTATGTAAGAATTTGGGATCAACTCAGAACAAAAACACAGCATATCCCCACAGCTTAGGCCCAGAAAACATGACTGAATTATGCAACGACCTTCTGATCCCTAAAGCTCTGATAGTCCATACAGAGGTCCACTATGTATTCAACTACAGCTCATTAGGAAACATGCTACTAGGTGGATTATCAATCCATCTACTGCATTAGGTCTTTTTAGAGTTTTATCCATTGCTCCATATACAGTGTCAAAGAATGTCAGAATCTGTTGTTCAAGACAAAAGTCACATTGTCTATTGTTGCAAAGTAAATTCTAACAACATGCACCTTGTTAGGGCTCAGACAGCCGGACTTTATCCAGGCATCGATGTGATGTACTAATTTAGCCCCGTCACCCCATGGCTTCTGGGCTCTTACATAACATGTGTGGCTCAGTGTGTTTGTGACTAACTACCATCTGACATAATGTGGTACTCGTGTTTATCATTCTACATCATCAACAACAACTGGAAATTGGAATTACTAAACACACTCCCTCACACTGCAACACCAAGACGATATGTGGGTAATTTTCATGGCAATCCATCCAATAGCTGTTGAGATATTTCAGTGTGGTTTAAAGTGGTGGAGCAACCAACAGACCAACATTAACATCAGTGGAGCCCTGCTGCCAGCATGGCTAAAAATGCAGTGTACTCGAGCTTTGATGGTTTGATTGTTTTTGGTTCTTGGAAGTCTGATGATTCTTAGTAGCAGCTTCCAACTAAGCACTCTAAGCTGATTATCTCTTTCTTTTTAGTTGAAAGAATATGAATATTTATAGTTTTGATCAAAAGTATGTGTTTTTTTCTCACTAATCTTGGACAGGATGAAGAAGTGCTAAAGCAGATTGAGAGGGAGGTGCGAATGCGGGAGGGAGCCAGTAAGCTACTGGCAGCTTGTTCAAGGAGAGAGCAGGCCCTGGAGGCCTCCAAGAGCCTGCTCAGCTGCAATGCCCGCATTCTGGCCTTGCTCAGCCAACTGCAGAAGATGAGGAAAGATCAGGTCCTACAGAGAGTGGGACGCAGGTCAGATGATGTGCAAGGGTATATCCCATATGTGTGGGTAAATAGACAGATAATAGAGAGGAATATAAAGGAATGTGATAATGTTTTATGGGCAGTGGCATGCCTCCTACCAGCCACTAGAGGTCAAGCAAGCAAATGTTTTGGATTGAGGTTTGCTGAAAGGCTGAGGGAGGTCACATCTTTAGCACATCCTTGTGTGTGACATCACTGGTTAGGCCAAATTTTAACGGGGCGTTTTCATACACATTAGCTAAAAGGTGGAGCAGGAGAAAAAGAGAGTTTGAGGGTCTCTGGACACAGCGGAGACATTTATGTTGAAAAGGTGTTAAAAAGTGGATTTTGCTCAATATATCCACTTTAATTCAAAAGAGAGACTGTGTAATAGATGTGTTGATTCAACTCAGTGTTGTTCTTCTCAAGGCTGTAATTTGTGTTGAACATGGATTACATTAGTGCTCCTGTATAAATAGTGTTTCTTTTACTGCAGGCCGTCTGAGGGTATAGCGACATGTTTGGGGAAACTAGCCCTTTCAGGTGAGTATTAACAAAAAAAAAACCTTGCCACAAAATCATAAAATAATTGAACCTGGCTTTCATATTTCTATCGTCATAATTTGCACCCTGTAGACCTCCGAATACCACTGATGTGGAAAGACTCAGAGTACTTCAAAAACAAAGGAGGTAAGACAGATGCGAACAAGGGAACTGATTGCTCTGATGTCAGTGGCTCAGTTATACGGACCTTTTTAACTTCCCCGTCATGTCTAGACCTTATGTCGCATATGATTATGGTCAAAGTTTGTTAAAGAACAGTAAGACTGAAATTATCGCCCAAACCCTCTGTTACCTGACTTTGCTGAGTGTATATCATTACTGGAAATACACAAATATATAGAAAGTCCCTTAGAATCAGGAGGTTTTATTGTTTTTCCTTGCAGAGCTACATCGCTGCGCTGTGTTCTGCCTGCTTCAGTGTGGCACAGAGATCCATGACACTGATCTGGTGATGGTAGATAGAACTTTAACAGACATCTGTTTCGATGACACTATCATATTGTAAGTAACCTGTTTCGACAGATTTTTTTTAGATGTTACGTTTTGGTCCACTTTGAGGACGTGCTATACATCCTTGTATGAATGTGTCTCTGTGTGTGAGCAGCAGCGAGGTAGGTCCAGGGTTTCAGCTTCGTGTTGAGCTGTACAGCACTTGTGCAGTTGAGGATTCCTCCCCGGTGGCTCTAGGGCCCAGGAGAATGAGTCGTCTGGGGGAGTCTCTGGGATGCTCCTCGGGGAAAAAGATCCGTGCTGCGTTTGAGTCTGCGGCTGTTTGTGGATCCGTTTCTAGTGGAGCAAATGTAGGACCAGAGAGTGTGTCACCGCCCTTATCCCCTAACCTGTCTACACTGTGAGCATGGCAACTCTCCCTGAATCACACACTACAGGAAGGTCTTTTCTAACTGAGTTTTACCTGGAAAAGTTAGGACTGATTTTACCCAATGCTTTCTGTCTGAAGGGGTCCAAAGTATAACCTGCTGGCTCACACGACGCTGAGGATTGAACATGTCCAGGAAAGTTTCAAGACACATGATTTGTCACTAGCAGCAGCAGGTGAGTCCTCTCCTATTTTTATCTTCTCTTCTCCTTCTATGTTTCTTTCCACATTGTGATGGCTTTATACATTGCTGATCTGCACACTGCGTCTGTTCTGGCTGTTTGTTTGTCTAGTTGCCTGTCTGGTAGTGTGACTATGTTGGTCTCTCACATAATTTACTTGTCAGCACAGTCAGTTTGGTTGTTTGCTACAGCAGTTATCCCTAAACAAACTCATTAGATCTCATGCCAACCTGAACTTATTCTCTGCTTAGAGGCATGAGAGACTGGCATGCACTCTCTCTATACTCTAGAATATTTTTCTGTCTATGCTGATTTGTTGCCAGTTTTCACAGATGACAGATTATAACTATTTAAACCAAACTTAAAAAATGGATCACCAGATTTTTTATCTCTCACTTGCCTCTCAGAGCTTCCATAGTTGAACTGAGAAACACATTTATTGTTTTTCAAAATAGAACTAGTTATTCAAGACGACCTTCCACCCTCACAAGGGGATCCCATTTTCTTTCTTAATTTATCAACTTTGTCAACAAAATGATCCTCAAATGACTTGCAATGTCCTTTGCTTTTGTCAACAAAATTCCATTAACCGCAATGAAAGCGGGTGCATTAGTCTTGGCTGTACCTGTTATTTCATTCAAGGTTTTCCAAAGTTTGCTACCATTATTCTTCCTCTCCTGAATTATATTTTGATTATACGCTTTTCATGTTTATTACTTATTACGCACTACTTTTGACATTCCAGTCTCTTTAGAATCTACTGCAGGTTTTTCTCAACTCATTTCTTTTAAGCTTACACTCCCTACGTTTTTTTTTTTTATCAATCCATGATGCTTTATTAGATCTCACTGTATATTGTTTCTTAATTGGACTTGGTCAGACACAGAGAGAAAGTTCAATGAACAACTTGAGGGATTTTCCCACCTAATTTAATGCAAAAACTTGACAGCTTGATCATCACAGATCTTGACCCTTCTCTGTCCTCTCTACATTTTCCACTCCTGTCAGCTCTCTCAAATTCCATGCGGGCATCTAGCTTAAGTTTAGTGGTGAACAATTTTTGCACTTTGGACTGTCTTTCAGGCCAGGTTTCATCATCTATAGCCAGACCATTAAGTCCATTAATCACAAGATTATTCCTCCTGCATTGATTCTCTAGGTAGGTGTAATCCATCTGCTCATAGTATCCCTCCACAGCTTATCCTGATTTCACCTCATTAAAGGATAACTTTGGTAACCCTAACCCTTACCTGAGCCCTATTTTTACATATTTTGAGTTTGAAATGAGTGGTAGATACAAAAAGTTAATTAAATTAGTCCAGTAGATTGCCTGAGCCGGCAGCCACGTGCAGTCTGCCATTGAGCTACATTGGCTGTAATGTAATCTTCTGAAGTGAAGCTCTTGTTTGTGTTATTGAGTGACTTTGTGTTTTAAAGTTTTAAAGGGTTAGTTCGAATAGGACACAATATTTGCGTAACACACAATACAAACAAGCTTCTCCTGTGTTCTACGAGATAGAATTACTGTTTTTGTCAATGAAATCTGGTGGTGATATAGAGAGCAACCTCCTCTCCTCTCCTCTCCTCTCCTCTCCTCTCCTCTCCTCTCCTCTCCTCTCCTCTCCTTTTGAAAATTAACCCTTAATCTCTTTATTTTTTCAGAGGATAGTCCATTTTGGTTGCCTCTATATGGCAGCATGTGCTGTCGCCTAGTTGCTCAGCCTCTGTGTATGATTCAGCCAGTCACAAGTGGCCAAATCAAGGTTAAGGTGACTATATCAATTTGTTATCCTGCCTTGTGATTTTTTTTTTTATTGTATCACATTATCATTCACTGTATCACTTTACTCCCTGCACTCATTCAGATTGGAGAGGACCTTAATTGCTGGCAAAATGTCTATGGCGTCCTCAGGGAGCAAAGTCTTTTCTGCTATCAGAGTCAAGATGACCTGGAGTCTGATGACAAGCCATTACTTGTAATCCCCATCAAAAAGGTTAGTTCTAAATGAGCTAAGTGTCATGAATAAAGAGACCGATTCATTTACAGTGTTGTCCGTGTTGATGACAATAACATGCTGAGACCACCAGAGTGCACTGGTGACCTAATGAAAGAAGCCCTAGGAGAGCAAACCTGAGTAGAATGATAAGATATGAACACACTTGAGCACTTTTTGAGACTTGCTACAGACAAGAAAGCATGGTTCAAATCCACTGGTGGAAATAGTAGTATTTTCCTACTGTTAACTTTAACTTCTAACTTGTATGTTTTTATGCTACTTTACACTTCTATCTTGCTACATTTCAGTCGGGAATATTGTACCTTTTCTTCCATTACATTTGTTTGGCAGCTATAGTTACTAGATACTTACCAGAGTAAGATTTTACAAAAAAAAAACATGGTATAAGCTTATAAAATACAACATATTGTTATACTGTATATTAAACTATTGGTCCCTAACCTTTTTGGCTTGTTTCTGGTGCCTCACATGGTTTAGATGCTTATGGGTTGTTAGCTGTGACTCCACATCTTATATCTCATACATTGTATAATTTGAACTGTTATTGAAGAGTTACAGTTGTCTAATATCTAACAAAAAATGCTAAGAATTACAAGAATTGCAGACCTGTGCTACAGATCTTTGTTTTTAGTTCATTAATCATGACACAATACCAAAGATTCATCTTGGGATCTTTTAGAGGGGACCCAACCCCCGGGTTGAGAACCATTAGACTAAACTAACTTATGTTATATGACGTAATTAAAGAATAAAACGGAGTTAAAAAGTAAAATGGTCTGTATGCAAACTTATTCCCAAAGGTGATGTACTTGTGAATGAATGCTTTTATCAGCAGATTTACTCTTGAGCTTTTGTCAAACTGCAGTTAAAGCTATGGAGTTATTTTGTCAATGCCCATGTCAGCTATTAAATACTATGTCAGTGGCACCCTGTTTTGTCTTAGCAGTGGATCTTTCTCAGAATACACTCCTTCTTTGATACGTTGCCATGTGCATTCAAGCAAACAATCAAAAATGATTATCTGAATAATTCAGTGTGAAAGTGATTACATGTGAGTGTTTTTCTTTCAGGATTCCCTTGTCTGTGTGTCAGAGAGAGATCCTGTCCCCTGTCCGCTGAGTGTATACATCAGTACACAGTGTCAAGGAGAGGATGTAACCTACACGTTAACTATGCATACACCTGAGGACACGCAGCGCTGGACTGAGGCCCTCTGGCAGCACATCTATAACATGAGTGAGGATTTGCAAAATTTATATTTTAACCCCAAGAGTATTTATACAGTCCTGTCTCTACCGCTGGCAAAGCTGCTGAGACTATATTTTAGCTGCCTAGTCAAGTCAAGTCAAGCCAAATTTATGCACAAAACACTTAACAAGCTAAGTTGGCCAAAGTGCTGCACAAACTAGAGCATCAAGACACACAGCTCATGGTAAAAGATAAATGAGACAATAACTAATGGCCATAGGCACAAGTGACTAAAAAACAATCACATGCTAGTGAGCAGAAGTATGAAACCTGGACTTATAAGAGTCGGTTGAGGGGGCAGATCTTGAGAGACATGGAGCTGGAATAAAGATTTAGGAGGTTTGTGATGTAGGATGGGCTATTAGGGCTCTACAGACAAACAGGAGAAATCAACCTAAATCAACCCAGGGACCATATTAACCCCAGAATAGGGGTAATTCTATAATTACCCCAGAATAGTTATAGAATAATGTTCCCTCTTCCAGGTATGTGTTGAGAGCCTGGCTGCAGCATTTTAGACCAGGTGGGACAAGGGTGACTAACTAATTTCAGTTATTACAGGGAAATGCAGTATAAAGGCGTGGATTACTTTCTCAAGATCTTTGAATAAAAGAAATGGCTTAATTTTAGCAACAGTACGAAGTTGGAAGAAACTGGCTTTTACAATTGCTTTGACCTGTTTGTCAAACTTAAAGGCCAAATCAAATATCGCACCATGGTTTTTGGCATAGGGTTTAACGATGGTGCACAGCCTGCCACGACTGTTGGTAATTACTTTGATGGGATGTTTTTTTGCAAACAAACACTGTCCTCGCTGCAGGTCTCAGTGCCTAAGGACTGGTGTGAAGTCTCAGTGTAGAACATTATTGGGAGGGTTACCCTGTTTAGCCTGTCTGTCTTTTAATTAAAGTTTGTGTGAATTTAGGCTGTCAGCCAAGGAAAACTTAATTGTTTTAGTGTGACCATTAATAAGGAAGTGCTTTGGCAAACCCTACAGGGTGTACACACAACAGAAGCAAGGTAATATACTAGCAAGATACAGTACAGGAGGTCTCGAATTGATGGATATCCACCTTGATTCACATCTGCACCCAAAGCCAATATCCTGTCCTTGTTTTACGGCCTGATTTTCCACCAAATTTCACTGAAATCAGTAAATGTGTTTTTAAGAAATCCTTCTTATTAACAAACAGACGGAGGAAAAACAAAGCAGAGTGAAGGCACAGCCTCTTTTAACAGGTAACAATGTTCAGCAATTAATTACTTTTGTGAAGCCAGTAATTTTATGTCAGATTGTCGAAGATTTATATTCAACTTCATTACTATTTTTGAGGTCGTGGTTAAAAGTGTTGAGGTGAATTCCTGTGAAATCACCAACCTACCAGCACCACTAATTAACATGTCATATCTACACCTACTGTTATTGCACGTCGTATTCGTCTCTCTCCCCTGTTTTCTCTATATAAAGGCAAAAAAATCACAACAATACATTATTTCATCAAAATCTACTTTATGTCTTACAGAAACACTCCTCCAGACTTTTCATTTAGTAAGTAAGAAGGCAGGTTCGTGCTGATGCTGATGCATCTAAAGTTTTTTTTTTTAAATGAATTTCTTTCATTCATTTCTCTCATTTCTTCAAGTCACTTAGGTGCCTGCACCAACGGGGTGTCCTGAACTATGCTAATGCAACATGAATTAGGTACTGTGCACCTTTGGGGCTATTATTGAAGCTTCTTAATGCCTCAGTGCATTTCTGAGAATTGAAATATGTAATAAATCTCCTATGATAAGAGTGAGAGAGTCGTCCTTTTTGTAGTAAGGTAAATGGATGTAGAATGTGTTTCCAGAATCTTCTCTCTTTGCGGTTGCTGTGCAGAGAACAAGCCTGATAACGTGTCTTTGCACCTGTTATCAAAGCAACAATGTGTGAATGTGGTGATGTGCCACTCCCTGCTGTGAAAAAGGGTGTGTTTGCTTATCACCTGTTAATTTTACTATTTAACTATTTTTGGAATTATGATTTGACTTTGGGGAGAAATAATCTGCATGTTCTTAATGCAAACTGAAAAGCACATGGAAATTGGATTTGGATTTATTGAAGTGTTGCAGTGCAGTAACCTTCCTCAAGCACTTACACATGACGTGTGGGAGCCAAATCTTGGTTTTTCTCTTATGCACCTGGTGCGCAAAATCACTTATCATGTATGACAGTTAGTACATTTGCCATTACAGCCCTCCTTAATTTGAATTAATTTTTAATTAAATGGGTTATTTCTGGAGTGCAAGGGAGCCTTGTTTGGATTTGTCACGATCCTAAATGATCTTTAAATTACTTGTTGATATTCACAGCTGCCTGCTTGCAGCACTCACTTATGGCTCACACTTTGTCCTGGGAAGCCAAGAAAACTGTTGGGTTTAAGACTGCAGGAGCACAAACGAACGCATCACAAACATTTATGACAAGAGCTATTTATGTGGTACAACAGGTATCACATGTCAGACTCAGGCTGACATAAGTGCTGAGATACTGATGGCTTGCCAGGTATTGAAAGTACAACTTGTCAGAAGACAGAAGCTGATAGAAGATTCTTTGTTGACACACACTTATATGATATTGCTTTGAAAATAACAGCTTAAATTATTTGTTGCAGACCAGTGGAGGCAGTGTTGTGATCACTTCATGAAGATTGAAATGCCGAGGTCCAGGAAACCCATTACAGTGAAGCAGGGATCGCTTTACCATGAAATAGGTAGCGTAACACAAGCACAGTGACACATGCCGCTCGCTCGTATCCACATCAATACCTTTCAGCGATGTCAATCAACTGAAGCCTTTGAGGATTGTATCAGTGGTTTTGCCGGTTTACTCCCTGTCACCCATTTTACATCATCATTTTACAAAAGAAGTTTAATTTGAATGTATGTATATCATTATGGGCCTTGGTTTGTTCCCATTAATTTCTGTACGTGTTCATTTCCTGAATCTTGCTAGTGTTGTTGTGTTGTTTCAGAATTGCATTAAAATGCAATGAAGACTTTTCAAATCAATTTGGACTTAAATGCATGACTGGTAAATGAATGTCTGGCTGCTTGGAAGCAATGAAAGGGAGCATTAAACGTGAAACATAAAACTTTTTAAGTATAGATATATATATATATATATATATATATATAGCATTTACTGGTCACACATCCAACAAATGCAACAGAGCTTCATTAGCAGTCACTCAGAGTCACTATTCTCTATTCTCACTATTCACTACTAACACCTGAGACAAACATCTGGCTCTTTAGCTGCTAAATGCTCCACAAGGTAGTCAGCAGAAGTCAGATTCTGTGGATTTGTCACTACTAGCAGCCCCTTTCACATACAGTAGTCATATGATCCATTGTTTTTTCCTTTTTTTTAAATGGCCATAGGCACTTTTAATGCAGACTTCACTGCTGACTGACTGCACAACTCAAGCAAGTTCCACGAGTCTGATAATTGATTTCCATTTTATGTTCAAATTAAAGGAAACTAATGGCTGCCTCTACTGCATACAGAAATGGAACACAATTCTTAGTTAGGAGCTAGAACTTGCAAACATACAGATCCATAAATGGATCAGATTACCATGACCTATTCAGACTTACACATCTGTCTTCCATGCCAGAAATTCTAACAATATAATGAGAGGTGATATGTAATCCCTAATTTGCACAAGCTTTGTCTTGATCTGCAGAAGCCTGTGGTGGCACCTGGCCCAAAACCAGACAAACGAGTTTCAGTAAATAGCAGGATGTTAAAGAGATAGATGATGTTGCCCAACAATGACCTGGGACAAAAAGCCAGACACTGCTGATGAGAATAGGTGTATTATCTCCAACACCCGCTGACAATAACATCAGTCATGCTGATCAGAAAATGTATACTCTTAAGCAGCAACCATGGGGAACAAATATGTTAGCACCTAAAATGTGGGTGTGCTGTTTGAATAACAATATGTTAAAGAGCATTTCCTTAAGGCAGGCTGTGAGAAGAGAAAATAGAAAGGAAGAGATGACAATATAATGCAGTAATGGAAAAAAAATGTTTCCAGTCATGAAGGAAGATGTTTAGAATATTTGTTCTAGAGTGAGATATCTTTCGACTGGTAAATTAAATTGACTCCTCTTCCTGTTTGTCTTCTTCCTTTTCTTTTCCAGCAACACCCTCCTCTCCAAGTCTGAGTCTTGTGACTCAGGATTTATCTGTTGAGATCCGCACATTGCTGTCGTCCTACCACAAGGAAAGGTAGGCTTTCAGTTAGGGCCGACATTCCCTCTATCGTTCTCGTTCTTACCTCTGCATGAATTTGCCAATATGATTAAACTCCCTCTGGTAAATACAAAACTCTCTCCATATGCTCTCTGTGGTATGTATACCCCTTCACAGGGCACTCTTTGAAATACTAAATTCTAAATTTCAACCCTAGACCATTACTGGTGGTCATTACAAGACTTTTTTTTTTTTTTGTGAGTTTTTCAAAACATTTTCAATGTTATGGTGAAAATCAAGGTCAATGAAGTCACTATATATGGTTTCTTGCTGGTCTGTCATGTAGCCTGATTGTTGCTGATTGGCTTGGAGAAATCTTGAAGTTCTACTGCCTCATGGTGAGACAAGGGGCGGCATTTTGAACCATTTACCATTTAAGCATTTACCAGATATGGTCCCTTGCCCGATAAAGGGTTAACTGACCCCCAGCCATCCAAATTAACACTGACTTTACAACAGGCAAACAAGAATGACTGTCTGTCTGAATTCGTCCATCCTGGTATGTAAAAAGTGTTCAAATTCTTGACAACATACTTTAGATAAGCATGTTCGTTTTCCACTGCATATCTTTCTGTCAACATTTCAGTGAAAAAATATGACAATGAAGGCGATAGATATGTAATGATGAATTCGTAGTAATATCTTCTTAAATAAGATATATATATATGTGTGTGTGTGTGTGTGTGTATATATATATATATATATATATATATACACAAACTGTTCCTCCGTACACCTATTGAGGTCAGCAGTCACTTCACAGGAGACATCACAGCCAAGCAAGATAAATACCTCAACCATGTAAATGGCCCTGGTAGACAATGAGGGTTATGTCTTCAAACCCTGACTGTTTTCCAGATAATTTGACTTGAATGAATAACAAACACAGCAAGTTACAAGTTTAAATCTGCATGTAATCCAACCGGGTGTCAAATGCTACAGATATTGTTCAGGACGGTGACAGTTTGTGTACAGAGAAAGGCCAGAGATTGGTCAAAAGATGTCCAAGAGAACAGGTTCTTCTGGAGATTTGATAGTTGATAAGTAACGAGCCAAGAAGGTTACCCGGTCCAGCTTTTACAATGCTGGCTTTGTTTAACTTGGCGTGTTTCCAGCGGGCTACATTTTTTCTGTGTACTTGTAGTGAGTCAGACCTCTTTCTGTATTATATATTTTCCACTAGTGAAGAATGTATTTTTAAAGCATGAAATATACTCTGCAGTGATGATAATAATAAAAATAGCAAAGACTTTTGGACAATTGGAAGTTTTGACAGTACAAGCAGCATAATCATGCCCCATAGCCGTTTCATTTATAAAAATATAAAACACAATGCATTTTCCCCTGCCCAAGGTGAATGCAGCTGACCAGCATACTTTAATGATATAATCATGTCCTTGCCACAATGATCTGACAAATGATGTTTTGTGCATGTGCTGGTAAGTAAAGGAATCATATCCTCATACCAACTACTTCCCGAATAAGAATTTGGCAGTCTCAGAGCAAAGGCTGTGGTTTTAACAGATACTTAGATAATGAATAGTCTCAACTGCCAGGAAGGCTTGAGGTTTGCTGATTTTCTAGACGGCAATGAAAGGGTTTGTGTCACATTAAAAATTTTCCATTACGTCCAGATACATCTGCATTGCTGTTAATTCTACACATTTACATTTACAAAAACAGAAACAGATGTTGACTGATAAAGTTAGGCTTATTTGATACTACGTAAAAGCACCAGCACCTTTTTTTTTTTTTTTCAACATACTCCATTTTACAGTTTTCTTTGTTCCTCTCTCTCTTTTTTACAGTTATTGATGGCCCTGCCACAGTTCGCTCTGGAGGGGTGAGAAACGGTTCGTATTCTATCCACTGGTTACTACGCCTGGTCAAGGAAACAGACATGGACATGATAAATGATGCTATTTCATAATCTGCAGGGGACACATCCCAACTTACTCCAAACTTACTGTTAATATCAGTTATTTTTCATTCTTCTACCTCTCCTCCATGAATCTGAGCTGCTTAGTGTGAGCCTGAAATCCTGACCCAACACTGACTGTATGGCAAATCTCTGTCTAGCAATAGTTTACATGATGTGCATTTAAAAAGAGCCTGGTAAATGTACCTAAGCAGTTGCAGTATTTTAATTTGATGATCTTGCTCATTTGAGTGCCAACTGTATGGTAAAACCACGACTGGTTGGCAGGAAATTTAAGGACAAACACAACACATACAAGTGTTTAATGTTTTCTGATGCTGTCAAACGTGTTCACACCAGTAAAGTTCCCCTGTTCTGTTCGTTTTCAGTTACATACTTGTATTTGGAGGTCCGACTAGAACAGGTTTACATGGTTTAATGCTCAAAAACATTATTCTTCTCATCACCGCTGCTGCTGTTTTCAGCCTCTGTCTGAACGCTTCATTTTAGAAAAACAGAACAATCTGCTGCTTTGCTTTTGCCTCCGGCATCTTCGTGATACCAAAAGCTGGTATTAGTGGGGGAAAAAGCGATGGTGGATAGCGAGGTGGAGTCAGGAGGTTTTCACTTGGTGTGCACAGTCGGCCTGCTGAAGGGCTGGAGGAGGTTACACGATTAACAGATTAACAGCCAAACTTTAACAGCATGTTTTCACACACATTTACTGAAACATGGAGCAGGAGAAAAAGAGAGAGGACAGTCTTTACTTTGTTAGTTTGGCCGTCTGTTGGCACTACCATTTTGAAAAGACATTAAAAAGTACATTTTGCATTATATATAGGGCCATTAATGTGGTAAAAATTGTATTTATAAATGTTCTATACTTACAGTTTTGATCTTTAATTACCTAACTACGGTATTACCTCCTCTGACAGCCAGGCTTTCATATTTTCTGAAACTACAAATGCAGCTCGGCCTCCTCGCACCTTTCTGCTGAGTCATAATACAAATAGTCCCAGAGGAGAAAGTTATTTAGGTTGAGAGCACCCTTAGTCTTGCATAACCAGACCCATCTCAACATTTCCCTTTAGCGCTGTGCCAGCGCTGGAGAAAGGTCTGGTGAATCTATTATCATTCTGGTGTGGGGGAAAATTGCTGTGGTTTGTTTGTTTGTTTGTATTTCTTTAAACCAATCACTGTTGTTTTGGGTGGCGCTCGGCCCAGGATGCAGCAATGGTGCCCTTGCAAAACAGTGTCGGGGATGGGGCAACTTGTTTTGGTGGAACATTTGGCCATTGGGAGGTGAGTCCTGGCATTAAAAAGACTAAATCCTCTCAAAAGAAAATGCTACATAAAAGTGAAAGGAGAGGAGAACTCCAACTGAAATAGTCAGCTGATGGCAGGCTTATACCCACAACTACCCTCCTGTAGCCAGACTGCAGCACCCCAAGATCCACCAATGGGTTCTTGCCGACATGATGGATGCTGACCTTCTTATGGTCACGTCTCCTGGAAGCCGACTTGATACAGTATATATAACCTCCTGGGGTTTACCTGACACACACACACACACACACACACACACACACACACACACACACACACACACGCTACCTCCCAGCACTCTGAAGCAACATGAAGCGGGTGTCTTATTGAAAATTACTGAAGACTCCATAAACACATACCATACTATAATGCTACAAATGAGCTCAGATAACATTACTCACTTTGAGTCATATCATTTTGAACTTGTATTGAGCTAATTCTTGCTGTGTTAAAATATGAATGAGCATGAAGTTAGATACAGTATCTAACTAGTCCGTCTTTGCAAGGCAATATTTGCAACATGCAAACACCATATTATGCAACGCTTGAGGGCTTACTAGGAATAAAGACCTGAAGCCTGTACTGAGCACAGTAAATCCCTCTCAGTGACTTTTGAAATGAAAATGCTTTCGGTATACTGTAACTATAAACAAAAATGTTTCTCCAAATAGCATGGCAATTTAAAAAACTGACTACACACACACAAGCAAAGAGACCTCTGAGTTAAGCAGCAATCTGTAGAGAAACAATAACACTCGCCTCAACATGTTCATACTGGATTTCTCACAATCATCACTTTTTTCTGGATGTGTCAAACCTCAGCAATGCAGTTCATGTGATACTGAGCAGGTAAACAAATGAACAAAGCAAACCGAGGAAAAAGTGGAATTAACTTAGAAGCCGATGACTCATTCCATATCGCTACATCTGCTAATGGTTTAAAGGCCTATTCAAATGAAATACATTTTCTGGACAATGAACCATAATAGCTATCACATCTCTTTTGTGATGTTAATGCACAATTTGCACGTAATAATCAGTGACAAAAATTACAGCGATGGGAGTGTTTGTTCTGTTTCCATTACACTGAAAACCCCTGACGCTAGTCCCGAGTCTGAGAATTATAATTGAAACAATAACACAATAACAGGCTGCGCATGTAAGCCTCAAGCAAGCATGTATGACTAATAAATAAAAACTACTAGGTATGAAGGTGACGTGTCTTCTTTTGATTTAACTGATTTATATGCATGAAATGTTCATTTAGGATAGAATTAACAAATTTAAGATCTGAAGTGTCTCCATGCTCAATAAACAAAGAGAAAATCCTACAGAAAACTATTATGATATATATTATTACATTATTTATAGTTTATAGGCCATTTAACTAGCTCACATACCTATACATCTAATTGCACTGGTGTGTGCAGCCTATACTTATCCATTCAAGGTGAGGTTTTTTATTTCTAAGAAGGCGTAAAATGTGTTGATAGCTGTGCGCTTTCAGCCTTCTTGTAACTTTTTCAAAATTAAGATAAGCTTTAAGACTGATAAGCTTAACAATGAGTAATCAACTGATTGAATGGGTTCATGTAAAAACAGTGTGCAGTGACGACAACAGGATCGGCCAATGAACAAATGAGTCATGAAGCTTCTATAATATTTGTTTGAATTTATTTAGATTTACATTATAATTACAGTTGGTTAAAAGTCTTTACCGTATGATACAAGCAATGTTTTTGTGCCTAAAAAATATCCATAAATCAAGCTCCACTCCTGATGTGAATAAGAATATCTTTTGTTAACTTGACACTTTTTAGAAATATATTTAATTGTTATTATTTACAGAACTTCAGTAAGATATAGCATATGAATGGGCAGTGTAATATGAGTTTGCTTAAGGGTGATGTCAGAGTGTCGGTGTAAATATATGAACTCTTCATGATGAGCTTGAGATCATTTTCTTCAGCTTCATCACCTCTTCATTGGTGAAGTGCAACAGAGAAGTGGAGTTCATCATGAGCGCAGCTGAAGGACCCGTGTCTGACTTCCCCTCCCCCCCCTCGGTGCTGTCTTCGTTATAGGATTTAGAGGCAGAAGAGTTTTGCTGAACTATGAAGGGACTAGAGTCAGTTTTCTCTTGGATGGGGGGAGTGCGGATCTCTTTGTCATAGGCGTCCCAATAATGTGGTCGTTTGTTGCTGTGTGACTTATTAATATCCCGCTGATCAAACGGATAGACATCCTGGCTGGCTGCATTTTTCAGAATGCCGCATGAAGGTAAAGGCTTGTAGCTGGTGAAAGGATTTGGGCTCATATCGTGGTGATAACTGGTTGTCTGGGTGGCTGCGGTGGGGCTTGGCAGTTTCCTCTGCCTCAGCCTTAGATCCTCAGCCGCTGAGCTCTGCTGTTGGAGATTCATGTGAAATGTCAGGTTGGTGGGGAGGGCATCCGTGTCGGAACAATTGCTTTGCCCAGATTGTTCTTCCAGAGTAGGAAGTGTAGGTAGCTGCTTAACTCTGTGCATCGCAGCTGAGAACCCATAGAGCCTGAGCCAGTCGTGAAACACAGACAATGGTATCTCAATTTCCATCTTGCCTTCGTTCTCTTGAGAGAGGCTGGGCAGTGAATGACTCAGACTGAGCTCCTTTTCTTCTGGACTCCCCTCTCTCTCATCTATCGGCCGGATTGTAAAGTCTGTCTGAGGAGAGCTGGGTTTTTGTGCCATTGTGGTGGCGCTTTCATCCGTTCTCAGTATTGGAGCAGAGTCGTGTGTCGGGCTGCTTGAGGCTGTTATAGCCTTGCTGTCAGGATATGAATACGGTGTGTCTCCTAAACCTGCCTCACCATCTTGTGTCTCACATACGTCATCTCTCACCATCTGCGGGTGGTGAGGAGTGTACAGAGGAAAGGGCTTATTCAAAAACTTTGGGTTCTTGCTGGATGAAGGTGGGGTGAACGATGACGCAGGGTTTTTGTTGGCCTCCCGCCTTGATGCTTTAACGGTAAGGTTCAGAGGCTCAGCCAGTCCAGAGGAGGTTTTGTACTTTTCCGCCAGGAAGCGCAGGCGCTCCAGTGGCTCTTGCTCTGTTGGGTTTAGATCAGATGCATGGAGAGAAAACTGGTACTTGGAGGCAGGGGGGCTGTGTGGTGTCAACACTGAGGAGGAGATAGGGACATGGGGGGGCAGAACTGCATGGCTTGGGTGATAGTAGTGAGGGTAGTGGAGCGGCAGAGGATAGCCCCTCCCATGTGGGTCTGACTGGCGGTTATGAGGGTTCTGTTGGAAAGATAAGTGCTTATTCACTTTTTTGCGAGAGTTAGATGAGTAGATCGATCACTTTCTGTTTGTACATCTAATATGAAGCCACTTAACTTAACCTAGTTTAGTTCTGTGTTCTAAAGGAAACAAAAGCTGCCTATAATAAAAGAAGAAGGTTCAACTAACTGTGAATATATGATAATTGGGATCGTAAGTTAGTTTCAATTGCATCAGAACCAGGTTATACACAAGAATAATTAGCTAAAAAAAGTCTCAAATAATTATCAATGTATCATGTCATACCATTTAATGTATGTGTTTTTAGTGATATATATATTTATAACCAAAAGAGGCACTTCAGCATGTAATTATTTACTATTTATTGTACTAAATATCTATTTAATCATAATCACATCAGTCTAAGTTTGCGTATTTGTCCACACAGACACGAGCATTGCAGAACAGTTGAGAAACATTGCTGTGTCTTCCTTGTTTGAGTTTAAATTAATACCAACCTGGTGCAGAGGTACTGATAACAGTTTGCGCTTGGCTGATCTCTGGCCATCACCGTCCTCTTTGTTGTACTTGGCATAGAAAAAGTGATTTGGCTGATTCTGAGGCAAGATGTTCATCAGTATGCCTTTCACATGGCATTCGTATGGCAGAAGCAGCCTGCACAAAGAACACATCGATCAGATGAAACAGAAAACATACCAGGCGGTCCCACCTTGAGAAATGCGTGCGTATTGTTTAAATTACTTCTCATAGTGTCTTCGGGTGCAGGTGGCTGCACTGGTGCTTCTAGGGTTTCCCCCAAGCATGTTGTATACTTGCTTCCACATCTGTTGAGCAGTCACCTGGAAGAGTGCAGGATATTTTATTTATTTCAATTTGTGTGTAGAGACAAGGATATGGCATGAACCAAAGCCACATACCAGCATTTATAGCTTCAGCTAATATACAGTATCATCAATTATCAATATTATAAGAGCTGTTTGAAATCAATCTGCGGCTTCGCACATAAACATTTTTCTTTACACGAGAATTAAGTAGTATTAGAGTTAGTATTAGTTTTGACAACATCACTGAATGACAATGACAAGATAGATAATGGTAATTTTATTGTTTTCAATATCAAATATATTGTTAATAATACTGACAGTACAGGTAATTATGAAATTAATGGTAAACTGGACGTATTGTTTACCTGATGGTAGCCACCGAAGTCACTTACAGTCTTGAACATCAGAAACAGATCAACTGAAAAACAGGGAAAATATACAAAATCAAATGCACGTCATTATTAGAATTAAAAGAATTTTCTTATCAATAAATCTGTAGTGTTTGCTATATATAGTTAGTATAGTATAAATAGTTTTGTCCGGCCAACAGTCACACGCAAACATATTCTAGTTATTATGACATAAAACGAAGAAACAGCTAATTCTCACATTTGAGCGAACTGGGAAAGCTTCGGCATTTTTGCTTATAACATTGCTTGAACAGTTGCCAGTTATTTTCCACCTATTAATTAATCAATTATTCAAGTAATCGTTTGAAATCAGAATGACTATAGTTTACTATGCAGTTAGAGTTTCCAATTTATGTCCATGTCCTTAGGAGGCAATAGGTATAAAATCTTAAAATAATAGAGTTCTGTTTTGGTGCATTTAACATGTAAAAAGCTTTTTTAAAAAAACGTGATAAAAGGAATAATATTTATATTTACTTTGTTTGAAGCCCAGATTTGGGATTCTCTCTATAGGTGTATCTCTCTTCTTCATGAAAAGGTAGAGCTCTTTAAGAAATTCTTCCTCTGTGATCTCCTTCACCGGCTCTTTGGCTCTCGCCTCTTGGCCCCCTCTGTGTGCCGTGTCCATATGTGCCTTGGGACACAACACGCACAAAAGATTCCACTTATTATCATGGTTAATGCTTGATAATTCAGCATTTTTAAATGATCAGTTTGATCTTTTTTTCCAATGGCTCTAAAATCTGAAATGTGACGTAAAGGACTATTTAACCACACACATCCAAACCTGAGATACTCAGACAATGCCTCACTGTTTTGAGGGCACATCATCTTGACTGATGATTGTCAAACACATCCAGGTTTCTGACCATATATCACATGTTTGAACTTGCTTCAGTGGCGTCAACCCTGTCCCTTTAGACAACACACCATTGATATGCCACTCAAAAATGGCATCAATGCACTCTTTCATTCCCTGGTCTCCGTTGTTTTGTCCCACTGTTCTGAATCACGTCAGTATACGTGTGTTCACGCTGGGAATCTCTGCTCCATTTTAAGTCCACGTTTGCTAATGGCTCCAGTGTTAGTGTCAGCTTTGCTGTTACTATCATGCTACTTTCATTTTGCATAATTTATTTCCTCTTATCACACTACTATCATCATATTCATGCTTTGTAAACACATAATGATGTCGATGATAATGCTTTCTTTCTAAATCTATCAAGTTAGAGGAGAGTTATTGTAGGTTTAATACTTGCAAATGGAAAGTATCAATTAAATAAGATCATAGAGCAACTCATTGGAAATGTTGTTCCTCACCTGTGTTTCCATTGAGAGAATAAGGATGGATCATATCATCTCACTGCCCTGATGATCAGAGAACAGGCTGTTGCTGTACTCAGGCTTGTGTTCCCTCCAGTGTAGGAAAAGAGACTAGACTGCAGGCCGTCATTAATGTCTCATCACCTTCGGTCACACACCTGTCTCTTGTATCTGTGAGACAATGTGAGCAACCGACAGAGGAGGTGTTTACTCCAACGGCTTCCTGCTGAGATTTCCATCGTCAGACCAGTTGAACCTGCTCTTCGGTGTGTGCCCAAAAAGGTTTACAAGCATACTCCAGACGAATTGGCAGAATAATGTGGAAATTTGTGTTCATCGTATCCATGTAACACAGAGTATTATTCAAACTAGTAAAATATGAATATTTAGGGATTTACAATCAAACTCCAAATCACAGTTACAATAGTGAAAAATCTTCACGTTTGTATAGCATTCATTCAGAAACTTAACTAACTCACAGGGCTATGATGCAATAATGATGTGAACAGGAAGTTTGATCCTAGTTGTAATTAACTGAAATGTCTCTTATGTTATTAGTCATACACATCATTAAACTGTCAATCTCAATATTAATTCGTGGTTGAAAGGAGGGTCTTGGAGTTTAGCGCAGCGACATCAGGGAATCTGCCCAAGTGGTGCAAAAAGTTGTTCGAATATTGAACAACTTTTTGTATCAAATTATTTATTTGCCTAAATAAATAAAAAGTTGTCGAACTGGGTGGGAAACTGCCCCATCAGGCAGCACTAGTTGTCGTAGATATTCTCATTTTAAAAAAATGCGTGGGTGTGTTGCCTCAAACCAAATCAACAAAGAAAATGAATTTGATGTTGAATAGAGAGCTGTACTTTTTCATCAGACAGCGACGTCTGTGCGCGATGAAGCTTGTCGGTTGTTCAGAGTTCTGTCCATGGGAATTATGTGGGTGTGGCACTGCCCTATTAAAACACATGATGTAACTGTGTGCTCATTGTATTGAGTTTCTAAGAGTACAAATGTATACTTGACAAGGATATGAGATGAATGGGTGAAAGTTATGTTAATCCTCCTCAGCTATGGATAACATAGGCATGTTATGAAATCAACCTCTGGCGATGCCATCATCTCTGCCTCACCTAATTCCAGTTAATCGCAAACAACAAACATCCTGAAATACCATAGATATATGTTTACCCCTATATACTTGGACCAATATTTAGTTCTAGCTATCTATCAATACTGAGGTCGTATCTACCAGTCTCATCAGAGTCTGACTAGAAAACCAGGATTGTTAATGTGTTGTACACACGTATGAATCTTCAAAAGATAAATAAATAGGTAACTATCTTTTGCAAGAAGAGAAAAAGACTGATGCCGCCTGTGTTTACATTCCCAGCTCATTGCTTTGGTTCACAGAATCGAACCACAGCTGGTAAACAAGCTCATGCACCGGGCGAATCTACACAAAATGACACAGAGACAAATCTGTGACTGTCACAGTTTTGGCATTTGATTTGAGCATTTGAAAGCCAGGTATTTTTCTCAGACCAAGCCAATGCTATAAAGGCAAAAATGCCCAGTTTGCTCTATTCCTGCTGTATATTTGAGTGGGACGGTTTTGCTAACTTACTAGCTGCATGAACTTGATAAAGACTCACTGCTTGGTGTTTTTCTGCTTTGAAATTAATTGATGATCAATGGATTAAATTAAACAATACTTCATTGATTAGATACATTTAATATGATTAATTTAAATCTTGTTTTGTTTAACTTTTCTAATCTTCATGTTAGAAATTGAAAATTGATCGTAGAAGTAATAAAGCACACCCTTTTCTTCATTCAATACATTTGCTGCAGTTTTATTTGGTCTGGTATGACGAAACTCAGATATCACAATCATTGTTGACTATTGACTATTGCAGTGCACTTTATTCTGATATCAGCAGGCAAAACATTCAAAGACTACAGCTGATACAAAATGTTAGGCTTCCTATGCCCATGCAAACACCTCACACCAACGCTGCCCTTCACTGGCCTTGCATGGTCTGGCTTCTGCCTATACCTCTAATCTGCTAACTCCCTATGAACCTGATCACCGCCTCCAGCAATCTCCACTAATGGTTCCAAAATCTCAATTTAATGCTGAAGGTCAGCAGGCCTTTTGCTGGGGATCTCAGGCAGGCAAACTCAGTATCCTCATTCAAATCTCCTCTTGAGTCTCACTTTTATCTTATGGTTTTTTTTGTAGCTCTTAGTGTTCATTTGTACTTTTTATAATTTTTCATCTTGTTATATGTGAAGCTCTTAAGTGGCAGTCACAGTTTCTGTGCTGATAACATAGAAAAGAGACAGGATGGAAGATTACTGGTGGTGCCATCTTTCAGGATCAATATACACCTTTAATGTGGAAAAAGGACAAAGAAAAATGTGCAGACATTTCCTTGATAACTCGGTGTATGAAAACCCCTCTTTGGCCAATCACTTCCTTGAATTAGCTTCTTCATTTCAAAGATTCCTGCTAAGTGAAAATGGGCCTTTAACATGATGTAATGCCTGATATTTCCTGCATGGTATGACAGTCACGTTGAATATTAGTCAGACACGTTCCGAACTGAATGACTCCTAACTGCATTCATGTCAACTTGAGAATGTTCTTTATTCACCTCAGGAATAAGGTGAGTTTTGGTAACTTTTACTAAACTCTACTGAATGACACAACCGTATAGATACATCAGTATCATACATACATACATACATACAACCCACTTAAATTCTTGCTACACACACGTGAAATCCATTCATTTGGGGTTTTTTTCGGTATCCCAAAAAGTGGGCTGTATACTGCAACTATGTCACCTTCATCCATCAAAGCAAACCAGGACATATTACTTTAACTGATGCAGGTGCAGCTAATTACATTAGTATTAGTAGTTACATAAGTTTTCTTTAACTAATGACATTTATTGTACTTGTGGTCCACCCATGTGTATGTCTGGTGGCAAAGAGCTCCATTTATTTACAATGAACAATGAACAAATGTAATGATTTCACCATTGTGTAAGCAGGTGTCAAACACAAATCTGTGAATTCCATGGGAGGGTGGCAGTATGTGTCTGTGGCTGTGTGAAAACAATAGTTGCTATTGTTTTCAAAAATCCGTAGTGATCTAACCATGCAGGCAAAAAATAATCCATCTCCTGAGATTTCAGCTTGGCATTAACAGTAAAAAAAGAAAAAGAAACCGCCGTAACCCTGAATGAGTGCATGAGATACATGCATGACATACACTCACGTCTGGCTATCAGAAATAATCAATAGTTATAGAAAATAACAGGATTTATTCTTGGGGAACCACCTCTATTAAAGGAGGAAGTTGAAATTTAATTGATTTAATTACTAATAATTACTTATCAACTTGGTGTCATCTGAAGTAACACTTCCTTAACAGTATGAGCTAACTAACAAGCGAAAATATTCCTAAATCTACTTCTAGCCTAACATTTCTTCATCACAATAGCATCAGATCCAGAGGTACACACAAACACAAAGTGTGACGGAGTTTCTTTCTGGCTGCTCGATCAGGATGTTGACAGCCTGCAGTCAAAGGATGTAACGGGCGTTGCAAGAAAGAGCACTTTGGCTCTAAATTGTTGTATAAAAACACAGACTGGAGCTTAAAAGCTTGCAAGGTGTCGGCTCTCGGCGTTGAAGAGAGGAGGCTTCAAGGCACAACTTGAGAACGAAGAAGAAGGAGAATAAAAGCTTGGCAAGAAAGCCACAGCAACAAGAGCAGGGAATGAACAAGGAGCAGACACAACCAAGAATTTAAAAGAAAGAACTAACTAGAAGCCTTTGGCTTT
Organism: Pempheris klunzingeri; assembly: GCF_042242105.1. Taxonomy (NCBI): domain Eukaryota; kingdom Metazoa; phylum Chordata; class Actinopteri; order Acropomatiformes; family Pempheridae; genus Pempheris; species Pempheris klunzingeri. The sequence goes on from NC_092030.1 coordinate 18,668,752, forward strand.
TTTTGTTATCATATTCTGTTTGGGGGGGGCACTGTCTAAAGCCAGAGCTGTGAAGCTGTTTTCCTCCCATGTGGACATCTCTCCTGTATCAGTTCTTTTCAGCCTTTTCTTTGTAAACTCTTCCCACATATATCAAACTATCCCACATAAGTATAGTTCGACCTCTTAATAGGTAAAAAGGCACTCAACGTCAGGGATAGTAACTATTATCTCCTCATTTCAGTCCGTCATTCTGCACCTCTGACATATATATGTATACATATGTTCACGCAAGCATGCTTACATGTGTACATATATGTATAAATGCACATGGGAGCCAATATAATAGATGAAAAGAAATAGGAGTAACCTTCCCCCCTCCCACCCCCCATGGGAAGCAAGAATCCCTTTGGTGATTTTCACACAGGCATGTTCACCTTCCTCATCCTGTGACCTAAACAACAAGACCACACATCCCACTCTTATTTTATCTAGGTTAGCAGATTGGCTTGTCTGCCGCTGGTTGTTCAGTTTCCCAAAATTCAACACAACACAACACAACACGGAACATGGACCGATGGATGTGTACTTCTAATTAAGTAGATTATTTCAATTAAACTCAGTCTCCTTTCTTCCTTTGCTTCTTGAGTTTGCAGTGTGGTATGACTTGCCAGGCCACATTCCACATTCAGGTGGAGGATGTTAATGTTGACCAGTTGAGAGGAAGGCCATCCTGCCATAGTTGAACCACTGCTCATTTAGAAGAAGTTCACCAGTTTCCTGTGAAAGATGCAGAATTCCTCTTTGTCAGTACAGTCAACACGCTACAATTCTCTTTTTTCATTGACAAGCTTTATTTGCACGGTGATGAAATACAAAGACACACTGAATGAAGTCAGCTGTGATAAAAGATAATTAATCTTATTCTAAAACAGTTCGATAAAAGATAAATCAACAACATTTTTTTTTTAATGAGAACTGTATTGTGCTTCTCACCAAATGCATTTCATTTGAGTGTATTCTACTTATTCCAGGAACGCAGCACTGGCTGTCTGACACCGCAGACAGACAGTTCTTGAAAGGAATGCTGTTTTACAGCTGTTAATACAGGCCAGGTAAAATGAAGGAGATGACTGACCTTGAATAGTAATGGCATGTACTGTGAGTCATTGCTGATACTAAAATATAACAGAGGTAAACAGTTGCTGCATGTTTTTTTGTTGTTAATTCTAATACCTGATGCAGTCTGTCACGCATTTATTCTATAGTTTTACTATTTGATGCCACAATTTCTTAAACTACATAATTTGAAATAAGATTTAGAATTATAGTTATAGTCCAGGTAGACTTTTATTTTGAAAATTTGAAGTTCGGTTTAATGTTTTTCTTTCTGTTTCTCTCTCGCTCTATTTGTGCTGTTTTATTCCAATATTTAATGCACTATATTGACCCGCGTTACATTAGCTATTCAAATAAACATAGATTGTCTTGTTATCAGCTCACACTTGTGTAAAATATACTTTATCTTTCATCGTTTTGCTGGTCACGTTTTCAGATACCTATCATATTCATGTAACTGAGATACACATACCATGATGATTATAGATTTGTTGCTGGGTAGAATCTTTCTGCTTCATCAACCATACACTGAAACTCCACGACAAGCTGCAGTGAACAACATTTTCCTCTTTAGGAGTTAGCTAAGTTTGTCTTTTAGTTATATGGAAAAACAAAACTAAATCAAAAGGGATAGTTTTCAGTTACATATAACAAGTAGGGTGAATTCAAGAGCTACATGTTTGGTATGTCATGTTGAAATTGGTGGACATCTGAGGAATGTATAGATTCAGATATTTAGAACAGCAGCTACGTGCAGCAGTGCTGTACAGAAGGTACAACCTGTTCTGAGGGTTTGTGAAAACAAAGAACGAGACGCTGATGTTGACAACAGATGGTAGTAAATATGTGTTGGCACTGGTGGGCTTTTGTAACTGCAGAGAAATTAGTCTCAGTACATGGGACAATTGCATGTTTCGTGATCCACAAATAAAAACAAATATGTGCAACGTTTTGTGACTAACCTTGTGTTCAACCTGTAGAAATGTAAAATGCTTAACAATTTACTCACAAATCAGCATACACATTTCTAAAGCTCTCTCTACTTGTGGATCACAAAACATACACAGTACTGGTCACCAGCGTTTAGACTAACTCTCTGCATCAATGTCATTTACGATGAAATTGGCAGTTGCCCTGTAGGGTTTTCTTTTAAGCACAGACTCTGATTACAGTTCGTGTTATTCATCAAAACCAGCCCATCCTCATACCGAAAATGACAACGGGACAAACACAAGACTTTCATACACATGACAGCTGTTCATCTCCAACCTCTGTAAAACTCCACATTGGGTTGTGTTAACAGATGTAACTTCTGTAACTAATGTATTTATTCCAACCCAAACCGTGATCTTTTCTCTTAACGTAACCAAGTAGGGAACGTAACTTACTTTATGTGCTTGCTTGTGGCACAGTCACATATGTGGCGAGTCATTGGAAATGAAACAAATTTTGTTATGAGGAAGCATGGACCAAAATGTATCCTTGAGGTCCAACTAAAAACGCTAAATGCATTTTTCTTATCAGCCTGAAACCAACATTGTTAACAAGCAGGTGCATTGCTGCGTTTCTTGGCACATTGGTGCCACCTGTAGATCAGTGGGATATTGTGAAACCAGTGCAGGGATGTGTGTGCCTCTGTGTCGATAACAAGCAAAAACCTTAGTAGTGCAACTTTAGAAATAGATAGATAGATAGATAGATAGATGGATAGATTGTCAATCAGTGTAAGAATTTTAGACTCTTGTTGCTCGAAACCAAGGAAAACCAACCCAAAAAAAAGATTTCTTACTTGCACTTTACTGTATCTCACTGTTGCTGATGCCCAGTGTAGTTTTTAGAAGCGATAGACTGCCTGACAGAGTGCGACTTACACCTACTACCACTCTGAGCTAAAAAGGCTCTAACACATTCAGCTCATCTGAATCATCTGACAGAGTGTGACACAGAGACAAGAAACCACACAGCAGGTGATAATCACAGCAATCACCTACAGTATACGCAACACCATGGCGATGCATGTGATGCACCATGGATGTGCTACGTATTCGACAAATACACGTTGTAGTGTTGGGTTGTTGTGTTGCCGTAGGAGTTTGGAACGAACATATGTCTGCTGCCGCTGTGTGTGCAACACGATCGCCCTGTTGCACTGGGAGACAGTGGAGGGTGTAAAGTCATATGAAGACAATGAGCCTTTGTTTTTATTTGTTTATATTGCTGTCATTTAGTCTGTGCGTGCCTCCACCTGCTCCGTCAGTTTCTGGAATAATCCGAGAGGACTGTAGTGTGATGTGGTCCAAGGTAAATAGCAGTGAAAGACAGATGTGTTTGGATAAGAGTTTATTTGAAGGTGTGTGCATAATACTGTTATTACTCATGAATATGAATTCAAATTTACGGTCAAATCTTATTCTCAACAGCTTTATTCAACGTTTGCACTGAATTATTCAAAACAAATGTACAGTAAATGTTGTGTTTTATGGTACTTCAGCCTTTTAAATGTGCCAGAGTTTTTCATGTGTGACTTCTTTGAAAGTACTCCTCAGTGGTTAAAGTGTTGAAGGTTCATTCCTTCACCACACAGCGGAGCTGTGGCTCAAGCTTACATATCACTTTGCTTGCACTGAAATGCCTGTGTGACATAAAGGTTTGGCTGTATATGATATATAATATTCCGTATCTTTAATTTTAAATGAAAACCGTTACCCCTGTGTATACGATTTGATATTTGATACTGTGCACTGTACTGTGCCTTGTACAACTTGGTAGGCATCAAACAAATGTTTCAACCGTAGAGGGGATCCTTATTACTCTTGGAGTTCATCTTGCTGATTTTATTTTCTGGTCTTAGATAACATTTTTCATTTCTGTCATGTGTTTTCGCCCCAGCATGCATACAAGACTGACTTCAGTGCATATTGAAGTGAGCAAACTGAGCAATGAGCGAATTTGGATTTTCTTTGTGGTTATGCTTTTTCAAATCAACAGACCATGCCATATTTGTAATGGAAAATTTTCACCGAAAAAGATGGCTGAACCTCGCTTTTTGTTCCATTGTGACATCTATAAAAGCAAAAGCAAAAGCAAAATCCTGCTGCTTGCTCTGCTTCTCCTCTGTAAGTCAACAGGAAGTCAAATTATAATTTCAGAGGCAAATGGTAAGACTGACACTAGATATGTTTGGTGAACTGCTGCAAAGGTCATGCCAAAGAGGGACTCCAAATGTCAAACACCCGTCTCTGAAGTTTAAGCCTTTGTAAGATCTGATGGATTGATATTCTTTTCCAGACTCCACAAATGTCATTACAGATATTTTGATGCAGAATGTGCGTTTGTTTTTCCGATAATTATAATAGAGCATTGATGGGCCTGTGGAAGACATTGGCTTAGTGATATGAACTTCTGATGTTTGCACTTCTGTATGTGTGCTATGCTGTGCCAAGTGTGTGCTTAGCTGTGTAATGGTAGTGGCAGTGTTATTTTGAGCAAATACCCCTGACCTTTTTTGCCCTTAATGCCCTTTCAAACCAAGATCGAATTTTTATCAGTGATAACCACCTGAGGCACTATAAACCAAAAGGGGCAATCTAACAGTTTGGAGGGCATTTATACAGCAGCAAATGTCACTATTTGCATGCCTGTGAGTCTCTAAAGGAAGCTTCTGCCTATCAACCACACTACTGTTTTTGGCTTTTCACGATCTACCATAAATATGACATTTCCTGTTTATGGTAGAAATATCTCTAAGGGCTTGTCTTTCCGGGGTTAAGATAGTCATCCCTATGATACAAATGACAACACACTGGTAAGTAGGTGCTGAACATCTTGATTAATCAATTAATTAATTTTAAACCGGCGTGCGCTGGTGAAGTTCCAAATCTAATATTGTTGTCATGCTTTATGTGGCACGAATTGGGATTATCTTGCCCTTAAAACAGCTATTTCTTAGATTTATTTATTCTAAGTCCACAATGTGTAAAATGTTTGTGATCATAACCTTTTGTAAATTGTTCAGAAATTAGTATGTTCCTGTAATTAAAATGTAATGTCATTTTTGATGTTACCACAAAGGGATGCTGGAGTAGAAATACTCTACAGAGACAGTGGAGGCAATGTGGTCGTAGAGACAACAATTAAGTGGACCAACCCTTTAAAATCTAGATCAGATTCCTCTTTCTTTTTAAAACCAGATTAAATAATTACACTTTAAGATTCTGGTTTAAATTTTCAGTTCATTTCACGACATGCCAAACAATACATGTAGCCTACTGTATGGTGTATAGCCTATAATGAATCATTTTATTGTGTGCGCATCATAGTACGTGTATACAGCCCTTTTTTCTGCCACATCTCATACCTTTTATTGGTGAATATGTAGATTTTACACTGCAGTGGGTGTTTAAAAACTTGCTTTAATCCAAATGTAGAAAGAAACGCACATGTGAATATTGCCAAAGCTAAGTGAGAGTAATAGACAGGATCACACCTTTGCATGTTTACCTTGCACCAAGGTGTTAACTGGTGAGAAGCACACATGAACTCTTTTAACAGTATCAAAACTCTGGCACAATTATCTGATTTTCCAACGCTATAATTGGTAGCATTTAGAAAATATATTGATTCATAAAAACGAGTAAGAAAAAAAGTGCTTCTAGCTAGGGAACCCTACAGAGATGGCCTTCTACACAGTTCATGCAAATGAAAGAAACCTGTAATAGAAAAGGGTGACTGTGAATGCTTTTCGATTTGTTGGAGATACTAAGGTTTCTGCCACCTTAGGCAGAATTAAACAAACCACTTTTCAAATACCTCTTCAAACTGTTTTCTTTGGCTGTTTTATGTGAGCTGAAATCTGTTTTGTTGGACATTCAGCGTGAAGGAAATAGTTTTGTGCTGAAATGAAAGAGTTTACTGAAGTTAAGTGAATATGAGCACAGAAAACAGGATCCATATTTTCCAGAGAGGCTGTTGATTGTCTACTATGAGATGTCATAAGAGCAGATATCTTTGTCATCATTGAATGTTGGCATAAATCTTATCCAGAAAAAGGTGTCACTTGGAGAGATGACTGAAATGGATGTAGTTGTTATTAATCTGCCACCATATAACAGTAAAAAGAAATTCAGCTGTGCTCATGCAACTTCGTTATTTGTAACAGTGGAAAGTTTGAACCTTTCCTCCTCCGTTTTCTTCTGCTTCTTTTGCACTTCTCCTTCTAAATGGTGTCCAATCATTAGCTGATACATCAGCACACCCAGCACTGCACCCAGGAAGGGGGCACAGAGTGGCACAACGAACCAGTAGGTGTTAGCTCTGTAGGGTATGGAGAAAAGAAATAAATTCGAAATGTTTTATTCAATTTAGCTACTGTTGCAGAAAATAAAACATGAGTGTATCTGGAGATGCTATGTCAATATCGAGACATTTAAATTTCATATGTTTAAAGGGGCGGATTCTACGTCTGTAGATGGGTTTACTCTGGTGTGAACCACAGAGGAGCCACAGGACTTGTGAGTTTATAGAGGTGCTATATCCCTGGAGAACACCTTTAATACTGTATGAAAGGTAATGGATGAATGACATCCCTGTCCCCCTATAGTTCAACCTGACATACCTGTTTGAAGTAGTTCAAAAAAGTGCTGAACTCACGTGAAAACCTCTGTGCCCCAGCCTGCAAGAGCCGTGAAGACACGTGGTCCCAGGTCCCTGGCTGGGTTCACAGCGTAGCCAGAGTTGAAGCCCATTGACAGGCCGATGACTAACACCACAAAGCCTACAGTGAAGGGTTCCAGACCTCTGTGGGTTGGATTGTTGTGTGGGTCAACTATGGCCAGGATGCACACGATCAATGCAGCTGTTCCAATGATCTGAGATACAGTAAAGAGAGAATGATCTATTAACGCTTTGTTTATATTAATTTGATCCTTAATTCTTTTCATTAGAGAGACAAATAGCCCTGCTGCTGCATGAACAAAAATCAAAACAGCTAGAATAGTTTATTGATATTTCTCTATAGATGAGAGACGTTAAAAGCTCTTTTTATCCATGCAACTCAATTTTGCAAATTAATTTGTCTTGTGATTCCTGTGAGCTACGTTTAATCACCTTTAAGAAGTTATGATATTCATAGTGGATTTATTCTGGAAACCATGGCAAGGAGCAGAACTAAAGAGGAATAAATGTGAAAAACTGGCAATCATTTCAACTTTTTCATCAGAGAGCAGCACATCACAGAGCTTTCACTGTCCACTGTTGTATTCTGACATCAATTGATGATGGAAGCACCGTGAGGAGAGCATAGCAGAGGACGGGGTGCTTTCTTTAATTAGCATGGTTGCATCACCACAGGTCTGCACTTTAGAACAGTTTCACATTATGGTAGCTATGGTATGGGTACTCCACACACTGTAACATGTCAGGATCTATATGGGTGCCACAGAAACGGCGCAGGCTAGTGGCCTCTGCTGGCCAGGGGCAACACCGCTGATGTAATAGAGCTGCAAGGAGGTGAAAAGTTGAGCCATGAGCACACAGCCAGATTACATTGCTGGCACCAGCACAGAGGACATGCCCTTTCACTGTCAACGCGGGTCTTGAAAACATCTTTAAAGATCAATTTAATTTCATTAACATGAGCAAAGATGCAATTTAGTGAGTGTTTATGAAGCAGCAGTGTAATATTTTATCATTTGCTTGTTAATTGCCAGGCCTGGTTAGCATATAGCTGTTAATATAGCATATAGCTCAACTGTTTGGTAGAGCACAATCTGAGTTGTGATATCCTGTTAAAAAATATGCAATAATATGTAATACATGCAACTTGCTGATGCGAGAGCTCTCTATATGTTATATTTATAGGTTGTGTCTACTTGCGTTTCCATCTGCTCAGACAACATCGCAAACAATCGCGATGCCTTTTGCGAGAATGCAAGTTCTCTTGAGGTAAATACGTGTAGACATCACAAGCAGGATTGTGTGCGTTGCATCTGCAGTGTCCCGGTTTTTGATGCACTGCGCGTAGTTTTATGCACAGAGTACCCTCATTAATTATTTGAATCTTATAATACAGAGGGATTTAATTGACCTTCCTCTTCAACACACTTACAAGCTGTTCCACACAGATTCCAGATCAAATGAATAGTGACACTGTCCTGCTCATTACACTGTCTGCTGCTTTTAAAAGGTTAAAGAAGATGAGCGGCATTGATGTAATGTGATTGGCTATTAAGCTATTACTGGTTTGCCAGAGCTCCATACAATAGCTCTGAGCAATAATAATTTGGGGCTCCAGCAAAGGAGCATGGCAAGTCTTATGCTCTGCTGCTATGTCTGCAGTAGTTTGTCTTCAGTGGATATGACTCAGTCACGAATTTAAATCATCTATTAGGTGAAATTAATACAACAGACACTGATGAAAAATGATTGTACTTGTACTGTATATTTTCTGACTGAGTAGAGGTGAAATACTTACAAAATCCAGGCAGCGTTACCTGATCAAAGAGTCCATTAACCGGGGTGAGGTGTTTGGATGGATATGTGGCAAAGATCCCAGCTGTGGCATTCTTCCCCACCACGATCAGCTCTCCCTGACTGAAGTCACATAATGCATCTGGTGCAAGAATGAGCAAATCATTTTCCATCATTTTTTTGTTTTTTGACTACAATGTAACATTTCTTTCCACCTATTTATGTATCATAATAGCACCAGAAGGCTTCTAGGAACTCAGGTGATTACTTGAGCTACATCCTCTTTACACTGCAGCTGTTTTCCTGACAGTTACTGCAACATTTCAGTTTCTTTTTTACTTTCCACCTGCTTGTATAGCTGCAGTCAGCAGTGAATAGGGGCCGGGATGCGCAATCATGTAGAAAAATATCACTGCATACAAGCATGAATATTACCAGCAAAAGCATACAAAGAGGGCAAATCTACATGCGTGAACTGTGAAAGATAGATTGTAATACAAATAAACACATGGCTGCATAGCGAGCACAACACAACATGGTGAGAAATACATGACTGCATGTAGATAACACCCTAATGTCCTATAGAGAGCCAAAGACTGACTCTGCTTTTCACCCAGACTCAGTTGAATGAACATACCCTGTAATCCACAATGTTATACTGATGGCTGTTTAGCAGACAGAGTGGAGATGAAAGTGTCACTCAGTCAGTCCAAAACCTTTCAAGACTAAAATATCTCAGCAACTGTGACTTTGGTGATGCCCTCACTTTTCATCTAGTGCCGCCATCAGGTCAAAGTATTCAGTCCCCTTTACATTAAATACATTACATTGCATTTCCAGACACTGTAGCTAAAAGACTCAGGAGTTGGTCTGACTTCTCTGTAGTGCCATCATGAGGTTGACATTTATTTATTTACTTTTAATTCATTATTCTGAGTGGTGTTTTATCATTACTGAATAGTGACAGTAGAAAGATGAGCGAAACAGAGATGCAACAGAGGTTGAACCCACAGCTGGCATTTCAACCTCCAAGCCTTTGGAGCAGCATATCTGAGCAGCATATCTCAACAACTATTGGATGGATTACCTTGACCTTTGGAACACACACTCATGTTCCCCTCCACGTCAAATGAAACAACTTTTCACTATCAAAAAAATGATCAAACAAACCAAATACCTGCAAACTATTGACGTTCCCATCGGCCCCACCTGCTTATCAGGTCAATATTATACCTGCTAAATATTTGCATTGTCATTGTGACTATATTGGTAGGCTGATGTTAGCATTTAGCTCAGAACACAGCTGTGCCTAGGTACAGTGTCACAGAGGCACCAGCATGGCTCCAGTCTCTGTAGTCCGTCTATCTTTGTAAAATGCTGAGAATCTGGTTGTTCTATTAATAACTTGATGGGTGTCCACTACTGTAGGCCTACTGTACTTTCCAGTGAAATTTGATGACCTTAGCAAAGGTATAATTACAAGTATTTTTTAAAGCTTTCAATAACTATAGATCCTGCAAATCGTAGTTTTGAAGTAAGCCTGTAGTGCCTTCATTGATTCAGTAGAAGAAAGACACCACATGTGCACCACATTGGTCAAGAGCTGGAAAGAAGGTGCTCATTTGTTCTCTGATGTGTTTTCTCAGAGCAAACAACCATTTGGCTTTACTTAAATGTCAGGCACGAAGCTACAACAGCTAATACATTTTTAATTGTCATCACCAAGCTGCTGTGCACTGAAGGAAATCAAAGGTTGAAAATTGTTCTGGTCCTCTGGGTCCATCCAGCTTTTGTCTCCTCCTACGACCTGCATAAACTACTAAGTGTGCCACTGACTAGACTACAACAATCTTGATTTGTCTGAGGATTAGATGTGTGTATGCTTGTTAGACATTAACATCTTTATTAATCTGATTATTCATGTTCAATTCCACGTACCAAAATACATGGCGAATACAATCGCTGCACCCAGAAAGGCTCCAAGAGTCTGGAAGAAAAAGAACAATGGGAACTTCCTCCAAGGCTCTCTCCCAAGTAAACACAGCGTGAAGGTCACTGCTGGGTTCAGATGACCACCTAAAGATGAGAAAAATATAGAAACCATGGTATATTTTTATACTTGTATCTACAATCAGATTCTGTGTGATTCACCCTGAAGAAACAAACACATGGAGGCTGCTTTATCTCTACTGCACATAGTACAGCCCCCTTTTCTCAGTGAGACCGAGGAGACAGTTCCAAGCCTACTGTATATTCAGTAATTGCGGTCTCTGTAAAGTCCTCTTAGTATGGAAGGTCTCTGTGACACAAATTAAATTGGCGGGATGAAAAGATTCAGAAAAGTATCCTTTTTTCTTACCTTGAAGGGGGATATAACCACTCTGATGGCACACTCATGTGGGCGCCCTGCTTGTATTCACACCTTAATCGTGTCAGAGTAGGAGCTATCTAATTATAAGAGCTTATTTTCTCAGCTGCGATGTGCATTAGAGGGGGACAGCCTCATTATAAAAGCATTGAAGAAGTAAGCATGAGCGAACTGAGAAACCCTTTGTAGTGTTGCTGCTTTTGACAGAGGATACTGAGATTGTGGATTGACTCACTCACTTTCCTTTCAATTACAGACCACGTCGTTTTCAAGTTATGAGGTGAGAGCTCTCTCCATCTGTGTGTCTCTTTTTAAGCTTTGCATTCCTCTGTCCACTGCTTCCTCTTCTGCTTCCCCTGCTGCCTTTAGCTGTCACTCGTCTGGCAAACACATCAGTGTGGTGAATACTGCACTTCACATAACTGCCAGTTTACCTTTAGCTGATATTTAGTGTCTGTCAAGCCATCAATGATAATGACTTTCTGTTATGCTGATGGAAGTTGGGGAAAAAAAGCTGAGTCTTGTGGAAACAGTCTTTGAATGACAGGTACTTCACAACAATGATGCAAATGACTATAGCTTAACAAAGTGTGATTTTCTTCATGATAACAACATTTTCTTCCCTTTTACTGAACTAACCCTTATGTGTTATTGATTACAACAGCAACAACAACAGCAATAACAATGATAATAATCTTAAAATCATACCTTTTTCAGTTTTCTTGTAACCTTATTAAAACCCAGCATGTAGAAAGGTATTGAAGATGTACAATTAAACGTGACAAAGTACAGAACTACCTACAAAACATTGTTATTGAACCAAAATAAGGAAATATTTAATGGTTTATATGTTACATGGGCCGCATAAAAACAAACATCTAGTTTCCTTTGTTTTCCAAAAAGTCACTCACTGACAGAGAGATGTTAATGAGGTTTGGGGTTATTTGGATCCCTCAGAGGCCTACCGCCAACTTAGGGTTTGTTCAGACTAACACTGTCTTTAATGCAAATTTGACCACTTGGCTGTTTTGTTTTCATTTACTCCGTCAACGCGCAGACATTAGCAACGGTGTTCATGCTTGTGTGTTTGTGTTTTTAGCTCAGCCTGTGACTGAACTCAGAACTCATCAGAACCTCTTCTCTCCGTTTTTTTCCCTCCAGTTTCTCTCCTCTTTCCCTTTTCCTCTTGCCTCTGTCAGTTTATGAAGCACATTCATGAAGGATACATGAGAATTTTTGCTTGGCACTATGATTGGCACTATGATTGGCACATTTTCAACTGACGTGTATTTCCATCAATATGCACAGCCCAGGGCGAATCCTTGTTTAATGCGTCTCGGCACTGACTTATTTGGGATTTGCGAGTGGTAGTGCTGCAGAAGTAATGTGTCATTTCTGTGGCGGACTTTGGAAAAATGTCATCAGTTAAAAATCACGTATAAAGGAAATTATCATAAAATTAGAACCATAAACAGAACATTAAGAATAAAGAAGATTTTTAAGGAAACAGTGAAGCTGTACCCGTTTAAATACAGAGTAGTACATCCTCACCTGAGATCTGTCCACTCACTAGGATGCCCAATGTTGCGGCAAAGCCAAAGGCGAAGTTGACGGCGAGGAATGAGCCATGAGAGCCTCCGCTCAGCACCAGCTGTGCTACAGCACCACAGCCAAACATCTGGATAGAGGAGTCGGTAACACTTTAAACAATCTTGAATTGTTTATTGAACACATCTACCTTTAATGTCTTTTTCCTAACCGCACACTTTTCAACACACTTCTTACTATTTTGAGATCCACCCAGACATATGCAGTCAAGTTTAAAAAGCAAATCCTAAGATTAAGTTATTTTTGTGGACAGACAGTAGTGGACAAGCCTCAAAGAGAATAATAAAGCCCCACAGTGGCCTGACCTCAAGTCAGGAGTCTAGCTGAGTCTTGCTTTTGGTTGTTTGCAGGGTGTGTTGCCTTGACCTCAGAGGTCATGTGTATGTTGTGGTTGGGCTTTGTGTGGGACTATTGATGCTGACAACAATCCGACTCCACCTGCAGAGCCCTCCTCCTCGGAGGGCCAGCTCTGACCACCGAGGGGACCTGAATGCCAGCAGAGTGAAAGGTCTCCTGGAATTACCAGATCAGTCACAGCAGGGGAGCAGAATAACAAATGGCCTGGCGCTTCACTGTTGGTGCCCTCCTCTGATATTTGTGTTGTCTGTGGGCAACCATGAGAAACAGGGGGATCCCAGGTTGTTTTGCACTGGCTAAAAAACATTTTGTTTTAATTTCAAAGAATGTGGTGGCTTCGTAATGTGTTGAAGTAGGTGTTGGGTGGACCACGGGTGCCATATGAAGTCGTCTATCAGGAGCAAAGAAAATGGATATACAATAGTTGGGTTTTATGTGTGTAATTTAAGTACAAAGAAGGAAATAACACAGGACATCAACAGTCTTAAGTTAAGTTAAGTTGCTTCATCTAAGAATCTAAGAAAGCAGCAATGTAATGAGGAGAAGCAGTTAAACTATCTGTACCTTTTAACACTGATGTAAAGGTTGTCTTTGAACTACCTAACAGACTAAAAGAAAAACAAATTATCAACTATTTTGTCATCAAACAACTTAACTCATGCCAGACACGACGGCACCCTCACCTTATTTTCTACACCAGCATGTTAGACAAGAAGGATACAGAATTCCTCGGGGCATTTTCAAAAGATATTTTTCTTTTTCCTCGTGTTGAACTGAAAAGCTGGTGAAAGGCTTTAGAATGTTATTAGTATGAACATCTTGCAACTTGGGAATCACCATATTTTGCTCTCCGTCTTGCCTTTTTAATTGCTGGTTGGATTCATTGATTGGTTGGATTCCACAAATGGCTTGTTAGTTGTCATGCACTCCACGATGTGGACTCCCACACCCAGTTTAGACATGATCTCAGCCATATTTAGTGGTAGCGCTTCCATTAAGATTTCATCATATCTCTCTCTATATGTGTGTTTTACTTTTGGTAATAAGCACGTAACCCGCAGACAAATGTATTTAAGATTTGGTGGCGTGGTCACTGACATCGCTCACACTGTAAATTCAAGACTGGTGAGAATATGTTTAAAGTTGCATTTTTTAAGCGACAAAAATGTTGCTGTAAATGGCAAAAGGAGCAAATTAAGAGACATGCAGATTATGTCAACCATGCAGCTATTTCAGAATCTTACTTGTACTTTTATGTAACACCTGTACGCAGCAGTTACCTTGTCCTTAGACAATAGTTTGTTCAGCTTGCTGTCCTTACTTTCCTGTGTGCCTGGTTATGTGTAAAGATTCTTGCATGTGTTCACATATTTGGCGAGTAAAGCTGATTCTGATCTTTTTTTCAAGTGGAACCCTTGGTACATTTAATTTCCCCCATTTCCTACAACCCCACAGCTTTCATTCCCATTAAATTTCAGTTAATTGAATAGTAGGAGACAGTAATCTGTAAAAATCCACTGCATTAATTTTTAAATTGAGTTAATAACTAGTATATATACTGAGTATGCTAAACATTTTATAATTGAATCCATTATCCTCTTTTACTTGAACAAAATGATCCACTCAGCACCCTGCAGGAGGGATGCAAAAATACTCTTTACTCACCACCAGGATAAGGGTTCCCAGGCATTCTGCCAGGGCCTGGCAGAGGAGCACATGTCGGATCTGAAAGGTCTCTGCCAGTTTCTCCAAAATGTCTTTTTGTTTTCCCATGATGCGGTTATTATAAGATTATCTTGAGGTAGGCTCTGTGGTCTTAACAAATGTGAGTCAGTGGCTCTGCATCAGCTTTTAGGGGTCTACTAAGAAGCCCTCCCTTCGTAAAAAAAAAAGAAAAAAAAAGGGGGGGGCTCCTTTGGACTGCCTGCCAGTCCTAACACATTTCCACCCATCTCTTCTTCACAGTTATTGAGGCTGCTGAACTCCTGCTCTGGCTTATTTTCACCACTTCCCTCTGCAGCACAGCCAAATGTGAATATATACTTTAAAATTATTCCCAACTCCAATTACAGTTAAATGAAGTCTGCCTTGTGTACACTTATCAAGCGAAGGACTTTTTCCTGAGGGATGCATGATAACGAAGGCCCTTTACCGAACCGATCCCTCTTCAGTTGCCCACAGAAAATTACACTTACAGCTATAGAGGACTCTTGTGGGGGTATGTATAAACAAACAGGTAAACTGTGGATTGCACACAACACTCCCCATCATAAGTAGGAAACAACCGTCACCATGGATACTGGTAGATGCTGAGCTCATCCAGCTGACAGGGCTCTATTGTGTGGTGTGTCACTGTGAATGGACAAATGCCTCTCCATCTAACACCATAACCACTAACCATATTGGCTCTAAACATTGATTAAGAGCATATGTGGGCTTTTTTTTCACAGTCTGTTCTTGTGAGGTAGAATCCATTGTTTTGGACTGGACAAGAAAGATGTACACATGTTTTGCACACTGTTTGTTTCACTGCAAATGCACAACGTCAAAACACTGAGTGTATCCAATAAAGCCATTAGTCTGAGCAAATGATTCGTTCTCAACACAGACATACAACATTCCTGGCATATTTCCCTCCTTTCCTCCTTTCAATTTGAGGCAATTTTCAGCATCAGTTGGGCCTGAAGATTACAAGTTTAAAATAAAATCTGGGGCTGCTGAGTTAAAAAGTTACCAGACCTCTGTAGCCTGCGTCTCATCTCAGCTTGAGGCTTGGACATTACATACCCAAATCTCTGACCCAATTCTCGGTGGTTGAGTGGCAGTGTGGGTAATGTAGATGCCAGGGTACGGAAGTAGGATGTAAGGAATATAAAAGTCAATATCTCTGGTTCAGCTGCATCTGTTTTAAAACTGTCCATTGCCAGTCTGACAATGTTTAGGAGTGTAATGGTAAATCAGTGTATAAAGCCAAGGAGGGGGGGGTCATGTTACCTGTGGAGAAAATCTGGCCTGATGGTGATGAAGGTTGAGCTTGTCCTTGCTGCTAATTTGTTCCATTTCTTTTTTTATTTTTATTTTAAAGTGTTGACCCTTCAGTTATCAGAGTACCTTGTCAGTGTTAATCTATGAAGAAAGCACAAATAAAGCACAAAGAGGTATTTACTCAAAGATGTTTTCACCTTGCTGTAACATTCAACTACTCACCAGTTTATGTGTGTTCATGTGTGTGTGTGTGTGCGTCCGCTTGCATTTGCACAACCCTCCTAAAGCAGGCTATTGCAAGTGTTATCATTATCTCAGAGTGCACCGTAATTAAGACATTCACATCTCCTGCTTTGTTCAGCATATTAGTGAGATAGGAATTGGCCAGAGGAGAGAGCTGTGATGGTTTATCGCAGAGGTTAGTTAAAATCAGACTGACTTGCTGCTTTGGCACAAAGCAGAAAACACCCCCATGATAACCCTAATTAGCATATTTATTCAAATACTGATTTATTTACACATCAGGCTATTTGTCTAATATTTTTCCGGACTGCTGTTTCAACAATATGTTTTCTCATGAGGCTGCTGCCTTTATTTCTGCTTTTTGTCTATTTTGTGTTGTAGACTCACCTTCCTGAGGAAGAAAAGCACAAAGGGCATATAAATAATTTCCTAAAATGGTACTTTTTTATACATTTTTCAGCATCCACCCATCCATCCATTCATTGTCTATACCGCTGAGCCTTAAGGGTTGCAGGGGGACTGCAGCCAATCCCAACTGACACTGAGCGAGGGGCGGGGTGCACCCTGTACTGGTCGCCAATCAATCACAGAGCTAGTTTTTCAACATCCAGAGCAAAATGATGTCCCCTTGGTAGAACTCCAGTGAACTGAAATACTAAATACCTGCAGTGTACGTCAAAGAAGATGATATTTATTTCCAATAATATTCAAATATGGTACTTCTGAAAATCCACATAAGTGTAAACACTGAGTGCAAATTATTTTCATGGAATAGCATCTTTTATTCTCACCAGACAGCCACAAAAAAACACACACACATATACACACACAAACACCATCTTCCATCAGGACATATAAAACACAGCATGTCCCAGCCAGCAGGCTGTCACTTTCACTAAAATGCTAGGTTTGTTTAGCTGAAGCCGTAAAATAAATTGATTTTTTGAATAAAAATCACAGTGATGCTCACTCTGGTAACCCCAGTGAGGCTTCTGTCACACTGATTACAATTGTTTGTCTGCCTGATATTGACCTACTACTACCAACCACAGTGAAGGCAGGTTTAATCTTGTCTTTGCACTTTAAAAATTAAACACACATGCTTCATATTCCTGAGATGGATTCATAATGCATTATGTTGTGCTCTGTGTATAAAATCAAAGGTCATAGATTGCTCTTTGTGAAACAACACATAATGTGTTTCACACGGGGGCGCTGTATGTGGATGACTAAGAAAAGACAAAGGTATGAGACAAAGATGAAGTTTAAGCTGATTATTTACATTGACATAATTATGCTTGGTGTCGTCCACCGCTTCCTCTGAATAAAATGAGTTTCCATTATCTGTGGATTGTATGAAAATTCACGGCTAATGCTGGAAGGTGCTCAGTGTGTGAGGACACGGCCAGAAGAGTGGCACCGCATTAGCATAACATCAATGTCAAGCTTACATCGCTGAATCGAGCTAATCAGTATTCCTACTGTCATATTAATGTGGCCCTCAGAATCCAAAGTATACAGATATCTCCTAATATCACCAATCAGCCATGTCCATGTACGCTGCAGTTACACTGAAATGGAATACTAAAAATAAATTATGTCGAAATGTAACTCTGCTGCCCACAAAGGTAAATTATAGATGAGCAAATGCTGGAGAAGGTGATGTACTATAATGGGAGTACACATTATCTGTGCTGCTGTGACTTGGACAATGGTATCTTGTTGTATATCATGAGAGCTCCAGCAACATGTTCCGTAAGAAGGTACCAAGTAGGTAGCAGTACAGGTACATTATTTGTTTGCAGGTGGCTGTTTTCACTGGGTCCCTAAAGTGATCTAAATGGCCTTTATGCTGCCGCCAACTTCTTTCATATGTTTCATAAGGAGAACTTGTGCACTGTAAATATCAATAAATGTTAATAATAAATCTCTAAATCTTTTTCTTAGCTCATGAAAAGCACCTGGAAGAGGGGGAAAAAAAGAAAGTATAAAATCCTCCAGTTAATTCTGTATGTAGAAACATGCATGCTGTGATCTCTCCCATGCACATACAGAACAGTAATGTCTCTCTGAGCTTTCAGCGATGTCTAATAAAACCACTAGAGTGCCATCTACAGTACGCTCTCTGTGAGGGAAAAGTATATTTCACTCAGCATTGCTTCAGTGTGATTAACACTGTCTCTGCCCCCTCTGACTCTTCATAATAAAGCTCGAACAATAATGTCTTGTTCATACTGTTTTATGTAAATGTAAAAACAAGCAGCACATTTACACATTCAATGATAATCATTGCTGCTCGACAGATATAATGAATATGCATATACAATGAATTACAAAATTGCATTGCAGAATGCAATGAGATCAGAAAATAGCCTGAGACATGCAGATGCTCATATAAAGTATGTTCAGCATGCTAGAATCATATAGGAGCTGATTTATTATGGTCTGTATGGTGGAAATGCATTTTAAACCTGCTGCAATGGTGCAGCTTTTCTTTATAGGAAGTTGTAAAGATACAAAGCAGCACACAGTACACTCGTAAGAAGTGTCAACTCCTGAATCATCACTGTAACTTTTGCAAAGAGAAGAGGAGGAAAGCTATTTTTTCTCAGTCAATCTCAGCTACAGAGAAGAAACTAAAGTGACAGGGAAAAGTCATGATTCAGAGTGAGAATGAAACAAAGGAAAGGTGAAGAATCAGCAGCTGCAGCAGAGAAGAGCTCAGAGAGGTGGCTCTCTGGAAAGCGTCCATGTTCAGGCACAAAAAAAAAAAAAAAAAGATGCACAACAACGCAATAAAATGAAGGCCGAGGCGGCGTCTACCTTCATTAAGCACTGATTTAATGCACCACCCGGCGGGCGCGCTAAGTGACCCAAATCAAACACACCCACGACGTCCCGTGACCAACAGGTGCATGCTGGGTCTGGATGAAAAGGTGAATACTGACATGGTGGATCCTCCAGGAGGAGTGGGAGGACTTCTGTCACTTTACTGACCAAACCAAAGTTTGAGGACGTGCTGCGGGGCCGAGGAGAGGTTGGATCACGGACCAAGCAGAGACGTTCATCCACGAGGAGACCAAGTGAGACAATGTGAGAGCTGCTCAGACAGGTGAGAACAACACACCTACTGACGTGAAGACCTGCTCTCTCTCCTGGCTGTAACGCTGCTGTAGCTGCTGTGGAGTTAATATTATTTCCGCAGCTCTGTGTCTGTTCCCTTAGTGATTTATTCTGCTGCTAAAGTAGCAGCTTATTTATATTCTGCAGCCTAATAACGCATGGTGCACCCACAGCTATTTTTATTGATTGTTGGACATTCTTTTTGTCCTCTTTCCTCGGTAGTTCTAGTGAGGCTGCACTGAGGGAGGCCATTGTCAGTAACGCAGTACTTTTACTGCAGTAAACTTTATTCCAAGTACTTCAGTAAACTCTTCCAGTACCAGTAGACAACACGTTGACCTTCTATGATGTGCTGATATCAGTCATTCAGAACAAGAGGAACATCTAGATTGTGGTTAAAAGAAAACCATGGATGGTCACCATCCACGGCTACACTGATAAAAGACCAAACAAACTGCAGCCCTGGTGTTTCTGGCATCTCTGATCAGAATCAGAATCAGAATTCCTTTAATAATATCCAGGGGGAAATTGCTTTTTGTTACACACAGCTCCAAAAGAATAAGAATAAACTTCAAACACAAAATTAATGATAATAATAATAATGATACAAATAATACCACTACTACTAATAATAATATATAACAACATGTACATTCAGAGTGAGATGTGTTATATAATACTACTAATACTACTACCACCAACAGTAACATATAACAACATGTACACTCTGATGTCCCTGTTGTGGGATAAACAGGAGGAAAGCAACCTTCAGTGTTGAATGTACTATTCACCACTTTGTTATTTGAGGTCATACTATTTTTTTCATGACCAATTTTTTCCCCTCACCTGTTTATCCTACTTTTCAGTCATCCTTTGGGGGATGGCTAAATCACTTTAGATTGAAATAAATCATTTTGATTTGAAGTGGATTTAAGACAAAGCAGAAGGTAGGGGCAGTGGGCAGTTCAGAGGCAGAGAGACTGTGTCAAACGTAACCGCGTTGACTCCATGACAGATAAGAGAACACGGCTTCTCTGAGTCTCCATTTTAGAGACGGCAGAAGAAGATGCAGCTTTCTGCATCAGCCAGCGGATGACGAAGAAGCACAGGGGAACAGATTTAAACCATTTAAAGTCCATGGAAGGAGGAAAGGCCTCCTGGTCAATTACAGGACGTTATATAATGCATCACATGATTTATTATTTCATCATCTGTTGTAGTGTATGCACTAATAGTGTTTCATTAAGGCTCTTCCACTTTGCTTTTGTTGCTAAATCATTTACTTACATATTGCAAAAACATCCCCAAAGCTGTAGGCAGCTATTATTAATGAGCTTGTGACTGCTTTTGTGTGCATTTTAAAAGGATGAGCAAATGAATGTACAATGCAAGGCCAATATCCCAGCTTTATGTTTCACTGCATACTAATGTAAATATGCTCATGTTAACTGACCTTAACTTTAATTAATGTCAGCAAGACGAAACAACAGAATTAATGCTATCTGAGGCATATCTTGTTGTTTTATGTAAATACCCACCACTGCTCAATATTACAAATCATTTTAATAATACTGGAGTGGTCCTGGCATATTTTGCCCAGTGCAACAATTTATCTCTGCAAGATTGGGAGCAGCAAGCAAAAGAAAAGTTATTTTAATTCATTTATAAGTAACATTTCTTTCAGTAGTGAATCTTGAACTATTGCAGTGACACCAGAGATTTGGTGGCGTCGCTAAATGTAAGTAAAACTCTTAAACCACTGAAATCAACATTGAGCATATTTTAAAGTGTTTTTATAGAAAAATAAGCATAAATTATATACAATTGGTATAAATGAATAATGAATATACATCATGAATAGCTTCGTTCTTGTGTATAATGTATAATAATTCGCTCCAAATCATGCTGCCTTTCAAAATCCCAAAAAACCTTTATGCCTGGAAGTCACTCTTGCAGCCAGAGACCTGTGAAACAGCAGGCAGCCTCTGCAAAGCCTAAAGAATACCAGATAATGGTCAAGGCTGAAAAGCATGATGGGGCAGTGCACCGGGCAGCTAAATGACATGTCAGGCCACTCTGCTGCCTAAAAGGATCAACAGCTACTTGTCTGACTGCCACTTGTACAGCAGCTTTGCCTCCTGGCATACAATGCTTATTGCTTAGCATTCTTTAAGCTGTCCAGAACCTATTGTATACAATAATGTTTGGCTGTTTGTAAGGCTCAGTGTCATTTTGGTGCTTAGCCGACTGTCCCGTCCTATTGTTTCGGTTCTTGGCAGGAATCTCAAATTATCTACAGAATTTGCTGAAGTCTGCCTTGAAGCGATGTATTAGTATTTACTCTGTGGGAGACTGTGATTTGTTGTCTAGTCGGTTGGCATATTATACTTCACTGCGGATGATGTTATGTTTTTTTAGGTTGACTGGAAATTGCCTCAAAAGCTAAATAATACTCCTCCTCTTGCTTGGAGCGAGATGGTAAGACTGAAAGCACTCTTATGTCTGCACGGTCAATAGAAAGCTACAGCCTGCAGCTGGTTAGCTTAGCCTGGCATTAAGACTGGAGGCCTGGCTCTGTCCATAGGGTAAAAAAAATCTGCTTAACATGTTAATGAGCCTTTTGAGATGCAGGTCGGCAGATTTTCTTACCTTTGGACTGAGCCAGACTAGTTTCCCCCGTTTCTCTTTATCACCCTTCTCGGCTACCTCTTGGCAAGAAATCAAAGTTCATTTCCAAAAGTGTTGCATGATTCCCTTAAGACACACTCACAAGATGATAATAGAGAGGTTACATGTATTTCTTCCAGGAAATCACTGTGACATCTTGAAAATTATAGCTGCCTTTTGTGTCTCTATTCTCATTCTCAATAAAGCCGGAAAGACAGCGTTTGAAGATGAAGGTTAGAGAAGATGTGTATTCTTCCCCAGAAGATATTTCATAAATACTGGTTGCACCCATGGGACAGGTAGCATTGCCAAATGGTTTCAGTATTAGCACTGGGAATTCAGAAGTAAAAATATTTGTGCTGACAAAATAAATTCATTAATTTGAAAAATGTATCGTCTTAATTTACCCAAGTAGCACAGCTGCATTTAATTTACTTCCTGTGTTGTGGCAGCGATTGTCTCAACATGCATATGAGTGTATATGTAATACGATCTAAAGCCTAAAACGTAACAGATTATGGCTGATGAATCTGCTGCTGTGCCGCCGTTGTCAGATCACCACACTATGGAGCATTCAGCTTGTTCAAACTTAACTGCAGTTTGTGTGTGTGTGTGTGTGTGTGTGTGTGTGTGTGTGAAGTCGATGTGGAGCTGTTTTCATTCAGCCTACTCCAGAAGACTGTTGGATAAGAGATAGTAGATAGAACTGCAGCCTGACAGATCATACAGTCTGTCTCAGTCTGTCTTTAGATGCCATATGCTGTGGGGGTGTTGCATTTTTAGTGCATATGATCTACGACTGCCTTCTAACCTGATATCTAATTTTAATGGCCTTGATGGTTTTGAAATTCAACTGGCATATTGACACATCGGCCTGGGTTTTGTTATTATTTATGTTCTATGAGAAATTTGCCTTTGCAAGCTTGAAGGTTTTATTGGGAATCTGTAGTTTACATCAAAGGAGTTAAAAACATGCCGTTAAACAATAGCAGTAGCATTTAAATATGCTTCCTTTGTTTTGATTCTACAGTAATTTTTATTCAAATGTCCACTATTACAAGCTTCAGTCTTAAAAATGTAATTAATCAGGATTTATTACAGCAATTTGTGCAATCAGTTAATTATATTTTCTCGTTGATTGGCGGCGAGCAGCTAACACCTTCCTATCTGGAGTCAACTCATCGCACTCTCCACACACTATTCCACTCTACATGATATTGTACTGGAACGTTCTTCCAGTACTCCTGCATACAGAGTTGTAGAGGTAAACTGATTCTCTTTGAACAGCTAGTCACAGGTGGTCAGCTGTGCCAACAACATGGGGCCTGAGAGTGACCCCTTTCTGAACCTAATTCAAATAATTTTGCTGTACTGTAAGTCTCCAGGTGTCAGAGCTCCGTCTGCCTTCTAATGATCAAACACAGACTGCACATGTCCCTGCACTAACTGAAGTCAATTAGAGGTTTGATTCTTTGTAACCTGTCGAATCAACTGAAGCAGAAAGGCAAAACACTGGCTAGATGCTCCACTGCAGAGGAAAGAGACAGTCTGACAGCCAGTGTTTAATCTGTCCATGTCAATCCATCACTGCCAGCCATCACTGTCACAGGCTTATACCTGGGGCGCATGATAGAAAGCAACAGTATGGAGACAAAAATGTGTTGGGAGCATCACATCACAATTATCTGTAGCTCAGATCAGAATGCACTCCATAACATTTCTTTCTGGTAAATTGTTATTGTTGTCCTTTGCATTCAGCTTTATGACTCAACTTGCTTTGAGACTGAAGTCTCGAGGATGGGTAGAGATATTTTTAGCTTGTTAAGAATATTATTGTGTTTATTGATGTGCAGATGTAGAAATCTAAGATGGGTAAAAGCTTACCCTGAAAACCCAACCAGGCATGTCTGCCTTGTGTCCCTTCTGTGGGCCGCTTGGCTGATTAGTTGACTTCCTCAGATTTAGTTGATTTGGTCATTCTCCTGTGATTTCTGTGCTTCTAATGTGTCCAAACAAGCTACGGTTTGTTGTTTGTCTGTGCTAAATGTGTTTGTTTTTGTGCTGCAGCCTACAGACGACAGCTAAAGTGAAAGTGTTTATTCCACATCAAAAGCAATCCTCTCATCGAACATGGTGTTTTAAACCCCTCTGACCGGTTAACGTCTGACTTAGTGCCACCGATTGTGAAATAATAATAATGTGGTGGTGGAATATATGATTGAAAGTCTGCACGGGGGCTTTTATCTTGAAAACTGACCGGATGCTCTTTGCCATTTGTTTGTCTGACTTCCTGCTCGCCACATCTGCTCTGTGCTGCTTGATGCGGTCGGGCTGCAGCCAGCGTTGAAGATAGACCAGGCACGTATCTTTAGCGGAGTGGAGCACCGAGCTGCTTCTGAAACTTCAAACTTCAAACTTCTAGTGGGTTTTGAAACATTGACTAGAGCGAATGAATGAAGATGTTCTCAGTGGGTTTTAGCCTTTAGAAAAAGAAACAAGAAAACATTTTTTTTTAAAATACATAAAAACTAAATCAATAAAATCCCAATGCACCATACAGGTACATGTGTATTTAAAATCTCTGGAAATCATGTGAATAGCAATTGATAATAGTACAAAAAAACTGGGTGGCCTGTACATTACAATGGAGAAAAGCTGTGAATAGCCTTTTATAATGTCAGACAGTGTATGAAATGAAGAGAATGACCCCAAGTCAGTGTCTGTGTGTTAGGAACTACTCAGTGTGGCCCCATCATGTGCAGTTTCAAATGCTATTACTAAGACCAAATGGAGAGAGGTGCAAATGAAAAACCCTATTGTGTTAAATTGACCTCAGCGAGTATAAGGATGCATTATGAGCTTTTACCTTGTGAGAAATTACATTATAAGGCCTGTCAGGGTTTGATAGAGCTTTCAGCTCTGACACTTTGTCTGAGGAGAGGGTATAGGGGAGAGTGCAGTGAGATGAGTCACTCCTTACCTTAGGCGTCTTTAAAACAAGGTGAAGACGTTAATGTCTCCAGTGATGATTTTATGTCTGTAAGATTTAAAATGATCTGTCATAGGAAACTGTGTGGTAAAAGTGTAGAACTCAATGTAGACTAAACCAGCCAGCAATCCAGAGTGAAAACTGTGCAGCCTTAAACTCATCCTATACTTTTTTCCAGAGTTTCCAGTTTAAGAGTGAAACTTCCCAATTCTCAGATTTGAGTCGTTTGTTAAACTGTTAATTGCAGTGACAAAATGCATAATTAAATGTGATGGTTAGAATAAAGTGATTAAAAGGTAAAAACAGCATCTCAACACCACTCAGGTTGAGTTTGGGTGAAGCTACAATATGCAGGAAATCATGTCACTGAACTTCATGTACTAATAACAGTGATAAAGTTATAATTTGTCCCCGTCCTAACAGGTGCCGCACAGCTGACAGGGAGGTGATACCACAAATCTGACAGGGAAGTGATGGAGATGTCAATCAAACCCAATCAGGAGACACCCAAACAGTCCTAAGAGGATGGAGGTACAGTCAGGAAGAAGAACTGAAAATATTTCTGTAGGTGGACCATGCAGGTGTAGGGCCTTTTTAAAAAGAATCATGGTCAGAGAACCAAAGTTTTCTATAAATAGGTCTAATTGGTGGCTCAAGTTCTCTCTCGGCTGTCACCTCACTCCCCATTACTTGGCAAGAATGAGTGGTTTTCTTTCGACATGTTCATTATTGTTACCGTCATTGTGACTTGCCCTGTCGAACTCTTGCCTCTTAAACATTTTCAGCTTTCAGGGACATTTGTATGTGGCACGTGTCATCGTATTTCCTTAACTTACCACACATCGATGGACATCTGTCGACCCCAGCGAGCTAACGTGACAGTTGAATTCCACTGAGAAAAGGCAGCTTGTAGCAGTAACTCAGACTCCACAAGGTTAGCCCTCGCAAGTATAGTGAGGAAAACGACCTGAGTGTGTCCCAGTTCACCAAGTTTGTTTTTTTTTTTTAGATTACATTCAGCATCTTCGCTAATATGAGCGGATGTTTCATCTGTGGTATATTGAGTCTTTTGAACTCAGTGCCCTGTCAATATCAGTGGTACTAATTTGAAGAGAGAAGGGGCTGATTCATTGGAAATACCGTAACACCGCCTCAATGGTACAATGAGCCCAAATTATCACCCCCACAAAACCAATTTAAACCCACCCAATCAAATAAAAAGTGCTCTAATTGAGTGGCAAACTGCCCAATCAACACCAATATTGAACTTTTTCCCTTTCTTTTGTGTTTCATGTAGTTTATCACATAAAAGCATTCCATGTTTGTCTCCCTGTAGACCCTCAATCATTCCGGTATATTTTCCACCTCACTCCTACATGCAGATCTCACGATGAATAGCCCTTCACGTGGGACACATTTGAACTTGTTATAGCAGTATAAGCACAGGTGGCTCCTTTCCATTGAAGTGTCCCAGTAAGCCATGCCAGTGAGAGCACATACACAATATCGGGCTCCTGGAAGTGGGTCGGCTCAATGCAATGGAGCCATTGTCATTAGTTACACCTGTGCTTTACCTTCTTAAGATGTCTTCCTCGAAAAAGTCTCTTGACCTCCTTCTTGTCTGTGTGTCTCTGCTTTATTTGGGTCTACATTGCTGCCTGACAGCTGAACTGCCACAGTAAACTATTTATCAATATTAGTTATTCATAGGTAATTCAGAAGATTTTTTTATGTGTAGAAAAACAAACGCTCTCCCACTTACCTTTTTATGTGTTCCTAAGATTAATCTCTCTTGTCACCAGAGCACTTTCCCTTACAGAGTACACTTGAATATGCTAGCCCAGGTTTCCTGTTACTCACCATGCCTGCTGAAGGTAGGACAGTGATGCAAACTCTTAAGTAAAAACCTCTTCAAAGAGCGTCTGCCCGGTGCCACCCTGCTGAGCTGGGCCCGAGCTGCGTTCATTAAGAAACGTCACCGTCTTCTCAAAGTACTGACGAATTGACAAAACCAGAGTAATTCTTGTCCTATCAGCAGTCCAAGCAACAGTTTTCATCTTCCTATCACTCAAAATAGGTTGGTGGTTCTCTTTTTGAGTGATATGTTGAGTATGTAGGTTTAACTCATCTTGATCAGTGAAATAGCATTGGAATAGCTGCATTAAAACACTTGGAAGCAGTTTCTGTTTTCATCACATCAGCCCCTGAAAATACTGGGGGCATCTGCTTGTACACAATAAAATGCAAATGGGACACATTGCAGATTAGTGTTTTTTTTTTTTCTTCCTTCCTTGAGTCACACAGACTAATGATGTAATCGCAGGTCTGTCCTTCTTTGCTTATTCCAGTCTTAGTTTACTGTTATGGAACTCGCAGTCAAATTCAGTGTGCTGCAAATCACAATGTTTGCCATAAAAATATGTCACAGAAAACATCCAAGCCGTTTAAGTTGTGGAAGGATGCCAAATAGTTCACTTAACAGAAAAATAAAACAATCAGGCTCACAGATGCATTATGTTACTGACATCTTTGGCATCACTCTGAAATATTGCGGCAATAGACTCCTAGGGATGATAAATGTGCGATGATGGGGAAAAGGATTAGTATGAAAAATGTTTGTACACAACATCGTTGCGTGGATAATTGTCAGTTGAACAAAAAGCCCTAACAGCAGATGTTTCATTCCCGAGATAGAAAGCCTCATGGCGATGATAATGAAGGTAAACCTAGAAAAACAAAAACGTACACATACACACACACACACACACACACACACACACAGAAACTATTTAGAAGGTGGTTAGCTTCTCCCAGTTTCTGTGGAAGGGTTATACTTGACATTTTGTGCTCACCAAATTACCATAAGAACAAGCGAATGGTCCGACAGGAGACACTAAACATGACATTCACTTCAGCCATCACAGTCATGCGTCTGGTTGGTATCCTTGATCACTGAAGCTTTTGAAGAAAGGTAGTGTGTTTTGGTTCAGAGTCAATCTAAGCTAGATGCGGCATGTGAGAGTACTGACGGCTAGTGACCTACCTAAGCTTTGTGAAGGAAGGAAAAACTCTACTTTATGCTTTGCATCGAGCGGAACCTGTTTGGCAAGACAGACCTGCATACTGCGAAAGACAGAAAAAACACTTGTACATGCCTCTTAACACCTTCACACATACAATAGCTAGACTTCTTAAATGAAAACATTTCAAAAACATTTGAAAAACATTAGAAGTTTTGACATCAAGAAAGACTGAAAGTGGAGTTCAGGGACAGAATGATGAAGAATAATATGATCTCCAGACTCTAAAGACCCGAGGAGCGCATTTCAGAGTAAAGCAGGCAATACAATAGATAATAAACAGTTCTCTCTCTACAATCCAACATTGACCCTGCCCACTCATGATTGGATGAATGACTAATGAAGATAGAAAACTGAATTCCATCTTCAAACAACAGCCCTGCCTTCCATCCATTAGCAGCTCTTGCACCTGCACCAGTGCTTGAAGAGTATTTACATGTTTTCCTCTTGGAGGACAATAACAGGCACATGTGGCAGTAAGAGAGGAGAACACCACCAACCAATGCAAAACAATGCACATTTCTAAACATTGACAAAATGATTTGTTAAGCCTTAAAACTATGTAAATTCTGAAAGAAGGAATCACAAAACTTTCATCCTACAAATGAAATACTGAATTCATAAGCAATGAAACTTTCCGGCTTACTGACTTACTAGCTTGAAACTCAAACGGAAAGAACTGACAAATCATAGTGAGTCAGTTTGATTTTACGGCTTTTCTCTACATGCACTGTTACATTTTGGCATCTACTGTAGGCTAATATGTGCTTTTGATAAGCTGTTTAGGAAAAGCAAAAGTAGCAGAAGTCTCACTTTGAGTATACACACAATGCATTTTGGTGAGAGACGTGTAGAAAAGCATGGTTGCTTAAAAATAAAACCTCCCCAGGATACCTTTCTGTTTTTTTGTTTTTAAAAAAGAGCACTCCTTGTGATTGCACACAGTCAGATTCATGATGATCTTTTTTTTCTTTGGGTATGTAATGCTAGTAGCAGCTAATGTAGCCTCAAGCTGCTAGCCTCAAGCAGAGATGAGGAGCGGGATACAGCGGTTTGGCAAACTCCAGATTTTTTTTCATTTCTAAATTTATCAGATTTCATGCAGCTCCCTCTGGAGCCACAAAAGGCTTTATATGACTTTATTTCCACAGATGCAGCAATACTCCCCAAGACCTGTAAACAGACTTTGATGTGAAAATTGGTGGAGTTCCCCTTTAACTAATGCCATCCAACTGTCAGAGTTACTTGGGGTAACTGCTACATGATGAAACAAGTTCATCTTTGATGGAAGCAGGACATGTCTGGACTTCCATTTTTTTGTATTATCCTCGTTCAGGTTGGTTTCCACCCCAGCCCTCTTGGCTAAATAAACCTCGAGCACATCGGCGCTCCATCAAGGTTGCGCCAGCAAGCTGAAAAGTTCTGCAGCAACATTCGGAATATGAGTAGCACACTGAAGCGAAATCTACAGGGTATGCGACAGTGATGAAAACGCAGGCAGACAGTTGCTGGGAGACAAAAGCTTTAGGTGCCATCGGCAGACTAAAAGGACGCAATTCCCTCTATCCTTACGCAAGCACTCATGG
This sequence comes from Pempheris klunzingeri, assembly GCF_042242105.1. Classification (NCBI taxonomy): domain Eukaryota; kingdom Metazoa; phylum Chordata; class Actinopteri; order Acropomatiformes; family Pempheridae; genus Pempheris; species Pempheris klunzingeri. The sequence continues at coordinate 18,698,323 of NC_092030.1, forward strand.
CACACAATGTATTTTTCACTGTATTCTTCTTAAATGGCTCTGTGAGAACACTCCTACTCTGCAATGCTTGATTTATGTCCACAGCACACATCGAATTCAAATTTTGACCTTAAGAATTTCATTTGTGACTTCCCCCTCAAAATTAAAGTGGGGTGTTCAAAAAGCCTAATAATCTTCTGACCATTGACTGATTCCTTATTCAGTGTTTAGTTCAGAGGAGGTGGGAGAAACCAACTCGATGAGCAGGGGCTGAAAATGGTGTGCAGCGTAGGAAAGTGGGGACAGTGAAAGAGGAGAATGTGTGAAATGAACAGTAATTAATGATGAATAAGGAAGGCTAGGAGAAAAGGCCAGCACATGCTTCGCTCATCCAGCCTGGCACTAATGGGAATATGATTGCATTCTCTTTTTTTTCTCCTCCTGAGGGTTCTTTGTCTAATTCAATCAATACTTCAGGGTATTCAATGCACTCTGAATGAGGTGAATCAAAGCAAAGCGATTCAGGCAGCGAACGGAGGCAGTTTGGCTCGTGGTCTAATTTGGTGAAAAGCCTGAAAATGCTTGAATGTTTTATCCTCAGAGAGCATGACAATCCATTCAAAGAACAAAACTGTCACGAAAAACTATTTGGACTACAGTGTTTCCAGAAAACAGTTTCCAGAGAAATCTAATCGACACCAGGAAAACTGTAACCCCCTGCTAAGCACAGTAATAAGTTTGAGATTTGGAGCAGGATCTTGCATCAGTGCATTATATTAAGCTGAGACCGGAGTTGACATTTTTTGAGTGTGTTGGAAGAAAATTTTGTGTCCCTCCCAGAGAAAGCTTAGGAACACGATCCACCGAGGGCATCTGATGTCACCCGCTGCAGAGTTTTTCAGCAGCTTTTTGAACCTTGCTTGACTCCAATTAACTTGCCAAGCCATGTAATACAAAATGATGACAGGGATGAATGACAACTGACCATAGGTCCAACCAAGGCCATCTAAGAGATTACATAAAATCTTGTTGCTGTATTAAATAAAATGGCATGGGTGTGTAGTGCAGTGAAATTAACAGGCTCCTACTTTATATGCATTAACGGAAAATATATTTCATAGTATGATAGAAATGCATAACATAAACACACTGAAATTTGTAACCAGCCATTTGTCCTTCATGTGACTTCAGGAGTTTTCCTGTATTGTATGTTTCAAACTACTTTTTGTCTGAAGGTACACGAGCAGTATGAAACATGCTGTTTTATTCTTTGCCTGCTGTGTTTTTGAGGTTTTATCCCACTCTTTCACGCTGCTTTCCTCCCTCCCTCCCTCTAACACATGTCTGCACACACATCTTTAAATTGCTGCATCTCCCACTGCAAGTGATGTAGAAATTATATATTTACATCATTTGATTAATTTTTTTTTCCCTTTACCGCACTCACCTCAAACGTCAGTTATCCGCCCTGTACAGACCACAGAATGCCAAGTAATATACACACTTTGGTGTTACAAGCCTGCCATAATTGCGTAATGGCTCAAGGACGCATGATTTCGCATGATTTTGCCTCTATAATGGAATTGACAATTATAATAGCTGCTTGCTGTGAAAGGGGTCCTCAATATATATTCTGTTGTGGTAATCACTCCTGTGTGGTTCAACCTCAGCCCCACTCAATGCAGTCGGGCCAAGCATCCTCACTCATGCACATCACTCAGCTGCTCTCCAGCTCTCCTCCCCAATAATTGTGTTTTTCTTTGCACTTGAGCTACAAAATTGCTTCTGTGTCCTCTCCCCTCCTTTTCACTTTCATTTGCTCCAGATGTTTTATCAACTTCAGGCTATATCTTTTATGAAAGTCATATGACTCCAGGGTTTAAGGGCTGCAGAAGGACTTTTTAACTCGAGAACAATGCACTCCTAAAAGATTCAATAAAAATAGGAATAAGTTCAGATCAAACATGTGGCACTATTGCAGGATGTGTTCTTCTTAGCATTTCTCAAAGACCATCATTGGATGTTAATGCATTCTCTGCACTGGCACCCCTATAATTAGGTCGTAGTAGAAAATCTCTCACAGCCACTTTCACTGCTTTACTGCTCAGATTGCAACTACTGCTGCACAGCATTCTAGGACTCATTAGCCCCACTAACACCCCAGCATCCTCCTGTAGGCTCTCAAGTATACTCTAAAATGAAATATGGGTGGTTCACAATGACAAAATGAAAGTACCAAAATGTTTTTGCAGTGAGCTGCAATGTGCACAGATTTACTGAAATGAGAATGTGGATGTGGCTGTGAACAGTCAGGGGAAAGTCCAGGCAAACCCGGCAATATTTTTGTCAACAAACCCCATTAAAAGACTAAAACTAAGAATGCATTAGTCTGTCCCATTGACTCAACACTTGACTTTGATATCTTGTCTGCGGCCATTAGGCTCAAACCCATTTAATCCCGACAGAAATATAATTGGGTCACAAATATTTACCTTCATTTTTAAAAGCAATTTCCAATAAGCTTTTTGGCAAAGGTTACAGAAAACAGCAGGACAACAGCTTAATTGTTTTGGTCTTCTCATGGGATTGACAATAATAAATACAGAGAATATCAGCAGCTTTATCCTTTTAGAAAACAATGAAGGAGCTAAAGGATGCAAGCAATAAATTAGATGTTTTCTAGATGCCCTTATATGTCTGCTGCCTGTTGCTTTACGTATATGCCTTCTTCTCATTAGCTGCCCTGATTACTGTGGTAGGTCAGAGGTTTGCTTTGGTCATGACATAAACAGTCTCCACTGATGCTACCTCAGCTCTAATTTATCAATTATCATCTTGGGCAACCAATTTTTATTGTACTTATTAGAAGTCTAAAATAAGGGATGGCCTTGACTGCAATTAGCTGAAGTATCTAGTAATAGAAAAGCCAAAGTTTCTCCAAATTATGTCTCCAATTTTTACTTAAACTAGTGCCCGGTCACACCAGAATGCAGCACAGGTAAATGTATTCTTGCGAAACAGATGGCGCCAAAGCATTGTGACGTAGTAACCTTTGAGTCATCCAATGGTAACTTCTGCTGTTTTGTAGACTCCAGTTCTCTCCACTCTGTCAAAGGTCAGCAATTGGAGATAAGAAAAATATGACATGCAAATTGCATATATTAAGTAGTTCTCCACAGACAAGCATTCTGCAAATTTCCTACTCGTCCACCACACAATCCCCCGATTGAACAGTAGATTGTGTGCCATGCATTTATAATCCATTTATAATATAAGACAAATCTGCAAATCTGTGAGGCTATACTTAACCACAGCAGTGCTTACCACTAAATGCTAATATTGGCATGCTAGCATACTCATAATGTCGATGCAAACATGCTAATGCTAAGCAGGTGTGTAATATTTACACCTCATCCACTGGGGATCATGGGTGTCTGTACAAAGGGCCATGGCCAACAATCTAATAGCTGTTGAGACATTTCAGTCTGTGAACTGATGGACTGAATGACAGAGCGACCTTGCCGTGCCCGGAGCCCTACTGCTACATGGCTTAAAAAAGATAACCACCCACACCCCAATTCCTCCAATCATCCCTTGACAGATGTATTTGAACTTGGAGTACATACACACATGCAAAGCCAGTGCCCAAACACCTGGCCAGGTATTCGGATAAAAAGAGTGACCCCTCAACTCCAGCAAGGTATGAGACGCTGCCTGCTCAACACTCATCAGGAGGGAGCCGGACCCGCGGGGTGGAAAAACTGGGAAAGGATGCAGGTCACACACAAGCACGCACGCACACTGACACAAACAGGAAAAACCTGTCTGTGAATAAGAGCCTCCATTGAAATTCGCGGCCATAGTCAGGGCTCTAAATAAGCACAGAGGTGTAAGGAGAGAATCACCATCTCATTCAAAGGAGCAAAAATTTCACACCTTCTAACATTATTATGCTTATCCAAGCCCTTATCGCAGCTTAGGAATTACTCAGGCTGCAGTCAGATCACAGGAGGCCTCCAGATGTAACTTTCCAAGAAATAAATAAAATGAAAATAAGATGGAATAAAATGCGCACTGCTACTGTACAGCCGCACTATCAGGGCTAAGCTCCCGCTTTCACTCGAGCATGCCGAGGGTGTTTTGTGCTGATAATTTTACCTAGTGTACATATGGATGCTGAGGAGGGAATCACCACCACCACAACTACTACCTCTTCTGTGGCCACAGGCTGTCATCATCATCATCCATCCATCCAACCGAATAAAGGCTACAATATATTAGAATAGCAACAAAAGGAACTGGAGAGTCTAAATCACCAGAAATCACAACGTCATCATAAAAAGAAAAGCCTAATAACAATAATAATAATAGAAAAGAAATGCAGTTGGCTAAAACGGCAAGATGAACTAAAGAAAAGTGACACAGTAATGCAAATTGATTCTGTTCATGCTCTAAAACCTTGGCTGCCAGGTAGGAGCTGTGAGGAGCAGAATACTAATATGAAAAACGCTTTTGAGCTTCAGGGGTCACAACCTGAGACATTTTAGCCAAGGCTCCAATCAATTCCAATTTGTCACTGCAACATCCTGGTGTCACATTTGCGAGAACAAAATGGGAGCAAATTGTTGTATCTGAGAAAGGACAAAAAGGATGTTTCAGGCCAACCCTGACACATTTACATCCCTTCAGTAATGGCGCAAAGAATTCTGGGTATTAGTCATAATTCTATTTTGACTATGGTGAACTTTTAGGAAGCAGTTCAGTACAGCGGCAGTTAATATGATGTGGCATGTGTGTTGTAAATACCATGTTGAATATGGACATTTTTCTATGATAACTGGAGCAACTGAGATGTTGTTACCAGGGTTTTGACTTGAATGCATTTTAATCATTGTACAAGAGTTTATATGTAAGAATTGCTCTATTCGCCATGACCCTCTTCAATCCTCGACAAGTCACGAAATCAAGCATCCTTCAGTGAGATTTAAAATAAGGTTCCAGGTCAAGTGTCCACACAGGAGGAAGAACATGCTGAAAAGAAAACGGATCAAGTCTCATTCATACACAATTCACATAGATACATTCATGCATTTAGATATATCACATTGACAGAATCATTCATGGCAGTGCAAACGTACTGGGTGTGCAAAAACACCTTTTGTCCATAAACACATTCTCCACAAACAAACAAACCCGCAGCAGCACTGCATTGTGAGGATTACGGGTCCTCTGTGGTTGTTTGCCTTTTTAATGGTGTCCTAATTATCATTTAACCCTAATTAACCTGCATGGATAGGAGTCGGCCCTGATTAATCCTGCACATTGTTGGTCCACTGTGGGGTAGAAATCAACTTCCTCATTCACTCTTTAATCAGCTTTCTGCCAAAGCGTTGCACAAATGAAGTGTGCCGGTACATGAATGTGCACACGCACACACACACACACACACACACACACATCCATTTAACAACATCTTTGTTGGTGTAAAAATCACTCCACAAGGACAGACGGCATTATGAGGCTGCAGCTAACTAGCTTCCAAAGTTTAGTTATTTTCATTTGAAGTCCTTCTCCTTGGTTTTCTTGAATAGAGAAACATCATTCACTGTTATCAGTTTTTCAAGTATGAGTTCCTTTGATGTTATGTGGACATTCATGTGGAGCTGTTGCTTTTCCAAAGTCTCCCTATTGAGTTTTATATTTAAGTTCGGTGCTTTCATGATGTGGTGGTTGTAGCGAGAAATGGCTTAAACGGCATTAAAATATTATAGCAAATAACTTTAATTTTGATAAGAGGAAGCAGCGGATTTACACTCACTTCCAGCTATCAGAAGGAATCGGTATCTAACTATAAAGGAAGGAGTCTGTCTACCCTTTGGTTTGCTCAAGAAGTGTTCACATGATTGACTCCACACTTGGCTGGTTTATTTCTGAGAGCCCAAGGGGATGCAGGGTCGAATTTGGTGCAGTTTGCCCAGATGTGGGTGCTACAGCAATGAACTTTACATCTTAGCCTGTAACTTTTAAACCATAAGTCTCAGAAGCAAAATAATTTTTTCCTGGATTCTGTTGGTCCAGTCGAGTTCATCCATACAAGTGATGCCCATTTTTTGCCATTCTGAATTTTGTCCAAATCAGATTTTTTTTTTCACCGCTTTTTCTGCAATTGTCACGAAATTTGGTGCAGGACATCTCTGGACCGAGCCGGAAAATGTTGCTTTTGCTGATTTTGATGTTTCATACAGTTTTGCTATTACTAGCCCTTAAAGTTTGTTCAAATGCTGTGGGAAATGCCTATTTTACCAAAAAATGCAATTTCTCCTGGATACTTTGTGCTATTGCATGTGTAGATATGATTTCTGAGTGACCATGACACATTTGGTGCCATTTAACCAACGGGTGGAGCTGTAGCATCGTCATCTAATATAAAGGAATGAATGTTTGACTGTATGTTTGCTTGACTGTCATTTGCATATCTTGAGGCTGAAGACCCAAGGTCGAAACCACAGGACATTATCTGAGGCAATTAGACATCATAAAGCCACACAGTTATAATATCTATATCTAACACTTACAAGGCGCTCCTATTAATCGATGACATCAACCTCCAGTCACAAGAAAAAAGTGTCGCCTTGCCTGGTGGTTCCACGAGAGCAGGGGAGAAGCTGCTTTGTACAGGGAGGGAGGCGCAGCGTCGATCTGTGCCGTCCAGGGGTACCTCCAGTCGTTTGCTCTCATCTCTCTCTCTCTCTCTCTCTGGCAGCAGGCAGATGACATCTTCACACACCCACCTTGGTTGAGTGTGTAGGTCTCAAAGTATCTTCAGTTCTAACTTTTGTTGTGTTGAACACAGAACGTCTGGTGAGGCAGGGCGGGGGGTTGCTCCTCCTCCCACACCGCAGGCCAGAGGGCAGAGGATAAGAGCTTGAGTTGTAGAGAAAAGAAGAGCGCCTTCTGAAGAGTTTTGAGAGCTCCTAGAGCTAACGGCTTTGTCTTGTTTTATAGTCTTCTGTAAAGGGGCTGGCATTGTCCAAGGTTAACGGCACTGCAGTTTCGCCTCTATCGTCTTGAGCCTTTTTAAAGAATGAATACATTTTATTACATGTCTAATTCTCCAATGCTCAAAAGTACATGTTTCTCTGCTGCTGATTGATACCAAACACATATCACACCCTATGTGTGTGCATCAGGCATTTCAGGTTACATTTTCTGTCATTCTAAACTATGATTAGACCCATACTTATTTGCTTTGGAAAAAGCAAAAGTTGCCAAAATCTTTCAGCCAGCACAAAAACTGTCTTTGGTCTTGATTATAAGCTAAGCTAATCAGCAGTGGGTTGTAGCCATTTATTGAATGGACAGATATATTGGTGGTATGTATTGCCTAAGTCTTGGCAAGAAAGTATATTTCCTAAAATATATATCTATTCCTTTTAACATTTAGCAAGTTTTAACTTTCATATGACTTTGGCATACTTTTTCCTGTCTGGCACCCCATACAACATTCTCAACCTGTTACAAAATGCAAAATTTTATATTTTTTTCATTTATCCAAAGCACACTGAAATGCTCCCCACTGTTTTGACGATAATGCTTCAAATTTGCAGAACTGCGCATAGAATATATTGAAAAATAATTTGAGCCAGAGCGTGCATCACCGTAACGCCACAAATTATGTGTCTGATGCTTTCCCATTATTTCAATGAGAGCAGGTCCTCACATCTACATGTTATCTTATACAGAGAGGCAACAGATGACATCCCAGGGAAAAACTGAAATTCATTAGAAAGCAATTACTTTCCAATCACTGGCTGACATTATCAAGTCACTGTTTCCTGTACCTGTGAAGGCAATATTCCTACAATGACACTGTATACTTTCCTATATACCTTTCCTTTGCTTATCTGTCTTCCATTTGTTCAGCCATTTGTGCCCCGTATGCCCAAATGTGGAGGTTATGAGACATTGTGGTCCAATGCTTTACGGCTGATAAGCTCAGCTAGAAAGCTGTCTGGCATTACTCATATTTTCTTTTTATATTTTTCTTTTTTACAGATATTCTATTTTCCATCCTTCCAGCCATCCATTTTCCACTGCTTATCTGTGTCTTGGTGGCAGCAAGCTAAGCATAGAATCCTAGGTGTCCTTCCCTCCATCCACATCCTCCAATTCTTCCAAGGAGATGCCGGGGTGTTCCCAGTCCAGATGGGGTATGTGTACATTCCCTCCAGTTTTGTAGAGAGAATACATGTGGGTGAGCGTTCCTGTGGAGGATCAGTACTAATGGTAAATGATGATCTATAATTAGGCCCCACGGTGGATATCAGGCTTTGCAGTCATAAATCTACTGAGCCTTTTTAAGTGTCACCCTGACTTAAACTGCCTTTGAATCACAATTCTAAACTGTCTTTTAGTCCTACCGAACCAAGACCAAGCACTTGGCTGTTTTAAATCATCTTACATTGTGTCTGCTTAGCTAAACTACTTTGGTTAGTTATGCTGGTTGTGTAGGCAGTGCTATGTTAATGCCATGGCCTGCTCAGTCTGGCCGCCATCCCTGTACAGTCGTTACAGGAACTAGCCAATAATGGTTTTAACACGAAGCTGAGTGTGTACCAGTGCAGAGAACTCTACAGGGTCAGGCCGGCACTCTCTGGTGTTTTATTAGTCTATTAGTTACTATTTGAAAGTATCAATAAAGTCAGCAAAAGAAAAGTTTCCATCCATAACTGTTGCAAAAACAAGTGAGTGCCTGCACAGACTGCTAACTCAAACATGATTGGTTAATATAACTTGGACTACAAACAGAAAACAGAATGCTGCCGTCCCTTGCTATAGGTTCTGCATTTGTTCGTAGATATCTGTTTATCGAGATTAACGAGAAGCACCTAACTAAGCACGTGTTGGTTAGTCCTACCTACTTAGAAGTGAGCCATACTGTTTTTATGCTGGACACCCTGTGGAATGCTCTGAAATAATCAACCATTGTTTAGTAGATCAAACTCTGCATCTCAGCAGGAGGTTATTCCAGAAACTGGGACTGGCAAATATGCCAGAGCTGATACTTTAGACTGTTTTTAATTTAGTGCTCATTAACACATGCCTTTTACGGGCTTTCCGGTTGTCTTACCAAGATTAATGTTTTTGCATGTTACCATTTTCCAGCAATTATATCTTCCTCTACTCATTATGAATTGCTCCTCGCTTTATGGCAAAATTGTTAGAATTGACCTTTGTCCACCTCTCACTGTAAAGGCAGAGCACCTGGGTAAACCAACTGTAAGCAGGTCTGTTTGAAAATGATGAATTGTACGAAACATTTCTGGGCTTTTTTCTTTTTATACCACCTGGCAGTTGATCAGCAAGGCTCATTAAAAAACATCCTATATTTCTATGTACATTCAGCTGCATATATGGTGCTCAGACGCCCTTTCCCCCCCTCCATGAGTCAATGATGGAAAATTAGTCAATAGGAAATCTTAACCCACCAGTAATATGAACATACTGGCAGAATATCGTTTTCAATTTCAGAGGTTCATTTCACAATATAATGCACCTCATTACTCTTACCCCTGACGGTTGAGAACAAATGCACACACTCTTAGTTAGATCATGAAAATCAAGGCAGTGGTTATGTAATTAGGAAATCTGAATGTCTATTTAGATCAAGTCAAAATTCAAGTTTAAGTTTAGGATTATCTAAAATGGATGCCTCCCTGATTAAATCAAGAACCTTCACAATGACTTCTAAATAGCCTAGGTTATCCACTAGTGTCTACATTAGACCCATTATTGTCCCTGTGATATATCCTTCTCCACTACCACTAACCTTTCCCTTGCCCTCTTCATTTTCTTCACCCCTTCCTCGCTTTTCATTCTAGCTCCGTCACTTCTGTCTCTCTCTACAGGCAATTTTCCCCATTCACTTTTCTTCTCCTCCTCATGACTCAAGTCACGAGTCATTAGAAAAGCCTGACCTTCTGGGAAAGGTCTTGGGTAAGCAGTGATAAAGTAGGGTTGCCCCATTGAAGAAAGCTATGCTGTAGCACTATAATAGGTGCAGCTATAGTCCAGGGAGCGGACTAATGGTCCTTAACCTCAATGTGCCATTAGCCTGAAATAAAGACTGGAGGGAGGAATACAGACTACAGGGAGGACAAAAAGTAGTCTCCCTCTCCTTTACCTTGTCTGACATGGAGATGTTGATAATGTGAACATTAAATGCACTTTACGTTTTGTCTCTGTATTGATATTTCTTTTATCAGTCGCCTCACTCACTGAGGAAGCATTAGTCATTGCTTGCTTAAATGACACATGCAGTACTTTCATGTGGAAAATATAGAACATGAGTTGCTATTTTTTGAGTGATTGAGTGTATCATATACAGTAATGCTTTGTGAAGACATTTTGGTTATAGGAAATACAAAAACGGTGAGGAATATTTGTGTTTTTGTGGTCAGACACCAGTGCCAGGTTTACAGCCTGATTATGAAAATAAACATTTGGTGTGCACAGTTAAAGTGGTACTCCAGTGATTTAGTACTGCACTTCTGTAGACCAAACTGATGCAGCAGAGGCAGAGAAATCCTGACTTAAGTCTTTATTACTGTAAGGCTCCAAAAAAAGCTTGACCCTGCGTTTTGACAATTGCTAACCCCCAAGGTCAGACTCAATGCCCCTGGTTCATAATGCAGGCTTTCTGTAAAAACTTTTGTTTAGTTTAATCCAAAACTACCTTCATGACAGCATGTGGGTTGTTTTCTCAGACTTCTCAGACAGAAATCTCTCGAGGCCAATAAAAGACATTATGCAACTGTTGCCATAAACAGCAAAATGATCTTTATTTGTAAAAGTGGTGGAGTGCTCTGCACATGGATAATGTGATGAGATTTCTTATAAACATAATATTCATTAGTGCCTGGAGCAATATTGCAAATGTGTGCTCTTCACACTTACAATTCCATTTGAATTAATGAAGTGTTTCACTGTTCAAACAGCTCAGTAATGATTCATATTGATTTCAGTATAAAAGTAACAGACCTTTGACCCTGTGGAAATGATTGTCCACACCTTGCAAAGACGGTCTAAATCTCATGGGTGCAGGGTTTGCAGCCGGGTTTTAGTCTGAAAGCCATCTACCGGCTGAGCATTGCAGTCAGAGGTACATTTTTAACCTAAGTGGTACTTTGTACAGCTGCTGACCAAATGCTTCCTGCCACTGTTCTTAAATTTGTACACACAAAATTGTACACTGTGGACTAAACAACAGTGGTTGTAGATCTTTGTGCATTCAGGGAACTGATTCAAAAGATGAATTTCGTTCCTGGAACCAATTCATCTTGGTGACACAAGCTGCCCATCTGCCCAAGGTCAAAAGTGAGGAGGGTGCAGGTAAACAACACATGTGCTACAGGGCCACAGGGTGAGTGTACCACTGATCACACAAATTTGTTATACAGTTGAAGGAGGCGATGCTTTAGTGAGCAGTGAGCAAGACAACAAAAAATAATCGGCTTTGATTCGTCACCTGCCGCCATTGAGAACATGCCAATAGGTGTTGCTTTTGTTGTCAATAAAATGGGATTCACTGTGGTGGGGGGGTAAATGTATTATAATAGATTATATTGACTTTATTGTCCACCTGGTGATGTCACGTTGCCAGGACACACCCTGCCGTAAACTGCAGCAAGGTGAGAAGTTACACCACCGGAGGTCAGCAAAACTAAACTTTGAGCTAGTGTCTAATGAAAATATACAGTTTACTCTGAGAGACTTTCAGTTCCGAAACATGTTTTATTACTATTCCCATGAAAACGCACAACTACAAACTAATGCATCTCGACCAATGAATGAACACAACACGGCATAGACAGTCTAAGAAGAAGAAACACAGGACACGTTGGCTGTATTTTATACACTGTAGTAGAAATAGTACATTGAGTGTCAGCAAGCTGCCAATTTTGCAGCTTATGTGCTCCTGCTTTCATCTGTGCAGAAAGATGCAGATTTTGTACCACTCTGTGCACTTCACAAATCATTCCTTTATTCTGCTCTGCGAGTTCCGTTTTTTTTGAGGCTCAGATAAACCCATTTATCTTGATTAAGACCACCAGTTATGAGATTATTTCAAGAGATTCACTGTGGCAAAGCCTATGTTGATGGAAAGATACATACTGATAGCTGCAGTTGAATTTAGTCAATTCTTCAAATGATTCACACCCCCAAATCCCTTTCTAAAAGACTGTCACAGGCAGTCTGTTTAGCATATTATGGCTAATCAATTAACTGCTGTGTTGATTAATTGAAGTCTAAGTTAAAGCTAGCAGACCAGAAGTGACTGTTAGAGACCTGCTCCCATGATACTATTGATTATATGAGGGTCAGCTACCATCTTGCTGAAGCATAATGTGTCACTGTACAGCTTACGCTTGGAGAAAGCACCTTCTGGTTCTGGCCTGCATGCTCTTATTCTGAAGTGGATTATTGAATAGCTGTCCATCATAACAGTGCTGTAGTAGGCATATATTCTGCACAGAGCGCTGGCACAGTGAGGGAGCAGATGGTGCCATTTTTTATTAATGACTAACATCAACATTATGCTGTATACAGATCAAAACAAGATGCACATATCACATATAACACCAGTGGGCGGACGCATGGAGCGTAGCCCCCCAAGCATAAACTATACATACATCATCTTATGTGTGTATTACATAGAATTTGAAATGGGTGCTGAAAAATACCAAGTTGGTCGCACTGTATTCAGTCAGCTGTATGAAACTGATTCTGGTAAAGTTACAGAAGTCAGCAGACGCATATAGGCTACCCAATGTAGTTCATGTTTAGCGGCATGTTCCACTTAACTTTGTTAGAAACTTTAATCGAGGAGAGTCTGTGTGCATGTTAAATAACGTTTGCGGAGAGGAACAAGCAAGCGTTTTTGAATTTCATGAGTTTCTCAATCTCTGCCCTGGTTTTCCATCTTCGGCTGCAAAACAATATGCAGTCTGGTCAACCCACAGTCTCTTTCAGCACTCACTTGGCAAATCTCATCACACATTTGGGGAATAGCAGTTCATTGGCTAGTAGTTGAGATGATTGTCTATTAATAAACATGGTCACTGGGGCTTGGCTGTGCACGGGTTTGTCACTGATAGGATCGGTAAATGGAAAAATCCCCAGATATGCACGCTAAGCTTTGACTCTGAAAAGTAACGTACTGCTATGCTGCCCTATGTGATAATACTAAGTCAAAGTCTAATCAGACTGGTTGCAGATGATAGTTTACTTGGAATGGTGAGAAGAGAGAGCTGGAATAATTTTGTTTGCTTCCTTCTTTCCACAAAAGTGCTTATGAATTTCATGGAAGATTGCTCTCTTTGTCGCTTTGTATTACTCATATGTTCTTAGCTAGCGAGTGTCGCAGTATAATTTCTGTGTAAAAAATAATATATTGACCAATATAGTAGTAATATTAATATTACTATGTTTCACATATCATCACAATCGTAATATGTAAACGTAGAATTGCATTTAAAAGCTGAAACTTTTCCTAATCTTGCAAAGTCCTGTAGTTCTAAAACAGCTTTGTTAACATTGATCCGTTGATGTTAACATCCCTAAGGGAGTGTATGTAACAAACAGGCCTAAGGCAGACAAATGTTGAGATGTTCCATTCCTTCAGAGTCCACTGTTACAAATTTCCAGCTGATAAAGTCGCAGTTACTCCTTTGAAAAGGTTAACATTTGCAAGAGAAAGGCCTATTTCCTATTCAGACAAGTCAATAGCTTTTGAAATGTCCATTCAAACACACAAAAACAAAAGCCCAACACATCAGTGATAATGCTGTCACACATTATGTCCATAATGTCCTAAATATGGTGACAGAAAAGAGCTTCTGTTTACTTTAAGCATTGGCAGCTCCGGCAGCACAGACTGCAAAGGAAACTATTAGTAATGTCAAAGAAAGTTAAAGATGTATTAGATGCCCATAGTTGAATATTTGGGAGATGAATGTCTACACGATTTAGGTTTACTGTTTCCTCTCATGAAATGCATTAGCTTATGAAAAATACAAGGCTTGAGTCTGGGGTTATGGAAATGCAGGAATTCAGCTTTGCTCTGCCAACAAGGTCTTACGCTCACAATTCCAATGATAACCTTCATTTATGTATAAACATCCTGATTTTCTTACCATCAAGGATGCAGAAATACAACCTTGCAGTGCTTGAAGTAGAAATAATAAGTGCTAGAACTCCCCTCATTCACACGTTGGTGTGTGTATTGGCTGGTGCTGCACCGTATTCTGTGACTCATCGGCTTCTGTAAATAGCAGTTTGATCTGTATTACCGCTGCAGATGTTTTCATCATTCTTTATCCCATACACATTTTTCATAGATAAACATATTGGCAAAGTTCTGCCCCCATAGTATTTAGACAGGGTCATAATGATTACAGATCAAAAAATGTCAGTTTATTTGCTCAGATAAGGAATTTGAAATGCTGTGATAGGAAACACATTAATGTGTAGGTCTGTCTGTAGAGCACAAACACATCTGCCAATATTTGGTGTTTTTCAACACATAAATTAGCCACTAGTGTGGCTCAAAAGGCCTGGTTTGAACACTCTGTGTTTTTATATACATCCAAACACTTGACAGGGCATCAAGTGTTGTTGCTCGTCTGTTGAAAATGATTGAGCAGATAACCAGGTTTATTGAAGTGAAGACATTTGACAGAATTGGCATTGGCACAACAGCAACCTTCAGCAACCACACGTATGACATATTTCTTCACAAATGTACATCTCTTCATCTGTCCTGTCGTGGATATGTGAAATGTGCTGTGACAAAGAAAATCATTAATCATCTTGTGCAAAATGGGACAGCAAAAAAAGGCTAATCACAGTGTGTGTGGCCGTGGCCTTGGCTTTCTACAACACAGGCTGTCAATATTTGTCGTATGAAGACTAAGTAGGAAAATCTGAGGTCTTAATGAAAATTACTGATCAAAGACTGGGGATAGTATAATTAGAGCGCACATCAAAGGCTCTGGATTCTCAGGAGAGAAGCTTCAAGTTACCACATGGTTGACACATGGTGGTTCTCTGAGCATATCACATACATCAACCTTATCTTATCTCAGCTGCTTTTCACTTGACCCCCCCCCCATCCCTAATATGCACATCAGCATCTTGCACAGGCAAATGGTTTCCATAAAGGCATCAATGTTTATTACAGTGCAAAACCAATATATCATACTGCGCGAGTTCTTTCTTGGCCTCATTCTTTGGAATTCGAAGAATGTCACCAGCAGCTTTGCATTGACACAACAGACAGATAATAGTGAATGGCTTTTGCCCACATACAGCATGATACAGTGCTGTTGTATACAGAAATACTGTAGGTGCTTTCTGCAACACTGATCAATGTGATGAAAACAAGGTACCTCTTCTCCCCACATGGTTGCCACAAGATTTTATGTAAACTCCATTAAAACAGCAGCGAAAATGTAATTAGTGATAGGCATCACTAAGCATCAGCTCAGCAGTAATTCACTACTTCTCTTTCTTTCCCTCCCAACAATTCAGAATAGGGAGGGATGAAATTTACCAAGGATCCAGGAAATACAGACAGAGAATTACACAGGAAACACACAGCTCCTTGCACTCTAGCATTAAGTGAGGGTTTTAATACAGTGTGCATAAATATTCCACCCTGGTGTTTGAAGGCCAGCATTATAGAAATAATATATGCACCCCCTTATGCTGTGGTCATTTATTATATTGTTGCTCTCTCAGTTCTTATGAGCAATTTCATTAATGTATCTAATATTCAGCCGGCAGTCATCAATATAAAAAGCCTGAATTAATCTTACTGTCTTTCACATTGACTGATTGCCTTGTCTTCTATACACTAAGTGAATTAATTATATAGTCTCATGTCAGCTTAAGCACCTGAGAGGAGAAAAGGAATTAAGAAAGCTGATAAAGATGCGTTGTAAAGTCCATTTAGAGACAAATCGGCTCCCATGAGTTAAATTCTATGATTAATACGCATGCTGATGAACATAGGAATGTTAAAGAAAATGAGATTCAATTTTAGGACCTGCTGTGCACTGCATGAATATCAACTAATGACGATCAAACATTTAGTTGGCAGGACCAAGCTGGTGGTTTTGGCAGATGCGTACATGCATCCTTGCACTCTTTGAAATTCATGGTGGTGTTAAGGCCCCTGGATTTAATTAAACCAATTCAGGCGCGGTGGCAAACCGGATTGGTTAATGCAGTGCTGTGGAACAAGGAGAGGCAAACTGGGAGGTCATAGCAGCAGGGAAACCTGTGCTGCTCAAGGACTGATAAAAGCATAGGGGATGGAGTTGTGGCAAAATGAGGAGATGAAGGGAAATGGCACTGAATGTTGCCATGGAAAGTAAATTGCGAAGGAGCAATCTTTGCATATGAAAGTACCTCAGTGGTTCTTTTGATTAACAATATATCACTGACATTACTGCATTCAGTGACCTAACAGTACTCATGTCTGTCTCTCTCCATGGTGCTGATATGTTCAAATTTCCACTTTTAAGATTTCCTTACTTGCATGGCACACTTGTGGTTTACAGTGATAATGACAGCAGCTTTACCACTTGAGAACATGTGAAAGAATGTGTTTTTGATTTCAGAGGAAGACAAAAGAAGGCGTGTCCATTCTAGCAGACGGCAGTCGATTTTACCAGCTTTCACAGGCATCAGAGCTAGCTTGCTTGTTAAGCTCATAACTTAAATGATAGCATCATAAATGCTATTATTTTAAACTAACCTATAAGCCCTCAAATTAATATGGCCAATCACTAATGTGCTCCTTTTGGAAGTAACGCTGTGCTTCTGTTGTAGGTACTACGCTAGTTAGCCAGGCATGCTGATTTTTATAGTTTATGTAATCCATTTCAATGCATTATTCACATTTTTGCTCTTCTGGCAAGTCATTTTAACATTTGATCGCAAGACTGTATATACATACAGATGTCGATGTCCATAATTCAGTTCCAGTGGCATTCTTCCTTTCATTTCAGATATCCAAATCTAAGATGAACATTCTGGATTTCTGCCATAGAATTCTTCCCATTTCAGATTTCTACAATCCTGTTGTTACTGGTCATAGTTTTAATGTCAGATATCCATAATTATCCATAATAATTTCATCCATAATGAAAATCCATTCCAGATATTCATCATGCAATTTTGATTATCCAAAATGTTAGTGAAAATGTCATTACGGATATTCACAATTGGCATTATAATTAGTGAAAATGCAATTTCAGATATCTACAGTTAGAATTATGGCTAGAAATAATGCCATTACAGATTCAGTTATGACTAGTAACCACTGGACTGTATCTGAAGCCCAGTACGCAGGCATGGCAAAAGTGACGTTGTTTGTCATCGGAAGAATGGCGTTATGGATATCTGAAATGTTTTTGATTTGGAATGAGTTATGGATATCTGCAATATATATATTCACTCAAGCTATTAAATGTTAACTTATAGTTTTTAAGGATTTAAAGCTATCTTGAATTTAGTTTCGGCTTGAACAATCAAAGCTATAGATTTCTTGAACAAACAATTTCTGCTATTAAAAATGTTATTGTGAGTATCTTTTGATTACCATTCTGGGTTACTAGGAGAAATGCTGCTGTGGATATCTAAATGTAATCACAGATAGAAGTGTGGTTTGATAAAATGTTCAAATTGAGTACCCGTATTACTACAGCCCCATGCACACCGCTTCATTATGTGGAGAAATCATACACATAATAAAAGCTTGAAAGGCCTGTTGTGCCAAGGTATGGTTGCTAAGGTGATTGTTTAATCTCGTGTTTAGTGTCCAATCACTTACAGTCGGTTCAAAATCCTGATGTAGGTGTCTTATGAACTGAGCTGTGACAAAATCTGCAGCAGCATTTGAAAAATAACACTGAGATGAGGGAATCCAGTTATAGCTGCTGTTTTTTAATGATCACATCAATTTTGTAGGTTATCAGAAATCTGACAAAAGAGATAATAATTGCAGTTGTATATTTAGAAGCCAGTAGCATGGAATAGTGAAAGCAAGTGACTGGGGCTGAATCACCACCTGAAATGGCCTGGCATCGCCCATCAGCAGCTTATAACGCCATGTCTGTGTTTACTGCTTTTGCTGTTAAGAGACACAGGCACAATAAGTTCTATGGCAGTGAACTGGTTTATATCTGCTATTCCACAGTAGTACACCGAAGCAATTTACAATAATTGCCAGTGACATGATCTGACACAAAGTATAGCTCTAAACCATCTCAACAGATGTTTCACCAGAGCACCCTTTGGTCCTGAGCTCTGCATTTTTCACCTCCCAATGAAAGCTGCCAAGTTTGTCTAATGACAGACGGTGATGGCAGGGAGTACCTGGGGTGCTTAGAAAAGGTACAGACAGTGCAGTGCACCAAGGACTGTTATGGGTCCGAATTAAAGTCTTTAAAACAAGTTGCTGTCAAAATAGGTATGTAGCCTAACGTGCACAAACTGTTGTCTACAAAAAAAGAGCTCACTTCCTTGCCCAGAAGGTTGCAACTGATCCCCAGCCACTGTAAAGGAATGCATGAATAACATTGTCATTTGGAAAGCAATCCCTCCCCTTGTTTAGGAACTCATAAGCCCCAAGATTGCCAGTGGCTTCAGAAACCTCTGGCAGCGCTGGGCGACCACAACAGCAGTTGTTGCAGATGCACCCCTGAAGCTCCACTCTGCTGGCTTGGGTTACAAAATTAACTCAGCAGCTTTTCTCTTCCTGGAACTATAAAGTGGCCAATCTTCCATGCTTCTGCAGTTATCAACAATAGTTTGGCTTTGCCTTGAGATGTTGACCGTGAGCCCCAATGTCCCTGGTTCCTGTCTGGCCAGGGGCCTTTGCATGTCTCTCTGTACTGTAAAACACTATCTCTTTTATATTTGAATTCTAGATATTGTACAGTAAGTTTGGTCACCATGCTTAAAATGTATATTGGTGCACAATGAGCTTTTTATTCAATTTAACAAATGCTTGTTTACTGTCAAACATTTACAGTAT
Organism: Pempheris klunzingeri; assembly: GCF_042242105.1. Taxonomy (NCBI): domain Eukaryota; kingdom Metazoa; phylum Chordata; class Actinopteri; order Acropomatiformes; family Pempheridae; genus Pempheris; species Pempheris klunzingeri. The sequence continues at coordinate 18,717,407 of NC_092030.1, forward strand.
CAAATTTAACTAAAGCCATGACAGTCAAAACTCACTGTAACACACACAATGTTCATCACAGCCAGAAATGCTTTAGGCACAAAGAAATGATGCACAAAGCTGTTTTTTTTGCACCAATGTTGATGATAAGCTACTCCTTCCACTCCAGCTACTGAATATTATGTTTGCATTCACTTAACCTGCAATCTTCTTAAGATACAGACATGCTGCCACTGTGACAGTTGCTGAAGAAGCTTTTATTAATGAACTGTAACTGAATTGTATATTTCTATTAAACATGTGCACCATCATTATGTTTCAACTAGTACTTTTAGTTTGTTAGATGTGTATGTACTTACACAACCACCTTTTTTAAGTGAGCAGTTTATTTGAATTCAGCAACAGCCATGTCCACAAGATTATACATGGCTACTTGTTAACTGTTTTGTATTTTTGAACACTCATACATTTCTTAAAAATAGGTCTACACTTTTATGGACATGAGAGACGTATTGATTTTTTGAGTTGGTCTCAAAGGCAGCAGAAGGTATCCTCTTCAACCTTGGCTTATTATTTCATTAAACAGCACACCGTAACAGCCTTTCCCATAACAGATGAAAGGCATTGTTGAGCGCACAATTGGCATCCTCAAGATTAAATTCTGCTGCCTCGATCACACAAAGGGACAGACTTTCCTACATACCATAAAGGTGTGCAACATTGTGGTGGCATGCATTCTTCAAAACAATGCCATTAGTCATTGGACGCCTGGATGACTAATGCTCACCAGCCTGATCTGACTCAACCAGTTTGGCTCTCTGAAGTCAGATGAAAGAGGGAAAATATGATTGTACATTTTCATAGGTTTAAAAAGCATGTTTTCTTCTTCAGTGCATCTGTTGTTAAAGGCATCTATTGTCAGATTTGGCTTATTGGCTGCTATGCTTCTCATATATTTATATACTTTGGATTAATATGCAATTGAGTTGAATGATTGTATTCTGAAATATTGACATCATATTATTATTATTATTATATAGGAATGTTTTGGCCTCGTGCTCAACATTGCATAGACATGTTGTTATGTTTCACATTCATTTCATTCAAAAAGTAACTGAGATTTGTGCAGAAAATCTGGCCCTTACTGTGCATCATCTGGTGGCTTTCCAGTGTCGCATGTCAGTTGAGAGTGAGCACCAAGTCAATTTTTCCACTGCAGCTGCTGCCCAACAAAGACTGATGAGAGTTAGATATGCAGAGGCAATAGGCGGGGGTCTCATTGCTGACTGATCCTTATCCTTCCTTCAGAGCCTGGGCTTGAGTTCTCTCAGCATAGCTCAGCTTACATTTCCTACTAGCTGTTTTATCGTGAGTCTTGGATTCAACTGCTTTTCTAATCGCCACCTGCTCTGCATACTGGTGAACATCCAAAATGTCACATGCTTTATCTGCTTCGGGAGGACATGTGATGACAAACAAACGTATGGGGAACAAGTGGGGGAAAAGCACAGGATACAGGTGAAAATGTGCAGCACATTTCAGATTTTATGACATTTTGTCACCTCTTCTTGCTCATACAAATAATTATGTACGAGCACTTAATGTTCACATTTGAACTTTAGATGTGAGAATGAAGTGGGGTTTTAAAGGTGAAGCTTTATAGTTAGTAGCTACAATACCTGATTAGCATCTGTGCTGACAGTCTCACACAGTAGAGCAGGTGGTCTACTTTTCACAGAGTGTTGGTTTCCTCTCCCGGCTCCTCCTTACAGCATGTGCAGCTATCCTTGATGGGACAAGGTCATCTTTATCCAGTATACTGTAACTATATGGATGGAGCTCCTCACCATCTCAGGCCGGAAATAAGATATTTCAGAGGGTTAAGTGTCCACTTGAGTCACCTCAGTTGTTGAATGTACTATTTGAGGTTATTTTAACCTAGTTAAAGGGTGCGCACGCAATGTATATCAGAAGCATTTTCCTCACAACAGTCCAGCAGCTATAGATCAATACAATTATTTGACCAAAGAAAAACAAACCTGGTGCCTGTGGCTGTCACAGGCCTGTAATAAGTACAAAGTGCACTTTCTGAGCCGAGTTTGAGCTAAAGATAACACATGAGGGGAGTAGGAAGGGATAGTTTTAGTTAGATACTTTTGAAGAAACTAGCAAGAGGTTTAGTCCCTCCCTTTAAATATACTAAAAAAAAATAAGCACCCCCTTGGCTCTGTGTTGTGTTGTGTTGTGTTGGGTGGAGAAAGGCCTGCGTCTGTTTCTGTGCTGCCATTTATTGTCTGGATGGGTACAGAATATACTGGCCAGGCATATTTGTCTCACCATCAGCACTGATTCAGCACGCTGTAAAAGATCAGCAAGTTATTTAAGCACAGCAGCTAGCTAACATATTTGCCAAGTCCCCTATTTTACATTATACGACCAATTTAGCACTGAAAAAGTGATTACATTCACTTGTTCCAGTCCTTAAAAGCATTTTAGTAAGTCACAGCGCGAGCATGTTCATTCACAGAACATATTGATGGGAAGTCTTTGCATTTCATTTAATAACAGCATTAAAGTGCTAGTGTGCTTATTGGCATACATCTGTGTGGCCTTGCATAACGTTAATAATGTTATCAGTGTATAAATGCTATTGTAGTTACAGTGGTTTGCTAAGTTTTAATGTTGGCGCAGTAAGTCACTTCTTTCTTTTTTGTATTATTCCTGTTTTAGAACCACATTCACACGTAATTAAGGCTCAAGTTTTTATGCATTCTTGCCAATGATCACAATCTAATTAACCGGCTATCCCAGACAAGATTTTAAATCTCGCATAACTACGTCTGAATTTGTGTACTATTGGCATACTTCTATTTTTATATATTTTCTTCTTTCTACTGTTTACACTCTTGGAAAACTTCTAGCAAGTCACACAGAGACGGAAACTGTTTTATTTGTTAAAAACAAGCAAAAACAAAAAAAGCTGCTGCTAACGAGGACTTCTTTAGTTAGCTGTTTATTTTTTATTTTCAACTGCTCATTAGTGCTGTCACTAAATTTGTCTCATCTATCTTCCAACATGTCATATAATAAAATAATATTTACTTTCCATAATATTTCATAATATCATCATATAAGGTTTTAAGACCACTTGAATTCCCCTTAAATAACCACAATACATTGTAAACCAATTAGCCTGTGTTAGAAAGTGGTAGACAGGTGGTTCATCCAATGTCCTGCCAAGTTTGTTGTTTTTAACGTGCATGCCCCTTTAGAAATACTTCCCACAATAGACTTTCCAGATGGTTCTGTGCAGCAGACTATTAGGTACATCAGCTTATAGAGTGTCTTTATTCAAATACATTTTTAAACATTTACTGTATTATCATACCTTGTGGCACATAAAGCAGAGAACTATCTGACAAAAGCACACACTCTCTCAAACAGTTCAATCCAAATATACTCTCTGTTTCTCTCTCTCTACCTTTCTGAATGTGGAGCACTCCGGAGCATATGGAAGAGCTAGCCTCATTTTTAAGGTGGAATGCCAGTCGATGTGAGCAGATCCATCAGTGTTTGTCTCCCACTGAGATACTGAGATGATGGATGGTTATAATGGATTGATTTAAGTCTCGGCTCCCTTTACTGACTGACTGAATAACCGAGTGAATGCTAGAGCAAATAACTTCAGCTGGTGGGGAATGCATTGATACTGTGAACTTCTTCCACAGTCGAGTTCATCCATCACTCTGGCTGATTGTTGGGTTAGGCTCTCTCAAGGTTATTGTGTATGCTTTATCATTTCTTAATAAGGAAGGGATTTGACACCAATATTACCAGATGACTTTGTTCATGTTTACTTCCATATTATAAAGAATTTTTCACTGAGCTCTTGTTGCTGTGACTGATTATGAAGCCCCACATGAAGTACGTGTTCTTTTATAGAGGAAGAGCTTCAGTTCCGATGGTTTCTGTAAGAGATGGACCGATCAGTACCACAGTAACCCAGACTTCACTATATAGATACCTATTAGAAAATCAACCTCAAAACACTGTAGAAGATAGATAAATTGTGTATCTCATAGAAATGCATTTGTACCAGATTGTGCATTTTTCATAGATAAGATCCAGTAACCGGAGTTATGGGCTATCATGAGACCAGAGTTGTATTTGATTCACCATAAAAGCCGTTCTGGATAGCAGAGGCTACAAATTTGTGCTTAAACGAAGCACAATTTTCTACAACCTGCCATGCATTAGGTATGGTACTGGACGTGTTTGTACCCGTGACTGTTTGGGGCTATATTTCAATTTCAAAGATTGAAATGTTTTTTTTCATGTTCAGATTATTGGAGAATTGCAAGTTGCACTGAGAAATTTAGTTTGTCCTGCCGAGAAGAAGGACAGAATCAGCTCAACCAGTGCCTTAAAACAACGTGTTTATGTTCAGGTGACTAAGTTCTCTAGCAAGTAATGGTAGTACAGAGTGACAAAGTTTCCATAACTATAATTCATCAGCGTAGATGCTTGCATCGTCATCACTGTGGATGACCCTTAAGGGTTAAACTGTATGCAGGACATATCAGACTCTGGGTTATCTGAAGTTCATTACTTATGAGAATAATCATGTTTAGTATTTAAGTATTGTAATGACCACAATGAAACCTGAAATTATCAAAAAGTTCAGATACAGTAAAATGTGATTGTTTTTATCAATTTACAAAATGCAAAGTGAGCGAACAGAAGAAACATTGTAATCAAATCGGTATTTGGTGTGACCACCCTTTGCCTTCAAATATGAAATAAATGTTATATTTTTGAAAGTGTTCTTACTTTACACCTGTCTGAGACTTTAGCACAGTACTGTCTATCCAGCCTCCCTCTTAGTAACAAAGGAAGCGCTTCAAAACTAAACAAATGACCCCCCAGATGTGTCATTTAAGTGAATTAAACCCAACTTTGAAGCATATAGTGTTATACTGTAAATGTGCAGTATTGTTAACCCCTCAGACCGTCCACGTTAGATGACGTGAACGTGGCATCAGCAACAGAAAATACTGCAGTGCAAAATGAAAAGTCCATTTCGGAAAAGTTACATAAATAATACAGCAAGGAATCTCATGTAAGAAATAGTAACTGTGTTCTGTGGTGAATGATTGATTCATTTTACTGTTAAATGTATTATTTTGTAGTTGGTATTTTGAAATGATGACTTTATTTATACAGGAGCACTTCTTTGGCAGAGCAGGAGAGTGAAACTTAACTATGAATATCAGCCCTGAACTAAATTACCTGAACTCTTTTTTTTTCTACAATGCTTCTGTTCAAGGACTCAAGTTGTGGATTTTTCCTCTTCAAATATCCTTTGAATGTCCACCGTCTCTTGTCTATTTTTTCTTTCTTTCTCTTGGCATGGACATATTGGAAACAATGTGTGTCCCGTATCATTCAGCTGCTAATTTGTGGGTCCGTCACGTTAGACTTTGATGAAGCTTTCACAGCCTTTTGTTTTGTATGTTTTTTTGTAGTCTGCTGAGAAAATGTGGCATCATTGTCTTTGTTTAACCAGCTGCAGTCAAAAAAATGAAAGTCTTCAGTGATCTGCAAGGCTGCATGAAACAAAACATACAGGTGCTCCGCTGGAAGCATGTGGATCAAAAACCAAGCGTGTTTATGTGCAGAAATGAATGCTGATTACATTCGATGGACGCACATTGGACAATTCAAGTGAAATAAAAGAACTGAAGAATTATCACAGCAGCTTATTTCAGGCAAAAAAGAAGATAATTCTTTATTTCATGCAGTCATAATTCCTTTTGTTCTGTCTTTTTAACGGGGATGCACAAAAGACCCCCGTGCAGCTCATTATCATTGCAGTGGAGGCATTCTGATTCAGTGTCACTGGGGTCAAATAGGCTAACTGTGACCAGGCTATTTTCCTCAAAATACAGGCCCATTAGCAGTGAACGAGTGTCAAATGAGGACCTCTCGTGATTAAACCCACATCTGCCCTGTGTGTTGCTTTCTGTTCTGTTCTGTCGTCTGTTTGGACCATAAGTCTGGATAGGATTGGGATGTATCTAGATGAACATCTTGAATTTGTACCCAAAATGCTATCGGAGCTCTCATCAGTAATTTCCATGACAGCCTTAATATTTCTTATCGTGAAATAGAAAGAACATTTTCTGCAGTCTGTGGGAGGATGTGCTACTTTTCCCTCTCTTTGCAGTTTCTAGTACTTTACACAAGTAATAATGTTATGTAACGTTAAATCAATCCCATAGTAAAGGTTTTTGTTTAGTGTGCTGTTGCTTACATTGGAGATAATTTGTGTTGTTTCTGAACTATGTTGTTGTGTTCAGTAGAACCTCCACGTTATGTTGGAGTCATGGTTTATATGCAAGATTAAACCTGTGTCATTTGCACTATACAGGCAGTGCACAGTGGGTGGCACCACCAAAACAATTCTCTGAAAGACAGTTCTAAGTAGTGTTTGACTAAGAGGAGCTCCAAAGTCAGTGATATTATCTGTGAACTTTTCTCTCTGAGTGACACCTTTCACATAATCATTTTTTTCCATTACTGATTTGAATGAAATCTACGCTGCCCGGCACATGACTTTGCTAAAGAGCTACTCACTGTCATTAATGGTGAACACAATCCATTACTTCATATCTCAACATGTGTTCAGGAGCTACTGCCTTAACATTTATTTCTCCAGCGATGGTGCATCCAACAAGGGTAGGATGCTTTCTGTTAACCCCTGGAGCTTTTGGCAAGATCAGCTTCTCTTTTGCTTTACACTGACACCTGTGTTTTATCGCTGTTTGTTTTCACTCCAGACTTTGCCCTTGTTTTAAGAGAGAAAGGCCGACTGATTGGGGAGGACAGATGACTATTCAAGTTTGGGTTGGAGCCAATCCCAATCCCTCCTCTGATTTCCCCGTTCAAGGTTGACGGTGGAAGGAGGGTAAAAGGTGTCATTCCGTCTCCCAGAGGTGCAAATCACAATGGAACACGAGCAAAACACCTGAGCTGTCAGGCACTGATTTAAGACCTTGCAATGTACTTAGATTTTCACTTTTGTCCAGGGGTAAGTGTTGCATATTGCTGATGTGTGGGCCTTTTTGTATTCTTAATTCTATACTTAATTTAACAGCACGGATTATATGATCACACACACATGACTCTTTTGTTCGGCATCAAAAGCAAAGAAGGAGGACCAGAGAGCAGAAATATGCTCAGCCATGTTGGCCAGTGTTCTTTGCAAAACAACGTGGTTATTTTTCTTCAGAGCTACAGGTAGCAGCATGATGCAAAATGTATTAATCATACACAATCCAACTTCAAGAAGGTGTTCAGTGTTTCTTTGATCATATGAAAATATTGTTTGTATTTGTAAAAACAGGAAATATGCTGCTACACTAAAAATCAATTTTTTTTCTTTGTATATTTACTGTCAACTTTTCTCAAATGTTATATTTCGAGTTCAGAGCTGCCTCACACAATAATCCATTCATCTCCTCGCACAATTTGTTGTGTTTTGTTTTGAAATGAGAGGAAATTGAGAGTTCTGTGGTTAAGAGGGAGAAACAGATAATTGGTCTCAGAGGACGAGATACATGATCTGAACTTTGTTCTGAGATATCTTTATGCTGTTTTAAGATACACACTGCCACCGGCACTATTGGCAGTGAGCCCAGTTTGATTTTTCTTTTTTGTCTGCATGCAGTTTACTTTTACAGTTTGACTAACAAACTCACATGTACTCAAATGTGTCAACACTGAAGGATGCTATGGATATTTAGTAGACATGTAGCTGTTCTCTCCTGAAACAAGGGAGCATGTTTTCCTCTCTATTGTACCATGTTTACACGTGTTCATGCACTACGTGTTAAAAGCTTGATTATAAACTCTCAGAAAATCTAAAATAAGTAAGCCATACTAAGGACATGTTACAGTAGGAGGAGTGCAGGAACGCAGCCTATTTTAATCTAAGTTGTACTTATTGTTATTGCTATGAGAACAAACTAAAGAACAAAAACACGTGTACAGTCTAAGAATTTCTTTAAGGCAGTTTATATTTGTCAGTTATTGCATTTCATCCTTGACCTGCATTATTAACCACGCACCTATGGGCATTTTCTGCAGAATTTTTCCACATGCACTTATACACAATGAATATGAATGTCATCAGACTCTCATAGTCAAGACAAACATAACTTAAAATAAGCTTTGATCTGGCACATGATGTATGTGTTCATGCCTATTCTAGATTTACTCTCCTGCTTTTGCTTTCTTCTTCTGGTTCCTGAGAACATGGTACACTTGACAGAGGAAATCTGGATCAAAATCTGAGCTATATTGCAAGACCGCTGATTGGCAGTTGCTCTAACCCCTATGGCAAAATTGCACCAATCACCAAAGATAGTTTGCCTTCACCTTTGCATGAATGTCAGAAGCTTCAGGGCAAGATTACAGGAAAGGCTTTGGAGGAATCCAGTTAGTCAATTTTGACATTTGATTTCCATAAACACAAGAAGTGGTATATCTGTGCAGACTTGCTTGAGTGGAAATGTTTCCAATAGGATTCTGGTGTGAGCAACATTCTATTTTCTTATTTCTTAACTTTTGTGTTGTTCTCTAGCCGTGGTGGTGTGATCTTGGATGGAAAGATGTTAATTATAACATATTGTATGTACACATTTTTATGTCTATTTGTGTAGGTGAAGCAAGAACACTCAGTGTAAAAATTAATACTTCTTCACTGCTCTCAAGCGATGATATGATACTTTAACTAAAATGTAATTTTGCAGTAGCATTTATACAGAGGACGCTATCCCTTTACTCCACGTTTAAATAGAGTAGGACTGCTGTGGTTTTGGATTTATATATGATTTCTGCATCAAGTATCTTGATTTATCAGGTATCATTTATTCACGAATAAACAAATGATTGATTTGATTAATTAATGATTATTCCTGGAAATGATCAAGTGGATCCGTTAAGTGCTGAGCATCTTAAACCAAATGCCAGAGTTGCTTTAATATTAATTCTCAGCATATGAAATTAATTTATTCAAGGCATCCTATAATAAGTGTCTAAAAATGCAGTGTCATTTTTGACATTACACTCAATTTAGAATTAGATTACATGTGTTGATGGACAATTATACATACTGTAGCTGAAATGAGCTTTTAGTTCACATAATGTGGTAACAGTCCTCTGAATCAGTGTGTAATCACGAGTAAATGTTGGATAATTACCCAGTTTTCATTTGATTACATAGAAACATTTGTTGCCTCCTTTTCAGTTCACCTTGAACCAGCTACACTGTTTAAAGCCACATTCTGATAGCTGTGTACTGCAAATAGTGTTCACTCAAATATAGTCGATGAGCAGTGGAAAGAAATGACCTTCAGACCAACTATGTATCTTTTGTGTCCTTGTGTGTGGAGAATCTCCAGCATCAACAACAGAAAGAGTTGCCTGAGAGACATCTCGGAGGGATCTGGTTCTTTGATTTTGAACAGTGATAATGTTCTTGCATGATTATGGAGTTTCTAAATGGCTCCAATACTGCATTTGAGTTGAGCTATAAAGTGCTTCCTTCAAGTAGAATACAATACTTTGCATTTTTAAGTAATGTGTCTAGTTCGTCAGTGCAAATGTGATGTCGCTCTTATGACCACAGTAGCCACTTTTTTCAGCAATGTTGCTTCATGTATATGATAACATACGGAGTCAATCAATTCAGAGACATGAGACTATTTGCAATTAAGAGAAAGCGGTCAACTTTCCATGTTCGCACATACAAGCTCATGAACCCCTGCAGTTGGCCACTACATGTAGCCAAAGGTGGACAATGAGCAGGGGGAGAGTAAGACCTTGAGTCTAACTTTATCCCTCTTTGTCCTTATGTGTACAGAATACCCAAGTATCAACAACAAAAACCGCTGCCTGAGAGCATGTCCCAGGGGTCTGATTAGCTCCATGGACCCCCGACCCTGTCACTGGAATGGCTCTCTAAGGCTTGAGCCCACTGCTTGAGGGCAATGACTCTTTGTGTTGTACCAAGTGCATCCTTATTCCATAACCACACACACAGACATTCATGCACATATACATGTCTCTTCTTCTTGTGCACATGCATCTCTGGCCTTGAAAGTGATTTGTGCCTAGATAATCATTTATACTTAAAGACTTTTCTCTCTCCTCAAGGTCTGAGCAGACAGATCTGAGAGGCAAACACTACGTAAGAACACATACTTTAGTTCCAAATTTTTTCGTTCAACATGTTTTTATTCAGGAGGACGTTAACAAAATCCTCCTCTGTCATTCTACAGATTTGAACAGACAAATACAAAGATATGGATGGAAACACAAAGCAGAATGCTACCTTTAGTCTGAGTACTCGTTGATCATTTAACAGTGGTCAACATATATGACCAGGATATATAACCACGTACATAACAAGGGAGAGTGGAGATGTGCAAGCTTGAAATAAATATAAACAATTAATGTCTGAAAAGGGAGAAGAAAAACTGGACAAGTGAGACTTGCAGTAGAATCATGAGTAAATATTAATGATTTTATCGCTTTATTTATCAGTTTCTGTACACTAGGTAGCTAAAGTGTTAGCTTCAGTTTCTAGATGCCGACAACGAGGATTCTTTTGGCATCCATGTTGCCAAGGAGCAGCGTTCTCATGACGTTGCCCCTTGAACGCATATCAAACATATCATGTACACAACTTCACGTGTCCTAACCACAAGCTGAAGCTTTGAAGGTACCATTAAATGTATCTTGGGGAGTGTACTCACCTGTCTGAATGCCTTTCTGAGAGCCTTGAGCAACCTGAAGTCCTCAACTATTTGCTCCAGATTCAGCTTCTCTCTGTGCTCATTCTCTAAGCACATTATAACCAGTCAATGAATGTAGAATTTGCATTTCAGCAGTTGCCAAACCCAGAATACATTTATCAGCGCAGCATCTTGGGTGTGTTTGATTTGGGTCACTTAGAGTGCTTGCCGGTTGGTGCATTAAATCATTAATTAAGTTAGAGGCAAGCTTTTTTTTTTAAACTATGTTGAGGTAGAACAATGTTAACCTTACCGAAAGACCAATGACTTTATCCTTAATTGCATTATTGTTCACCGTTGTACTGTTCACAGACCACTAGGCCCGGCTTAGGTGCAGCTCCCCTCACACTCGGCCAATGAATGAACACAGTCAACATGTGTGAATTTCCAATCATCAGCTGAGCGCAGTGACTCCTCTCTCCCCTCCCGACGCTGCACACGGACCAGCAGCTACCTGCTGATTTGGCATCTTTCCTCTACTCCATTCTCACCCTGTTTATCATGAATATTTTATGTGACTTTTGTCTTTACGCTGTAATGGATGCGATTTAAAATGTAGCAAAGGATAATACTTGGGATAAAAGAAAAACCTAAGTACGAGAAACATTAATGATGTTTAAAAACACTCCACAGAATGTACTGATACACTGCATACATGCATACACTGATTTTATTGTCCCTCCCCAACACTGTAATCTTTAGCTTCCACCCACAGTTAGCCAGCGGGCGAGCAAATGAATTACATTCACTCTTGTTACTGTAACAAATGTTATTCGTTCAAAGATATCTATTAAACAGGAAGACAGAATGGGGGGGGGGGGGACATCTGGAGCCAATGAAATATACGGTGCACCATAAGAATATAAAACAGTAATTTTTAATTTTTTTTTTGCAGATAGCTATTTCTGCCTTTGTCTCAGTCTGTAAACTTTAAATAAGTGAGACTATGTGAAGTTATGGATGTTTTATAATCTCCATTAGTGTAACAAGACTGAGCCAGTTTTACCACACAAGAAAAACAGAACAGTAAAACCTCCCACACAATGCCTCTGCATAATCTAGCTATCTATCTTTCTATCTGTTATTTTGTTGAACTGCTTTTGCCCGAAGGCCAGCAGAACACCGCGGAGAAAAGCAAGGACGCGTTGGTTAAATGTTTCTATCGCGTCTTCAGCATAATCGCTTTGTGTTTATAAGGACACAGCGGTCACAGATAACCTGCTGTGCTCTATGTGTATTTGCTGCCTCATCAAAATAGGAACAGTCTCCCTCCCTCCTCTAGTCAGCCTTTAGCATAAACAGAAATGTCAGAGCTGCTTTATTGTTACAGAATATTTACGCTAGCTTCAGTAATACCTGCTTGATTAAAAAAAAAACTGTACCAGTCTTAACATCTTTTATCTCTGAGTTAAACGGGTGTTTTATTCAAATTTAGGGCTATCAAAATTACTGTTTGCTATCTGCTTCTGCATTTTGGGGGTTTAGTGCCAAACAGGATTGCAAAGAGATCATTTGTGTTCTCCAAAACCTCACCAAGCCTGTGCCAGTTTGGGCTAAATAAGTAGGCTCTCCACACCTCTTACATTGCCACCGGAATGCAAATACATGGCAAATAATGGACGTTAGAAAATGTGTTTTACTGTCTGTCTTTCTAAAGATTAATACGTTTTTCTGGAGTGATTGTTAGAGGACAGTAGCAGTGTTTAATTTTAGAATTATAACTTTTTCTTAACATGCTACTGCTTAACCCTGCTGCTACTCTACACTGTGCTCCAGACAATATGTGGCAGTCTTGCAAGGCCAAACACAGCCACAAGATAAGAACCAAAAGGAAAAAACCAGAAACCAAACATCCTCAACTGTTGAGGTAACCAAACCTGAATACGAGCCTGGTAATGATAATGGATATGAATGGAAACAGGTTTCTGTTTCATGTTACAAGCATATCCCAGATAGTGAGTGATACCAGGAAACACAAAGTCCACTGGTTAGAGCTCAGTCTGCTTAAAGGAAAGAATTGTACCATTACACTATATCATTATGCTGATTAATTCAGTTATCACTGAGTTGCACTTACTGTAAGATGCCAGTGTTTCAAACTGCTTATGTGCTGGCCTCTAAGATAAACAGTGGAAAGCCATCATTCAGAATGTAAATTCTTACTGCATTTATTGCCTTCACATCAAACAACTGGGTAAAGTATCAGTGATACAGTATGTGAAAGCCACCAGTCTTACAAGAGGCATCACTGAAGTCTTCCAGCTATTCAATTTTATATCATTAAAGAACTAATTATGGCATTTTAGGCCTGCAAGAAGGATTACACTGAGAGCTGTCAGTTCATGAAGTCATGCAAATAGATTAATCAGACTATGACTTCATATGTAGTATTGGCAACAGAGCCATTTTGGATGACTGCACTGAATATTAAGCCAATTGACTGCTTGAATGCCACTTTATTCAATTAGTAAGTTAAATCTGCATTTGGTAACAATGAGAGGAGAGTGGACTTTGAAAGAGGTTGAAATAATTTGAAAGAGCAACCTCCAGGTCTGTCCCTGTCCTCCAAAGCCCTTCAGTCAGTCATTTATTATTTCAACACTGAACCATGGGATAAAAATTGTGACTGACATGTGATGCACATTGTGTTGATCAAATGTGTACTTTTTCAAAGTAGGAAACACAGTAGGAAGGCAGTAGGAAACACAAACTATACTCCACATAGCTCGAAATAACTGTAGTTTCATTACCTGTATGAGAAACGTTACCGTCTCTCTGGATGAACGGTAATCTGAGCTGCACATCAGGGGGGCACTGGCCATCTGGCATATCGGGACAAATCCTGGTGTGCTGTCAAAAAAATTCCCAATATCCTTCCTGGAGCCTGTCTGACTCTTTATGACCATGTCTGTGTGCCTGCCATTCTGGGTGCACATGAGAGCGTGCTGCATGTTGTGGAAAGTCATCAGCCCACCCTGCTTCATATTAACTTGTTTACTTAGCTAATGTTTTCCAGTCACATTAAGTAGTACTGCAAAATTTGAATGAATTTACATTTAGCGCTATGATAGATGAATGCTTGCAAAGCTCGCATGCAGACTAGCGGTGATTGGCACTTCTCCTGGCTCTGATTGGGGTTGTTTTAAATTGAGGGGTTGGGGCGGGGGGTAGATTCTTGTAAAAACCATCAGGACAACTAGGAGGAGTTAAAGAAACCAGATGTTTTTCTACATATTATCTGTTTCATTTAGGGGAGAGCAGGGTTGGCTGTCACAGTGCTTATTACAGCCAAACTGTAAGGGGGCACTGTTTCATCATGTTGATGTCAAACATTTGATGCGATGTCATTTTGTGTAATACACACACAACATTGAGGTGAGGTTGAAATTTTGTGTTGTTCTTGGCTCCGATTTTTAAAAAAAATAAATAAATTGAAGTTACCACCTGAACGTTTGATCAGTGCTCATGGAACAGAAGGAACAGATGAGTCTTTCTATGCGGTTCTTTTGTGAATCAGTGTCTTCAGTCAGCAGTTCAGGAATAAATTAAGAAATAAAGGCAGCCTCAACAAGAACACAATCTGTGTTGGCAAGAAATTTGGGGTGTTGTATATCCATATTTGGGGCGTGCATTCACAGTTATGGTGCCATATATTTGCATATGAGGTGCCTCTGCACCTCCCACACAAGAGCATGATTTACCTCTCTGGAGAAGCTGGCGTTGACTCTCCTTTCCATTATATGGCTTCCATTATGTCCTGGTGGGAGGTGCACTGCTTTTACTGTACGAGAGATGAAAAGACCCGACTTTATTGACCAGCTCCCTACCACATCCACTGTTAAAGTATACCTCCTTATATAACTCCTTTCACAACTACAGTAGAAGTGGATATCCCTTCCCTCTGATCATGAAATTACCACCGCTCGTTCACGCCCAAATGAGCTTGCACTGTGAGCATGCGCTACTGCCTGCGTCTGTGCCTTGATACAAGGAGATCAGGCCCTTATCTAATCTTGAATCAATTATTGCACATTTGCTTCTCACAACAGAAAGCTCAAGATCATCTGCAGTTGAGTCAGAATGCCTGCAGCAAGATCTTTAACAAGACAGATCAGAAAATGTACTTTTTAGTTTAGACCTCCACTTGACTTCTGAAATCTTTAGGCTTGCATGTTTGTGACATGCTGGTGTATCCTGATAGGTACTGTCGAGTATGTGTTCAGTGTAATCGGCACTTAATGTGTCTTTCTTCTGAATTTGATAATTGATAATTAATAGTTGTGTCTTGTATTCATTAAAAAAGAAGTTAGAAATGCAACATAGTGCAGGAGTTATTTAGCACAAACATTAAGAATTAATATAGTGTTGGTGACATATAAGGCTTCCTAAGGGTAACCATGAGCTGTGTGAGTGATGGGTTCAATAAATAATGCTATTGTATGCTTTTGTCTAGGCTCTTCCATTATGGATTACAGTGACTGATATATGAATAGTTAGCACCATACCACTGAGTTGGGTATAAAATACATCCGATACATTGATTTTCTTTCCTCTTTTGTTACATAATTGCACCTTTTGGCTATTCGCATCCTCATAACATCTAAACAACAAAGAACAATGGTGAATAGAAGAAGGACCATTATTTCAGTATCAGCTCACGTGTCGTATATTGAATAAGCATTACAATATTGCCAAGCCCTGGGGAATGATGGGCTTGTGATCTTATGAGTGGGGGGGTTGCTGGTTCAAAACTCCAAGTTTGCTGGAAGGAGAGTCGGTGAGTAACTGTCAATCATTTCTTAACTACTTTTCAAGTGATGCACTCAAATGTACCTTGAGGAGTTAAACATCCAGTGCCAAGGTTTATAAAATTCTCCCTTTCTCAGTATCATGGTTAAGCTACAGTCGTGGCCAAACACTAGGAAGAAACCTTTAACCTTCACTTGCTACTCTGGAGTTTTTCCTGTTATAAAAAAAAAAAAAAAAAGTGGAACTGGCACCATTCAAGTCTGACTTTGAGTATCACTATTATTGTGAAGCATGGCTGTGATGCTGCAAGAAACATGCAAACTCAGCAAAACATTGCATATTAAAAACAATATCATTCTCACAGTCGAGGCCCTTTTGAAAAACAGTGTGAGGTGACTGAGTAAATGAGTGACATTCACTGTTCCTCAGCGGAGGCCCCGCAGAGTTGTGAGAAGACTGTAAATGCTCAGACCGGCATACACACTCTGCAATACGCAGTGAGGAAGTTCCATGCACTCCAATATCTCCAATATACACAAGACAATAAGGTGGGCTGCTTTTGCTTGTCACTCAGTGCTGTTGTAAGCTGATGCCGTTGCAGCTTGGTGGCGATGAGCTATTCACTTTGTTCTTTTAAATGCTTTATGTGGTAAAATGCTTGTTTTGCACATTTCTGTCAGACTCTTCCACTTGCACTCTGGGTGTCCCTTCATCACGTACATAAAGCAAGAAAATCTAGGCAGCAGTAAATACTGGAATGTCATTCACTGCTTATAGAAACACTGTTGGAATCTAACTGCAAGTATACAAGTCTGTGTATTTACATTACTGTGCACTTGCAGGATAGTTCTTTTATTAGAAGGTGAAAACGATGCTCACCTTCCCACTCTTGTCAAGCATGGCCATAAAAGAAAGTTTTCTCAGCACACTCAGAAGCATGTTTTCAGCCACGAATTTAATGTTTTGATCCAATATGAAGAACTGCACAATAGATTTTCATAAGAAGAAAAAAAGTCATTCTTAAGGACAAGACGCTTTTCTGCGACTGAATTAAATAATGATTAGATACCTCAAAGACAACATTTTACAAAAGATTCAAGAAGTCTGGATTTGGAAATAACAAAAACCTACCAAAGAAATGTACAACTGTTTGGCCCTGTCTGCTCTGTACACTGGATGGAGCGAAATAAATCTTTAAAGGCTGTAAACAGGCTTTTATCTTGTCCTCAGTGGACAAGATATGTATTATGTATGTATGTATTTGTTTATTTATTTATTTTGTGATTAGCTTTTATATCCAGTTGGATCGCAGTGACACTTCTGAACTACGCAGGAACTGCCATATTCCATAGCCAAATCTTTTGGTCCCGTGGGTCGATTTGTTACAGTCAAAAGCTGCTGTTTTAGTCGTCCCACTCTCATCCGACCCACAGCGTCCTGTCTCACAGTGGCGCTTGAACACTTGCCGATTCCCATGAGCATTTTAGGGACAATATAGCGCAGTGTTAGACTCTGTGGACCTGCCCAAGGACATGTAGTTACTCTTCTTTCATTGTCAATCAGCAGCCCATGCTTTGCATCACAATCACATATGAAACACAAGTTACAAACGGTCGCAAATCCTGCATCTCCAGGAGTAATCGGTCTGTTCAAGATATGGAAAGGCTATACGGATTGTTTCAAAATAATAAAAAAAGAAGTTCATTCAACAAAGGAAGAGCATTTTCTGTATCTTTTTGCTGTTCACGGTCTGTCAGGTTGCTCAATAGCCTTAAGGCCGTCCCAAATATTTAATGGACAGTTTATTGCTCCCTTTAGAAATATCATCAAGTAGTTAACCTTGCCTGACAGAATGACCCCTGGCAAGTAATCTAGGAAATGAACCACTGAACTGGTCAATAGGGTAATTGTGTAAGAGAAGGTCAAACTGCAGTGATTTACATGACAAAAACCAAGTTAGACGCGTTCTAAGTGGTGTGTCCTAACATATACTTCCAATAAGCAAGTGTGAAAATGATCCTGTGGAGGTGGATACTTTAAGTAACCTAATTAAAAGGCTATATCATCTCATTATACATCAATAGCTGTTAATAACACAGAGACTCATCACTATATTCCTATAGTAAGGAAGAGGACTAGCTCATAGTGGTAGGATTTATTCAAGTCCTGCACTTGAAGGCAAATTTGATGCGCTTTTCAGGAGTATTTACATTTAGTGTTGCTTTACACTTCCCCTCCACTGCATTTCTGATGGAAATATTGTATTTTTATTTCATATTCATCTGGCATCCAGTAGTTAACTTGTTTTAGATTAAAATATTCTTTCAAAACCAGAGATTATTTAATGAATCATGCATTGGTATTGATTAGACTACCTTTCCAGCATACTGGAAAGTAACTAAGTACATATACTGTCACTGCACTTGAGTACCTGAGGTTATTTAAAAAAAATGTATTATAAACAACTCACTGACTGAAGCCAGTTTACCTGCAGAATAGGTACTTTTACTTTTATACTTAAAGTACATTTATATTTTTCATTTTAAAGTACACTTTTGAATCCAGGGCTTGTAATGGAGTATTTACAGAGTAGTATTGTTACAAGGCTGGCTGTGCCTCTGTAATAATCCAAAATGTAATGTATGCAAAAATGTATTCCTTCGGGACACAAATGTGAGGCTGATCCCTGCAATGTAGATGAATGAAATCATTTGGAAAAGGGACAGTTGGAAAGGAGCAGCCCTCATTCAGCTGAGCTACTGTCTGCTTAATTGGCAATTGGATACCAATCAGAGGCCACGCGCTCATAGGCTGAAGACAGACTTTAATTAGGAAAAACCTAATTTTCCACATAATGCCACTGGCAGGAGCTCCGAGGCAATGGTGCCGACTTCAGTGACGACATGGGTGTCCAAAAAACAGGCTGAAAATATCAATATATTCATCTGAAAAAGAAGAGAGGGCTCATTTGGAGACGTTTTCTTTCTTTACATGCGCGCACACGAACACCGGCTCGTGCTCTCACGCACACGCGCACCCTTGTAATTTCTCAACAGGTCCACAGTGGCGTGGACAAGATCACTCTCTCTCTCCTCCTCTCCCTCTGTCACCCTCTTCCTCTCTACATCTTCCTCTCTCTCCCTCAGAAAGCCGACAGCTGTTGGCTCGCTCGCGCGCGCTCTGGCTAATTATTCCACTCTCGCGCAGAAGAAGAAGAAGAAGAGTGCCGACAGCCGAAAGCTCCGCACCACTTCCCACCTCTCCCCTCCGCACTGCGATACCGTGTGCTGACGGCTCTCCCGGCGCACACCGACCGTAACCCCACACCTGGGCAGAGCGTCCGTCGGGGCGCGGAAGCGCGTTGAGAGGTGCCACGAGCCAGACCACAAATGCCGGAGAGCCGCGGCCAGTGCCCCCAGACCCGAGAGGGAGGGACACGAGCAGAGCAGTGATGGGACAGTTTTCGGGAGGATGCTACTTGAGTTTTTGCATCCTCGTGCTCCTCGGCGCGCAAGTCCCGGCCACTGTGGCAAGAGGTAAGCGCAGCACAGGCACTCCTTAACGAGCCGGATGTTTTATTACCCTCACCGGGAGAAGAGGTGTCAGTCCTCGGGGAAAAAAGAAATGTGTGCGCCTCAACATGCAGTGTTTGCAGCTGTGTTTTTAGTTGGCTCGGAAAAGTGGTTTCCCGACCGGTGTGAACAGTTCGGTGTGTGCGTCTAAAACATTTTCCAGTTTGCATCTGAATTATGACAAGTTTTTATTTGTAACGCGCCACGCGCTGCCTGAGCTCTGTGTGAGTTGCAGTTGGGTTTTTTTTTTAACATTATTGGTGTTTTTAGACTGTGTGAAATGTTCTAATTAAATTGATTGAAATTCCAAATCAGTTCAGCTGCTCAAACACTAAACAGCACCTACTATGTGCTCTGTTGCCATTTGCCACGTTGTAACATGGGGGAGCTTTCTATATCTAAACCACCCCTGTCTCTGAAAGTAGTGTTTTATGAATCATTTCACAAGTTTGCTTTGATTTCTTTTACATTTTTTGCTGTAAAAGCCACCACGTTTGGACAAATGCAATAGGAATAGGGTCTCATTAGTCGCATGGACTGGTTCATTGATCTGCTGAGAAGATGTCAGTAAAACGGTGAAGTCGGTTGCCTGCCTGTGTTTCCTATTCGGCTCACTTGTGTAGCCTAAGCTTTTGTTTCTCATAATATACAGTGTGCTGTACATTGTTGGTTAAATGGAGATGATTGCATGAGGGTTGTGCTCACTTCTGCATCGACTAATTGATTTTGGTTGCTTTTTGTCTAAATTGTTCTGGCATGTGCAGAAATGCTAGTTGATGCAATGAGTGTATATGCTGTGTTGACTGATGGAAGATACCCAACCACCAGTTTTATCAGCAGTTTAAAAAAAAAAAGAAGCACAGAGTCCTTTTTAGTGGTGATGCACACATTTGTGATTCCTTTATCTGACACTAGTAGCCTATGTGATCTTATGCACAGTCTAAAACTGCTTCAATTTGGTCGGTGAGTGGATCATAATAAAATGGTTTCCTTTTCCTCTGTCCTGACCTATTGACATCCATTTAGCTCACAGTGTAACAGATGCATTTGCAAGTCAATTAGTTAAGTAGCCCCAAGGTTTTCATTTTTGCATCCCAAGTTTTGAAATTAGCTTTAACTTGGAAAATTTGCATTGCATAAATATTAGATTAAGCATATATCTTCAGGGCAACTGTAGGGATCAGGGATGTGTTTGTCATTCTTTTAAAGTTAGCTTGAATGGCGTTGAATTTAACCTTGCAGAACTGGCTGCACATTGTTTACATGACCAGCCTTTCCACAGTGGTTACATTTCCATGTAATGTACGTTGCGTGGTATTTGAAAGGAATGACCTATGCTTGGCAGAAAAAACAATAATGTTGTGAGCGCATGAAAGTAAAATGTGCCTGTGTGTGCAAAATGTAGGTTTCAGAGGCTGCATAGGTATAAGATGTTATACAGCAGTCAGGTTTCAAAGTGGGGCCTGCGTTTGCAATGGCTCTGTGCCAGGGTATGAAATAAATATTTATGTTGTGCAATAATATGGATGTCAACAGTCAAATACTTTATGCAGAAATGAAATGAGATGAAATGGAAAAGGCAGATTGCACAAAAACCTGACTGAATAATGTAAAACATGCAGGAAAGGTGTAAATATGGAGCATGGTTGAAGTAAAAATTCAGTTCTGTAGCCCCACACATGTATAGACTCCCCTACAGTTGGTAATTCAATTCTCAATTAGAAACTGCGTTATATTGTGATTCAGTAATCCAAATGTATTGATCGTGTCTTGTAAGGATGGGACCCTCTCACTCACCTGAAAGCACATTTAATTTAAATCTTAGCCCACTGAGAGAACACAAAGTTCCGATTACAAACTTACCCCAAAGGAAAAACATCTAGAATCAGTGCCTACAGGTGGATCCAGGGAGGAGATGGGGCTGATGAAATGTTGAGCAGCAGCAATCAACATAACGGAGGTGCTTGCAGTGTGATCAGTGGAGCAGAAGTGTTGGCAGAGTGAGAGTGAGCAAGTGCACCACAGCCTTGATATGTTTATATGTAAGGAGAATGAGTCACATGTGAGCGTGGCTGCACAACTTGAGTGTGACGAACTTTGGCTTCGTAGGCTTTTCTCCACTAATTCCTCAGAGCAGCAAAGCCTGATGAAATTTACGTTTTTACTCAGAATGGATAGTTCTAACAGCCTGTCACACAGCAGGATTAAAGCCACAACAGCCTGTAGTCCGTAGTTTTTGGATTGCATGTCAAAGTACACGCTCATTTCCCACCACAAAGTGTTGTTTGAGCTTCTGGTGAGGAAAATGTGAAGATGTGAAAGTGTCTGTCCTCAGGAAATGAGGAAAAAAACCAAGGTTCACTCAAGCAACAGTGAAAGTAAACTTGTGGTATCCTCCAAAGTAACAAAAATGGTAAAATGACCCAGTTTATATGGAAGTGGTTTGGATTTTTCAAAAGCAACGAAGAGCAGAGGACAGTCTGCAAAATCTTCCACTGGATGGAGCCGACCAGGTCTCATCCCATCGACCACACAGAGAGCATGACGATGCCGGCCCACGGTGGTGCACCCACAAGTTTTCTCTTTAAGTCCTAGTGGTTCTTCTGTACCGAAACAACAGTCAATCATGTTGTCTTTTGTGCCATTTACATTATTTTTACTGTCCCTGTGCACTCCCCGCAGCCTTGGGCAGAGCCATTACATTTTCAGGTTGTCCGTCGGTCTCATTTCTGTGAATGCGATATTTCAAGAATGCCTCTAGGGAATTCCTTCAAATTTGTCATAGACGTCCACTTGGACTCAAGGATGAACTGATGTGATTTTGCTGGTCAGGGATCAGGGTCACTGTGACCTCACAAAGCAAGTTTTTGGTCAACGACTCAAGAATTCAAATGCCAATTATGACAAAATGTCCTGCAGATAACTAACATTTTAAAATGTTATATCCGAAAGGTTAAAGGTCAACTTCACTTTGACTATATAATGCTCTGCAAAAAGCACTTTTCTGGCCATTATTTCTGGTATAAGATGTGTGTGAGATCCACGTTGTAGAATTTGTAGCGTTTTTGCAGCAACATCCATACTTGAAACAGTGTTTAATTTGATAAGAAAAACAAAGGTTGACAAAGTGAAGCCTAATGAGTTGACTTGAATGAGGAACAGTTCCTTCGACGTCTTCACTACATTATGACATTATTGACATTATTATTCACATTATGAGTCTGGACAAACATGAATGCAAACTGCAGCTTGACTGATTGCCGGAGGCACACAACTGTGAGGCAGCAATTAGTTTTTCTGGACAGTATTTAAAGTTACAAGGCAAACCAAATTATATTGATTTGTTAAGGTAGATAAAGACTGTTTGCAAAGATGTTTTGTTGTTCAGTAAATTCTTAAAACAAAATATATTCTAAACCAATTTTGCAATTAAAATTTTTACATTATCCTATTTCTTTTGTTAATAAACTGTAATCTAACTAAGTTTAAACTTTAAAGTTTAACTTGTGAACACAACATTATCAGATTATATACCGTGATAAATATTGATGATCGTGATCATATTCTTTGCCATATTGCCCAGCCCTAATGTAATTAGTTTCTATGCAGATCAGTCATGCTGCAAAAAAGAGCGATTCATGGTTTCAGAAAATGCTCAATTGTCCCATTATTTGAACTGTAGGCGACCCCAGAACAATGTGATATTTTATATGGCAATTTTAGTTCAAAGGAAAAGTAAAGAGCTTGCATTAAATCTAAATGCATCAAATGTAAATATATTCAGTGAACACAAAACTAATAAGCCAAGCATTAAATCCTCACAATTAAGAAGCTGGAAAAAAGGAATGTTTGTTACTTTTTTTCCCAAAACAAAAAACCAAGACTACTGATTAATGGATTATCAAAATGATAATGCTTGACAGGGTAGTAAAGTCTGAAAGCACGGATAGGTGGACATGCTTTAATGCCGTAAACTAATCGGATAGACGGCTTGATTTCAAACATAGGTTATGTCCTAATGGGCTAAATAAAGTTAGCGGGATGAAATCAATACATTATACCCCCCTGTGTGGTGACACTGACATGACAACACTGTCAAACCATGTAACTGGTCAGCCTGGAGCAAGCCACCACTCTGTCCACACGCAGTGAGGGGAAATGACACGAGATCATCCTGCAGGAGGTTGGGTAGCAAAACTGTCACTCTAACCTTCCTGCGCCCAGAATGTCATGCAAGGAAAGCACGGTGGTCTCAACAACACTGCAGCACTGTAAGATGCTAGCACAACGCCATATTTTAATTCAAGAACATAGATTCACTTCCAGTGTAATCAAATCTGACAAGCCCTCAGTGACCGAGGCTTGGAGATGCAGCTCATGTAGACTTTGTACCTCCCGCTGCTAAAAACATATCCTGGCTCGAGCGTGGTGTAAGTGAAAGAACTCAAGACAGAAACAGAGAAAAAGAGTGAGGAAGAGGAATAAAGGGCAGTGGAGTCATCTCTGCCATGTTTTATTTATCCCAAAAATGACTGCCAGACTCTTTCTCAAGCTCCAGCTTTGATTTAACTGACATTTCACATGAGATGAATTCATGAGCACAGTTAGGCTAGAATCCACAGCTGTTTCTATTCTATAGGAGATTGCGTGGTGGTCATATTGCCCAGTTTCACTGTTGCATTATTCAAAGGGAACCCATTTCTCTATCCAACTCTCCAACCCCCCCCCGCCATCAGTTCTTCTCTGCATTCAGAGCTCACCAGTAGCCAAAGGGTAGCAAATGTTGTCTACATAGCAGAAAGCTACAAAGTCAACTACAGGGAAATGACTGGGAATGTTATTTTACTTAGAGGTAAACACACACACACACTCATTACACTGATAAAGCATGATGAAATCTGGGTTGGAGAGAGATACAGTAGTAATCAAATAGCTATTGTTTTTTGTCTATGGGATATTGAGACTTTGGAATCTGGTCAATAGATAAGCTTTTGTACATGATAATCCCAGGAGAGGTAGAATTGATTGGAACAGAATCCTTTTGTCCGCAATAGAAAACAATGCATTCATTATGAGTCTGTTGATGTAGCTTCGTATTTTTGCTGAATCCCACAGTGGTGAAGTATAGATTAATGGGAGTCCATTCTCCACTTTGCAATCAAGTTCTGTCTTTGCTATACTGTAGAATTCTTTATGTAATAACATGTAGTTATTTCTGGCATTATATTGTTTAGAGTCAACTTTTATTAGCTATGTCCCGATCAAGTATTTTTGCCTCCAGTCCTGATCTAAATCCTTTAATATTAGATATCTGAGTCCCACCTGATAGTGATGCTCACCTATAAGACACAGCTGCTCTGTACGCTCATAAGCTACGACCTGAAAGCGAGATAAGATGCTGTAGGTCCTCCTTCATCCCAAAATACATTTTTGTGCCAAAGATCCTTAGGATACATGATAAAAATAACAACACACATAACAGCAACGTATATACAATATTGATTAAATGTCTATCAGGCACATTAAAGTAACAGCTGTAACCTACTAAATTATGCACACCATATTTTTAACACGCTACAGCTAATGAAGGTGAAAATGTGACTCATGAAACTGACTTGATGTGATTATATGGATTGTTTTCGTAGAGAAGATGTATCACTATCACTACACTTGCAATTGTACAGTTGTGTGATAGAGTGGAGGTTTTCCTTGGCATATGCAGTGAAATGCTTAAAATCTAGAGCGCGACTTCATTAAATTGAGCAGCTTTGCAACACTAGCAGGCTGTGGTGGAAAACAGAGTAGAGCAATGAAAGAACTGGCACTGATTGGGTTCATTTAAGCCAATACAACTAAATCATCCCCGGATCAGACTTGGTACCACTCCTTAGGATCAGCTCAGGACACGGTCCATCACATACTGTAGTGATGCGATGATTATACTTTCATAATTCAACATTATTCATACATGTTGCACGCATTTCATTTTGCATGTTGCGTACTGAATGTTTGCATGCATGCCCTGTGATGTCGTGCTATAGTCTCTGCCCAGAGACGGAAAGAGAATGACGGGCTGTCAAATACTGCCATTTTAGTTGCCTTCTGCAGATTTGCCTCTCAGCCTTGAAGCTTTCTGTTCGATAAGAGCTAGCATTGCTGTCATGTGTTTTCTAATAACACTGAAAGGGAAGCCTTGGAGATAACTGCCCATCCACAATGCACCATTCAATGCCTCACTGGCTAACTCAAGGGCATTGCCACAAAGGCAAGATTCACACCATATACCATTCACCTCAATGCCAAACACTTTCCTCCCACCTTTTCCCTCCCAGTTTGTACCTATTTGTAGCACTTTTGTTTCCTCTCAAGAGCTTTTATTTCATAAATACTCTGTCCCTTCATCCTTTCTTGTTGTCCACTCCTCCCATGCAATTCCTTTCGATGTAATTTAGCTTCAGTGGATTGTTGCTGTGACAAATGTTTTGGGTTTGGTATCATTTCTCAACTCACCTGACTGAAGGAGAAAGCAGAGCTGAGCTTGGAGAAGCAAAGCGAGGGAGCGGGGGAACGTTAGAAGGAAAAAGCAGAGAGAGAGAGCGAGAGAAAGACAGATAGGAGGGTTACAGTGCAGAATACTTAAGTATCTCATGTTATCAGTAACTGCCCCAGCAGTTTGTCAGTAACAGCGAGCACCTGTCACTTCTCTCCCTGATGAATTCATTTCAAGAGTAATCAAAAGCAAATACATATTTAATGCCTTTTGGATTAGAGGTTCAGTGTTTTGTGTTTGGTGTGTGTGTGCTACAGTGTTTTGACATGCAGAAGAAAACGTGTTTGCGCACCAGTCTTGGTGTTGAGTGAGAAAATATGATGGAAGTAAATAAAAAAAAAAGAAAAAACACATTAAGCCATCAGCATTAATGATGTTGTTTTGTCAGGTAGTCTTCAAAATGGACCATAAATGACAGTACTGATGTGAAACTTATTGGAAACACATAAAAAATGACAAATGTAAGAAATCCATAGAGGTCAGCATGTGATTCATTTCCTTGTTAGTGTGCCTCAGAACTAATACAGCACATACGTCAGGAAATATATGCTGTCATGGCTGTATATACATTAGTCATTAACCATTTTAGCGTCGACACCGGCCGTCTCTAATGGTATGAAAATGATGTATACTGCAATCCTATTTAGTGTTCTGGCTCGAGTTTTTGTTTTGTCTTTGTCCTGTTTCTGTCTCAGGACTGTTGAAATGTTGGTTAATGGTTGGGAAGCTTTTTGGGTGGTTTGTCCACATTCCTTATATCTAGACATCATTTTGTGAATTCAAGTGAGGTTTGCTCTCCTTCTTCCATTTGCAAAACAAATTCAGATGACACCCCAAGCTACAGAACAGCACTATGCCTGGCTGTATTTCATGCAGCCCCGTCTGTTCTCAATGGCCATTTGGTGCTTTTGTGCCAGAGATGGAGGATGGGGTTTAAGAGTCCCTCTTGGCTTATGAAGTCTACATGATAACTCTCTGTAGTCATGTGTGACTGTATGTTGTAAAACCAACAAAGATCTGTCATTCATAGCATAAAACAGAAACTTTGGTCTTTGAAGATGCTTTCTGTGCTCCTCAGAGGAAACGCTCAGTCCTGCAGACAAAGGGGGAAGATACAGAGGCACTATCTCTGAGAAGTGCTAAGCTAGACTATATTAAAGACGGATCATTTTCTTGAATCCAGAATTAATGAGTCTATAAAAAAAACAAACATTCAAGTTCAAAAAGAACTGCAAATAAATTTGCCTTGCTTCCAAAATGGCCAGTCAAAGTCCTCCCTTGAGAAGTCAGATCTTTTATTAAAACCACTACGTGTAAGATTCACAAATGTCTGACCTCAGTTCCCCCAAGTGGTATTATCAAAAAGAGGCATTGTGGCAAACAGCACGTGTGATTTGAAAGAGACTATAATTAGATTAAAAAGAAAAACAGTGGAATAATAATTGAGCTAATTCTTACAGTCAGTATGGTTTTCAGTATGGACATCGGTTTTTGTGTCACGCTTCAGTACTTTTCCAGTATTGTAGGGAAAACAAAAAAAAAAAGAAAACATTTAACAATGTCTCCTGGGCCGCAATTCTGACCGTAACAGTTAACCCTTTAACCTTCTGCTCAACCATATGGTAGAGCACATTTTGACTCACTATATCTTATTGAAAACATGTTTTACTTACGACATCTCAACTGTTTGGTAGAGGCCAATATTTCAAAAAATGTGGGGTCTGTTCATAAAAAAAACATAGATTTTTGTAATTAGTGCCCCAAGGAAATAAAATATATAAAGAATAAATGTTTTCATTGCTTTTTTATCTTGGTGAGGACGTTTTGAGAGGAATTGTTTGGGTCACAGCATAACAAAACCAACGTCTTGTACCTGATGATTTGGGACGAATACGTGTGCTGTTACACCCCTACTCTCTAAGGCATTACATTACAGCACACCATTTTTGGATGGGAAGCAGGAGAAAAATGTTTGCAAGTCAGCAACACTTTCAGTGCTGTATGTCATCAGGATGTCAGTTTGTCATCGTGTTTCTCTAAAAATAAAATCAGAACATTCAACAATGCTGACGTAAATGAAGCTGAAATCAGCTTTAAAGTGAACCTGAATGTATGCTAATTATTCACCTGATAATTAAATAACACTTCAATTTGATGTGTCAGAACATATTTCTAGTCATTTTGTCTGCTCAACATGTACTTCACTGCCACCATCGTGTCTAGAATAGTTGATTTCACCATGCAGTTGGCATTGAATCTACAGCTTTTGGTCAGAGACACCTTTCGTAGGAACATTCTTGTGGTTCAGAGTAGAACAACATGCTTGTTCCTAAGCACAAAGAATAAACTCCATGGGACAAGAGACACATCTGTTTGGAGAAGTTGTTTAAACCCACACTGTGATTCACTGCACCTATTTACCTCTGCTGTCTCCTTCTTTTTGTTTTTATGTGGCTGTGAAAAGCAGGAGTTTTTTTGTTTTCTTTTAAAGGGCAGTGTCTTCAATAATCACAAGTTCACTAAACCGTCTGTGCAGCTCATCTCACAGCTTGACTGCTGCATTGTCCCCTCGGCAGGCCACCCTCCATTACCTGTTAGTTAGATCCTTACCGCTGTCATTAGCCAACACAGGCCGCCTGTCCTTCCCGCCTTTGGCTGTTTCTCCTCTCTTTCTAATGCTCCAGGACCTCCTTCGTCCCTCGACCCTCAGCACTTGCAGGGTTTACAACAGTAGCGTTTTTGTTGTTCTTTTGAGCCTCCCATCTGCGAAGTAGAGTCACACTCGTACTTCTTGAAGTATGCTTTTATTGTTTTCATAGCAGGCAATTTGGCTGTTTGCATTGGTGATTTTTCAAGTATCACATTTTTTTTCCATTTACACCTCTTCTAAATGACTCAAAGTCTTGTCTGAGTCACTACATATTGCTTTTGTCCACATTTTTCTTGGCATATTTGTAGCTGCATAACCTCATGCTGGTTCTGCTGCTGGTTGGTCGCATTTGTTTGCTATTAGTTTGAATGAGAAACTCTGCAGATTTACATTTAGATAAGAATGAATTAAGCATTTTAAAGCAAAATATGTTCAATAAATATCCCATTTAATTTACATTCTTCCTGAGCAGCGTTGAAGTCCTCCCTTCTTGCATATTGACACTGGTTAATGGCTTGAGCAATTGAATTTAAATGTTTATCCCTACGTAAGGTTGTGTGTTTTCTTCAGCATGCCGAACACCTTTGCAAGGTTATGCATGTGTAACTTTGATGAGGTTCCCCTTCAACCAAGGACTCCCCTTTGTCATCAAGATAGATAAGATCTATTCCATGCATCGATGTGGATACATTCATTTAAAGACGACTTTTGTTTCAGCTCACAGACAGCAGAATCAATACATAGCTTTGCCTATTTCTGCTTCATTTCATCTTAGCTGGTTTAGACCAACTCAACTCCAGAGCTGAAGACCATACAGCATTTTTAAAGTCACGGCTCCTATATACACACATCAATAGTGTTGTTAAAGAATTGATGCTAGTGTATTTCTATCTTTTTATTATTAACAGCTTCTCTGAAGACACTATAACCTACAATTAATTCATCCTAACAAGTATTTCCATGTAGCCACAGTCTGAGTAGCTTACTGTATGCCTCCCAGCTACAGAGCTCCACTGTCATACAAAACTATTAAAAACACATTAAACTGCCATACTGTCACACCGGGTGACATGCTCCTTCATTGCAGTCAACTCAGGGAGTGTAGTTATATTCTGAAACAATTCAACAACATAGCTTGGTGCAGGGCGGAAGTCATGCTGGTGAACCCAGTACTGTATTTAAACTGCATTGCTTATTTGACAAAGTGATTGGAATAAACACATTTCCCGTACCAAATGGTCTTCCACATCAAGAAACTCGAGCAATCTACAATGATCTGATGTGACTGACATAAGAAGGGTCCATCTTCATGAGTTTGATTCAGGGTACGTTTTGATCAGGTTAGTGGAAAAAGTCTTAAAGTGTAGGGTAAACATGTTTCACATGTCATATCCACATGATCTAGCAGAATAAAATGCATGTATACTCAGTAAACCTTTATGCCGAGTGATGTAGTTTGCCATCAGTTGCTTTTGTAACAACAACAGAGGCTGAGATATCTACAGGATTTCTGCTGGATGATTCTTGCAATTGTCAGCCTGTCGTGGTCTCCAACCAGAGCATACACATGTACTGACAAGATCCATATTCAAAGCACTGAATTGTAGAAGCATCTGAAATTGAAATGTCAGGTTGAAATGAACATGCCTTGAATTAGAATGTGGAAATAGAAAAGACAAGCTATTGTGCAGCAGCACCTCGTGTTGACATTTTTGTGCGCATTGTGTTTACTGACTGTGTCCAATACCTTGATACTAGATTGGTTAGAGTGAAGAGCCCTGCGTTTTCCACAAGAAATAGACAAGCTTTTCGTCTGTGGAGTATCATAATGAGACTGCAGCAACTGTCCCATTTTCACACTTCTAATCAGTTATCTTGAGATCTGCTAATGTGTAGGTATCCTTCTTCTTTTCCTGTATATGTGTGTGTTGTATAGCTGTAATCCAAAACAAGGCCTGATAAAATGAGAGGATAAAACCCAATTACCCAGTAGGCAGTCCTGAGTCATCTCCCATTTGTTCCAGCCATTTTCTCCTCTGTCTTCTCCTCTTTATCTAGACTTGTATGGTTTACTCAAAGACCACCCCAGCTGATTGTAATCTGTAGGTGAAAAGAAATGAGATAAAAAAAAAAACGTAAAGAAGAAACTGAAGTGATAGAGTGAGCTAATCGATGGCAAGCGGCTTGCACAGAGGGATTCTCTTTTCTTTTCACTATAATCTTCCAATGTGACTGTGAAGTTTGTGTGCGCCGCGCTTCTGAGGGGACCAATTAAGGAACGGCAGGGCAGGAGCCTGAACTGCTGGCTCTCCTAATAGCCTACAGGCTGGAGTTGTCCTGATCCATAGTCAGTCGATAACACAGGCCTCCCGAGTCTCAGCCCATGAATGCCAACAATCAAACTCAACATGGCAAAAGAAAAATAAAAGTCATGATGGAAAAAACACTCTTGCCCGTTCAGAACTTTTTTTTGTTTTTTACCGTCACATTACATTAAAATGTTGGACTGTAGACCGTTGTCATGATTTGTATTCCAAGTGTACGACGGACCACGCAGAGCTTTTCATAAGTGCCAGCGGGCGCCCAAAGAGTCCAGCTGGCTACTTTAGTTATGTAGTTTTAATTCTAATGGAATAGTTTTGATGAGCAAGGTGCAACTCACTATGCATGTACATTTTACCTTCGCTAGCCGCAAAGCATGCCTGCATGTATCAGTCCTGCTCCCACACGCTCTTTTTGAGTGGGGGGGGGGGCATGCTCAAGTTAGAAATTGTGTCCTTCTGAGTAGAGCAGAGTTGTCTTCAGTGTTTGACAAATATTAGCAAAATAATTGATGACAAAACACATTAAGAATTGCATTGGCAGACAGGCACAAGGTTATTCCTCTGCTACACTAATTCATCCACTGTGCGTTAACACGCACGAGAACTGCTCTCTTCAGTGAATGAGTAATCATCCATTCGTCTGTCCATCCCCCAGAAGAACAACACAAAGACCAAGAAAAGGAGCATAGAGGTACTGTATTAACAGAACAAACAAAACGCTTTGTCAGAGGCATATTTACTGCTGGGGACGGAGACATGATCACTCCAGCGCTACGCTGAGAAGAAAACGTATGTTGACTGTGTCAACACACACATGATGTCTTCTTCCGCTGTGTTCCTCTTTGTGCGCTTTGTCATATCAATCACTCCCTTCAATCCAGTGCCAGTACTCTACTACAAGGAGTTACAGTATCGCAGCATAATGGATGCACAAAACACATCACAAATACACAGCAGGCTCTTGACCTTTGCAAAAGATTAGAGAATTTGCCGTCTTTTTGAGCTTTAAGGGCACTGTCTATGAGTGCATGTGTACGGGGATGTGTGTTCATTTTTCTTTGTTGGATTTGGTCTGTTTTATGTCCTCGCCGTCTGTTGGATACAGTGTTTATTGTAGCCCTCACACACTGAGGGTGTATACTGCTGACACTCAGCTCCCTCTATTCTGACCTACAAGGTGTATGATAACCTAAAGGAAAAGCAGGTTTGTTTTTCAGGGCTAATGGAGAACACTCCCAGGACCGAACAAAAGCTGATGATGTCAAGACCCATCTCAAAGGGATTCTGTTCACTCTTAGCATTCAGATGGAGTGGAGTCCATAACGTAATGTGACTGCTTAAATTCAATCAATAGCCATAGATATCATTTACCAAGTTCTTCAGACGCACAGTACTTATACTGTTCTACATTAAATGTGCAGACTTACTCTACTGCATTACATTCGGTCAGTTGACTGCTGAAGAATAATTGCTGTTGTTCCTTTTTTTTTATTCATAGCCTAAAGCTTATCATTGTCAAATTAATAATAATATAATAATTCCCACATTGTCATTTGCTGCATGTACTTATGATTTAACATGATAAACATCCGTAAGCTGGTGAGAAGCACTGCTTTGACATCTATGCCTGGTTTCATATTATTTCCACCTGTCTCTTCTCACCGTGACGGATATGGGCACATTTTTGCATGTCTATTGTTCTGTCTACTGTGTCATTTCTTTACAGCAGCCCATTAGCTCCTTCTGGGAAATACTGACTAAATTACTATGCTATTTTGCTAACTGGCAGGAGAAGCTGTCTATGTTACTATTACCTACTGAGACCATGACAACCAGCTCCTTTTGTGAGGTCCTGCACAAATGTGAAAGTAGGGAGAGACAGATGTGCACACGGCCTTGCTGTTTGTGTTAAGCAGAGCAGAATAGAAATGTAGAGTATTGCATTATGCAGTATGGCTTTCTTTTATTTATTAAATAGTATATATTAAACAGAAGGCTTTATTGAGGCAAGGTAACTGATATGCTAAATAGTGTGGATCCTAGTTGTGTGTCTGCACCTGCAACAAACCCAATGTTACATGTTATTGCCACGATTCTCTCTCTCTCTCTCTCTCTCTCTCGTGCACTCTATGGAGTAGATTACACCACCATCTCATGTGGTGTAGTTGTGATTATAGGTGCTATTAACTTGTCTGCATCTCTGCTTTATTGTCTTTACATTCCATATCATCACTATTTCATCTCAATATATGTCCCTTCATCCATCTCTCCAATGTAAAAATAGCTCCATGATCCTTGCTGACCGAATGCTTTGTATCTGCAACAGAATGAACAAAGCAAACGTATAATGCCTCAAATGTTAGTGTTTATCAGGCACGTGTGCACCTGTGCAGTGTTCGTTTTCTGAGTCTGCAAGTTTTTGAGTATATATACAGTACAAAGGGAGATCATGCAATTGTCCAGTGAACACCATCTGTTTGCCAGAGCTCTGTCTTTTTAACTTTCAATCCACCAGTTCTGTTTCTGTCTGTCATTCCTACATGTACTTGTGACATAATAATGCTTTCCTACTTTGCAATGATGTATAGGGCAGCATTTTATTATGTACTTTTTATTATGTTTTCCACGTGATTAATGTGGTAATGGTGTGAGACGGGTATCTTGTTGTAGCAGGAGGCCTGATGTTTTGGTGCCCTGTGGCTCACTGCTTTATCTGTACCTCCTATTTTTTTTTTTACAGAATGTGAAACCATTGCTTTCGGGAGAGTTGAAGACATACTACTCAGCATTGAAAGACTGTCATTCAGAAATGCCTATAGAGATAGTGTGGAATCCACAACTCCTCATAGTTCAACCACAAAATAGGATGTGCCTTCCAAAACAACCTGTAGGCTGATGGCTGTTTCACAAAGGATCAGCATTTCCTGATCTACCGCTCCTATCATAAGACTATGGCTTAGTTAAGGCAAGAAAGTACAAATACTTATGTTGTTGCTACATGATTTAGTCACTAGTCAGGTAGACAAAAACAATTTGCACAATTAACCAATGCTGTTATTGTTATTGTAATGAGGTCAGTATCCATAGAATAGTTCTCATATTACAGTTATTCTAAGACACAACAAGGTCACCACCAAAGACTTGGTTTGACCGACACTGTGTCCTTCAGTTTGGGAGCGATTAGAGCACCATGGTATCGTAGAATATTTGGATATGCTGATATTTGTACAAACATGTTTATTGGTGTATAAAGGTCTACTGCATGGCCATTTGTCTACATAACCATAAGCCCAAACCCATGACAACAGGCTGTATTTATGTAAGGGCAGCAGTAATAACCTGCACAACTACTGTAAGATGTCTATCTGCAGAGCACTCTGTATGAGCCTGTTAAATAAATTTGTGCATATATATATATATATATATATATATATAACATGAACAAAATGAGATTAGTTTAGTTGAGGTGATAGGCGCCTAACTATAGCCACAGTAAAGCAGCTTAGCCAATCAACAAGTAAAGGATGGCTGCCTTTCACAGAACACAAACTAACAAAGAGAGTGAGAGATCACCATGTCACCACCAGGGCTCATATATTGTGCATTCTGGCTTAGTTCCATGGTTTATTGGCACAATTAAATGGAACAGAGCCATCATTAATGCTATCAGTTACACCTCTTCCTTGTTCCTGCATGCCAGGACAAATGTTGTAAGAAATGTTTATGTCAAAAGCCACATTTTCAGAGATCGAACTGTTGCGAACAGACAGGGTTGAAGTTGGTCTCAAACCACATCGCCTATCGTGATTTAGCCTGTGAAGGCAGGAGCCGATGTTTCAGGGCTTCTGGTGTAGCCTGTGGATAACGGATAATGGATATCCAGGTGAAGACTTCCTCTTTCCTGTCTTCGACATTTTGGCTCATCTCTAAAAACAGATTTCTGCATATGAAAGGAGGATTAAAAAACAACAACAACCCACAAATAGTCTGACAATAGCTGATGGGTTTTGAAAATGCATTTTGGCCAATGTGTTGCACTCTTGCTCTCCTCGTGGAGTGTCTGCTCAAACTTGATTGGTCATCTGTGTTACTCTGACTTCAAACAGACTATAAATGAAAAGCAGAATGCTCTAATACCAACATTTTGTATTAGAATTTTGTATTTGCATTTATCCAGATGTCTGTTAATAGAGATTATGGTTAAAGTTAACTTAAATAGAATTGTCTTATTTAGTCTCGTGTGTGTGTGTGTGTGTGTGTGTATATATGTGTGTGTGTATATATATACACTACTCACAAAAAGTTAGGGATATTCGACTTTCAGGTGAAATTTATGGAAAATGTAAAAAGTGAATGCTACAGTGATATTATATCATGAAAGTAGGGCATTTAAGTAGAAGCATGCAATGGTGATTTTATTCATCTTAAACAATTTATTGAAAGAAAATCTACCAACAGTGGTAGGTATACCACAACAAAAAATTTTCGGTGTCTCAATAAATTGGGATGTGGCCAAAGGACGTCCACTCCTCTCCTTTCTGTGACTCTTCCAGTCTCTGTATCACTGTTACAACCTCCTGATGACACTCTGTGACCCTCTAAGCTCAGTGAACACCTCCGTCTGAGGACTTCCTGTTTGAAGCCTCCAGTGTTGAGGTGCTGCTGATCAACTGTTAGGTGTCGTCTTGGTCTCGTGATGTCAGAATGTGAACAGCAGGATGAGGAGGACTGTTTAAATACCAATTCTAACTGAAGCAGGAAATGTATTGGTGGATTCATGGATCAAACCTGTTGTGAATTTTGCTGTTAAGCTTCTTGTTAGAGCAAACGTTAAGATGCACTTAGGAAAGACATTGATATTCCTTTCAGGCAGAATTTGTACGAGATGCGCATTATAGACTGTGTTTGGCTGCAACAAACTGTGAATCCTCTGTTTGAAGACAGTTGTGTAGTAATAGGTCTGACAGTGTGTTTTATCGCTTGCTCCTTTTTACTCCTTGTGCCATTTATCCTTGAAGGCTTGTAAAGAACCACCAATGATTACATAATACAGAACATGCACAGTAGTTACTCATGTGCCTTGTTGTTACAATACAGAGATGAGCTGTGGAACTAATCACTGTGCAGAATGAAATATGTGCAGAGTTTGCAAATATTAGGCTGTTCTCACATTCATCTGCTGAAGGGGGAAATTAAAATGTAATCAACGTTTAAGGTGTCCACATACAAGCACGATTTTGTGACATAGCAGTTAGTTTGGAAGTCAAAAATGTGATATGGAAACCTGAAGCCTACACTGAGAAAGGACGTTTCAGAGAAGTTGGAGACATCTTGTTCAATATTTGCATATTCTTAAGGTCTAGATTTTTCAGTATTTTTTTTTTTAAGAATTGAACAATTTTGTGGAAAGAAGTTTTTTCAGAACAGAAATCTGTTGCCTTTACTTCAAAGGTGGTTATGTAGTGTGTTCACTTGAGAAGAGGTGCTGTAAGTTTTCTACAATACAGCAGAATTAACAAGTGCATCATAAAGATGGAAACGGACTGTACAAGGACAGAACATATCGTGAATATAACTAAGTTTTGATAAAATATTTATTGTCTTTCGCAGAAACAATTGCCAAAACCTTTATTACGTCATCAAATTATGCCAGGACAATAAAATGGTAAATAACACTGATATTTTATTTAGCATAGACAAAATTATGTATCACCTCATAAATTAGAGACAGCTTGCCTGAAGCATCTTCGTTCTCTCTGCATCTGCCTTGTTCTCTCTGCAGCTTTTGCAGATCTTGTTAAGGTCAGGTGGCAATAGCGGATGTGAAACTGCAAACCTGTTGTCATCCTTCAGACCTGGCCGAGGGAGAGAGCTGCTGGCAAGTCGAGTCAAACAGCAAAGCTCATTTCTCAGTCATCCTCTCCATCTTTGAACTACAGCTGGTGAGAGAACATGGTGGATCAATCTGTTTGTGCACCAGCTGGATCTTTCCTCATTTCACCTCCTCAATTGAGGACAGAGCTTTGCTTATGCATTATGAGGATAGCAGTTATTACAAGCGGAGAGCGGAGGCAAGGCAGTCATTAGGCATTCTTTTTCATCACTGGCCACACCTCTTTTGGCTTAGTTTGTACTTGGATAGTTTTCAGGAATGACAGAGGTACTGTATTAACAGAACAAACAAAACGCTTTGTCAGACTCTTCTATTGTAGTTTCTTGTTTCTTTGTGGACTGAGAGCAGGCCATCAATTAACTCCAATTCACAGTGTCTGCTCCACAATGCTGTTTCACTCTTACGGTAATGTCTCTGTGATACCTGAGCACTACACATCACCTTCAAAGAGAGTTTCTGAGCTGCCACACCCAAGTGAGGGTTCTAGGTTTTCTTTTATTTAGGCTGTTCTCATGACTGGGTCGTTATAAACATGTTTTCCAGTCTGACTAATTGTAGCATTAGTTTACAAAGTGTAGGAGTCAAGTTATCCATGCTTTGTGACTGACAAGTATTGTGGAATCAGCTATGTAGATGTTTTAGCTACAA
Source organism: Pempheris klunzingeri (assembly GCF_042242105.1). Classification (NCBI taxonomy): domain Eukaryota; kingdom Metazoa; phylum Chordata; class Actinopteri; order Acropomatiformes; family Pempheridae; genus Pempheris; species Pempheris klunzingeri. Next base: position 18,754,631 of record NC_092030.1, read on the forward strand.
CTAAACCTGCTATTTGGCGGTGAATGGTAAATAATATTGGCATAAGATGATACATAGACTGTCTAGTTAACTCCCCTGGATTATTCTCCCTTGTGGGTTGATACACTCATCCATACACAATGGTCAACGATAACGATATACACTCCCCTTAGTCGACCTCCAAGTTTCAGTTGGGTTTTATTAGCACATTCTTGCAAGCAGAAATCTTGATGGAGTGATATCCTCTTCGGGGCAATATTGTGTCACAATTCACAAGTAGCAAACAGGATTCATGCTGACACAAAACGGGTTTAGAGGCAATTTTGTACAAAAATGACATCTTGTTACAGGCCCACAGTCAGTCTAGTAGGCAGGCAGCATCAGAAAACAGAAAAACAAGGTACTGCCAAGAGGCTATAGAAGCAATAGCTAATAGGGACCTAATAGGCAGAAGAGGAACAGGTGTACAACCAGGTGGCTGAGTTTGAAGACTGTCAGGGTGGAAAAAGCAGAACAGGGGCAGCAAGTGAGCAGGTGAGGGAATGACAGAGTCACAGAGGAGTGGGAGACATCAACATGACACTTCTGAATTGGACGCACTAATGTGCACGGCCCTGTCTGAGGATGTCATGCATGTTCTTCAGAGCAACCTGTCACTGGAAGAAGGGAACATTAACTTTAGTAACCTAACTCGACTCGCTGCCTATGTACTTCATTCTCAAGTGGACATTTCTGTTGAAGTTTCCAATATGTGTATTTGCAATTAAATTAAAAATATATTTGATATGGACCTGCATCATCGCTGAAATAAACATCATTTTATGTTGTTTCCGTGGATTTCCAAGCAGCACACAAGAGGATTTATGATGAATACCTTTTCCTTAAATGTAAAAAAACAGGCTGGAAAGTTGCTGCATTTCTAAAATGATTATAAGACAGTTTGCAGACAGTGTTTACCTTTTCGTGCTTATTCTGTCAGATTCAACCCTGTTATATCAGATATAATTTTCCAGACACCGGCATATGAATTTTAAATTAACAGAAATGCATGCCTAAAAGCTTTGATCCCCCTGCTCTTTTTCCTTCTCCCTCCCTCCCATCCACAGGTAGCGGAGCATTAACCTTTTGCCAGTGCCTCTAAAATGAGGGCTGGGGCAGTGGGAGTCTGGTACTCTTATAGTACATCCCCAATCTCCAATGTCTCTGCTTCTCACCCCTGTGAACCTTCTCATTCATGCAAAAATGAGGGCTTGGTAAAGGTGGCTGGATTTGATCAAGAGGGCTCTCTCCCCAGTAGCAAACACACAAGTGCAAAATTCTTTATAAGCACAGGAGAGAAAGTGAAATCTGGGTGCAGCGTTGTGTGAACTTTGAGAAGTAAAGCATTTAGAGCACATTGTATAGTCTCTCTTCAAGCCAGTGAATTGCTTTGAAAAATAAATGCTTTTTCTCCCATCAAGACTTCTCTACTATTGCATTTCAGATTGTTTAATTAAGTAAAGGAAGTCTGTCAGACTGAATCTTGGCTTCTAACTACAATAATATACCAATAGCTAAACTCTGCCAATATTAGATACTGATCTAATACATGTAACACACGCTGGCACTTTCAACACACGTAACACACATGATTCATGCTTTAAGTAGCTTTTTTGTTTCACCGCAGCTTCCCTCTATGTATTTTAGGTAGTAATTTCCTTTCATGCTGTTCAACAACCTTCAGCGATTGTGCTAAATGTGTTGCATTAATCCATTTCCTGTAAATGCAGGGGGAGTGATAGTAATAACCAAACAGTGAGTTCTTCTTTCTGAGGATAAATGTGTCTAAATGTCATGTGGCTGCATTGCAGTACGGTCTCTTTAGCTGCTGGTGGATAAACCGATACGCAACCACCTTATTTAATGAATTTCTAGGAGAATGCTTCTTCCTGATTCTACATACACTGGGCCAAGCGATGCCTGCTACAAAAATATAGTCTGACTGTCTCAGTAGCTTCATATCAGTGTATTTTACCGACCACAGGAGACCATATGCTATTTAATGAAAAGTAGCATGGTTCAGATCTAGGATGAGTGTCCCGTTGCTGGGTAATTGCCTCTGAAACCCAGATGAACCACCACAGAATTAAATGCAGCTATAAAATCTCATTTGGAATAGAACTGAAGGAAAGTGGGATCATAACTATGTCAGGCCTGGATGACAGCACACTATTTTATCCGAGACAAAAAGGGAATGATGAAATTATGTATCTAGCTCATCAGCCATCTGCTCTGTCGTATTTCCTTGTTGGCCTATGTGACACACAAAAGAAAGCTGAGGGGTAGTGAGTGTGAGAGCTCAATCTAACCTTTGGGGAAAGGCTAAGAATAAACACTTCAATAAACCATTTTTGATGGCTGGTAGCTGTTGCTACCTGGACATGCAGACAGTGCACCAGTGTGGAAAGGTCACTTGTCCCAAACATATGGGTAATTGGGCCTAAAATACCACCTGGCGTGTTTTCTTTCCACAAGGTGTACTGGATTCTGTGAACCTTTGCAGACATCGTATCATGTCTTGTTTCATATAGAAAGGCAATTATGTTCTGTTGATCCACATAACAATAGTTCAAGTCATGCCCAGCACATTGGTTTAGCTGATATTTTCAGTGTGCTGATCCAGTAAGTTCGGCCCTAAAGGATAATGCTGAAATTACATTACACATTTAGATTTGTATGGGCTTTAAAAACAAAATTATGGTGGTATTTCTTTTACTTACAGTCTAAATAGACATGAAATTACTCACCAAGCATGCTTGTGCATAGGGATTTATTTGTTTTCTACTGTGTTCCTCAATAAACAGATCCCCTTTAAACATAATGTGCATATTAAGACAGTAGGTTTGAAAAACTTAAGACATGCATTCAAGAGAAAGCATACAAAATGTCATCAGTTAGAAAAGAAATTAATGTCACTACACTCGAGGCTTATTTCATGACCGAATGCCTCTGACAGATGACATTGTGTCTGTGTTTGTTATTGTGCTGATTGTGTTCAATTCTCAGAAAACTTTCTATTGTTTGCAGCACATTTACCTGAATGTCAGGACATCAGTGTGAGCTTCCTATGTTTTCAGAGTGAATTATTTTCTTTCGTCACAAGAGAAAGCCATCAATATGTGAGTCATAGCAGTCTCTAATGCTAAGAACAAACATGGCCTTGGAGGTGCAGGTGGCAAAGAGAAGATAGTTTTTCTCTCTTACCTTATCTTGTGTGTTTCAGGGTTGGCTGATGTCTGCTGAATTATCATATAACAATGTCCACAGTGAAACAATCTTGATGGATGATGGTATCGTTGTCGGGGGTGGGGTGACATCACTGCTCTTACTGGTAAACAAGGAAGTGCCTGGAAAGCACAGCGGGGACTAACAGTGGGAAAGAGGAGGAACAGAGACGTGCCCTCAAGTGAGCGCTTTGCTTCAGCAATAGCTCCACAGTGGCAGCTTTTAAATCAAGACGCTACGATGGTAGATGACTGTTGGACATCAACAATGGACGATGGTATTGTCCATTACCCCAGCGTGTTCTCTTTTTTGTGTTATTGAAACATTTGATTATTGGACTGAAGTATACTTGAAGCCCTTACTCAACATATTACAGCTGTAGTTTGACAACTAGCATCTCGGTGTGTTATACTGCAATGACGGACAGTAAATGGGATCGGGTACATTGCTGTAATAAGGCCGCACTCTGTAGTTTTTTTATGGATAACAAATGACATTAATGCAACTGATTAAGCAAAGCAATTAGCAAAGAGCAAAAAAGAGTGCATGACAGCAGGGCATGATATTTGCTACATCTTAATGTACTTATTTAGCATTTTTACTGATCTCTTATTATCTCACATCACCAGTTGAAATCCCAAAGCCCAAAATACAGCAGGAGTTTCTAAGCTTCGTTTAAATAATTGTCTTCAGATCCTAATTTACAACAAAGCTTTCGAGTTTCATTACTTTTGATGTTATTCAGTTGTGTGGAGGTGGAAAATTGCTGTTCACTCAGAAATGCCAACGCCGAGGGGAGTTGTCAAGCTCTGATCTGCGTTAAGGGCATACATCGATCTGACCTGCGCTTGAAAGTCCCCCTGGACTAACCACACGCAACCCCGCTTCCCACTGCTTGCTGATGGGAGTGGGAGACCACGAGCTAACCTCTTCAGCTCAGCTCTCCATTCTCCATTTTTCCTACTCCTGTACTTTTTGTCTTACTTTTGTGAGGATGAGTAAGGGCTCTGTCCTGGAGGCATTTCACTTGCAGCCCTCTACACCTCCTTTCTTGTTCTCTCTACCTGCTCTTCCAGAGCTGTTCTTTTTTTAAAAACTTAGGTGTCAAAGTTCTTAGCTCTCCTCTCAAAGCAGGTTTGAACTTTGTCTTAATTTAAGCAGTGTTGCTTTCATCTGCCATTTTAGGAACCACAGAGAGCAAAGAGCAGCTTTGTAGATGTCTGTGTTTTACACCCACACCACAGAACAACTAACTCTTGTTGTTTGAAGTCTTACTTATTGGTTACGGTTGTTACAGGATCTTGTGGATGAAGAATGATGATTAAGTGTGATTGGAAAACTTTTCAAAGCACTCTGTCAGCAGCTTTGAGGATGTGAAATACGGAAATTGAAGTAGTTTCTCTGTGACTTCTACACCCGAATAGTGGATTCTTATTTATGTTCATTAATATTCTGGCTCTGTTATTAGTCCCATGACATTTAAAACATGCTGAATGAGAGTTTAATTATGTTTCTCATCATAAAATTGGACAGGATAAGGCCTGTAAAACTAAGTCCCTGTGAAGTGTGAGCAATAGATAAAGTGAGAGAAATCATAGTGAGTAACTGCACCATAGACTCTGAATAGATCATAAATTTACTATCCCCACAAGACTCACAGGTAGGTTCCCAAAGATGCTGAGTTTCATTTAACGTTTTATTTGAAAATTGCATCTGCAAAAGCAGGATCTCATTTTCTTTTTCACTGTATCCTGAGTCCAGGCTTTCTCATACTACAAAGTATACAATAATGTGCTATTTGATGGTTTTATAAGAAATTAGCTAAGATTAAGTGTATTAATAATGAACTGATAATCATTAAAGTTCCCTGTTCAAGGAGATGAAGTTAGAGGTGAGCACTGCCGTGTGCTGCTCTCTGTCGTAGACTCTGGGGCAGACTCTCTAGAGTACCAAGTCGCCTGGCATTGAATGGGTTATGAGTTCTGTACAGTTTGCCAGAAGTGTCAAAGTCTCCACTGAGTTGTCAGTTAGCTCTACAAGAAGGGTAAGCTGTCCTTATGTTCCCTCCTAACTGTACTAGGACTGTACCCAAATCAGGTGTGTGCACACTGAGGAGTGTGCAGATGATACGGGGTAGACAACAGCAGACATCAAGCAAACTGCATTTGCTATTTGGTTCCAGTATGTTGGGAGAAACCTTTTTTCTCCAATTAATTTTAAAATGGCATGTTGTTCAATTCCATCATTGAATATTTTAGAGAGGACTGTCCTAATTCCTGTTGTAGATGATGATTTCCCTCCCATAAATAACATTTTGCCTCAAAGCAACATTGTAATGGTAGTTTTGGAATAGACTGTCTATCCATAGCAAACTCAGATGACGATGTTACAAGTAGCCAGTAATAGAGCTGTTATTGTATAAAAACCTTTAAAGCAAACTTTTTCCATCGTGCATTCATGCAGCATATGTTTTCAATCCTGATAATGACATTCTTTATGTATAAGAATTTCCATGTCGGGATAGTAATCACCTTTGTGACTAGTCAGATGCACTCTACCTTACGGTGAGGTGTATTGAGGCTATCTTGCATTTCAGGAGTTGTTTTTAGCATCATTGTTCCATTTTCAAAATTTTCATTGAGGCGACGGTCTGAGCTAAAGAAGAAAACTGTTACTGTGATGAATAAGGCAAAGACAGAGATGAAGATAGTGACGCGCTCGCATTTGTTCGTTTGACATTCAGCGTTGAAACACTCATTTCGATCTGATCGAAAAGGGACCCAGTCACCCGCTTTAAAGGAGACGTGACATATTCACATTCTGATTGAGATTGCCATTTAACTATAGAGCAGGAGATAAGGTGGAAATAACACCTGCTAGCAGTATTAGAAAAAAGGTCAGACTTTGCACACATATTACGCTATTTTTTTATTTTTTTTACTTTTGCTGAAAATAGCGGGGAGTGATAAATCAAATCAAACCCATTAATTCATTCAGTGCAATAACATTATTAGTTATTAGTTACCATTATAATCAATAACAGGAGCAGAAGACGGCCTGTTAAAGCAGTGTTAAGACTGCGGAACATTCAGTGGCTAGTCTACAAACAGTTTATCTCAGTACTGTACTCTTTACTCTGTATGATCATGCTGGATAGAGTTTAATGTTCAAGTGTGGACATTTTTCATAGGGGCGACCACATGGGGTCACTGAAACTTCTTGGGGTGGCACCCAAATAAAGTTTAAGCATATATATATATATGTGTTAGGCTAGTTGTCCTTTCCCTTAAAAAGACAGGTCTAATTTGAAGCAGTGCATTGATTGTGGTGTTTTCAAACTTGAGTAGCCTTGTTCCCAGTAAATGTTTTGTTCCTTACAGAGGCCTCCAATTATTTTCATGCGGGGGGGGGGCAGTGGCAGTGGCAGTCAAACACTCCTGGCTTCAAGCACAGCAGGCTGGCCCAGTGAGTCAACAACTCCCTCTTCAGAACCTCAAATGAAGCCAGAGTAGCAGCTGTTAACTCTTGGTATCCTCTGTTATTTTGTTGCTTTTCTGGTAGATGAATTAGAATATGCTGTAATTACAGTCTATCAGAATAGGGGCAACTCTAAGTCTTAAAATGGAATGAAAATTCAATAATCTCGTCGTGCAACCATTAGTTATGCTCCAAAAAATCTCTTGGAGTTAATTTAAGTGATTAATTACGACAACAAGAAAGTGTTCAGTCTAGGAAAACACTGGCTTGCAGTAATTATTTTGCACTCACTCAACAAAAACTCAGTCGGTCAAAAACTCATTCGATCAGATCTGCTTGCCTTTACCGGTTACGCAATGGATGTTGCGCTAAGATCGTCGATTCTGTGTGGCTGCCTAGCAAGCCTGCGCAGAATAACCTTCATGTTTAAACTCTGATGAAATGCTGATCAGAGCAGGCCCGCTTTATGATGAGGAAATACTGCTTTCACTTCATTTTTCAGTAATCTTGTCCGTATTAGTCTTGAATGTTCCCAGTAAAACACAGACTATGGACTTTGCTGACAGCACTTCTCTGCAAAAGCTTTGCAAAATCCCAACAAGACCATCCCATAATTCCTCTGATGTTCAAGCCATTGAGTCTAGTTTCATTCTAACATGTCAAAGTTTATCTGTTATGCTGCTAAACTTGATTTCAATGTGCTTTTAGTAACTATTTAATTCTTTTAATTATTTATATCTCATATTTCATACATTTATGTCTGATGAGTCCTTGGGTTGTTTTATGCAATATTAATTGTCTGACTATCATATTTACTGTCAGTTATCAGGAAACTTTCAAACTTTTTTAGCACTGCAAATATTGAACTTAAACCAAAAAAAATAAAGCTGTCAGTTGTCAGACCAGTTATCCTGTTTTGGAGTTTCATTTAACATTAACCCTGTTTGCCCTTAACCCTGGAGGTCCATCTGTTCCTCAGATGCAGTTAAACACCACATAGTTTACACCTCTTTGTGCTGCACAGATTTGGCTTTGGCTCTATATGCATGCCTCCTCCTAATGCAGACTTGTTATCCTAATGCTGACTTGTTATCCTCACGCCTCTGGGAGTGTCATGGCCTTTCATTATCATGACCACCCACTCTTCCATCTAATAGTCTGAATTTATTTAGAAGTAGGTTTCATGTTGATACATATCAGAGTCACTCGCCCACATTGGTCACACCTCTGAACCTTTGAACCAGATGGTATCCCAATTTTGCATTTCAGCCTTTCAGATGTGGTGAAACCTCATAAATTGATTAATTTACTTTGGCTTTAACTCAGCTGAACTTAAGTCTGAATGTTGCAAATTAAAACTACTTTGACTAATTTGGAAAAAAAGGAAATATAAATTGCTTTAGTTTAGCAGAGATATTGTTTACCAGTTAGCAAGGATTTAGTGCTAATCAACAAATGTTACCATTTGTTACCATCTGATGAGAAAGTCATAGTAGTTTGCAGGTAATGTTTTCCACATTTTATGGAAATCCATGCAATAGTTGTCAATGCATTTCAGTCTGGACCAGCTGTTATGCTGTTTAAAAAATTGTGATGAAAATTCTACATCTGCAGCTATTTGTGTATGTCGATGCTAAAGAGTCGTACAAAAAATAAAGCAAGGATTACTGAACCACAGTCTTCTCTCCTTCCATCCAGGAAAAAACATTTAGATCTTTGGTAAACTCATGTAAGGACCATGATAAGCAGTGCAATTACAGAAGAATAAATCTTCTCTTTGCCTAAATTCAGTGGAATGACCTCAGCTTGCTGCAAGGCAGCAGATCTGGTGCTGAAATAGGTTTTTTAATGGAGAGGTAAAAATTCATACTTTTACAATTTGATATTCAGCAGCAATGTGACTATTGTTGACTTGTTTTTGGATATGAAACATGCATAAATTATTCACACCGGCCCACTGTAACAACCTCAGCAAGCAGATCATCCTACCTGCTGCATGAAGGAGTGATTCAGACACTCTTCATGCTTTACACCCACAGCTGTTGAGCGCACTTACTCTCACCAACGTAGAGTTACAATCTTTGCTATGGCTTGAGTAATAGAGAAAAATGACGAACAGGCCCATTGTAAATACAAGTAGTTATCTGCTGAATTTATTCACAAAAGTTCTAACATTTTTCACCACAAGTTTAAGAAAAATGTTAAAAGACAACAAACAACACGCATTAAATACACAAACGAACTTCTTTGTGCCTTTACCTCTTTTGCTACAATGTAGTGCTGCAGACTGAAAGAAAGAGGAAATCTGGCTCTTTTATGGAGCTAAAGTGGAAAGAAGTGTTATCACATTGAGTCACTTCTTAAGTTGAAGAGAGATGTTAGATATCAAAGTGTTTCGGCAAAAGCGGTGAAAAGGAAAGTCAGTTCTGTAAGAGAGGAATTAGAGCTCAGGTGTTTGAGGTTTTATACAAAGTTTCTAGGTAATTGGAGTGTCGGTACACAAAGAAAACACATGAAACACACATTTGAGTCTTTCTCTCACATCCTTCAGTAGAAAGAGGGAGACAGAGCTTCAGAAGGTAATTACATTTTGGTATCAAAGAGCAGGCAGCAGTAGAAGCTTAAGGCCCAAAAAATACAGTCCAACCTATTCCTCATTACTTCAGAAGACGGGGTGTACGGGTTCCTTTTCATTCTGTGTGTGTGTCTGAAGCGTGTGTACTGGTATGTGCTTCTATGTTTACTGAGGGTCAGGACGCTGTGCTGTATATTTGTGTTTGCATATTGTTTGTTGACTTGTCTTTGGCAGGAGCCTTTACACCTCAGAGAACAAAGGCAATGTTTCCAATTACAGTGGATTTCATTTGGTTGATGCATTGTCATGGCTGCAGACTTGGACAGGTGCTGTTAGTTATAAAATGTATGCGTTTGCTCCCACGTCTTTTTGGAGTTGATGGCAGGGGCGGGGAGGAAGGGAGGATGCAGGGATTCTTAGAGGGTTTTACTGGCCTCGGGGACAGCTGTAACACTCTGTGTTTTTTATTCATTGCACAGTAGAAAAAACATCAGTGCTGCGTCCTCAGGGAGTGTTTTGTTCAGGGCTGCTACGGCCTTTGTTGTGTGTCTTGCATGCTCGTTTGAATAGTAAAGCTCTGAGAGTAAATTGTAGTTGCAGCGAGTCTGTGATTGAGAGAAATAAGGTGATGGATGTCAAATGGAAATTCAGAGCTTGGGATAATGATGACGATGTAGACAGTGACAATATTGATAACTGTTGATAAATGTTGATGACCCTGATGCTAATGATGATGTAGGTTTTGATGAAGATTATGGGACCTGTGATGGAGGTCACGGGGGCTCATTTAAATACGCACACCTGACCTCATATACAATTAATCAAAAGCGTCATTGCTCCAGAGTTAAAACAAAGACTTCAAAACTGGATCATAATTGTGTCCTGCTATATTTGACCACTGGCGTATAGAGGCCCAATAACCTTCATTGGCAGAGGCACTGTTCGAGCGGTGTCAGGGGTAATCAAGCGTTCTATTTTCCCACTCTCATCAGTTACTGAAAGTGGGCCGCCATCTCCCTGACTGGACCTAGCGCACGCACACACACACACACACACACACACACACACAGAGCACAGTGCTGCCTATACAATTATCATAAGCATCACATTTGGACCAGTCTGCTATTAGTGGTAGTTGAGATGGAAAGTAAAGTTAATGACAACTTTCATATAAGAGTCATCATGAAAAATGAAGTGATAATCAGGTGTTTCAGTGCAGTATGTATCATATGTATAATAGAAAAGCAAGTTTGCTCAAATAATCTTCATTTCACTTCATCAAATTATAGAAATATAAGGTCTAATTTAGACAGTTGCTTTTATATTAAAATAAAGCAAACACAAGAGAACATTTTTGGACAAAATGAGCAGCACTATTATAAAATGTAAATTGCAAATCTGGGTTAAAATGAGGTCCAATTTAGTATTGCATATTCAATACCCCACAGACCACAGTACTATGGTTTCGGAGAGGAATATTGAGAAGGCTCAAAAGAACCGCACAAGAGAACGAAGTCAGTTTGTGACAGGAGCAGAGGAGCATACTAAAGAATTCTCTAGACATGTCATTCGAGTTTTAGCTATCTTCTCTTTCCCATCTGTTCTGTTCCCTTGCTTTCTTTTATTGTCCTCAACAAAGCTTGAAACTGCTCCCCATATTCCTCGAGGCTTCGTATCCCTTTCTTGTGCGAGGGAACGTGTTCAATAATTAAATAAATAAAAGCTGCCTTAATGTTTTATGAATGGTGTACCCGCTTCGACTTGTGCTTAAGAGTTTTCACTGAAAGACCCTTGTTAAAATGTGAGGCTTACTTGTCAGGTGAACTGATTAGAAACTAGAACAACAGATAAAACTACATCAAGTGTTGCCATCTAATATGCAGTTAACATGCGTTTTTGTTCCTGAGTTATTTCTTGCTTGTGAGAACATCATGTGTTCTTCATCAGCTAGCACTGTGTGTTAGTCTGTGTTTACAGCCTTTGAACTGTGTGTTCTCTCATCATGACAATGTTCTTTGCTTCCCTGAATGGTTTGCCCTGTGATACTATTTCTAACACTCTCACATGCACTCCATGTTTCCACCACCCTGCTACACCCTTACAGTCCATTGAGTCAGCCGAGAATCTCCAGTATTTCTGAAGTGCATCGCTTGCCAATTCTTATCTATCAACTCCGCATTGTGACTGACCTTGGGAAGGTGCAAAGAATCACTACTCAATCAATGCTATTAATTAATCACGCTTCCTACTCGAGTACTACAGAGTTGCAGAAGTTAGGGAGTGGCCAAACACACTTAACTACTTGGGTGAACTGCTGGGCAGCTGAGGTCTTAGGCTCAGAGTTGGAGATATGGCCTATAGCCCATCAACCAACCAGTCATTAATGTCTGCTTGCCTGTCGTTGCACTCTCCCCTCACTCCTGTTGGTCTGCCACTTCTTTCTGATGAGGAAATATTGAGTGGAGAGCCGCAGACCTCAGGGTTGTGTCTCAACAGCCTGCTGATGTGCTTGAACTGCGAAAACGAGAAAGGATGTGGGGGGAGCAGGAGGAGGTGGTGGTGGTGTTGTGGTAAAGGTGGAAAAGGAGGCATAGAGTTCTCATGCAGGTGGAATTGTTTTCTATCTGCTGAACTGGAAAACATTTCAGAGAAAATGTGTGGGAGGTTTTGTAGAGGAATGCCAAACCACTGTGCCGAATAGTAAAGCTTCGAAATACAGCACTGAAATGACTTTATTGAAATGTGCATTACCTGTGGATGTTTTATTGCAATCAGTGTGAGAAAGATGGACTTACTGTATACATCATTGGGGGTGTGGATGTGATCATTCAGTGAATCATTGAGAAAAGAATATGAAAAAACAATAAGAAAGAATAAAATGAGTTATTTGAAGTGCTTGTTTTGTCTCTTCAACACATAATGATGAGAAAAGCAGCAAAACCTCACAGAAAAAGCTCAGCGTTTTTGTTTGATAAATGACTTAAGTGACAGACTCATTTTTAGGGCAAGACCAGTTTGGTCTTTGAGAAACACAAATTTATTGGGACCTCAGCCAAAATTTAGGGCAGTGAGGCCAAAACCAGTGGTGCATAACAAATAAGCAATATTACATTGTATGAAGACAAAACAGTATACAAGCAATAATTAGGAGTCGGTGTATTTAAAAAAAAAAAATAAATGAAAAAGGTAAATATCAATCCATGAAATACATTTTGTACATACACCAAATTACTCACACGTATAATAAATGAAGTGTCTGAACATAACGAATAGCATCTTAAACATGGGGCTACAGAAAATAACTCTAAAATAACTCAGTCTGTCCAGATGAAGTTGTGACCTGACGTGCTGCATTAATCATACTGACTCATTCCTGGCTGCCAATGTTTGTGTCACTGGTAATGTTTTTGCTCTCAACCCACTTAATTTAGCTTTATTCTTTATTACAGCTGCAGATGACCCACCGTACTTTTAAACTAGTTCGCTCACTGCTCTCTCATTATTTTAGCGACTTTCTCGCTGATTCCACAATTGCTTACACGCTGTTCAGCAGTCAGCGGCAGTTTGGCTTCCTTCTCTCCCTCTCCTGCTCTCTCTTGCTCCGTCTGCCTCGCGTTTAGCTTTTCCTCTGCCCCCTTTAATGATAATGGTACATAATAAATGAAGTTTATTTGCCGTGTTGGAAGCGAGGCTCCTCGGATCACCCAGCAATAAGCAGCATCCTTTCTTGTAAGCGCATAATAGCCAGTTGAAAACAGGGCATGTCAAACTGGCCGTGTGGGTAGTTAGTTATTGAAGCAGCAGCACGGCTACACTGCGAGTCATCCACAGCACTGACCATTTGGCCGCCGTATAATTCCTGCCCTTAAATGATTCATCAAAATGTTCATTTTAATGTTTCTATGTATCAATCTTGGTTTTTCCCTCAACATTTGAATCAGCAAGCAGGAAGTGATGCATCAGGCACATATGAAAGCTCTCACAGTGGCTGCTTGGCGACTGATTTCCTATTCTCAGTTACAGATTTGATTTTTATAGATTATTTGGACACCAAGTCAATTTTCTATGCCAATATGCTTACAGAAACACATGCCAATTTCACTGACAAATCAAACTATTACTTTATGTGCAGCTTCTATAGTTTGATTTCTCGCCCTTACGCTCGATGGCTAAACTCTTCTGCTCAAGCATCTGCATTAAATGTGACCACATGTACTGGATGTTAAACAAAAGAGTCGTTTGTTCTCCCAGGCAATAAAGTGAATCATTTACAAGCCAAAATTACTTAAAGTCGCTGTTTAGGTTTGCCACATGGTCAGTTATTGCAGGTTTTAGTCTAATAACAACCAAGTGATAAAACTGGCATATCATTATGCACATAATCAACAGCACTGATTGAAGAAGCATTAAATGAGGCAGAGAGCGTCTTTAAGACACATCACCTAACTGCTGAGGTTTTATGAGCATCGAAACCTTTCACCGTGAAATATCCTAGAACGAGATGAATAAATGTATGAAATGCACGATATCATCAATAGGTGTTATGGACATGATTCACAGATCTTTGTATGAGAAAAGAAACTAAGAAATGTAACAGTAGTGACACTCCAAGAGAGTTAAAACATTATAGTCAAGCTATGTAATACACCATTAAGTATTCTGAAAATGAAAATATCTCGTTGTGCACTCGGATAAGGCCGTGGTCTCACTTCAGTGCTTGCTCGTCTCTTGTGACATGTTCTCAGGTGTGTTACACTCTACCTCTGTTCAGAGACACATACTGTCTGCTATCTTGTAGAGGAGCTTGGATAGTGCAGCTCACACAAAACTTGTGCTCACTTGCATCTATGTAGTGACTCTTATTTGCTCATGTTGTCTTCTTTCTTTTTGTTCTCCTCCTTTTCACCATCACTTTCAACTCACTGATATCCTGGCCCCCTTTTTGTATCTCTTATGTTGCTCTCTTACTTGGGGAACATTTGTTCTTTTATGTCAGCTTGTCTCTTCAAACTGTTTTGGGTAATGCGGCATATCGGTGATAATTATAGCACCTTGCAAAGAGCAAGGATTAAGGTGACTTCAACAAAAGATGAGACGGAGTCATAAAATCGGGTTGCAGGAATTGTATTTTCCCTTGGTAGAGGACGAGAGAAAAGGTTTTTGCACTTTGTATCGGATGTGTTGTCATGACTTAAATGCAGAGCTGACTACAGTAAGTTGAGTTGTTACAGCTTGAAATGGCATGCCAGAAGTAATTAGCTTCAGCCATTGATGGTTCTGACATACAGTAACCAGTGTATTTAAAAAAGAAAAGAAAAAAGCGAATAAAGGTCAATAAGCTGTTAACAAATTTAATTTCCTCGGGCACTCTGCACTGCCTCTTGTGTACAAGCATAATAAATTGTGGGTTGCAACCTAAAGGTCCTGCAATTCTACAAGGTTTACGTGCAACGTAAACAATTACAGCATTCAATTATTGAGCCAGTGGACTCTATGTAATAACATCTGCTGTCGGCCCATACTCACACCCCTGCACAATTCTTTATGCGGTTAATATAAGTGTATCCACAATACAGAATGAAAACAGCCTACCACAGGGCCGCCTCGGTAAACTGCTGCAGCTGCCCTTGGAGAGAGTCACCTCCAGCAACGCGGCGGGTGTATTGTACTTTCCAAAATTATTTGTATAAACAGCTATTGATCCTACGGGGAGGACTGGCACAAGTCAGCAACTTTATCAACAGCTGAAAAGAAATGAAATTACATTTTTTGATGGATGCTCCTGTCAGACAGAAAGAAAAACAAATGCCTACAGCATCAGGGGTTGCAGTCCTCGCCAAACAATGATTGTTCAGGTAAAGCAGGCTATACTGTACGTTAATGTAATAGCCTAAAGGAGCCAACGCAGTTCTTATAACTTATTTATATGAGTAGAGCACCTCTGGCGCTCTTGGAGGTTGCTAATTTGTCTCTTTTTGGCTGTTGCACCTTCACATTCCTTTAATGTTGCCTTGTTAACTCCAGCCTTGGTGATCGAAATGTAATTCCCCTGAGCGGAGTATGGCTTGAGCAGCAGCCCTTAGACTGAGAGTGCTAATGAGATCCCAGCGAGCTCTTTCATAATGAAACATCTTTGAGGCCAATTGTCCATCACTAATAATCATATGGTAATAACCACTGCAAAAACCAGCACTGAGGAATAGAGTTACACTCGTTTACTCTTTTAAGTGCACTCTCCTCTTCAAAAGATGGAGAAAGAGAAAAAGGTGATAAAAGTTAAAATGGCAGAAGACAACATATAACAAAGAATGGGGGAGTTAAGTGGAAGTAAAATAAGTTTCATAAAAAGGGAAATAAGGAGGTGGAATGTAATAAGGCAAGGCGTAGGAGGAAAAATGGAAGAACAAAAACAGCCGCAAAGCTAGAGGTGACAATCCCACGCAGTTGATTAATAATGGAAAAGTGTAAATGATAACTAGAATTTTTAGCATGAATAAGTGATCAATTAAATCAGTTGTTAGTGCATGTGTGTTTAGGTTGGGGAGTGCGGACAGTGCTAGCTAATGTCATTTTAATGTAGTTGCTAACAAATGGACCTTTCATCATAATGCTTCTTCCTCATTTACAACTGGTGCAGGTTGCTAGGACTGCATTAGCGCCACCATTGGGACCGGCAAGCTGGAGGACGCAATTGAATCTAAATTGATGCCATCCAAAATCACAGTGGGAGACAGAGAGATGTTTGCATACCATTACAGGCTTGTTCAGTAGAAGTAAATACAGTTTTAGAGAAATGGTAAAGATTTGCACTGTAGGTGTAAAATCTTTTCTTACCTTTGTCAAACACTTGTAGAAATCTTTAACTGCAAAGACTAATTAAAGTAGAAAAAAAGCATTAAAACACTCTGAAAGAGAAATTTCAGTGCAGCCACAGACTGAATCATTAATTTAAAAAAACACTTAAAATATCAATGGTGAGGACCTCAAAGGTGTTTTATAATTCCATCGCCATGGTTACAAGGACAAATCATGTGACTAGTGTTGAGCTAAAATCCCATCACTCTGTCCTCCATGGCATTTTATTTTTTTTGTCAGGGTTAAAACTACACAGGGAATAAATAGTAAAGTGACTAGTAAAAAAATTACTTTTTCGTTCTGGTCTGTACGCAATTCACCTGAAACTGTAAAAATGAATGCCTTAGAGGAATTTGCCGTAAATTGGCACATTAGTGGTATAATTAAAGCTCAGTGGAGATACCTAATGCTCTGAGTTTCCAGAAAAGCCATTATCCGTGTAGTGTCAGGGAGTGAGGGCCAGTCCGCATGGACTCTGAGATGGGTCAGTAAGAGAAAGAAAAGATGAACCACGGTAAACAAAATGCCACAGTTTGGCCTGGCCTGGCCTGGCTTGGCCTGGCCACATTGGCCTTACAAGCACACACTCACAGAAGCACACACATAAACCTACTTACAAATAAACATATACAGGAAATTCTGGACCACTGGACCATGACGGACTGTTGGTCTACTACAAATAGACATGGCTCATTTCTCAGCAAACCACATTTTCTTAATGAAACTCAAAGAAATATTCATATCAATGTATACTATGTTAAGTAAGTTATGTTGAGGTCCAAATATAGATTAATTGCATAATGTTTGTGTGTTATACAGTAAGATGTTGCCCACATAGTTAAGACCTTAAGGCAACAGCAAACATAAACATAAGAAAAAATACATATTTAGCAACAATGATAATGCAAAATGAGCTTTTATTGTGAAGCGCTGATTGACAGGGGTCAAAGCAATAATTCCTCACATCAGAACAACACAGTGCTAAATAATGCATTCAGAAGCTTTGCCTTTTTGTCAGAAATATAAATGAGCCTTAATTTAATGAGCGTTTATTGATAAATTTTTCAATTATAAATTCTTGAACAAAGGAGATAAAAATGATGTTGAGGGATCTACAGTAGACCAACCTCCAATTAACCAGGCAAAATCTAATTATGAAGAAACAAATGAATTGTACTTAACTTTCGACCTTGGGTTAATTTTAATGAGCACATGAAGTAATCCCAAATTGAGGAAGATATTGACATTGACATCAGCTTGTATATGTGCTTCAGGATGTATTGTTTACTTCTGCACTTTCCTGCTTCCTAATTTACCCTCATCAATACAGACCCATCAGAATTCTCCAATGTATCGCCACCCGCTTCGGGCTAGTAGCCCTAATTAAGGTGTTTGACCGGGGATGTCTAGCAATTATACAGATAGGATGCATGTTACCTGCTTATAATAAAACAAATAAAAAATGAATCAATGCAGCTGTTGTCAGGACACATTGATCTTTTTGTCTGTCTGTGAAGGTTAATTTTAGGTCACTGTAAATTCCGTTCATTTGCTAAACAGGGCTGAAGTCAGATTTTGATCTGTTTGACAGACATAAAGTTCAACGCAGTTGAATTTTATTTTCTGAGGGACATATCCATCTGATTTAGGAAAAAAACAGAAAAATGTGTGCCCTCTTTAAGTGGAACCAGTTTGCTAGTTGATTTCGTTTGTTAGATTTATGTTTTGTGAGTTTTGTGGTTGTGTTTTTCATCCAAACTTTGCCAACTCTATTAAATCAGAATTCTGGATAACTGGCAGCTACCACTAACTTTCACACTGGCCCGTCAAAGCCTCTGTGCACCTTGACCTAAGCATTGATAATGGAGAAAGACAAACCGTTGGACCACTCATTAAATAAGCCGTAAACATTATCACCTGGTAACAGAGCTGTGTGACCTTGAGCCATGTGTGTTTTACCTCACTGTCTCTGGGCAAAGCCGTTCACCACATCATTAAAATCCAGGGCTCTGACCAAATCTGATTCAACTGCCATCAGTGGCGAGGAGCTTGGAGCCCTCGGGGTCATACTGCCTCTCAGTTCATTCTTTATATGTGGTCCAAAAGGGCTCTCCTGTTCTTTGCAGTTTTTTTGACTGAGTTTTGTGAGTTGACACACACCGTAGGCCTTAGGCAATGTGAATTTTTAAACCTAAATGAATTAGTGTGTCTGATAACAGTATTGAATCTATGACTTTAATGAATGCTTTGACTCATAGTGAAACCATTTTGATTCTGCAGCACTAAGGGGCATTTAGCTTCTTCAGCTAATTGTTTTGGTTTTAAGGCTGGCCCATTTACCGTGGTTCAAGTCACTCACAACATCCCCATTAGGTTCCTGTTTTCAACAGAAAAAGCTCTGATAAACCCTCTGTCAGTTAGTCTGCTAGCACCAAACACCAGATAGATAAAGTAACTAAAATAGCATACATTTTCCTCAGGAGCTGATGGAGACCAAATCAAGGCTAAAAGGAAAGTGAATATTTGACTCAGTTTGGTGAAAAAAACACAGGAATCCACAGAATACTAATGTAGCTGTTTATTTAACTCATGAAATGTCAGGGCCATATGCATGTCAACTTGTTTTGATGTGTTCTGCCTCCCACAGGCCAAAACTCAAGCTTTAAATTTACAGGATTGTAAAAGTAAGAAAATTCTGTGCCTTCTTGAAGCATAACTAGTCGCACAGGCCAGTTGATTCGTTGTTTTTTGAGCAATGTAAAGCTGATTGTACATCAGGCACTGAAGTTGCTCAAAGGCACCATCCCAGTCAGCCCAGTTCCACACCAACACTTGCCAGCAGCTGTGGATGAGGGTGCAGGGAAAGGACTGGGGGAGCAGGTGGTGGAGAGCGAAAGTGAAAAATGAAAAATGCTTTCAGGGCCTCTCTTTCTTCTTAACACAAGGACAGAACCATCTTGGTTTTCGACAGGACATGCTGTTGTCATGTGCAAACACAAACCAGATGCTCCAACAGTCTTGTGACAAGTCATGGATACCAATCCCCGGTCTCAAACTGACTAAATTATTTAAGATTGTAGTACTGATGAGCTCTGACGTTACCAGTGCTGCTATCAGTATTGGAGAAACTAAGTTTCCTTTAAGATTTATTTAAGCTACGTAAACATCATTTTGCACCTTTTATCTCATCAACTGTGTTTCTAATTTGCAGTATGATTAAGACAGTCATCTATGATGCATTTTCACTGTTCCCAATCCACACACACACACCCACACCCACAGGGAGAGACCCTTCCTCTCAGTTACAATGGCAGGGAGACCTAAATGCTCGAACGTCTAGTTACACGTCACTAGAGACGATTCCGACAATGCTCATTGCCACAGGTGCAACGAGTCTCTTGCATGTGAGGGCGGAAACTTGATCCAGCACATCGAGCTAAAGTGTGTCACATACAGGCAAAGAAATGCAGAGTTTTCAATTTGATTAGAAAGAAACCATTAGCCACTACTTTTGTTACTCTAGAAAGTTAATGTATCTACAGTACATATGAGAAAGTAAAGCAACGTTAATCTGTTCATGTGTTTCGTTTTTTCCCTTGAAAACAAAAAGGATAGGAGTACCATTAAAGTACTGGATGGATAAGCAGTATTCGTAACAGTGCTACTGTTAGAATATTAGCGATACCCATACCTACTGGTGACCTGGTAAGCTTTATGAACAGTGTATGAAGACAAGGATTTGTACTTTATATTTATAAGCTTGCTTCACAGGATGAATATACCACCTCAAACATTCAGTCACGCCTGGCTTGCAAGTATACAGGTTTAATTTTATCATTTCGAAGATTAGATATATTTTGTGTACATAAAAGTAGAGAATTAATGAATTACAGCCAGATTCTGCCTCATTATATATATTGAGCACTTTGTAAAACTGCTTAACTGAGCATTGGCACTCCACCAGAAACCAATCTGTTCTTTAATCAACCAGAATACTAACTCAATGTACAGGGCAGATTTCCTTCAGAGAACCACGGTAGTCGACTTATTCCAGGATTCGTTAACAGCTTTTTCATTGACTTCCATGACTTTGAAGGTTGGAATTTGCTTATCTGTATTTTGTTAGACACACCGTTATTTGCATAGATCTCTATCACAAGTGTGCATCTCATTGAAGGATGTTTATTTTGTCCCTTGCATATCTTTAAAGCACTCTGTGCAGCTTTCTAAGACCAATAAATCTTTTCCATGATGTTATGGGAAGACAAACACACACTTTACCAGAGAACAAAAACAGTAAAATTAACCTTTTTAAAAGCAAATAGCAGAGACATGATGTTTTCAATATTGCCGATTTACCAACATATACTTCTATCTTTTTTGTTTAGCTAATGCAGGGGTTGAATTTTCTTTGTTTAAGGGCTGGCATGGACAACAAAGCTACTTTTAGCTGTTAATCATGGTAAGCCAATCTTAATTACAGGCTATACCTAAACGTGTGTACAACGAGAGCAATTATATCCAGTGGGATGCACAGAGTAGTTGCACTGATGAAATCAACCATCAACAAATGTCTTTTATAAAAGCCTTTTATCACAAATAGCTGCCTCTGCAGCTTGTCGAACTGCCTTTTCAAAAATACACTCTCATCACCGCCACCTTTTATACATGCGAATACATTCATTTCACACTGCAGCACAGTTTATTGCTTTATTTCCATCTGTAACCTGTGTCGGTATCACGAGTTTATAAGCATGAAAAAATCACACACACACACTCACACTCACCCTTAAAGCAAAAGACGTGCATACCCACTTCAGCAGTGCTTTCTAAATGAATGTAAGCAAGCATGCTTAGCTGACCAGCTCATTATGATGTGATAATTGGCTTGGGACCATCAGACTGTGATATGAAAGACTCCAGCTTTGTTACTTTGAATTGCTTCTCCATTACATTGGTGGGCATGTGTGTGAGTGTAATATGGAGTAATTTGTGTGTGTGTGTCTGTTTATGTCAATACCTTTGTCTATTCCAGCCAGTAAACTAACCAACCTCACAGAGCAGGCAGTCTTTACACAGGCATCACAGGAATTCTTCATCCCAGAGCATTACAATAATGATCCAATTTAAATACGCAATGTGATTCTTGTGGTAATGTATTTAATTACACAGTATCGGTTTCCCATGGATTCTCAGTTCTTGTTTCCAGAAGAGGAAGATCTCAGATGGGCTTTAGTCTTTCAGAAGAGAATTGCTGGCTATATAAAGCCCGCAGAGTATTACTGTGTTACAGGTCTTCTACATTCCCAGCTTCTAAATATAAAGCAAGTATAGTAATGCTCTATGGTCAACCCCATAATGCATTGCTGGGCTTGTGTACCAGTTGGATGAAGTAGCGGTTTGAATAAATAAGAACGGATGCAGGCAGGGAGTTTCTGGTCCGAGCTCTGGCGAAACTTCATACCAAGTTCAGGCTTCAGTCAGTGTGCACCCCAATCTGTCCAGTCGTCTTTGCCAGGGCAAGGATGAGTCTCTAGCATTGCCTGCTGTAGCCCATAACAGTGCTGGAGCACATCATCAGCTGTTATGTGAAGTCTCGGGATAGTGATGTCATTGTCTCAACAACAATGTGCTGGAGGCTGGAAGCCAGAGGATTGACTCAGGGAGGCACCAATTCCCATATGCTGTGGCTATCACGATGACCAGCCTAACAGAAAGCTGCTGTGTACTAAATGTGAACACAACTCTCTCGGGTCTCTGACTGACATTTTGCTTGGTCAAAATATTGATGCAGCTCTGTTATAGGGAGTTTCATAAAGTTTGTATGTTACCATTAATGCCTGAATCGATTGCATGCAAGTGTGCGTCGATCTATCCTTATTTAAGAGGCTTTCTTTCTTTTAATTGGCAATATGACACAGTGAATGAAACTAAAATAATGTCTTCACAAGCAGTCAGTTTGACTTTGAAGACATCATAAAGCAAAGTTAATTTCCGTGCTAATATTTTAAGAAATTACAGTAAAAGAAAAGTAAACATCACTGTCAAATATTTATCCCGATTTAATCGATACTTTCCATCACCTTGTTGTCTCCTCCTTGGCAAATATGTCAATACTGTCATAAATATATAAGATAAGGCTATGATGTAATGACATTCGATAATCAATTGAAAATGTGTCTTTATAGTATGAGTTCAGAATAATAAACAGGTTTCGAATATGATTAATCAATGAAACAGACTCTGTGTCACAGCTTAATTAAAATACCCAACATACCTAATTTAACATTGATTTAATTCGGTTTAATATAATACCAGGACAGAAAATGTCAGTGTGATCCTCCAGCTTGTGGACTAAACAGTGATACATTCTGTTTGTGGACATTTTAGGTGCAAAATGAGTAAGCTGTTGTAGTTCTGCATTTGAGTTTCTGATTGTGTATGCACTGGCATTTGTGTCTTAATTTTTAAGCAAGTTTACCAGTTAACAAGGGGGCGTCAAGGACAAAATGAAAAATAAAGACAGAAAGAAGTCGGAAAGAGAAAGGGAGGGCAAAAGAGTAGCACATGGTTAGAGATGAGGGGACGATTTCAGAATGTGAAAGAATGTGAATCAGGGGTCTTGACGGTGACAGGGGCCCTAAGGCTGCATGACACCTGACATGTTTCATCTCCAGCCGTGTCACGTTCCCCTGCCGCAGTCCTCCAGCTATGGATGCCGCAGCTACACACAGAAATAGAAATGACAATGTGCAGCAAAGAAAGGAATTATACAGAACCAGAGGCCTTAGCATGGGCTGTGTGTGAGAAGAGACTGGAAAGCAGCCGTTTTGCCTCGGATCTATCCGTATCACTGATGCAAAGACGACCCCAAATCCATTACAAGCCAATTATATGTGCTGGGCCAGGGCTGGGGCTGGGCACTCACTCGTGAACTGCAGTGCTTAATCCACAAAGAGGAACTAATAGGAAATTTGAAAATAGAATCCACACTTGAGTAACTTTGGAGGGATTTGGTTGGATTAATGAACTGTCAGGCTCACTGTCAACATGCTGGGGAGTGCAATCCTTTACTAGCCTTTGCTAGTCTCTTTCTAGTCTCCGTCTTTCTAGTCTCTCTCTACATTTCTCACTTACATGCTGAGCCTTTAAATTGACATGTTCTCTTCCTCACGAGCAGGATGCCAACAGGAATGAAAATGACTGGTATGCCACCTGTGTATAATCTGTCTGCGCTAATGTTTCCTTGCTTTTAACTGTCTGTATATCTCATCCATCATATGCACACAGACAAAGGCATACTCACACACACACACACACACACACACACACACACACACAAATAGGACAGACCACTGTTCCCTCATGAGTGAAGAGCCTAAATGAGCTTCCCCTCTCGGAGCAAAGGCAGCGTCTGCTTCAGTCCAAGGGGACATACACTGCAATCACATGAACTACCAGTCACACTCCACGAGCTTAAAGACAGCAGAAGACGAGAGGAAAAGAGGGCTGCATCAAGAGGAAGAGAGGTAAAAGCGACAAAGAGTGGCTCACAATTGGTTGACTGCTACACTCACAAACAGATGGGAAAAACACTCCAAGGGAACAAGGGAAGGAGAGCTATACAACTGAGCCACTGTGAGATCATGACAAGGACGCACAGTGAAATGATTGAAACAGAGATACTGATTCAAGCGTATCCAATCCCATGCTTAGGCTATCACATTGTTTTGGAGAGCCTTGATTGAAAAATAGCCAATGTAGTCTCTTAACTTGAATTACAGTAAGATATGAAATAGTTAGAAGCCTATTATTATGGTTTATTAGGGATTAAAAGGTGTGAAATACTTTCATCTGATCTGAATAGTTCACAATGTGGCCAGAAATACAGGCAAACTAACTAAAAAAAATGACCCTAAACATACAAAATTAACAGGAAATACAACAACATAATGGGTCTTGTGGCTAACCTGAGGCATGAATGTACAATCAGCAGACCTGTGCGTTACAGACCTGTTTCTGTGAGCCGATCAGTCCAAAAAGGCATTTCCACACAAAAAATACTCCCTCTGAACTGGACACAAACCTAAATTATGGATGAAAGTGGGCAAAGAGGAATAATAGATGAAATGTGGCTTCATGTTACATCACACCAGGGTTTACAATCACGTTGAGTCAGATATCGGAACATTGCAGGTTATCATGGCATTTACTCACTTTAAGTGCTGTCTTGGATGGATGCAATTTTTCCTCTTAAATTCTTTGAAGCAGTAAAGGTAAATTCTGCCTGTTTAGGATTATTACTTAGAGGAATACTCCAGTGATTTCCAATCCTAATTTCCTGACTTTTCCCAAGGCATAAAAGCTTGATGACTCATCCATCCATGCCTCTTTGCAAAATATTTGTTGTCAGCTAGTAAGCCTGTTAGCTAGGCCGTTATTAAACACAACAATTTTACGGATTTAAAGTTTATTCAAACTTTCTATTAGAAATTCCTCTGACAGATGTCTGCAAACTGTTCCTGTTGGTTGGTATACTTAAGAGTTATCAGTTGTGTCATTGTTGGGCTTGTCTGACAAATACACTATATACTTGGCATTAAGTTACACAGCTTTTTTTCCTATTTTTTATTGGCGCTGGCCTTCATCACAGGAAGCTGGAACAATAAGCAGCAAAGCCTGGCAGCCGGCTGCACCAAAACAACATTGCTGTGCTAGATGAATGTTCCACGGTTCGTTTGCTGGAGGAGCTGGCCAGCCAACTCAGAAGAACAGAACAAAAACAGCTCTTAAAGACAAAAAACAAAAATCCTAGCAATGATGGTAGTCTTTACCAATGGGACCAATCCGTAGTACTACTGCGAACAAAAATCCATTCACTTTATGTCTAATTCTCTTGGCAACAACATTCAGTGCTGTGGCACAAGACAGGATGTCACATACACACCAGATAAAGCGAAGGGAAAAAAACGGTGACAGCAGCAACAAGAGAGCAGTATTTTTTTGTGTGTTTGTTGGTTGGCATGTAGCTGGTGTTTGTAATAAATACTGAGTACTGTAGGAACAGTAGAAGCAAATGAGAGCTTGACTATAAGCAGAAGGAATCTTACTGACTGTATTTCCATAATTCACAATTGGCTGGATTATTTAAACAGCCATTAGTGATTCAGCTCTTCACGCTAGGAATGAACACATCACCTCTCCTCAGTTATTACCCACACCCCCTCATAAAAGACCTCCCCTTATTCAATCCCATTCTTTCCTCTCTATTTCTATTGTTCTTTGGCCAATCGTGTGTCATCTACAACTTTTCTCCTCATCTACAGTTTTCTCTGTTCTCCAGAGCCCATTATCACCTGTCCATCCCACTCTCCTCCTTCTTTCTTCCTCTTCCTCTGCTGTTTCTCTTAAGACCAGGTCACCCATGGGAGTGGGTGTGCAGATGGGACTCTTACCTTCCACTCACACTTTTACTTGATTGCCTTGCATCTGGACCACGTCTGTCTAAACTATAGGGAGCAAGGTATGGCTTTCATCCAATTAAACTGTCAATCCATCAGCGCATCCCCACGTAGAGAAAAGGGGCAAGGCAGAAAGAATGGGTGAGTGTGTGTGTGTAAGTGGGATAGAGAGAGCAATAGACTGTTTATGTTTCTGTGCATGTGCATGTATTTTAATACATGTTGGATCGTGGCTCTATTAAAGCAATAAGAAATGTGTAGTGATAATCTGCCAGTAGAGACAAAACACAAAGCCTACTGCATCCACTGAACACTGGCAGCTACATCCCAGTCTTTATCATTGATTTTTTCCTCAGACATGATCCATGTTTTTCCATTTACTTGTCAGATTTTATGTTCTCAGACACAATACTGATCTAATAAAAGGCAGCCTCAGATCCATTCTTGCTATTCGCCACCAGCTAATACAAATGTATTGGCCCATCCTTGTTGAAACAACAGAGCAGTGCGGCAATGTGAAGTACAGCAGCCTCTGGCATTTTGTTTGCATTTGTATGTACGAGGGAGAGGGATGCTGTGGCACTGGATGTGATATGTGTGTGTTTTGTGTGGGTGATGGCGGATAGTGGTGCTGATTGACTCCTTTTTCATTCGCTAACAAAGACGAGTTGCTAAAGTTCACTTCCAAACAAAGTTAAATGTGAAAGTGCATTACTTTCTCTCCTTTGTTACTACCAACCTTCTCTAGTGTAGCAGAGAAATGAAACTGAACTTAAGTCAATAAGATGGCTTTTAAAAGCCTGACTGTATGCCCTGGGGAGCTTTGTACGCCTTGACACTTCCTGAATGTATATATGCTGCCAGGATGCCATGAGGAGTGAATGAGGACGCTGATATTCGCAATGAGATGACAGAGGAAAAACAAACAAGTCAATTTTTCTAGGTATTAGTCCAGTACAGGATAAAGCCTGATTGATGCAGTCATTACTACTTCTGGGCTGGAGGCAGCATGCTTGAAACCTGTTTAATCTTGATAAAACACAATGTAGATGGAGATTTAAGAAGGAAAAAAAAAGGAGATGAAGACATATCTGTCAGGGTGGATTATGACTGGTGGGATCAGATCAGATATCCAGTAAATTATGCTGAAAAACATAAACTGGTGAGATTTTTTTTCCTTTTTTTAAATCTAAAACTAAATTAAGACAAAATGGAACATGTGATTTATTTTCTGTGTGGTTAAAGCCATTTGGGAAGTATCCACCCCTTTGGTTCTCTGGTATTCAAGGGAGGATGCATTGCCCTGCTCTCACTGAAGTTTCCTGACATTGCTCCAAAAAGAGATAAATATGAAATATGAGAGCTTTCAGTACTGCTTAGGCCTGCAAAATAAGTCAATTAGTCACGGCAGGCAGCAGTCAAATGGAGATTCTGCATGATGGTCTTAACGAGGGCCGCATAGGACAAGCGTCCGACAGCTCGTTAAATTAATCCTTTGGGTCTGCTGCGAGTGGAATGAGGCATGTGTCTGTGTGACCTGCTTATGTCCTCCACATTACATTACAGAAATATGCACACACACACACACACACACACACACTCACGCAACAGACTGAGCTCCAAATGGACTGTAGAAAATATTTGTGATCAAAGTTTCTTTCTGTCCCCATGGGTGCTCAGATTACATGAAAACCCCTGCCAGCAGGGAACTTGGGAATCTCTCTCTTACTCACTGCGTCCCTTTTTCTCAGTTTCAGTTTTTTTCCTGTGTTGCTCCATTTT
Organism: Pempheris klunzingeri; assembly: GCF_042242105.1. NCBI lineage: Eukaryota > Metazoa > Chordata > Actinopteri > Acropomatiformes > Pempheridae > Pempheris > Pempheris klunzingeri. Next base: position 18,782,024 of record NC_092030.1, read on the forward strand.
TTCTTTATCTCTGACTCATTACATCCTATAAACATAGCCCACTGCAAACACAATCACTCTCAGTATGTAGGATGTAATGAGTATATTACGTGACGGCTTGATTCTGGAAGCCTTTGTTTTTTTTTTACTTGATTCAGGAACTACACTAACCAAGTTTGACTTTTTGCAACGCGTGAGTCAAAAATGTGCATGCATGTGCTCTATGCATATCTATAACATTAAAGAATAAACACTTCTTTTTGCCCTCTACGTCCGTCCCTTGTAGCCCTTTCTCTCTCTTTCACCTTTTGCAGTTAACAAAATGCCAGTGTCAGTACGTTTGCCAACCTCACATCACACCTCTAGCGTATATCACAGATCCCATCTGACTCCCCAACCTTCTCTAAGCCACCTTATGAATATCAAAGCCACCAACATGCTCTATATTTGACAAAGAACATTCAGCTGCCCTGGTCAGCGATTGGGTTTTTCCAATCCATCTCAATCCAGTATCTCCGTCTCTGTTTACCCAACCAGAGGAGCAGGCTTTGGAGGGGTATGTGGATGCTTTTCTTCTGCGTATGAACAGAATGTGAAGCTCTTTCTCATCCGCGGCCCCACTGGCTACCAATTTACTCCTCTATTCTCATTTCCTAACCATAACAGAAGCCCATAAATTGCCCTAGGGAACTATTCTTGACCTCCTCATGTTTTCTGCTTTTTGAGACGCCTTCCCCTAAATCACTCTCACCCTCTTTGACACCTGTGTCTCTGTGGTACAATTTAAATATCCTTCAAGAAGCACAAAGGAGCTCTCATAACCTTCATATAGGCGCACACACACACACTCACATACACACGTACCTACATAAATGTACTGTACCTAAATAGCCTTGCAGATAACAGCAGTTTGAACATAATTACAAGTAATTTAGATCTAGGAATTGCATTAATGAATACTATATTATATTTTTTATCACACTGTAAAATGATGCCAGAATACTCAGCACTGCAGAATCCTGCTAATGACTAAAAGGAGAAAGAGCGCAATAGCCCCACAGTAAATGAACACAATGAAGATGTGAGACAGACTATTGAGGCTAGCTAGCAACCATCATTTGTTTTTCCTGGGTGCAGAGATTATCTGGTTGAGTGATAGAGGTGGCCTTGATCAGCCCTCTCCCTGCATACAGCCGTATATCAGATGTCACACTGCTGCAGAACCATCAACCCTTCACTGGCCTGGGATGCACATATTTACCATGGTAAATGGCACCCCTACTCAGTAAACACTCCTGTTTTTCACCGACCGCCAGCATGCAGGGATGGATGATGCATCGTTCACTGTACATTCTCTGTAATTGCTCACCGGATGATATCTGGAAAAATGGCAAGGAGTGGTTCCTTGAGTGAAATGGTCTGGAGGCAAATTTGGGTTTGAAAAGTTGGTCTTTTTTTTTACTTTAACTTTCCCCTTTTGATTATAGCTCTCCCTCATTAAACTGCCAGCATTTGAATAGTACAAATCTATCAAGTCAATCAGAATTAGCTGCAGGTCTTATTTTGTAAAAAGGAGTAAAGGCCTGTCATGATAGAAAGAATGAATCAGTTCACTGAGCAGAGAATGGACCTAGAAAGCTGATTGCAAGGATGGAGGGGAAAGGGAAATATGTTCACCCATTAATTAATCTAATACTTTTCATGGGACAAAGAGTGCATATCTCTGCTGCCTGCATAATGACAGCCTGGAACAAAGTCATTCACTGCATCCCATTTAAAATGATGTGAGTGTGGGCTAAGCCAGGAGATGAAGTAAAATACAAAGCTCAGAAAATCAAAAGGCTTTACCATACCCATACCTCTTAATGCTGTTTATTTAATGGACTGTTCATTAAATACCTTTTAATGTAAATCCCTAAAAAAAAAAGATTTGCCGTTTCGTCTATAGAAATAGGTAATAATAGAATAATATAAATAGATTTTTTTTTTCTGCAAAAAAGATTATACTTGTTGAAATCATAAATCACTTACCAGTACTTTATATTGAAAATCAACAAATTAATTTTCAGTTGTTATGATTGGTTGAAATAGCAGTGAGAGAATGGCACCAGGATTTGATTGGAGAATAGGGGTGATATCACAGCTCACTGGTGCAAAACAGTTTGGGAAATAGCCTAGATCTTATTGAATTTTAATTCAATGGATCTGTGATGCGTATGATACAAGGGGAATGGGAGCAGGAGGCCCTCTGGGCACTGTAATTTACCTTTCCCGTTTTCCCCGAGATTTCATATGATATCAATTTCATCTTAGGTATTTTATCACACACCTACTTTAAAAGTACACACAAAGTGTACAGATCCAGACACATATGGACAAGAGCTTTTATATAACCTGTGTTGCTTTCTCTCTCTTGGGACCATTTAGAGAATCACTTGCATGCATTAGCCGCTTAAATTGAAAGGAAAGTTCAACAAATGAATGCTTGACAACAGGCTAAAGGTCTTTGATCATATTTGATCATTATACTTCATTCAGGTCCTCTTGCATATTCACGTACGTATGCTGTTCTTAAGTGGGCTCTTACATAGAGAGACATAATTGCCTCACCCACTCATAATGTGGTATTTCATATAAGTGGATCGAATATAGGATTGCAGTATAGATGCCGAAAGGTATTCAACTAATTGAGTTGTTAAATATGTTGACTTTTGCTATGTGGAACGCACCTTTTAGATTAAAGGACGCTGAGTGAAGAAAATGTTTTGAAAGCTATCTCATCTACATGAAGCATTCAAAAGCATTAATCTAATATAAGGCCACAATATAAAAAATATAAATAAATCACATGGTAAGCGAGGGAAAAATGGCAAGTTTAAAATGATGTACTTTAAGAAGAGTTTTAAGATGTGGAAGATCTAACTTCCCGAGCTGGACCATTCAATTTAAATTATAACAGAATGCTCACTTATGCTGTCTTGTCACACTCACAGCGCTGTCATGAACCAGTACACACCTTGTCAAAAATTTTGCTCACTAGCAATATCAGCACCTAAAATCATTACCTCAGGTTTTGTCAGCTTTTAACAGTAAGAAATTACATCTGATGCCGCTTTTGAGTCTGCTTTCTGACATTTCTATCAACGGAGAGAAAAAGCTGTGTCATTTGCATGACAATGGCAACCGATGCCATGACTACGAATATTTTGCCGCAGGGGCTTCTTGGAGTGTGTCTAAGAAGAGAACCTTCCAGTACCCCTCTGGACAAACTCACATGGGATGTATGTAAAGTTACCAATAAATAGTCTCGCCATAAATTACAACATAAACTATTAATGCATCCCACAGGTCAGGGCATTTCAGCAGAATACAGTGGTCGACAGTATCATATGTACTACCAAGGTGTAAAAGAACAAAACCGAGGACTTTCCATCATCTGTGGCTGAAAGCAGTTAATTTAACACTTGAATCAATAATGTTGTAAACGTAGGCTTTTACAGAGCCACTAATTAATGGGAAATTTAAGACGAGCAAGATATTTGGACGTAATCAAATACCTCTTGGAGAAATGTTGTGGGCAGATCACAGGAAGACTTTCTACTTTCTATGAAGATTAGAACAGCAAACGAGCTACAGTAGTTCTGCTACAGTCTTGTTGGAGGGACAGACCAATGTGCAGCCATATTTGCAGATCAGTTGCAACCAAGTTCCTTACTGGGAATGATCAGTGCTGGCATTTGGTCAGTAAATAGGACCCCGTTGGAATATGCCAATTTGATTTAATAATTCCAGATAGAAACTGAACTCCTGCAGCCCTGACTTGTGCTATTACATCTATTATTTAATCTTTTGATGCAGTTAGGTTTAAAGCTTTTAAAGACTTTTTTATCACTGCTCTGCCTCTAACAAACTCTTTCTAAGGCACAGATGTTATCCAGGGCAAAGAAGAAAAGGTATAGATTGGTCTAAAATAGAAGTGAAAGTCTGATAACATGACCCACTATTTTAACTGTTTTTGTTTAGGGCTGCTTCTTGATCGCAGGTTGTAACCTGACCTAAAAACTACGATAAGTAACCTGACTTCAACATCCGCTAAAACAATGCCTGTGCTAAAGCAAGTCAAGAGTATGAGAGCAGGGGCAACTTTAAAATCCAAACCCTACCGTAACAATATAATATTGTGAAAATAAATGTTTTACTGTGTTCATCAGGATGATGTCTGTGTTGCTCTCGACAGACATGTTCTTTGAACCTTGGAATAACATTTAATGCATTAAAATATACTATGGTTTTAAATGTACGCTGTTTTAATTGCTTTGCCCAGACTTAACACACTGAGGGACCCATAAGTTTTAGAAATGATCACAGTGCCCATTAAACACTTAAGAGCAATTAGGTTTTTGCATACTTTTTTTAATGGGTAAGAGAAAGGGACATAACACGTGACAGTGAAGAGTTTGATGCTGGGAAACAGTTTGGTCCTTTCATGCAGTTATAATGACTGTATTTGAGACCTCTGCATTGAAGACTATGTTTTGGTGACAAATGAGCCATGAATATCATTAGAATTAAATAAAAAGTGAAGAAGATGACACATGGCAAGTCATTAGACATTTCCATAATGCTGCTATATACAAACGTCTAATTTGGTTTCAAAGAAAGATGGAAGAAATTTGCTTACTCATCTTGTTTTCACCTAATTAAAACCTATTTTCATTGCACTGTTTTACTAAGTTTGTCAGAAAACGTCTTTAATAGTGGTGTTGTTAAATTCAGTAAAGTGAAAGAGTTCTAACTGAGCTACTTGATCTGTGGCTTGTGATGAATCCTGTAGCCATGTTCAGTTCCTCATCACTGCAACCTAAACGCTCAATTCCATCCAACTCAGAAAACATAACAAAGCTCCTATTTCAGTTGAAAAGTGGAGAAAATAGAGGCATTTATCTTGACTTTGACTTTGCCACTATCTGTTTAGTGGTAGCTTCATATGGACACATAGTGTAGAGGCTAGTCTCAGCACTCTGGACAGTGCTCGAAGGGACTTGGGCCCTGAGGCTTTTCTGAAGAGGGATGACAAACCTAAGGTGGCAAGTTGAAAGTCAATACATCAGTCTGAATAAATCTCCGGTAGCACTTATGTCGACAGGGGAGATAAAATAGAAAAAAAAGCATTATTGTAACGTTGGATTGAGGGCAGTTCGGGGGAGAGCTGTACATCCAAGCATTAAATTTCAACATAGTAGGATTTTCTCTGCAACAGGGATTTGTCACAACACCTAATGAGGAACACAGTTTCTTGGATATGTTGCACTCAACAATTTGTAAAAGCAGAGTGACACTGGCATCTAAAATGGTGAAAATTTGCAGTAAAGTCAGTAGATTCTAAAAAGGTAGTGGATTTGCTTGTGGGGACAGAGTAAATGTGTCAACAACCTTGATGAACCTTGACCCACAAATTTGCACCAGTACCAACAGCAAACTGTCTTCACAGTGCTGACGTTTGAGAGAACGGAGAGCCATAACTGTGTTCCTCCACTTTTATTTAACCACCTCAAAGTGTAAACACTCCACAAAGAATGAATGGTTTGCAGACAGTTACAAGACAGGAGTCATGGTACAAATGCATCTGAATAAACTGTGTGAAGTTATTGTCCTGGTAGTAAGCAGCTATCCATTAGGAGTTCAAAATCTAGTACCGCGAGTATTCACCAAGCTTTTTGAACCACATATTTTGTGAAGATGCACCTTCTGGTGTGACCAAGGCTTGATATAACAAGAATGACCTAAACTTGACATTAACGGTATTGTTTTTTGCTTGTCTTTTCACTTTCCCATTCATATTGATGATCATCAAATCGTTTCTATGAATGCACAAGAGGCCATAATATTTCCTCTTTTGGTTATGAGGGATATTTTTGCTGTTGATACCACAGTAGCACAGGAATTTATTGTTGGGGCTGTATCTTGTTCATCTTGCCATTGATTTTCTATTCTCACTTTTCCTTTTCATGCTTGGGTGGGGGTGCAGTTGAAGCCTAAACTGACACACACTGGTCGATAAGTGGGGAACATCCTGTAAAGCACCTGAAAAAAAACTCAGAACATAGCTTTGTTCTGTTCCGCCAAGATTCAAGTATGAGTTGGATCAATGATCACTTGAACTGGTCTTTATCTTGGCAGAGAAATTGTCTTTAAATCCATGGTTATTTGACGTAATGTCAGTCAAACAAAGCAGAAAGGGAGCTCTGTTTGTTCTTCATCTGTGTACACTGCTCATTTATTTATTTGTGCCATTGCTGCATCATTTCCTTTGTCACATTCAGAACTTTCTCAGGGCTTGCATATTTCAAACACAGCCTTCACTTGATAATCGAGGCAGGTGTGTGCTGATCCTTTGGTAAACCAGGAGGCAATTACAGTATTTGCCATATCGACAGACTAACCAACAGTGATTTCACACACAGAGCACTGGAAAAACTTAGAAAGCCATATTATATCCCAGCCAAACCATGGGAGTCTCCAAGGGGGGTGGGGGATCAGCAGGGAAGGAGAGGATGAACAGAGTATAAAGAAAGCTGGAGAAAAGGCCAAGAAAGGAAGTTGGAGTGTGGCAACGTGAGCCAGTGGAAAACGGAAGAGTGTGGGAGAAAGAAAAAGAGTGAGTGAGAGGTAATGAATAGCAAATCAGCTTCTTTATAAAACTCCTGCTTTCACTGTTCAATCAGAGTCGCCTGGATTGGCAATTTTCCTCTGGCACAATAGAGCAGGCCCAAGAGGACCCTGGCCTCAGTTCAGAGAGGGAGAGAGAGAAAAGAAAGAGAGAGAGAGAGAGAAAAATACTAAGGAGAGACCTTGCCAATACCCAATCCCTACCAGCCCAGCGTTCTGTCAAGATTGGCAAATACAGTGCAGTCCACAGGAGGTACTCAGTAGTGACTTGCACTTTGACTCCCCTTTTTTTTTTTTTATATATATAAATTCCTTGTCTTCAATGATGTATGAGGTAATGAGAGTGAGCCTGTGAAAGAGTGACAGCTGCTTTCCTTGCTAACACTTATTTGCATAGAGGAACTCCCTTTTTCCTCCAGAGATGGGAAATAGCCTAAGGGGTGGAGAGAAAGAGTGGAAGAGATGGGCTTTAGAGGAAAAATGGTTGACAGTATGTTCACAGTGTGTACTCTGCTGGGTCAATGGCACACCCTTATTTGCATTTTTAATTTCTTGGATGACCTACCTCTGCAGGTGCATATACTGTATATCTCCTGTCTCTATACCGTTCTGCTGTTGCGATGCACGTGCGTTCATGAGATGTACAGCATGCAGACCTCTGATGAGAATGATGATTCCAATGATGAGACTGACTCTGGAGCAATTGCTGCAATTGCATTTGTTTTCGCCCCACAACAAACTGCGGTTAGGCCACTCTGCACTGTGATGTTGTGTAGTTTATCTCTAGATTGAGCAACCCATTGAGAGCAGTCCTTTTTTTTTTAAGATAATTGTCAGTGCATGACATGCCAAATGAAATTGGAATAGACGCTCATTAAAAGTGAACTGAGCATGAAAGAAAAAAATCACACTAACCAATAACTAATTTAGTCCAGCCTAATAAGATACTTGATCATAGACGCTTGAGCATTTATGCTATTAATTTTGCTGTGCACAATTTTCACTCCTTTAAACTGTGGCGGTTAAATAAAAGAGGGGAAACAAAAAAAGTTCTAATTGCTTCTATAAATTGAGATGAAGTGCTGCACAGTAGGCCAAGTAGTTGAATGGCTTTGTTCACTCAGTGCAACCTGAAATCAAAAACAAACACGCACATACCCTAATGCACGGCCACTAGCTGACTTCCAAATGCAGTGTTTCACCTACCGTGCATAGAGCCTTTTTCACACACGTCTCCGGGCACGTTGCACGCTCTGTATGGCAAGCAGTGTGGCGAGCATTAGAGGCGACTCCCGGGAGAAATAATTACTCTGGACAGTGGCTGGGCTGAATCCAGATGGACTTGGCAGAGCCATGCGGAAACCTGCTGCCAGTGTATACAACTCATACCTGCCTTACAACCCCTAGTGCTAAGCCACCCAGCTCCTAAAACAGCAACATTTCCCCCTGCATTAAGTCTCTTTTAGCTGGCCAGCAATCGAGTGAGGAAGCTTAGTGACCAAAGCTAACGCTAGAGTAGCTGCAGCATCGGAGAAGCAAGAATTAAGAAAACAGAGCAAATTAAAACAACAAAGAAAGGAATGCAATCAAACATAATAACAAATGTAATTGTATTGTAATTGTATGGATGTCTGTTTCTACATCCTCTATGTTTTAGTGCTGACATAACCTGAAAAGCGAATATTTACTGTTATTCTATCAGCGAAAGTTTGAGATTCAAGATGTACCTGTTGCTTTTAGCCTTTTTTGAGGTTTGCTCAAGCACCAAGGCTTTTAATCTATTACTGGGTACTCAAAGATGGCTGGAGCACTGCTGGCATCTATATTTGGTAATTTGTACTTTTTTGGTTCTTTGGTGATGCTTATTTTCCTGCTCTTAGGAACTGTACTGTAGTAAGGGGAAGCACTTTGTCTCCTCGTCTTGAAATGCAGGTGGAAAGCTAAAGAAGGCAAGAGTTTATTATGGACAGGTTTAAAGTACTTGGTATTATCAGTGCAATCCTATCTAATCTGGGTGTTTTCTCCAAGGTATTTACCCATATAACTATATACTACCCTCCGATTCTTGATTGTTGTTTGTAATAGAATCAGTTTTTGTTGCATCCTATCATATAATGCTAGTGTGTGTTTCCCCCATTTTCTACTCCACTCTGCTGTTTTGTGTTTCAGCTGTGCTGCCAAATGTTCAATGGTAACTTAAAACTTAAGCATCGTACTCGTGGCTCTTCTCTACACTACTAATGTTACGCATTGCCAGACTGCCTTCCATCTCTGAAGCTTAAAATTCACTTGTGAATGTGCATAAATTATTAGTATATATAGTGCATGCAAAAATGCATATATAATATAAAGTTACGCAATGTAGACAAGGGACATCAGGGGTCAAGTAGTGGAGATTACAAGAGGACATCACTAGAGTCAACTGATATTGACACCACTATAGTAAGCAATGAAACAGACAGCTTCGCTATGGTATATTGGCCATCTGGCACACTGGGGAAAATCCTGGTGGGCTGCTGCATCGGTGGGCCAGTGTTTTTTCTCCAAGTTTTTACCAGTCGTCCAGCTCTGTCTGTCTCTTTATTGGCCCTCTTTGTGTGCCTGCCACGAGAAGCGTGCATGTTCTAGGACCACCCGATCCGACCCAAGCACGCCACCTACCCTCCCCCACTACAGCCAACGCTACATTGCTTTCTTAGAAGTCAAAGGAGCACGCAGTTGGGATAACTGTAGGGATGTGAGATTACTAATGATGCTGGGAAGTGATCTCACACACCGCTTGTTATATAAATACCCTGTAAAGATGAGAGCGAGAACCCGGGGACAAAAGGCAACACAACAAAAGGTTACAAATTAGATTTGTCAGAGATGAGACGTCTGGAGGATAGCTTTTGTCAGATATCCCAGGCAGCGATACAAGAGAATTTGTTGTGTTTTCTAATATTGTGGAGCAAAAACCATGATATTGCATAGCTCAGAATACTTTGTCAGACTTGACCTGTTCATTTTTTAGACCGCTTTAAGTGACCTGCTTTTTAAAATACTATTTAAAGTATAGGAAGGCTAAAGGTATGATCTAATGTCACATTGAGTGTCAAACGCCTCCAGGACAGATTGGATGTCTGAAAATCTCTATATTTATGTTCATAATCAATAATAATAATAATAATAATTTTTTTATTCATCATTTAGTCTAAGAAAAATGCCTGAGGTGACATGTTTACTGGTGTTGCTTTGTTAAAGCAACAGTCTGAAATCCAGAAATGTTTCATATACAATGATAGAAGACAGAGAAAAGACAGATTCTTACACTGGAGAAGCTGGAAGCAGACAATGGCAGACAAATGTTTGATAATGGTCCCAAAGGTTAACCGATTAGCAAAATTGTTCCAGATATATTTTCTGTTGATTGGCTAATCAATTAATGAATTAATACATTTTCTGAGCTCTTGTCTAGATTTTCTCTTCACCACTTCTTTTTATTTAGATTTGAAAATGATACCTCATTAAAAACCTCCTACAGTGTCGTACTTTCTCGTATGTCTTGCTCTACTCATTTCACTGCACCGCATCTCATTTATTTCGGTGGCAGTGGGGCTTTGTTCATTGATTTCCTTTATGTGCAGTGCATCCTCATTTATGTACTGACCACATGTTTTGGCCACATTCTGTCGCCCTCTTTTTGCTATCAGCGGACCCCATATGGATCCCTGCAGGACGGACACACAGATGGACACAGTGGGGATCCACTGCCAGCCTGGCTGACACACCAACCTCCCGTCTGATCAAGGCCCTCGCAAAATGGCAGCACATCACAGAGGAGGATTTCTGACTTATCCATTAGCAATGAAATGATTTAAATGCTAATTTGCCTTAGCTTCATATTTGCTCTGGATGTGTGCTTTTCAGTAATTAACATCCAGAGTTGGTTGACTCAGTTACCATTCACCCATAGAGGAGGACATAAGTAATGTTTTTAGAGTTCCACATCAATCATTTAAAAAGCTACATAATAAAAAGCAATATCATTACGGTACATTCAGGCTAAACACTCAATGTATTTGTGAGTTAGTTTGCATTATTAAAGATGTGTTAATTTTACAAAGTACGCCCACAACAAGGATGTCTTGCCCCCCAATGAGGATTGTGTAGTGAATTATTGAGCCCTCCTGGTTTTGTATAGCAGTGGCACTGAAAATTAAAAGATATAAGATTAGAAAAGTAGAAAAATATATTAAAGTTCTAGCTCTTGTGTGGTGATAATAACCAAGGGATCCAATTCCATCTCAAACAGACTGTTTGAAGATCAAAGCTGTGACTTTATCTCCAAACTAAGTTGAAAGCGTCCAGAAAGAGGGCAGGGAAAGCCAAGACTCTCTCTACATGCTCCCGCCTTTCCAGACCTTCTGTGCCATAGCTTTGGCTGGACTGAAACTATAGAATGAATTCAGCTGAATAAATGTGGAATGCAGTGCCTCTGTGCAAGTTTTGCATTAACCATAAAATGGTGGGATTTCCTGCAGACAACAATTTCCCTTTCTGCCAAAAGAAAGATCATAAGATGAGTTAAATTAATTGGACATTGTCAACTGTATCGTTAGTGGTTGTTAGTCATAACTGGTCAATGCAGCTATTATAATGAATGCAGTGCCACATTTGAATGTCAAGATTAAACTTATAATACAATAATAAATTATTGAGTAATGTCAATTTCACCACTGATGTCACATCTTAGCTAAAATTATTGAAAATGAGTCAGATTTTCTTAGAAAGATTTACTTTCTTCTGTCAGGTTTTAAAGAATGAACCCTGTTAGAACCTCAACAACAATTATTTTACCTGGTTAGCATTGTGATTATTTAAGGTACCATCAAATCCTGTTCAGTCCTGTGTAGACTGCAAATACAGGCGGCCACAGTAGTTTTGGACAGTCAGCTAGCTGGTAGCTCTGTAGTTTTTGAGTGTAACAGACGGACTGCTAGTGAACTTACCTGATGGAGTCACAAATCATTTTAACTTATCATCCTAAAAGCTCTGAAGCGAAGCTTTCAGGTTGTAGAGCTGTGAAGTGGCTCGTCCTTTCAGCCTATGAAGCTAGCTAGTGCAGAGCTGTCTGCTGTGTTATCAGTCATGGTCAGTCTGATACCAAGTATTGTCTGACCTGACTTACCAGAAAGGTTGTTGTGATTACCATAGCTGGTCAATCATGCAGCTTGCACTTCATAATATTTTAATATTATGAAGTAATACCAAGTAAACTGACAATAATCATCATCATCATCATCATAAATGTTCTGTAGAAAACCAGTGAGCTTTATTTAGAAGTTGACGTGTGATTATGTAGACTGCAAATACAGGCTAATATGGAATATAATGGCAATTTAAGTTGTAATTGCAGTATTGGTGACATCAATGTGAGGCAAGCTACTTCTTTTCAAGACATGGTCAGATGTATCCAAAGAGCCTTCTGCAGAGCATATTTTCCTTACTAATTATAGTTATATGACCTGAAGAGGCTGAAATTGTTTTGAAACTGAAACTGTTGCTGTGCGTTCTCCTTTTCTCAGAGCTAATGTCTCCATTGTGATCAAATATTAGTGGCCATATGCTGTAAACCCCTTCTGTGCTCCATTAGGAGACCAATTTATTGCATGTTTTAGGTGAAAAAGTACTCTTGAGATTAGTCTTTTGAAGTGTTGTGAAAACATAATCACTTATTTATTTTCAGGGCCTGGGGCTGGGAATATTCATCAGCTTTTGTGATGTATAGGTGTGTTAATACACTTCCTTTTTAATTGTTGGTAGGCCAGACGCTTATGGATATTTTGTGTGCAATTAGCACTCCATGCAGTGTTGATGAAACGTTTCACTAAATTACAGGGGATGGATCATGTTTTAATTCTCAGTTTATCCTAACAATGCTGAGAAAAAAATGTGGTCTGAGTTATGGCCTTATTCAGTTCATTATTCAGAAAATGTCCACAAGTGGTGAAAGAAGACTCTCTGTTTGTCCTTCCTCCTGCCTGTAAACACCTGGGGTCTGTACAGGTGGATGACCATCGAATTCACTGTCCACATTAACATTTCCCTTGATCTCTGCTCTTATAAGTGTGCAGAAGCTGCAGCTCTTTATCTAAAAAGTGATGATCTCTGGTTGGAGCTGCTGTCCCGAGTGAATCCCATAACAAGGCCAACATTTGGCATTGGAACTTAGCTTTTCCCCAGTGGGAAGGAGAGCGGGACCAGACCTCTGGCTGTCAGGATAATTGGCAAAGGCACCTGGATCATACAGCAGGAATGACAGAGTGACATTCATTACCTTTAATAGTATTTCCTCCATCACTCTGTCACTTTCTCCCTTTCTCTCTCTAACACACACACACACACACACACACACACACACATTGTCAAACCCTTTTGTTTCATTTTGTTTGTGTCTTTGCCCTCATCAGCCCTCCCACCATAACCCCATGGGTCCCCATTCAATGTCTCCCTGGCGTTGTTATCCTTGGCACCTGAGAGATAAAGTCACTCCTGATGACTGATGACCACAGGTCCATGCAGAGATGAGCTGTGCTTTATAATGACACAGATATGCCGTGTGCCTTTTATACGGTCCTCAAGGCTGTGTCTGTACAGCCGTGTCAGGTCACAGGCTGGATCAGCAGTAACATTATGAAGTACATCATAAAAGTCCTTGTAAATAAAGCAAATGTTCTTTCAAGCAGAAGCCATACCACAGACCTTGAAATAGCCAAGTCCTTAAGATGAATAAATGAGAGTTTCATCAACCCTTAGCAGGACTACCTGACTGAGATTTGAGGGCCATTTTTGAAGAGCTGTTTATGATTCTGCAGTGACTGAAGCAGATAATGACCAGCTGTGGGCATCACTCACTGAGCTTCTAAGGGACCTCATTGGCACACTAAAAGATCTCATTATGACACTTTACAGATGTCACCTCTGCCACTTGTGAGGTTTGCCTGTTGGCCTCCCACGATACGCTGGTCATAACAATCTGGCCATGGTCAGGCTCTGGTTGGAGACCTCTGAGCCTGCTGGGCTCTGGAGATAGGAGGTTGACAGCCAAGTGTGAACAGTGAGCGAGCTGCTGCTCACATTTTACTTTCTAACAAAATTGTCCTTCCTCTCTTTTAGCTTTCCATTGAAGTGAGAGTGGAAGTGAGATGTGAATTAGAAAATAACACATAGCATTGTATTTTTTCAAAGGTGCAAACACAGTTTTATCTTTGCTTGTTGCTTCATTTTGCTAAAGTCAGAGAAACATACCTAGTGTATCAGAATCAGGCTTATTGACACATTACAAAGAATTTTCCTCTGTATATTTGGGCACAATCAAGAAACATAGATATAAAACATAAAAAAGATATTTACAACACATAATATGAAAAAGTATAATAATAATGATGATGATAAATGTACAGCATGAAAGAGTTGTAAAAGAAACCACCAAGGAAACATCACATTGCTTGGTATTCGATCAGGTCTTCGATGATCAGACAGCCACCAGGCTTAACCACATAAATGTAAGTATAAATGCCCCCTTTTTGATGCATTGTAGGATATTGGTTTGACAACTCAAACTACCTCTTTACAGGATTTAAGATGCATTGTATCCAAAGGATAGTCGAGTGTAACTGCGACTGGCTTGTCAAACATTTAACGCCACTCAGATGGAAGAAAATCACCCAAAGTGCTATTTTGTTTCTGTAGAACATTCCTGTGCTGTGTTATAATGAAATATATGGAACAGCAACAAGTCGTGTGCCTAGAAAAAGTATAATTTAAAAAAAAAAGCCAGGCAAAAACATAAAAAACAAGAAACACCACCCACTTACTGTAGCAAAACACATTAATGAACGCTTCACCCTGCCCACGCACACACACACACACACACACATATAAATGACAGACAAAGATGAACACAGACAACACGCACACATACATATCAACCTTCTACACATAACTACTGTCACTATTGTTATGTTTTAAGCTACAGGGTTTACTATCAAAATCATTTAATTATTATATGCTGTATGCTTTTGATGCCTAAATCCACAACTTTAATTAGCTGCCGATGTAAAATCTAAAGTTCTAAGGTACAACATGTACCATGATGGACAACACATCAAAAATGAAAGCTAACGAAGGTGATAGTAGTTTTTATTATTATGGTGAAATATTCATATTGATTCATGTATGATAAATGATTACTTGCGGGACATTAATTATACATTCTTTGCCTGTAATTTGACATTCATTCCAGTCATATTCAGACTCACCCAGGGTTTTTGTGTAGCAGCTCTATGTTGGTAAACATGGAACGCAATTGATAAATGATAAAGGTTAAAAGGTTATATCCCTCATTTGTAGCATTAACATGTTATGCTTTAAAGCATTTGATTTGTTAGTGACGCTCAGCACAAAGCCTGGGAGGTTTAGCTCAGTGCAGAAATATTTCTTTCCCTTTGGAATAACTGGTGGTATTGCTGCTGCTGGTCTTTGCCATTTTCCAGTAACGTTATTCAGTGTATGCGATGCTTAAATTGTTGAGTTATGAAGGAAAGAGCAAGTCTTTGCACGTTGTATTTCACGACACAAGCAGCTCGGTGCTCCTCGATATTCAATAGCCGATATAAATGGCAGGAGTAAACAAGGTCGCAGCCGAACTGTAATCACCGCGATGTGACAAACACTTAGTACTTACTACTCCTGTTCTGTGTGATTGTTTTTCCGTCACCGTGGGCTGTTCAGCCTCTACCTTGGTATCAGAGTAATGCCAGAAAGCTCCTCCACAATGTTAGCCTTGTTAAGTGTTTGTCTGCAGGCTCATTAGTCACACACCAGACAGAAGCATTAATGCTGGCAGTTAATGAACTGCTTCAAGCTGTTAATTTGATTTGATTGCATGAAAGAAATGGGCTACTTTTGACCAGCTGTGGTGGTAGTGGATTAATTGGGCTATACTATGTGTTGTAGTGCTAAGTAAAACAATAATCTGTGTGGCTAGAATGGTCATGATTTAGTATTCACTGTTGAATGAGAGAATACTTTTGAAAGCTTTTCTTTGATACTAATGAAAACATTTTGAAGGCGAAAAATGTGAAGTGTTTATTTTCTCACCGAGTCTTGATTATGTGCTGTACTAAGATCAATACATCTGTTACATAGTACAACTAATTATGCAATGTCACACTGAAAATAATTGATTCAGGTTGTAGCCTTGCCATCTGCACAGATATTTACAGGAGACGGGACATACTGTTACATTCAAAGCAATTTTCTTTGACATTTCCAAGCAATCAAACTGTTACCCACCTTTGTGACGATTCATATTGATACAAATAGCAAGCATCAGGAATTCACTTTGTGGTGAAATTAGAAATTATGCATACATTTGCATAAATGTTCCCATAAAATCCCTTTGTTTTGTACTTTCCCTCCAGTGAATGATGGCCTATATTCTGAATACTGATTGCAATCTGAACCCACTGCAACAGTGAGAATGTTAATGGGTAGGCTCTAATTCACTTAGGTCTTCATTTGTAAGCACTTGATGTGGTCGAGCACTTATAAGCATATTAACTGACAATGCTATTGACAGTATTATTCAAATGTCAATATGCTATGAATATCAATATAGCCCTTAACCACATTTAAAAGCACTGTTCTGTTGATGGCAGCCCCTTTGTTACAAAGTGAGGCACGAGAAGCTTCTTAATTTATTTCAGATTGACAAACTGTAGAACACTTTTGTTCAATTTTTAACCATTACCCATCATTCACCATCTTTCAAACACATGTCTCAAAAGACTCATAAATGTATTTTTCTTGCTCTTGTATTGATTTGGATTCAACATAATTGATCATTGGGGAAACGCTTTAGACTCCGCAGTCTTTCTACTTCTATAGGAAATTCAGCTGCATCTCTCCGATTTTTATTCATCACAAACAAGATTCACCCCCAAGGGATTTTCCATGATCGAGAAAGAGAGATGAAAAAATAAACGCTGAAATAATGTGCTATACAAAAGTGTTGAGAAATCAGATGCAAGGAAAATCAACAGATGAAAGAATTTGTACGGTATAAAGCAAAATGAAAGATGGTATGACACATCCCTCTTCTTATGTCCGTCTGTCAAGAGCTGGATTTAATGTATAAATGCGTTCATGTCAGTTCCATATTAGCAGTTACTTTCATTTCAGGAATCTATTAAATGATGTTGATGCTGTATAATTGTGTGTTTTATTTTTCTTTTGCTACACACATACACTGTGAAGACCCCAAGCTCTGCATTTTGATGTACATAAAATAACGTGGCTTGCTTGCAGATCAGATGCAGTGCAGCTAGAATGTGTTGTGAACTTGTAAAACCCTCCACGTAACTGGATTCTTTCGGGCTCACATCTGTAAATGTACATGGAGAAACACTGTCCAAACATGACCATAATCCCTGAAACAGCCATAACTGTGCAGTCAAAAATGTATTAAGAAATCTGGCAGCAGGCTGTGATGAATATTTACTCTATTGCCACTCAATAGTCATGTTTATTAACTGCACTGGAAGAATGTGTTCATGTGCACAAATACTTGAACACCGCTTTCTACGCAGCTTTGTGCTGCCTCACAATGCAGCTGTTTTCTTTGTCAGATTGCATTCTTTTTTCTGTTCATTTCCAAGATGTCCAAGTTTGTGCAAATGTGCAGACTGTGCATAATCCAAGAAGCGATTGTACGACACAGGACAGATTTAATAAGACTTTTCCACCTGTTTTTCAGGGGGCATATCTGACACATTCTGCCCCAAACATATGCAGTAGATTTAACAAGCAGGCGCAACAGGCTGGAGTGTCTGCTTGTGCTTCTTTTTAGTTAGCAAATATCTGCAAGATGTTCCCAAGAGGATTCTGCAGTCCCTCGGAGGTACTAAGGCCATGCAATTTGCAACAGTTAGTTTTGCATGGAAAATTCTCTACCTATGGAAAGCAGGTGAGCAATAGTGTGGGTGATATTTACACCTATATATTATTTATATATTTAAGCTGCAAGGAAAGTTGTGGAGGGAAAAGAAACACAACTGACATTACTCTACAGAAATCTCAGTGACATCAGACAATGGAGTAGTCACACCACAAAACTATCCAGATAGCTGAATACTGAATTAGTTGCTGCATCTAAATCTAATATGGTAAAAATATATTTATGTAGCACTTTTATGCAAAGCTCTTTACAAGGTCTTTGCCGCTCATTTACTCAGTCACCCACACACTCGCACACTGATGGCAGCGAGCAGTTTCTTGTCCTGTGATCAGTGGACAAACCACTCACATCCGCTTTGCTCTCCGACCAAAGCCAAGGCATCAAACTGAAGGATGGTTTCTGTGTGCAGCCATGAGAATATCATACATGACCTGTGATGTTAAATTCTGCTCCCTGAACACTCGTTCTGTTAGTTGTACAGGAGAAGGGGACAGGCTTTCATACCCTTGCTGTCTTAATTAAAGCATGAAGTCAGGTAGAGCAGTGTATACAATATATATATATATATAT
Organism: Pempheris klunzingeri; assembly: GCF_042242105.1. Lineage (NCBI taxonomy): Eukaryota > Metazoa > Chordata > Actinopteri > Acropomatiformes > Pempheridae > Pempheris > Pempheris klunzingeri. Next base: position 18,800,244 of record NC_092030.1, read on the forward strand.
ATATGTGTCTGTATGAAAAGCCCTTAATGAACAAAATATTGGAATCAATGGAAAGAGTGACAAGCGAGCGTGGACAAACATTGAGCCTCCCAGAGGAGAACATCAGGACAGTGGCAGAGCCTCAGAGGAGAATTATGATGAAGGAAAACTGATGGACTTGAAGTGTTTTTGTTCTGAAGGCTTGTAATTGCAGCCCAGAGAGCCAGAGAATAATTATGTGAGCTCCGTCACCGAGTAGATAGAGGGGTAGGTGGAGAAAATGAGAATCTGAGTTATCTACCTCTCAAAGAGGAGGAATGAAAGAAAAGTGGAGCATTACTATATTTTTTTTTCTTCAGTTAGAAATGAAGCGAAACAAAACACAAGACATTTCTTTCTTCCTGCTATCTCTGAACTGCTCTAATCTTTCCTTGTTCATTTGTCTGTTTCTCCCACTGTTTTTTTTTTTTTTTTTTCTTTTCTGACTTTTCTGTCCTTCTCTCCCCCTCCAGTGGTCTGCCTGCCTTCCTCTCCCTCCCCCTCTGACAGTGTTCCAGGCTACTCAGGGCAATTACAATTTAAAATGACAAAATGGAGATCATCGCCATGTCACAAGATCAAGTGAAACGAAATGGCCCATGAAAAAAGCCTACGTATGCTATTGTGAAGCTGTGAAGCTGTCCGTGTGTGTGTGTGTGTGTGTGTGTATGCATGTACTGTTCAGTATGTGTGTCTGCATGCACGCTTGTTGTTTTGGTGTACTTCTAACAGTGCATGACATCTGTCCACCACAGTGCGTTCTGTATCAGAGTTTCTGAGTGAATCACCCTCAGATGCAGTCGGGGGTAATGTAGTGTAACAGAAGGCAGGGCCGTCCTGGTCTGCTCATTTTCACATCGCCATTACTCCCAACACTCACCCGCACCCGTGATAGCAGCTGCATTCCTCTTGCAGTGATGTCAGCATTTTTTAAGCCCGTAAAATATATCTAAATCTTGCATGCACTGCTCCTTGATAGTTATGATCCCTAAGCGGGATTTTATTCTGCATCCTACCACACTTTGACTCTCCGCATAGGATTTTGAGGCAGAATGAGAATTGGAGCCAGTCATAAAGAACATGCACACTTTAGTGGCTTCAACTAGATTCTGTGGGCTGTTAACTTGGTTGTCCTGCTCTCTTTCCTGAAACAGATGGTCTTTAACTTTAACATGAGTTTAGGAAAGCAAAAGAGACTCTAGTAGGACATCAAATCTAATTTTGTTATTATTTAAAGCAAATTTTTACTGCACAGCTTAATGTTCCTTAAATATTGCTTATGTTTTAGAACTTCTTTCCCCCACTTGATACTAAATGTGGCACTAAAACCCAAAGCTGTTGTGTTCAAAACACCCAAAGCCCCAGTTTGATCATACTGAACTGTAGCATTTCCTCAAATAGCTTTCTCTTTGCAGGGTAGCCAGCATTATCAGTGCAACACATCCTTTACCTCAGCTTTAATTACACGATAGTCAGACAAGCCATAGAGACAGCCGCCCCCTCTAGTCGCCATGCAGATCAATAAGTGGACGTACTCCAAAGCCATTGCTGCGTGTAACGAATACGACCAGAATTTGGTGTTTGAAACAGAAGAAATACGAGAAAATTGTCTTGATGGCTTGTTACCATGGACAGAAATCTCCCCTCTATTCATTAGTTCACCACCTTTTAAAACCAAATTTGATCCTGTGTGAATGTGATCAGTGGAATGTGGTTTTGTTACTTTGTGCTTGCAGCAAATTAACATAAAAAGAGCCCGTTTTGTTTTTCCCCTGAGCCTTGGTATTCACTGCACATGTCATTTTGTAAAGGCATATGCTGTTTGTCTAAATGCAAAGCACTGACAGACAGGATGAATAGACCCTTACTCATCCTGAAAAATGCAAGTGTGTCTTTGCTACAGCTCCTCCAAGAAAAAGTATTTCAGATATTCAGATAGAAACAGAGCCACTCTAGGGATGATGCTGAAACGAACATGGTGGCAGAGTGCACCATTACTGTACCAAGTGCTCTGACAGAAAGAGAGGGACTGGTTGGGGGGGAGGTAGGAAGGGAGGGAGAGAGGGGTATATGAAGTGAGGGAGACAGGGGACAGAGGAAGTGCTCGGATGGGTAGAGTTGAAGATTTGTGAGGATGGAGAGCAATATGGAAGAAGATGATTGGGAAAGATGGATAGGAAAAGATGAGAGGCAGAAAAAGGGGGGTGATTTAGAGACAGCAAGAGAGGGCTAGAAAGAAATAGAGCTGAAAAGCAGTGAAAGGGGGGAAGAGAGCTAAAGAGCCGGCGACAGGAATAGTATAGAGGAGGTGTCACCGTCAAGGGTGTCTCAATGAGATGCCATAAAACACTCTCTTATTCTACCTACTGTCACAGCATAGAGTCAGGGGCCCACAAATAGAGGTGTGAGATGCACACACCAACACTTAAGACACACTGATACATCCCAGTGTGTTTATTTGCCAACATTCCTGCTCAGATTCGCAGTGGATTGCAGTGACATTGGTCTCTGCATAACATCCGGTTGCAACAGCGAACAGAAACAAAATAGCTACATTTATGTCCAGACCAGTTTTTCAGTATTCCTGTCATGGCTTTTTTTTCTGTAAGGGGCTGTATGAAGATCAGTGGGGAAACGGGGGTGAGAACTGGGGGAGGGTTATGTATTTTTTTCTTTGTGCAGAAGGGTCAGGACGGTGTGATTTAATTGGCAAGAGCAGGAGAGGGTCTTTTCTTTCACTGCAGACTTATATTTTATTAATATCATCTTTCTCATCACTTGGAATTTGGGTGAAATACCAGAGAACTGCCATCTGTGCCTAATTCATTCATTCAATGGCAGTAATAAATGTCTATTTAAAAACTCAATATCTCAAATTGTGTAGCAATAATACTTAACATTGTGGTGTTTGTCAAAAATGTGGCAGTTTAAAATTCTGCTTCTAATCTGCACATTGGTGGCAATATTGAAAATCATTCATCAATAAACGTTAAAAGTTACATTGGGGTTGCCACCTTACATTTCTTAAAGCTTTGCCTCTTTTAGTTATTAATAGTGAGATGAATTGTCCAGTTTAGATATATTTTTTATATTTTTTAGACACATTTTCCACAGTAGTAGATGTGCACGCTAGCTTCAGCTCGCTCTTTAGCGCTGTTTTATACAGCTCCAGATATTCGGACACCATTATTATCAGAATGGATGTATCACCAGCTCCTCCGTCGCTCTTCTTTGACCAGCTATGATAACGTCCTTCATTTTGAATGTCATTCAGCACAGTGGAAAATCTGTGCAAAATCATACCCTTACCCTGGGGATTGAAACCGCTTCCCCTCTGCCACAATGTTCAAACCCTCATCTCCACCCCAATCATTTGTGCACCGTCCTTAACCTATCAGGAAACAAACCGTCTCCATGTAAATGTTGCTCAAAAAGTAATTTAGCAAGTAAATTTTATGTCGTACATATTCAGTGTGTTTCCATCAGCTCGTATTCTGAAGAAAGCAGCAAAAGATGATGGAATCAAGAGTGTTTCTCACTCTCCAGTGAGTCCAGGTACATTTTAGCTTTTCACACAGTCTTCACACAGTTTTTTCCTCTGACCACACATAACATATAAAAATACTTTTTAGCATAATACTTGTCATGAGTAAGGCTCAGTTGGATAAGCACATATTGTTTAGTGACATCCAATGCTGATTTATAAGATAAGTAAAAGCTGTTGCGGGATTCACAAGACTGGATGACCTACAGGGTACACTGGGCAAAGTTCAAGCAAACTCTCTTTCATGAAAAGGAAGGTCTCCATCTGCTTTTAAACCAACGTTGGTGTGAAAGCAAAACAGGCCGACTAGAGGATTTTGTGATGGTAGCTATGTGTCTACTATCTAATCTGTCTGCTCATTGTGAACTGTCAAGGAAAAGATCTAACAGGCAATCTGTGTAAGCAGTGAATATATTTGTACAAGATCATTTGGTAACCTGTGAGTGAGTGCTGGGATTCTCCCTCATCAATCATAAAGTGAGAAGGACTTAAAACAGAGATGTGCTGAGCTTGTGTCCTTCTGTATGTTGGCAATTAGCCAGTAAAAGTAAGTGAAAGATAACCACACACAACCCTGCGCAATATGGATTATTGTTCTTCATGCTTACTCCTCCTGGTTCATTTCAGTGAGACTGCAACTTGGACCAGAACTAATACTGTATGGATAAGTTGTTTCCTTCACCATGATCAAATGAGCAGAACTGCTGGATGGAAAGTGACCTAAAAGACATGCAGCTTTTCCCCTGTCTTGGAAGGGCTGAGCAGGACAGATACACTTGATGCTAAAGATCTGTACGGGTTAGAGCTGAATAAGGTTCATACCAAGAAGTGGTGGGTCTATATGTCCTCAAGCAACACACAACATGCAAAACAGCTTGCCAAAGATGGTGATTATTTCTGTGTCTGAACCGTCACCGTATGCAACAGAGCGCATCAACTGTGCATGAATGCAGTGCAGCCCTTCCAAGACACATGTGCCCTCCGTGGTCAGGTCGTACTAATGAAGATATCGCAGAGCAGTACGAGCAGGCGGACCAGCAGAGCCAGAGAAAGGTCAATGAGGCAGCTGAAGTGACACTCAGCTCAATGCTCCTAATTGCTGTGTTTGAGGAGAGAGTGGAAACATGGACATGTGACAGGTTCTCGCTTGACTGGCTTCGGTGAAAGGGCCCCATTAATGACAGGCTTGTGCGCATGTGTGTTGGTGTCATTACCAGATGTTATTTGTTAATGAGAACTCTTGGAAGTGGTGTGCACTTGTGACTATGTGTTTTGAGAGAATACTACTTAATATGGTTACACACACTACAACCTGCCACAAATTATATCTCAGAGTTTAAATATACGGTAAGTAGAGATCGGCTGTGATTCTAATTAATGGTGTGGGTAATGTCCATGGGTGCGAGGGGTCTGCAGGAAAAAGGTAATGCTTCTGGCAAGGTACCATTCTGTTGTTATTGTCTGTCACTGCGATTGGATGAGTTTTTGCTTGTTTATCTTTATTTGGAACCATGTAATAGATACGTGAAAAAGCATAGTTTCCTAGAGGCTTTTGCGACATAAATAAAACATACACTGTGTGTATACTCCTCAGAGTAGGAACATCACGCTCTGTATTGAAAATCTGCTCACTTATTATGGATTTGAAACACTGCCGTGAGTCACTAAGACATTTTTAAAATTATGTCAGTAGTCTTCTCAAAAGTCAGCATTCTCCATTTGCTGATACCAGGTTTTCAAGAACATACCATTCAGCAGCTGCTCAGTTCATCTCTGTTAGAAAGCCTCTATTAGAACAACTAACAGCGAAACAATAGTAATTTTCTCAATCATTCACCCTCAGTTTTGACCATTACTCGTTCCCAAGTATGTACTGTAGGGCATATGGGTCTCATATCTCATATATCCTTACAGAAGGAGCTCTGCCTCTTTTGGGTGTGTTTATTTAGACATCATTGCGTGTTAGAGGGATGCAAGTTGCTGACACCTGTAGGTTTAAAACAGCGGACAAGGCAGAGAGAACATAAAAGTGCACATTTAGGTGAGCTATGAAACCAATCAATCATTCAAAGAGCTCCTTTAAACTCTCACACATTCCCCCAGGGTTGTGACATGCATGTATCTATCCATATTACATGCCACCATTTTTAATATTTCAAAGACTTGAGCTCTAAGGGAACCTGAACTTCAACAGATCTGCTGTGTGTCCTGTCTATTTCGACTCTCGCACAATTTAGTCACTTAACTGGCAGGGCAGCAGGCAGAAGGTGGAGTTCGTAAGTGGATTGCCGGCGCCCTAAAGCCGATTTATCTGATAGATGTTTGGACCTGGTCCGATGGGCTGACCTCTAGGGCAAACTGTAAATTAGATTTTTTTTTCCCAGCACAGACTGCGTTGCTGTGTCACCTCTGTTTGTCATCCCTCTGCCACTTTCAGCAAAGGAATCACTTGGTATACAGATATAACTCCACGATAGTGATTGTGTCACATCTCCTGAGACCATACATTTTCTTGGATGGTGCGATCGCATTATGCCAGAAAAAGAGAAGAGAATGGAGACAAAAGAGGAGGTCTGTTTGAGCTGTGAGTGATAGATGGCATGGCCAAGGAAATGGTCTGGAAGAGAATGCTGCGTCAAGCAGTCAACTGGCCAGGCATCGATTTAATCTTGTGCACTCTCCTGATTTGACCGTGTCACAGTGAGATTGAAAAGCCTAAGTGGATGTGGGGCTGTGTTCACTCACCTGAGCACACTACACTGATAAACCCACAATGAACCTAAAAGTGGGCTGAGACACTGGACGAAATAGTATGGGGGTAGAACATCACAAGACACAGGGCAAGACAGCTGTTTCAGGCCTGCTAACAAGCAGCTAAATCCACTAGAGGGGCTGGTCTATCGATTTATACTGAGGTTGAAGAAGTCACAAAGCTCATGCAATTGGATCCTTTGTATCCAATGGATTTTGACTCAGATATCTACAAAGATCCCTTTGGCTAAAAGACCATCGATTGGGCTAAAGAGATTTTTATCTAATGAATATTCTAATTGCTGTCATATGAAACAGGGGTGGTTAACTGTGTGAAGAATGTGCGTTTGAATAGGTTTGATGGATTCTAATAAAGCATGTGGATTAAGCTGTGGTCTGATGTTTATGTATAGCAGTGGGGAAATTGATATTGATCCCAAGGCCATCCCATTCTGTGTTGCATATCATTCCCTCTATCGTCTTTCTTGCCCCCATAAGGTCTGCTGTATAGGCCCAGAAATGTCACAATATAATCTTTAATTAAAAATGAATATCCGTGAATCACATTTAAATTGAAATGATCATTTTTTTGACATTTAGCCTGCAAACATTGCATTGTGGGATCAGTCAATGTTCAGGATTAGCCATAATCCTGGGTATTTGGTGAATACATTCATTAATGGAGAAACGTGTTCAGACAAGTATACGCACGTTTGCTGACTTAACATACTTTGCGATGGCCGTGCACATACATGAAGACAGACACATTCGGCCTCACTCACTCTACTCAATAAAGCAGCTCACACTTATTCTTTACCTCTGGTGTTTGTCAGCACATTATGCATTGACGCACAGAGATACACACTTACGCACACACGCTTGAAAAGCTGCATAAACAGGAACCACACAGGTCGGCACACCGTGGACCTCTCTCTCATGTTTTTAAGATTGAGTGGCAGCCTCACCTTGACCTCCTGTGACTTCACTGTTATTCTGTATGCCACTGTTGCACTCTGGGTTCCCATTAGATGGATTGTCTGGGACAATCAACACAATATTAATTTTACTGCTCTGTTGTGATCATAACTGGCTTGTTTCCCTGTAGATAGCCACTGCCACATTTAATCACAATCGCTTATAGATCTGTTCAACTTGCTCACACCGTTTCTCATCAAATCCATTAGCAGATAAAATTGCTGCATTCCTGATAACTCAGCAGTCGCACAATGTAGAACCGAAAAACTATGATGCCACCTGCACAGCCTAAAGCTTATTTAACTGCATCGTTTCTGCCTCCTTTACAAATGAGTTGTCTCAAAATACCGAGTTGGGCATTATTTGTGATCAGCTAGGATTTGCAAGCATGCATGGCATTATTCAAACGTTGCTTAAACATTGATTTATTCAGGTGATGAGCACAGCGTCTCTGTTCCAGTAGCATCCTGCTTCACATTCATACAGCTAAACACACACACACACACACACACACACACACACACATATATGGTAGTTGTCCAGCACCAACTCAGCCCCAGTCTTCTGTTGCTGTCCACTGAGCGGAATATCAGACCAACTGGGCTTTTTTGCCTTTTGCTTTGCCCAAAGGCAACAATGCAGGCACATAAATGAGGTGTTTATATTTGCATGTGTGAGAGTGGGAGTTTTCTGGGTTGACGCTCCAGGCTGTCAAGGTCTTCTAATTGAGGCGTTATTTCCTTTCGTGGTGAGCTCTAGCATCAGGTTTATAGTGGTCCTAACCATTTAATTGAACTCCAGTAGGATTTGTAATGTCTGAGGCTGCGTGTATATGGTATCATCATAAAATCCATATGGACCACGGATGGCGCACCACCCTCCTTACAGCAGCTATAGTCTTACGTAGCTTTACTCAGCAGTCCCTTGAATTTCACAAATTGTTGTGCTGAGATAGCAAACCTTTACAATGTATAGGTCCTGCTCAGTGGAGAAGCCCGCTATTCCTGAGACACTGAGCAATGAATGTGCCTTCTTTTTTATTTTTTTTGTTTGCCTTGAGTATTTGTAGGGTGCGCACAAATAATCAGGTTACGTAAGGTGGAATCTGGGACACTGTGTGCAGAGGATGTGCCACAAGGTGCTGAGCATGCCCCGCTCACTTGCTCACTTGCTTGGTTATTTGAAGTGAAGCATCATTTGTGTGACAACAGCAAAGAGGTTATGTTGACATACTTTTGCCGTGTCCATCTAAGCTTGACAAATGAGGGTATTCAGCCTTAAAAGATCGCAATTCTTGTTGTTTTGCTGCTTTTCTCTGTTTCTTTAAAGATTCATTAGGAATCTTGGCACAGTGCACTGGGACCCTTAAGTTATTAAGGAGTAAAATGGGAAATTGTTCATTAGTAATGTATTGCACAGTGAAGAGGAGACTTTCATCCGATTTGCTTGGCAGAAATGATATATATCCTGTCACTGGGAGAGCTTGTTAGATAGCAGCAGACAATGCTATCTGTTTTAAATACAACCTTTACATCAACTTTGTTCCCTTGTTTATTATTCATGTTATCTTGATCACATGCCATTTACTGCAGAGCTTTTTAGCTAGATCACATATTCGCCATCCACTCAGATTGCATTAGTGGGGCAGTTAAAAGTAACGTTTGAAGACCTCCACTGGGACATAAAATGCAGGGCAGACTGGGCTTCGATGCGGTGCTTTGAACCACTGGCCCCTGCTCACTAAAGAAAATCAGAGATGAGGTGAGAGAATAGTGCTTGGTGAGAGAAGAGGCGCAGGATAAAGTTACTTACTTTCTTGCATTTTTCAGGGGCCATTAAAGATCTTCTCCTTTTGATATATGCAAGGATGCTTGGAGACATGGAAAAGCACTGTGCAGGTGTTTGATTGTCATGAATTTTAAATGTCAGGAGACCACTGACTGCTTTCCTGATGAGCTTTTGGCTAACCTCCATTTTCTTTTGCTCTAGAGCCATCCCATAGTGTCATTTTGTCTTTTATTTTTCAATTTTACCATCTATTCAGAAATAAATATCACGAGTAGATCATTACTGGCTAGTGGAGGATTACGTGGACCATCTTTTCTGCCGAGTCTTATTAATTCTCCAGCGGGAAAAGGAAATTGAAGCTGATGTAGCTGAATGATGATATTGGCAGAAGTTAACACCTTTCTGTATAGTAGAAAGAGTGTTTTCAAATTATAGATAAGCCTTTGGAAATGTTCAAGGCTTTCATGAAGACTTAAAGCTGAACCTGAAACCTCAGATAGCTCTTAATCTCTACTCTAAAGCTGGAAGTCAGACTGTGGAATATAATATGCTGCAATCTGAGTGTCACAGGTTGAACAATGATATATTCTTATATTGCACATTTCATTTTGACTTAAAGGCTTCAATGGACAGACCACACAGGATACGTTGGAAAAAATAAAATGGAGCAGTGTTTCCTAGTCTTTGTCCTGGAGGCCCATCGCCCTGCATCTTTTAGATGTTTACCTGCTCTAACACACCAGATTCAAACAATCAACTTCTCTTCAAGCTCTGCAGAAGCCTGATAACAACCCATTCATTTGAATCAGCTGTGTTGGAGCAGGGAAACATCTAAAGCATGCAGTGCAGTGGGCCTCCAGGAGCAGGTCTGGGGAATGCTGAAATAGTGTATTCCCTATACAATACAAATCAAGTGATATAGGAGCTGAAACATTTTGACCTAAGGTTTGGTCAAGGTTTATCCTACAATTTGAATCATGCAATGCTTTCATTAGACCCCCCTCTGTCTGGTAAATGCTTTTGTCTTTCAAAGAAAACACTTCCATTTTGTAAATCAAGCCTTGAAGTCTCCAAGCCTTAGCTGAGACAACCCTGATGATTGGGTTGTTTTTTGGCCAAGGTTGCTGTGAACATCAGTGTTGGTTTGTTGTTCTGCCACTTTGACCCAGACTGCAGTATCTCAGCAAAAATGGGATGAATTGACATTAGAACATTTTGTGAAGACATTCATAGTCCCCAGAGGATGAAGCCAACTGACCTCTGTGAGCCCTGACTTTTCTCACGTGCCATCATGAGGTTGATATTTAGTAAATATCGACAACTATTGGATTGATAATTTGTCAAATTGAACATTTTTCTTATACTTTGGGTTACGTCATAATACCTGTAATGGCATTCCAGTCAGCCTCAGCCGTACTTTTGTTTACTGCAAATTAGCAAATGTTAGATTGCTAACACGCTAAACCCAGATGGTGAAAATGGTGAACATTATGCCTACTAAACATTAGCATGTGATAAGCATTTGAGCATCACAGTATGCTGATGTTTCCATTAAAACAGCCACTAGCATGGCTCTACATTATTAGCCTTGTTCAGACTTAAGAAAACCCTGCAGAACCACAGAAGACGTAATGCATTGTATTGGCAGACTAAGTAGCACTCATTATTATGACTAATCCGATCTTCATGTGTATAAGTGGTGGAGTGCCCCTTTAACATAAGCTCGTCCTCTGGAAAATGCCAACTGAAAAAGCAAGCTATGAATTTAATTTGCGTTCTGAAGCAGTGGATCCTCTAAAGCTACTTCTTTACATCCTGGCTGGATAATGCAACACAAATAATGGGCAGGAGGCTGTAATGGCTTAATGATAACAATATTAAATTTTTCATACTGTCCTACTGTATTAATAGTGCGTTCTCCGCTGCCCTAATAACACAAATGATAACACATTTCACGTTCAATTGATATTTCTTAAGCACAAAGTAGCAGACAGATTTCCCTATTTGTTAGATGATATTGAACCCAGGAAAAGTGAATTGTTTTGACCAAAGGCCGCTCAGTTACAGCCTTTGTCATTTAGCGTCAGATACCACCACTCTGAACCAACAACAATTTTGCTGTCGATAAAGTGATCCCCATCAAACAAGACAAAAATCTTCTAGAAAATATGGCACTTAGTTCTGCTGCTATACGCTCCACCATTTGGACGGTGTCTGTAAAAACCCACTTTGAACCAAACAACATTATACCGCTGACATGCAGTTAAGATGAAAAAAAAAGCTTTGAGGATATCACCCTCCACAATCACCCTTGTACATAATGACAGATGATTAATGATATTAATACAGAAGCGTGTGTGCCTAGTCATTTGCAGGATATTAACTTTTTTATTGAATCTCATTTTTACCCAGCCATTTAATAAGATGTCAAAACAGCATTGTTTAAAACAAAGTTTGGGTCTCTGAACCTTTTCTCACTCACAAATGGCCACACACCAGTAATTTATTCATAAATTCACTCAATAATAGAGTCCAGCTCTTATTTGTGGTCTGTGTTAAAGCTCTCAGGAAGAAATGGATTGAGAATGTGAGAAAAAGAGCAAGAGAGGATTGTTTTCTAGGGTTTTACTTATTTATTGAGCCCCCTTACAAAGTACACTCACATTAGAGTGAGCTGTCAGGTTCCCAGTTTGATGGCAGCTGAGATTGTATACGCCACACAATGGCTTTAATTATGTCGCTGTCGCTTCTCTGTCAGAAAAGACAAAATGGATCAAAGGCTATATGGGAAAGAGTAAGTAAGCAATTATCTTCTTTTGTCTGCTATCACTGTCAGTCAACGGAGGCTTGCTTTCTAAATGACACCAGAGCAAAATCAGAGAATGGATGCTGATAGATGAGGTAATAATGGTGCTGCATATAACATGTTAATAAAGGCACCGTATCTGCATCTGTCATTATTCAAACATTTCTTGATGGTTTGATGCCCCAAGGATAAACTAAAAAAAAAAAAAAAATCAAATCATCTAGTAGTCTGGAGGCTCCTAGATATTACGAGGTGAAATTTAATACCACAGGTCCCAGAGTTCTCAGGGCAGCCAAACAAACTCATGTTGTTTTAATAAAGATATCAGTCAATAATTGGCCTTTATCCATCATGCCATGAGCGACTGCGATGTAATATCATGCTGCGCACGGCACAAGCAGTTTTCCAAACAACAGCAGAGCACAGTCAAAGAAGTTGGTTAGCTTGCTGAAAAGTTGGAGGTGTGCAGCCTGTCGACTGCTCCTCTTCACCTAACACCACTTTCTGTAATATTCAAAGCTAATCTGCTGCCAGAAAATGTCTTGTTTTTGATGAAAAATGATGTTCCCTGTGAGTCCTTCACAATAAAAGCCTCCTAGTGTTTCATCAGTTGAATGCTTTTAATTTAAGATAGCTGTATTAGCATTAGCAGCACCTTAATTCCAGCTCTGATACAGCTATAGGAATGTCAGACTCCACCATTAACAATGACGAATACCATACGGAGAGGTAATTATAGAACAGAAATACATTGGATGGCTATTGCTGCCTATACATAGTATCAAAAAAGGGGGCTTTAATCTCATTCTCATCTCACGTGAGATCAGGTGATATTCAAAGCACACAACAGATTTATGCCTCTTTTATTGTTTGGCAAGTACAATTTAAGCAGAGTTTCAGGAAATTATTTTAGGCAAACAACAACAAAATATTGGAGCTAAGCTCTTACATAACAGCATTATACCGTTTGTTATCAATGTCTTTCTTGTTTAAATTGGTGCTGTCTATCATTGAGGCCCAGTCATCATAAGGTATGAAAAGTCAAGTCACAAGTCTGAGTGGATTTTGTAGGATTATCCCTGCTCTTTGTACCAATACACATGAGTCTAGGGGTTATTTTTCATATTTTTAGTTTGCACAGTTTCTAGTGAATTCTTTGACATATTGAATATGAAAAGCATATACAAATGTGTGTGGCGTTTATTTAGATGAGTTTGTTTCCTTCTTAATATTAATTTGTGTATGAGCAAAATCTTCTGGAGAAGTGTTTGATGGGATAGAGATTGGAGACTTTTTGTCAGTTTGACATCCAGGTAACCCACTTTTGCTTCAGCATGTTTACTCTTTGATTATAGGGAGAGCTGAGGGAAGCACTATCTCCCGCCTGCCAAAACCAGGCTGGCAAGCTGTCACAACACCGATGAAGATGCATATACCACCTGGGTGTTTGTAGGTGACACACATTCAGGCAAACTCATGCACACAAACTGTACACACACACACACACATGCACTGGTTGTGCACAAGTTCAGGAGCACAAACTCTTTAATTTTAAAAAAGTGGTGTGTTGTTTTGACAACAAAATATATTCTGGTGGTACCGGAATATCACAGTGAGACCTATAGAATAGAGGATTTGTTTTTTATACAGTTATGTACATGTAAAAATACATGTATATCAGTCTAGTAAATGCTGACTATCTATCTATCAATCTATCTATCTCCCCTCCTTTTTCTCCCACCATCCAGGTGTTCTTAAACAAGGCTCCTAACCCCCCGCTGCTCCAGTGGGGCTGCTGTCCGACAGATAAGAGTTTAGTCGTACTGAGCAGCATGAAGCAGGGTTTTGCTGATACAGAGAAACAACCTGATTTTTTTTTTTTTTTTTTTTTGAATTTGTCCTGCATATGTGAGCAAAAAATCCTTGAATCAACAGGAAAAGTTAAATTTAAACAAAAAAAAAAGGGTCATGAGACTGTGAAATAGTCGATCAGAGCAAGGAGTCAACATTTGTCTGTTCTTGTTTTGATTGGACAACATCTGGCATGAGCCGGGGAGGGCTTCAGTTGTGGCACAAACATTATCTGAGTGCGCGTGTGTGTGTGTGTGTGTGTGTGTGTCTGTGTGTGTGTGTGTGTGTGTGTCTGTGTGTACACTTGTATTTGCACTTGCCACATATTGAGGACTGGAAAAAGTTTTTAACAAACAGAGTGAGGACATTTTTGGAAAGTGAGGACATTTTGGTGTTAGTGTGTGTGTGTGTGTGTGTGTGTGTGTGTGTGTGCGTGCGTGTGTGTGTGTGTGTGCGTGTGTGTGTGTGTGTGTATTTGTGCACTATGTCCTGAGATGACAGATGAGAGGTTTACATCAATATTTGAACAAAGCGCTCTGGCATCTCTTTCTGTTGAGGCCCATGCTGTTTTTTAAGAGTCTGAGAGGCAGAGCAGAAATGTATTGCTTGTGTGACTCCCGTTGCAAAGAAATTACAAGTTCGAGAATAGCTTCAGAACTCCAAGCGTTTTTTGCAGTCTGACTGAAGTCAATGTATGACTTGCCTGGGGACAGGGAAAAGAACCAGGAAGGAAACAGGGATGTGATTTTAAGCAGTGGTGTACAATCTGGCTATTGCCTAGTTATCACCTTAAATTGAATCCTGTAGTCTGGTAAGATTTTGGAATAGCATGACAACCATGGAGCATGTCAACTTAACAGTGCAGTCAGATTTTTGAGAGGCATCCGTCTGTTTTTGAGAAGCAATGGCGTGCATCCAGCTGGTGTGCATAACGCATGGTTGCTAAGCAGTTCATTACCTGTCAGCTTGTCAGGGGGACACCTCCAGCGCTAGGTTGATGTGTTTTGATGTAGTTGAATAGTGGGTAGTGTCTGCAAAACATTGACTACAATCAGGCTTTCACGTGTTACCGCCTTGCTCGCCCCATTTGTTGTTGTGCTGGGAGATCAAGAAATCCCATCTTTGCCTGTCTATCTTTCCCCTGTGGCGAACCTGTCATTCAGAAATCTCTGCAGACAGAGAGGAAGTGGGTGTGGGGCATAGCAAAGGGTGCGATCCTTCAGTGGGCCAAACTTGGCGGCGAGCAAAAAAAAAGAAGTATCTTTCTTTTTGGACTTCAATTCATATGCATTTTCTGAAAATGCTGAAATTTTTTTTGTGTTCTGACCGTGCACTCAGTTGATCTGAACAGATGCTCACTCAGTGATTCTCACTATCTTCAACACCCACCTATCATCTGCTTCACCAGTCTCCCTCCACCCCCATCTCCTCTGCTAGCTTCACCTCTGATCCTCAATCTAGACCATCCATCTGCTGCACGAAACTGCGTCAATACTGCCTATGAAGACTCCTCACATTGGGCATATATAATTAATGCAGCGTTGACCATTGCCAAGCTGTATTTATTCATGTATTTACACAGACACATTAGCCTGAAAGTCAGTGTTTACACAAAGGCAGCAGCACATAGCAGCGAATAAAATCTGCAAAATGCATCCCCCGTTCACCAAATAACCATGCACCTTATTTCTCAAACCTGTTACTTAAATGTCAACATGGCGAAATAATTAACAAATAATTAAGACATGGATTCTTAATTAGCAAACTATGAATTAATTAGTAGACTAATTCATGGCTAAGCAGCTGCTTCCTGCTTATTTCTGTAATACTAAATGCTGTCCAGTGAGTTAAAGCGGTTGGAGAACTTTCCTGTGCTTCTATAGTTTTTTGTCTCAGGCTAAGTTATAGAGAACTTTTGACTCATGATATCTGTTTGTTACTGTCTTTTTTTTTTTTTCAAACTGCAGCATTTCTAGGACACTGACGCTCAGTTCCTCATATATGGAAGAAAAATTTTTAAAATGAGATGTTGTGTAACATGTTATAGTCTGCAGCTGCTGCTGAGTATTGGATAACACATTAAGGCAATGCTGCATTTTATTAAAGCCATATATTCTCTCCCACTCTCTGTGTGTCTTTCTTGTTATTTCATGCAAGCACACACACTGTCTCCTGTTCAGCTCTGTTCATGCTGATAATTCACATACAGTATTAGATTAGTTTTTGGTGCCTCCCACCTGTTGAGATCAGAGATCTCACATGTGCCATTGTGGCAGTTGGTATAGTTGAATTCAGAATGGTTCAATGAACATCATTCATGAAGAGCAGCTGAAATGGCACAAAAGGGGCGCAAATAAGTAAACCAGCAAAGTGTAGAGAGTGGCGGTGTTGTGGATACCAAAACTGCAAGTGCAAGGTTTATTAATCTTCAAATAGGTCACAATGATTATCGAATAGTTTTCAATAGGTGACAAATAAAAGAAACAAACCCTAAAAATGTTGTTAAAACATCTAAACTGCAGCACTGCTACAACAAGCAAATGTAATGTTGACTTGTGTCAATGCTATTGACATGAAGCTGCTTTCTAGGTCTTTCACGCACAACAATGACCCATATTAACCCACAAGAAATTGTCAGAAGAACATCTGATTGAACTTGTGGGCAGTATTTCATGCATGCAAGAGGTTTGAATGTTTAATAGGTGTAGCAATTACATCCTGTAAAGGCAGAAGGTTCAGGCTCTGAAAGCAACAGTGTCTTTAAAAAATACGGAGGTGGATGTGCTTGCAGGATGTGCAGGGTTGGAATGTGTTGTCCAGGTTGGTGCTGTATTTTTGGACTGCTTTTGACTTTTGGGAATTGTGGTGGAGCTTCATTAGTGGTGGCCTGTTACCGGGTGAGCAGGCATTACGATGCTCTGAAGGTGCTTCTTGTTTTTGATATTCAGTGAGTGGAATCAGGAGATGAATGAAAAGATTTTTGTGCTGACAGTGAAAAGGTTAGAGGATGTTGTGACAATGTTCCTGCTTATCCAAAAGGACTTAAATTATTAAATATTAATTCTTGACAACAACCTTGGTGTTCTATTCAAGAGTTCGTTATCAAAGATGGGGATTTTTTTTGCAGCACTCTGTTTATTCGCCATCTGTGGATGCGTGTTACACTCTTGTTTTTGTAACACTGTGATTCAGGCGTGCATTGTGGCATCACTGGATGGACTCAGTCAGCACTTTTTGAGGAAAAGTGGGGAAAGAGGGTGCATGTCATCTGCAAATTTGATGGCATTGAGGTTAGCGTGCACCCTCCCTAGGTTGCCTGAATACAGAACAAAAAGCAGCAGGAAGAGGACAAATGCCTGCCCAGGGTTTCTTTAGAGGTGGTTAGAATACCTGCTGTTGAACCTGATCATCTGCTATCTGTGCGTCAAGAAGTGTGCTTTCCATAGAATCAGGTGGTGACAGGACAGCAGTTTATCTGCCAGAATATGAGGTTGCAGCATGTTGAAAGCTGAGGAGAAATTGGCAAACATCAGCTTGACTGCTGCCTACAGTATCTCCAAATCACGACAAGTGCTGTGGAGCAGCAGTCATCTCTCTCTGTGTGAAACCGCCCGGGCTACCACCCAAAGGCTTTACCAAATTAGTCCAGTCAGCTAGGGGCTCTTTCCCCCTCATTTCTTTTAGAGATTCACTAAAAGCTATGAATACATTGAACTGACATAAGAGACCACACTTACTCATTGCTTTTAATTTTCCATGTGAAGAGATGGAGCATTGGCTGTACTTGAGGAAATGAAAACGTTTGAGTCCCTTACAGGTTACATTTACAGCCAACGCAGTATTAGCAGTCTGGGTCTGCATTTCCAGGACAAAAGTTTGTTTGTGTGCGAGACGAAGAGAGAGAGAGAGAGAGGAAAAGAGAGAGGGTGTCTGATAGAGCCATCACTCAGACCTTTGGCAGTGATATCTTGTTTTCCTCTCAGTCTCAGCTAGATGTATCTGTGCCCCTTATATGTTATTGCCGGGCTGAAGCATTGGTTGTAGATCACTGTGAAAACTGTGAAGCGCAGGGCACAGCGGTCTCCTGAATGACAGCGGCTAAGCATTTTGAGGAAAGATAGTGGTCCTCCAACTGTCCTGGACAGGCTGAAGATGAGTGGAGAAGCTTGGAATGGCAAAGAGAAACTCCACAGCACCATCGACACCATCACATTCTGCTGCCTCTTTGACATCTCACATGATATGTCAGTGTGAGTTATCTCATTGCCATGTGTGTACTTACTACAAGGTGCAGTGCCAGCGGGGCATTCCTATAGTCCTTTTCTTAGTGGTGCACTTTGCGATCTATATTCAGCCATTTTAAGAGCAAAGACAATGTTATGCTGTTCCCAGAGACAGTTAAGTGCTTGTGTTTCCCCCTGGAGTCACGCGTCCCACCACCAGCCTGAGGTTAAATCACACCAGAGTGTCTTTTCTTGCGTCTCGCCTAATCTGTCTGCTGCAATACTATCCAGCCTGCTAAATAAAAAATGAAAAAGTGAAAGGACAACTAACTCTGAAATAAAGCCTGTGATTCTTTAGTAAACCTTATCGCTGTCAGTGCTGATATTTGAGGTATTAGTTGCAGTGGCATTTAACTGTCATGTTGGTAAGCATTAGAATAATACCTGATCTATTAACAAATGAGTCATTAGTTAGAGGGCTGTGGCTTTGTTTGACAAGTGTGTTTGTGTATTCATGTTCCCATCTATCATCGTCTGGATGCACACTCACGTCTACGTTTTGCATCTATCCAGACACAAACACACCATGTCAATGCTCTGTGCGCAAAACAAATTGGAGTACTCTGTACAAGAAAAGCTTGCCTGGGGCTAGTCATTTTGAAATTAAAAGCATGTCTCTTTGTTCAGCCTCAGTTCCAGGAATGAGGGAGAGAATGTGAATGTGTCGCACGGAGGGGAGAGGAACACTGAGCAAGTGCTGTGATTTTCACAGCCAGGGAATCACACGGAGTCTTTTATCTATTCCCCTCAATCAGGAGACATCCGGCAGGAAAGGTAGGAGGATTAGATTAGCTGGAGAGAGGGAGAGAGAAAGAGAGAGTGGGTTCTCTAATCCTGATGGGGTTTTCAGAGGTACACCCATCACTGTGGAGAGACACGCAGTGTGCAGTGGGGAGTTGGGATAGGGAGGGGAGGGTGCGGAACGGTTTGCCTCACTAAACCCTTCACACTTGCATGAAAGAGGTTCCAGCAAACTAGGGGATTAGTCAGAGTGTAATTACACTTGCAGGGCCTCAGAAGTAGCAAAACGTGTGTTGACTGGAACACACCTCAGACGGGCAGAGGAAGAAGGAAGTAATGCCTAGTAATGTGTTGCCAGTGTGTTGTCAGTGAATTCTTTAACTGAATTAACTGTCTTTAGTGAACACCAACATCTGAGAAATCAAAGAAGGCTTTGTGGGACTGCTATAGATCTGCCTCACAGATGGATGTCTTGTTCATTTTCCTTGGCATGTATGTTTCACTGAGCAGGAATCTATTGTAGTTTTTGTTTTGTGTTTGGAGAAAGGATACATGTGGATTCTGTTGGATGGAATTGGTAACAACTGGTCATCGTGCAGTGTCGGCCTTTGTGTTGCACAAGGCCTTTTTTCACAGTTACCACAATATTAGCATAAAGAAGACTTGCTGTCAAGCCGGCTTTGTTTTTTTTACACCAAACCAATCAACACCAGCATAATGCTGCCCCAGTGTGTGATTGTAAATAGCACATCAGCCTTCAGCGAGCAAAAGATGCATGACGAGCGTAACGTAACGGTGCCAGTATCTAGTGGCATCCTGTCCCAACACTGAGTCTATGTGACTCTCTTATTACCACCACAGCAATGCCCCCCCCCCAATTACATGTTTGTACGTTTTACACAGACAGCAAGACAAAATAATGGCACAACATTCCTGCCTTTAAAAGGCAGTGTAAAGGTGGCAACAGTGCTTGTCAAAAAGTACTTGTACTCATTCCTATAGTAGGGTTGCTGCTTCATGTTTCAGTTACTGTCCCACAGCTCAGCCAGTTCTTCAGAGAGTCCTCCCTTGGAAACTTGTGTCAGGATTTCTCACCATCCAACAAAACTGTATTTTTTCTGTAGCGATTTGTTGCTCATGCAGAGAGGAGAGACATAACATATATTGAGGCAACAGTGCAGTTGTGATAACCCTTAGCAAATGCCTCACATTTCCCAGAGGAGGTTAACACCTCACCTTTCAATACATAGAAAGAAAAAAAATGTTAAACAAAAACATTGATGATATAACTTTTAAAAAAAAAAGTAAACAAGGATGGTACTTCATAAATATTTTGCAGCTTTGCAAAATAAACTGTAGCCCAGCTTTCTGCAAAATACCCTGAAGCATTGTCTGCATGTCCCTGTGTTCAAATATAAAACACTGTGGCACTCGGGAGGGTTCGCTCTACTGTGGACTTTCTGTAAATAATTGTATTGTAATGCTGTGGCACAGAATGGACTGTGGGGATGGGGTGATGTTCTTTTGTTGTGTCATTTCTCACTTTGTGCTCCAAAATGATTTGTTTGTGTCTGGTTGCAGGGGGGAGGGAGAGTGAGGGAAGCAGGTTGTTGAAAATTTAACTGCAGTTTTAGTTGTTGGAGAAGAAAATTGAGTAGGTTTGAATCAGCCATCCTGCTGCCTTTGATAAATAAGTAACTTTTCTATTCCGTTTTGTTCAGTCACTCTGTTTGAGTCTCACTTTGTCCTCATTTTATTCCTCAGGTCCCCGAGGGGAGGCCCTGCAGCATGGCCAGTCTGGGACACTGCCCCACTTCCTGGAGGAGCCTGTTGATGCTTACATTGTCAAGAGTAACCCCATTAAGCTCCGGTGTCAAGCTCGGCCTGCTCTTCAAATCTTCTTCAAGTGCAACGGTGAATGGGTCCACCAGAGCCAGCACATGTCTCAAGAGCACACCGACCTGGGGACAGGTATGGCAAATACTGATTCAAATATAATAATCAAGGTCCAGGTGGATTCGGATGAGATGTCGAAAATAGGATTTTGAGAAAACTGAGAGAGGGATGTCACAGAACCTAAAAAGTAGACAATTTAACTGTTGGGATACAGTTCTGGGAAAAAACACACATCAACCTGCTTCTCTCAGGTGGATTGGGTAAAATTTGTTCCTGGGGATTTGAACCCAGGACCTTTATATCTACAGAGAAAGTGACTGGCTGCTCCATTGTTTTGCACACATCTCCTCACAAGTTGAGGCAGTGACAGCACATGTGCAAAACTGTAGTGTTTTTGTCTGTTTGACACGTAGCCTTCAACAGTCAGGTGATAATATACTGCAAAAACACACATCAGCACATCATTCTGCTGGTTTTGTGTGTATTGTTAATTATTTTGGTGACGTTTGTTTAGAAATTGGATGAAGCAAAAAAGAAATGTTGAGCATACAGTAGAAATAACAGCAAGATATGGAGTATCACTACAGATTCACTGTGAATACCATCAAAAGAATATCTGTCAGGAGGAAGACCTATGGAGATATAGATGTTAATTGATTTTTCATATTTGGAATAATATACAGTGACAGACTTGAACTGAGGCACTTAGAATTGAACTTAGGCCCATAATGTGTAATCTATATTAATATAATTTCATGACCCTGCAAAGCTTTAGGATGCACAAGATGCAAAATTAGACTTTTGACTCTAAGCAAAGTTGTTTTTCAGATAATTGCAAAAATGTAAACGTGATTGTTGCAGCACAACCTTGAGGTTTATGTGTGTGGGTAGTGGGTGGAATTTGCAACCTGCCTGACAATTTTTGTGCCTTTTGATCTGACCAATTTTGCTGAAAGAAAAATTTTAGCCAAGAAAAATAAGAAGGAAGAAGAAGGAGAACAAAAACAATAAGGCTCCAGCAGCAGGCGATGCTGCTTCCACCCTTAATAAATAGTTATACTGACAGACAACGTGTTGTACACATGTGGGATATACAGACAGACATACAACTTGCAACTTGAAGTATATTTTCTTTCACGTCAAGCCTTCCTCCTGTCATTTTAGAGGAAAGCATTTATATCTCTGGTAGCAAGCGCTGAAGTCTTAAGAATGAACTTTGCAAATGTGGCTTTATGACAATGCCTGCAGCAATATCCAACCCTGCAAATATATTTGCCTCACTTGCATGCTGTGTGTCACATTTGATTTGAACAGAAATGACAACTGTTAGACCATGAAAGGCACCTACTTGTTCAATTTTAGGATTTGACTTTGTACTGAATGGTGTCTTTTACTGATGCAACTTGCTGAAATACAGTTGTTGTTGTTTTAACTTCAACATGAAGCCATTCAAACCCCAAAGAAAAATTTCCTTTCTTTCTGAAGCTCTTGTATGTTTTTATTGCATCATCTCACAATGGGTATTGCATCTCTCCTGAATTCACTCGTTTATACAGCAAATTGTAGTGACATTGACGGAAATTCGACATGAATACCAGTATTGTAAGTAAACAGACTAATTGTCAAGTATGTAATGTGAAAATGATCTTATCTTTTAATAGTGTGGTCCTATCTAGTGTCCATGTGAACTGATAACACATGAAGGTATTAGCTACACTAATAATTAGGTCCTGGAGATGCACTGGGCATCAGATGACCATCCTATGCTGTAATTAGATTATAATTTAGTGAAAGAGGTCAGGATGAAGAGAAAATATTTATGAGGCTGCCTCGGCTGCTATTAGTGCAACAGTGTTGATGCTTCACTTAACACACAGCACCAATCAATATTTCCCTCCAGAGTTAACAATGGACCTCTAAATTTTTACTGCCTCCAGTCTGGATTCATAGCTCCACTCCCATCTGGCTCCTTATCACCATTCATATCTTTTTCCACTGGGACAGGCACAAGGAAGGAGAGGTTCAATAGGGGAGGGAAAGACAGAGAGAGGGAGGGAGAGAGACAGACAGACAGACAGACAGAGAGAGAGAGAACAAAAGCCAAAGAGGAGAACATCTTAAAAATCCACCTGTGCCTGTATCTCATGAAGCCGAAGGAGCTGTCCAGGCCTGGGCTATGTCAGGATGTGCACAAGCTGCTGGAAGATGTGACAATATAGATTACATGTGGAATCAGGGTGTCTTATTATTCTTAACTGTAACCTTGACTTTTGCTAAAATAGAAGCGCCACACATATACATTTAAAAATAGACATAAAACCTCAATGGATGCAAACTGAAAATATCTGCACCAAAAAGGAAGCATTAGCCAAGTTTCTTGTTTACGAATGCACTTCAGCATTTAGTTGAACCGTTATACTGTAGAAGTTCTCAGTAAGTTTTGTGTATGCTGTCTATCTGTCTAACACGTAAGACTGTTGCTGCTGTATAGCACCAGTGCCCAAAGCTGAGCAGACAGCACTACGGATAGACAGGCAAATCTTGCAAAGTTTGAATTTAATGAAGGCAGAAAAAAACAAGTCATGCTGTTTGTGGAGAGGCTCGTAGAAAATGCCTGCATAAACTCACAACTTGATCAATAATGTAATTTATATATTCTTCATGGTTTAGACTGAATGCATTGTCACATCTCCCAGAAACATTTCTCTTAACCACGATAGCATTTTTTCTTTTTTCACCCCTAACAAAGTAGTTTTAGTTGCTTAAAGCAGCTCCAACTTTATTGTATTGGTTCTCTCTCACTCATCTTTTAGCATTGCCTTCTGCTGCAGTAGGCAGCTGTTTACAGCAAAAGCAGTGAAAGTCTTCTGTATCTTTTCCAGCATGAACAGCAGGCAGAGAAAGTTAGTGAATAGCTGCTGAACACAGTGGAGCATTTTCCAAAAACATAGCCTTTCCATATTGAACTTACATTCCCCAGGTGGCCAGAAACATGACGCCAAATAAATGCCATCCTTGGTCTGTATCCATGTGCAAGTTTATCATATAATAACTTAAATTAACTGAAGGTATACAGCTGTAAGCTGTTGTATTCACAGGTTGTTTCCACTGCACCCAAGTGGCCAAAACATCATTACTGTATAAATGCAACCGTCAGCGAAATCCTCTCATGGCTAATTTTTACTGTTAGTTAAAAAGAAGTTACATTGAATACTTCAGTTTAGAGTAACACAGTCATATGCTGCACACAGTAACTGGTTCTAACTTGACAAAACCCAATGGATCACTGTCACATATGCAGTATAAAGCATGCAGTCCATAGTTTATAGGCAAATCATTTTTCAGTCATTGCTTTCATCTTATGCTATCACAGCACAGTAGCTGCTCTGTTGGTTGGTTGTCAGAGCTTTCACCAGGGTCCAATATTCATCAGGAAGATGTGTTGTGTTGTCACTGATCATCTCAGTGCATAGCCTTGTAATCAGACACAGGATGGAGCAAACTGGAAATGGATGGAGCAGTTTAGTGCTTCAGTATACAAGAAGATAAACTACAAAATTTATGAAGCAGTAGTGAGGCTGTAGCCCACTGGCATGACATAAAAAAAGACTGGTACAGCCACTTTATTGGACGACGCCTCAAAAGAAAATAAAAGAGGAGAACAAAATGTCCCCAAATTAATGCCAGTATCAGTTGATTTTTAAGAACACTAGACCTGGCCATCTTTTACAGCCCACACTTGATGTGACTGCACACTCCAACTGCGTCCCCCTGAAAGCAGCAAATAGCGTCCAATCTTAAAATTATTATTGCTTAACACATCATTTCGATGCAGTGAAGATGTCCTCTCAAGCATGGTATAATTTCTGGTCCCAAATAAGAGATTCCACATTCCTCCTTTCAATCTAGCATTAAATGAGAAGGAATGTAAAACTGGTCCGCTTTAATGCTGACTGTTTTACTTTCAGACATTTTTCAATTACATATTTATTTGTTTTGTTGAGGTAAATTGTGATGAGCTGGGAAACTAAAATGGAAAATATTATAGCCAGTAGCAATATTGGCCATAATTTTACGACTTTATGAAAGACATGCAAATGCAAAACTCTTTTCACTACTTTTTAGTAATATTTTGTTACAATTTTAGCAAAAATGATAACTTGATTTGACTTTTCCAATAGCATCCTTTAATCTTTTATCAAAAGATCATGTTTGACAAGCAGAATAGTAAAATCAGATTCATTATTATTCATGTCAGAAACACCAGCATATAACTTAACATACAGCTGCCACAAGGTCACATGCTACAGATTTAAAGAAGTAATGAATATAAAAGAATGAATATGAATAGATTTTTTTTTAAATCATGGCTCTAGGGATGGTAATGCTGGTACTTTTGGCTGGACTGAATAGTTTTGTAGCCACGTTCATGGTTTCATTCATTGCCCAGAGGATGAATCTCATGACTTTAGTGATCCCCTGACTTCTCGTGTAGCTCCTCCTGCAGATCAAAATTTTCTCTTATCCAGTGAAATATCTCAACATCTACCAGATGAAGTGGATCAAAATGTAGTACAGATATTCATGGTTCCTAGATTAACCAAAATAAGACTAATCCTAATGCATTTCTGTGGTATTTTCTTTTTTATTAGACTTTTGCACTTGTAGTTTTGAAGGAAATGTCTCAACAAGTATTGAATGGTTTGCCATGAAATTTCAGAGATGCATGTTCCTCATAGAAATACTATAACTGGGATGACTTTCCATCTAGTGTCATGATCCAATCAAAATGTCCCTTTGTCTAATACTTATACCAATGCTAGCATGCTAACTTGTTAAACTAAGATAGCTGAACTACTCTGACCTGTTTTCTTCAGCATGTTAGCGCCGTCCTTATTATATGTTAGCATGCTGATATTAGCATTCAGCTCAAAGCCCTGCCATGTCCTAAGCACAGCCTCACAGATCAGCTGATCTGACTTAGTCTTAGTCTTGTTTACCTACTGATTGTACATGATTGCACTGATTGTTACATGACTGGAAAAGTCATGCACTCCCTCTCCATTGCCTTTTTTAAAATGTTCTATTTTTCATTCCTCCCAGCACTTACACACAAATAGAAATATCCACGCTTAAATGCATCTACTTGTATTATAATATTGTGTGCTGTGGTTGAAACCCCTAGAAGGCTGCCCTGCATGATGATGTGAGGCTTTGCCGCTCGGACATGCTTTAGTATTCACAGGTGTGGGATCCAGAGGATTTCTCTGGACATGAGCGGGTTTTAGTGAGTGTTTCTAAACAGTATCAGCCACTGACTGTGTCCATGTTGCTGCTTAGGCCGTATACACAGTCAGAGGTGGGCCCACATGCTACATGTGGAGAAAATGAACATCTCGCCTCAGCTAAGACACTTCTGGCTGCTCATCCAGCTTCATCTGTAGGAGGCAGTTGAACAGCTGCATCTCACTACAAGCTATTATAGTCTGACTCAGGTGGCAGAATGGCCCCTGGGTTCAGCAGCGAGCAGGGGGCTATAGCTATTAAAGCAGTAAGCTGTGAATTAAATGTAGACAGACTCAACAACACATGCCCTAACATTGTTTGTCCAGGGGGTTTGACGCAGAGGACAGAGACCGTGTCTGTCCAGAGGCTGCTACTTCAGCTAGGGAGATATATTTTAGCTTTGTGTTGTTTTTCTCAGATTCAGTCTTAGCTTAGATGTGCCTTCCAGCAGACAGAGAGGCCGACACGGAAAACAAATGTACAAGCAGATAGAAGAAAATATCCATTACACCGTCTGCGAATATATTCAACTGCTGTTGCCATAAGCATGAGTAAAGCTGGCACCATATACAGTCTGTTCCAACTGGATGAATTGTGTTGTGTTTCTCAATCTGTAAGATGTGTAGCAGAGTAAAAAGATATTTTTAACAACATGTAATGGATAAATATTTGATACCTGCAATTCATCTTCTCTGCAAGCTAATCCTGACTGCTCAACTTTCCATGACAATGAGAAAGTGAGGTGTATTTGTCTTCTGTCTTCTTAAAATTTCACGCTGAGGAAAATGGGAGCTCTTTCTAAAAATGTCAAATATACTTAGTCTCTAAACTTGCAAGTTCTGGAAGAGATGTGCAATACCTTGAATAGCAAGAAGAAGAAATGAGTGCACAGTCGGCAAATCCACAAAATGTGACACACATTAAGTTTTAAGCATTATTATGTATAAGATAGGTGCTTTGAAAATGTTTTGTTGCACCACAAATACAACCTTGTGCATTTGACAGCTGGCTTTTCTGACCACACATTTTATTTAGAGCGGGATGCCACCATGCATGTGACTTAACTCTCACTACTTCTCTATGACAGCGGCAAATACAGCAGCGTCAGATGGTGGAAGAATTGTCTTTTTTTGACTTGTGGATTATGCATTTATTAATGGAACTAAGGTACTGTGCCCACTATGAAGCTCAGCAGTGTATAACAAGAGATGTCATTCGTTTTTTTGTTCGTCATCTTTTCAATTTCCATATTTTACTCAGACCGAGAGTAAACAATATAATTTCTTTTCTTTTGAAACTTTGAACCAGACACTGTTGTCATGTACATTGCCTGATATGGTCTAGGTTGTAGAATCTCTAATGAATGCCCATTTATTATCATTATGCAGTTATTATGAATGATAACATTGTTGTGCTGTTCAAACCATTAACTGGGCAATGGTGTGCTGTCAACCTGAAATATATTGTGTCTATCAGTAAAGAAATGTTTTGTCAGATAAAAAGGACGCCGATTGTTGGATATCATAACATTTTCTCTCACATCATTGGTTTGAGTTTATTAGATGCATGTCTTATGCTGTTTATTACTTTTTCTGTGTTAATGTTTTCTTTATTGTGCAGATTATAACAGCTGCAGTATTGACACCAGTCTACATATCAGTGCTAACATCAGTGGGGTGATGTGCAGTGTGGAACATGTCTAGGGAAAGACATAATATTGAATTTTGACAGATGCATGACACAGTTATGAGCACTGGGGAACCACGATGTTTTGTTGAAGGAAAAGTGTGACAATTTGGAATATACGGTTATTTGCTTTTTGGGAGTTAGATGAGAAGATCAATCCCACTCTCATTTTGGTATGCTGATTATGAAGCTGCAGCCAGCTAGCTTAGCACCAAGATGGAATATTTCTCGGTTGGGACCAGTTACCTGGTAACCAGCGGAGATTTTAGGGAGTTAGTGGTCCCAAGCAAGAAATGTATAACTTCACATAAAATGAGATATAAAGTGTTATTGAGTGAGCTTTAAAAGTGCTGGTAGGTGTATTTTGTTACCATTTCCAGTCTGTGCTAACCTAAGCTGGTGGTAGCTTCATATTTAGTATACAGACATAAGAGTGGATTGATCCTCTCTTGGCATAAGAGAAAACAATACATATGTGCCAAATTGTCAAACCATTATTTCAATAAAAGAGCAAAGACTCTTGAGAGACCCAGATATTGGAAAGTAACAGAATGAAGCTTTTGATGAAAACTTTAAAACAGTGAGGTGAGAGATAAGCAGATAAAGAGACAAAGAGGCATTAAACCTATCAGCCAGACGCAGAACTGGTCTCGTACCTTTTTAACAGCTGCAGCAATCAGAGTGGCTTTTTGAAAACAGTTCCTCAAAGGGAGACGAGAGAGTTTCACCAAGTAGGAAAATAATGTTTGAATGATGCATAGTTTGTTGACATGAATGTAAGAAGTGCAGAGTTAAAGTCGTGTCATGCTCCCTGTGATATTGCCCACTGATATTCTCCAGTGATGTCCTGTGCTTTAAACAAAATGTGTAAAATAACTGTAGAAATAAATAATAGCAGCAGTAATATACAGTTTGTTTAAAGCCGTTTACATGGAGATTTGGCTGTTTCACATAATATCACAGCTACACATGTGTTTAAAGAATTAAAATGAGATGCTACTTTTGCCAGACAGAAAAGCAGGCTATGAAATACAGGAATATTGCCTGCTGGTTTGTGATGAGAGTGAGAGAGAAATAGACCGAGAGAGCAGGATGAGTAATAATGAGAACATAGTGAACTTTTAATTGCCCATGTTTTGTACTTGTGAGCTGTTTGTGTCCAGTGCATCCACAGGACGTCATGCAAAGTAGCACAATACCAACTGACCAGTTTGATGTATGCAGACGTCTGTGTGGTCTGCAGGGATCTAATTGTTGTTTGCACCTTATTTAATCAGTGTAAACAAAGTGGATCGCTCTGCACAATGGCTCTGCACAGGGCACTACTTTTCAAACTGCTGAATGCAGATTTATCACATTTATCTGTCCTGCTGCTGTTTATCTGTCTGTTCAGATGGTTGTAGGGATTTAATTAAAGTGAAGTGAAGAGGAAGGCTTTCATATTTTCAGCCTAAAGCACCTGTAAATGACACACACTATCAATTAATTTCTAACTTCCTGCAGAGTGTTATTCTGAAATCCCATCTACTCGCAAGTGAATGCTTAATTAGCATTGTTTATTTACAATGTGAACATAATTCCTGGAATTATTTCATATTTCTTCCAAAAGATTTAGCATACGCTTATTGTCAGAATCACCAAATTATCACCTTTGGTTGCACCTCATCTGAGATTTAGTTTTCACCAAAAAACACTTTGCTTTGTGTTGCGTCCTTTCAGTGAAAAATGTGTTTGTGCCTCTCTTCACACCTTTGTGCCAAAAATATTGTGTGTAAAAAAAGTGATGGTTCTGGTTGTCTTTGAGCTGCTGGCAGGTGGTGGACTAGCAAAAGAAGCACGCTTAACCAAATATCGTTCCCTTATGCAGACCAACACAGAAAATGGCTAGATGGGCTGATAGTCAAGCATGGTACTTTCCCATGACTGTGTTTGGCTTTGCAAACTCTACAACGGCACTCAGTCAAGACATTATACTGAAATGGACAACTCTGACAGAGAGAGAAAAACTTGAGACCAGACTCAAGATAATGAAATATAATGAAAATATATTCAGAAGTAGTAAAGCAGAAGTAGAATAATAGTGTATACACCTCATTACACATGTCTCTCCCCCACATAATAGTTGTTATATTTGGGATTGTGGCCTTGTTACTACGTTGTACTGTAGCAAAACCAGATTTTGCATCTTGTGTCACCCAGCCATACTTCTGGTGAGTAATTAGGCTCATTGAACATTTACTGCTTAAGTAGATTCGACGGACAACACTGGAAAAGAGAAAATCTGTGATGTGCGTTTTTAAGACTGTAAAGAACAAAAGTTCCATAATGACTAAAGTCAGTGATGCTTGTAACCACTGGAGGAGATTTCTATTTAGGTACATTCTTCACCCAGTTATTAGTGTCCTTATTCATAACTTTCACAAGTTTTGGTTAATGTTTTCTCCCCTCAGAGTGCAGGCTGTTGTTAGCTAGTTCGGCTGCTTGTCATTGTTGCTTTTCATTGAGAACAGTAACAGAGACAGAGGAAGCAGAATTTAATAGTCGGTCAGTGGGAGGCTTATTGCTGCTCTCCGCATCTGTTGAGTGAGAGTGGGAATTTGGGTAAGCAAATGGAATTGAATTTACAATATCTTATCAGTTTGGATATATATACAGAAGCACTTTCTAAGCATCTCTTGTGGTGGTTAAAAGTTTCCCTGTGGGCATGTTTGAGAAAACATGCAAATATGTATTAGGTGCACATGAGAGAGTGCTTTACCCGTCCAGATTGGCTGTTACGTTGTTTAGCAAACAGTTTCTGGCTTTACAAGCATCTAATCTGTCACTGATGTCTGTGTGCCCTCTCTTTGGCACTAAAGGTAATGGGCCTAACCTGAACCATGACACAGGAGGCTGATCAGGCCTGACAGTAATGGCTGCCCCACATAAACACAAATGGAGGGGGCTGTCTGTAGAGAGCATCCTCAAGTCCGTACTCAGATATTGTTTTTTGTATTATTTATACCATGGTCTGGGTGAATACTTGATTCTGATTGGCTCTTGGGTGTCCATTAAAAAAAAGTGTTATACCATGGTCTGGGTGAAAACTCCATTCTGATTGTCTGTAAAAATATATAATGGACACCAATTAAATAGTTCCGGTGAAACTTCTTCGTTGTAAATGAATGCGCTGCCTGGAATAACCATAGCAACAAGGGCGCAGTCAGAGCCTCTGTTTACAATTTTTTGCAGCACTTTACCAAGCTAGCTTATTTCAGTGAGTGTAACACTGGTCCTTCACTGTCTCATGCTCTGAACACCACAAGATGGAGACACATAAGCTTCAAGGAGCAGACTGATCCCCGCTGAACTCACTGAGACTTTAGATCACATGATCAGTCTCTGATAACGTCTGTGAACTGTTTCCATCAATGATCCCCGTCCGCAGTGGAGAGCTTGTGATCTGGAGCTTTCGTATGCGATCCTCAAAAAATGTCCCTGTGTGGAAAATCAGGGCAACAATCCAATAGGGTGAAGTCGGCGCAAGCGATCATCTCGCATCTCATATTCAGCTGGCAGCTTCAGGCTGCAGCGACAGCGACATTACACACCTCCATTCATTTGTCTGTGAAAATCTAGATGTAGATTTTGGGACAGTGACATAGCTGGTTAGCTAGCTAGTCTGTTGTTAAACATACTGTGACATTATATTCAATATATGTATATATTATATGTACTGATTGTCAACCATCTCTTAATGTTAGCTTTGTGGTTAACATCTGAGCAAAAAGGGATCTAGGAGCTGAGTGGACTAGAGAGATCTCCCATAGCCAAGTCAGATCTATGATCCGTCGTATTTACTGGAGGAGTATTATTATAATATATCTCTTATGTGTCTTCTATAAATGCAGCAAATAAATAATCTTGCAACACAATGTTTAGATTTGGTCAAGAAAAAGGTACATTGATCAGCTTTCTGGACCACAATTATTGCTGCACACTACAATGTGTCTTTGAATTTAATGCAACAATGTTATTTCCTTATCCCCTTCCAATTGCTAAGCCCTGTGATAAACCACAGGCAGACAAGGCTCAGCTGGATGTTCCATGTAATCACCGCCACCCAGATTTTAACCTCCCTTCAGGAAAACAGCTTGCACTGATAAATTCCTTAGAATGATTATAGGAAGCTGTACCAAGCCTATACAAGCACTAAATCAGTCTGTTTCTGTTACTTATAGCGGAATATTCTCACTTTGAAATTCCAAAGACAAAATAAAAGAAGAGCAGTGGCTGCAAACAGCACACTGTGACCTATCACAGAAGACAACCTTATTTTCGTCCCTGTTGAAATGGCGTAAGAGGGGTAGGAGATTGAAATGAGTGATAGAACTCAGGAGATTATTGAAGGACAGAGTGAAAGAAGAGCAGAGTGGAAGGTGGAACAGAGGGGATATCTGTGCTTATAGACTTCAGCTGAAAGGATGATACCCTGATGGAGAGATAAGAGAAAGAGGGGATAAGGGAGAAAGAGGACATTGGAAATGGAGAGGGCGATGAGAGAGTGAAAGAGAGGCTGAAAATGGATACTGTGTTGGTTGTTTCGAGAAGGAGAGGATAGCAGCTCCTGCAGATTCAATGA
This sequence comes from Pempheris klunzingeri, assembly GCF_042242105.1. Taxonomy (NCBI): domain Eukaryota; kingdom Metazoa; phylum Chordata; class Actinopteri; order Acropomatiformes; family Pempheridae; genus Pempheris; species Pempheris klunzingeri. Next base: position 18,832,490 of record NC_092030.1, read on the forward strand.
TGAAAAGATAGTGATTGAGGGAAAGTATATGAATGCAGGGTGGATAGAGGAAGTATGGATATCTATTCTTGTTGATGCTCTGTCAAAGACCGACTCTCGTGTTTTGTATTATGATCCTCACCAGCTGAGAGATACCATCAACCAAGCATGAACTCGGGACAAAGAAAGAAAGGTGGGGACTGGTGAGGGAAAATGAGATGCCTCAGAGTCTTTCAGTGTCACAAACTATTAGCTAAAGAAATGAAAGTGAGGTGAAATGAAGCAGCCCACAGAGTGAAGACTGTATGCAAAACTTGCTCCTAATAAGCAGACACACGGTTTTTGGATAAACATAAACAGGGCGACGAGGGGGAATGACACAAATAAGGACTCGCAGCATTTTAATGGCTGAATTATCATGATTTTTTTTATGCACGGAGTAATGCGTCCCTTTGGTTCCAGGATTAAGTATGACACACACAGCTGGGACCAGACTGAAGATGTTGCTGGGAGCATGTTCCGCTTGTCTAGCAGGGTTCGTCTGTGTCTGGCCCTCAGCCAACCCTCACAGCCCCCACATGCTGAGCTGCGTGCCGCAATGTCACATCACACAAACATTTCCCCAAAGCTCAGTTCACATCAGACAGACGCTCTCCTAAAGCTATACCCGTCCACCTCAACCCATACAGTAGCCCACGCCGTGTCATCCACTATGTACACAGCTGCCTCACTAGGATCCCTCAGACAAACAGTCTTCTGAAAACCCCCATCAAACATGGCGTTACGAACGAGAGAGACATCCAGGATCTGATTGAGCTGAGCCGGACCAGTCAGGTTCTGCCGAGCTGCTTGGATCAGGAGCCACTTGTAGCTGGCACTGCCTGGCTCCCGTAGGGCCTTTTCATAAACTCAGCCAAAGCGAAACAATGGGCCAAAGCCGGGAGAAATCACACCAAAGGCCCTGTGCCAGACAGACCAAAAGAGAGGCAGAGAAGGAAAGAGAGAATGAGAGCAACGTGGGATGATAAGTGAGCATCAGCATTGATATAGGTCTTCCTGATTCCTTTATAGAGGCTACATTAGAGGCATTTTAAAGGACATGATTGAAGGGGCAAGTGGAAGCTGCTCCACCTCGAGGTCTGTTGTCAAGGCTTTGTGGCGCTCTGTCAAGAGCCACTGGCACGAGCCTGAAGGGGAAGAAAAAAGGAAAACAGGCGGCCAGGGACAGGCTCATGGAAGAAGCTGAATGGATGTTTGTATTGCTTTTTCCTGAGTGCAGAGAAGTGACCACATGTCATCAATTTGACCGAGCAGTGATCAGATAATTTCTCTAACACGATGTCACTGAGTGTGATACCAGGCTTCTTGGAAAAGGGTCTAAGCTTCTTTGATCTATGCCAAAAGTGAGAGAAACTGGGAGTCAGTGTCTTTCTGATTTCTCTCTTTTTTTTGTTTTATCTTGCCTTCAGCAGAAACACCATGGCCCTCTCTCAAACAAACAGTGGCCATGTGGGTGTATGTCCATTGTTTGTATTCCATGCAGTTGTGCAATACACGTGTGCAGACATTTAAGGTGACGGATATTATTTTTTTCATTTCACTGTTGCATCGTAATCATCAATGGGCTGATATCAAAGGCATCATTTCATATTATTTATCTATTTATTTATTTCCTGTTTTGATTTTTGGATTTTTTTGCTTTTGGAGTGAATGGCCAGAGCTGAGGCTCACTTCACCCTCTGTGAGTCACTTTGTCTGCTCTCAGCATAAAGCATTGCATCAGAAACAGTAAACTGTTGTTTATTCATTGGTGTTTCTTCTATTTTCTTCATCATTAATAAAGATGAGGAGGTCTGATTGTTAAATTCCCCTAGTCTCCTTGGTGCTTCAGGCTATTGTCACAATCCAGTAGCAAAATTGCTTGTCAAAAAGCACTGACTGAACTTTAGAGGTTACATCAAAGAAGAAATAAAGGTGGTTGTTTAGTTATTTTTAACAACTTATGAGAATTTGAAATTCTAAGAGACTTCACACAGAGCCCAACATGGACCCAAACAGTTTTCCATTTATTTATCCTTTGCTTTGAGACAAAATGAATGCAACTCTGTGCCTCCATAGAAGAATGTCACCATTAAGTCAGCAGAAATAATGTTGTTGAGCTTAAGAGGAGGAAATTCACTCGAATCACATCTCTAACGCCAAGTTACTGTTTGTATCTGTTTATGTCACAAAAAATATCTGTCTTAATATCCCCATCCAGATTTCTACAGCACTGGAGTTGGCTAGATTGCTTTATTTTCTGAATCAAATTGTTTTCTACTGCCATTTATAATTCCCTTATGTACATGCATAGTTGGCAACAAAATATATACAAAATGAATGATATTTTACCATTATTGTTTAAATAATTAAACAATAAATGGAAAAAGAAAGTCCAAACTGAGTCAAAATAAAAGCTGTGTAATTGTGAAGGGTCCGGGTGGAAATAAATATTTAAAATAGAATGGACGGTAGCAGTTGGAAAACACAAGTCATAATTGCACTGGGCCATCCTGCAAGATTTTTCTCTCTTTCTTTGCATAATTTGAATTAATATTTGTATAATGGGAAAAGGCCCAGATGACTGTTAAAATGGTTTGAAGAATCTATGAAAAAATGAGATGTTGACAAAACTCTTTAAAGCTCTTGAGGCCCTTTAACAGGCACTTTTGAGATGGTCCCTAACTTAAGCTTGTGTTAACGGTTAAGTCTCTCACAGTGCCCGGCTTTAATATGTTAAAAATGACACCTGATGAACACCAGTCAAGCTTTATCCCGCCATGTGTAACTAATCTGGTGAAAGCTGAGCTAAGGTCTGAATATTAAACTTAAAGCTTATCTTCACCTCTGTGTTTTAGCCTGTTTGTTTTCATTTTGGCAAATTGTGCAATCACCTGAATTTATTCTGATGCTGAGGAATCATGATGAAATGCCAAGGATGTAGTTTGACTTTTTTATATGATTTCTAAACATATATATTGAGTAAAGAGTGAATCCTGCTGATTGCAGCAGCGTATGTTGTCTGTGTATTTCCAATATGACCCTCAGGACAAGTGGTGTGAGTCTGGTGCTATTCATGTTTATTCAGAGTGCATTTTCTGTTCAAAGACAAATAATGCGTTCATATTCGTTTACATTTCTACTGTATTGAGTGAGGGGCTGAACTTCAGTAAGTCAAAGACAAAGCATTTTTCTTATGATGTGATGATGGATTTGCCCCCTCAGTAGAGTACATCCTTGTGTTTTTATTTTCCTGTAGGTAAATCTGCCTCACTCTCACTTAATCAAGCAAGTTGATTAAGTCTCTAATTTATAGTGGTGGAAAGGGAGACACGATGGAGTGGTGCGTGTGTGTGAATTGGACATAATATCAGTCAGGCGTTGCAGAGGATTACAGTGTCTTCAGAGAACATTTCTGTTTTACATTACTTCATTAGGCTCCCTTTGATAACCTTTCATTTCACATTATTAGTTTTCATTTAATCCCGGCCCATGTCTAAGCTGCTGTCTGCAGTGTACGGCATGATGGCAAAAGCCTGTGGAGACAGCTCCTCTACAAGTGTAGGGCTGCGTAATTAAGCAATAAGCCACAAGAGGCCGAGCTTTACGGTGATTTTTGAACAGCTGCTGTGAGATGTGTTGTTAGGCACAACTTGTTAGCTGTATTAAAAATCTGTAAAGTACATCCTTTACTGATTTACTGCCTTTAGAAAATGGTACATACTTGTCATTAGGTTCTAATAATAGTAGATTTAAATAAATTAATAACAATAATTCAGTTTCTATTTTTTCAAATCATAATCCTTTTCATGCTATCAGCATTTTTTCAGCATTTGTTTGTAGCAATAGCCATTCAGTGTATTTATATTCTGTACTTACCTCTCTTTGTAGTTGTCACTGTTAGTGGCGGAGTCCGCCACCACCATGCAGGATTCTAGTTGCCTACCTACACATGAGGGATTCACAGGAAATGAAGCAGCATGTAATTCTGTTTTACTGTTTATAATTGTATCTCATTGCTATCAACCTTCTAGTTACTGCTAATGCAAAACCAACATCTCCTAGTGCTGCTCACACAATAAAAGCATTCAACTGGTGAAATACAATATGCCTTTTATTGTGAAGCAGTCACAGGAAACAATGTATTTTTCACTGAGGTTAGCACTGACTTCAGTTGTTGATAAAAATATAAATCTATGATTTGGCTGCACTGTGAACGGATACACCACTTGCCCCTCTATTGTATTTCTGACATAGTAGCTGCTCAGGAGTGTGTCCTGTGGTATTTGACAACATGTGCTGGTACCACCAGTAACCACCACTGTTGCTCCTTCTGTTAGGACAGAAATCATATAACAACCTTTACTTTAGCCATCCATCCATTTTTTATACCGCTTATCCGTCAGGGTCACGGGGGGAGCTGGAGCCTATCCCAGCTGACTTCGGGCGAGAGGCAGGGTACACCCTGGACTGGTCGCCAGCCAATCGCAGGGCCACATACAGAGACAGAGACAGACAGACAACCTTTCACTCTCACACTCACACTCACACCTACGGGCAATTTTAGAGTTACCAATTAACCTAATATGCATGTCTTTGGATTGTGGGAGGAAGCCGGAGTACCCGGAGAGAACCCACGCTAGCATGGGGAGAACATGCAAACTCCACACAGAAACACCCCGGGTTCAAACCGGGATTCAAACCCGGGACCTTCTTGCTGTGAGGCAACAGTGCTAACCACAGCACCACCATGCTGCCCCTTTACTTTAGCCTTTAAATATAAATGAGTTAAGACATTTTTGTTCCAGTGTATTTAAGGTAATTCTTATAGAGACAAAATTGTGCATTTATTGATCACACGTGAGGACGGGTAAAGAAAGCACAGGCCTGTCCAATCAGCATTAAACAGCATCAGGCAAGATAGCTAGTCATAACAGAGTTGAATCATGCTGATACGTATTCATGTATTAATGAATCTCTTCAAGTTGGCTGACTGAAAGATGAGTTTCTGTCATGCTGGACAGACATCACATATGTTGGTTGAAAGCTGTAATTTCCTAGATACCCAATAAAGCCACCTATTATACATTAATGGTCCGAGTCTGTCATCTTTTGTGGCATAGTCTGGCATAATTGAAATACCAGGCTTTTAAATTCCCATCAGTTGTCTCAGAAAATGTTCGTCTCACGCCTAGCTCATTATCGCAGACATTATACAGATATTAACGAATGATCTGTGTGACATTAAGTCAAAGTTCTGCTGCAGAAATAGATGATTTGATTGTCAGAGAAAGTATCTTTGTTCAGAAGCAGTACTTAATTGTGTTGTTTTGCTTCTCTTTTCTACCTTAAATTATAGCCCCTTCAAATGTTTTCAAAGAAAAAAAGAGTGTTCACGCTCTCCCTCGAAACATAACAGGATGATGTGTTCCCCTTCTCAGTTAATGCCTCCACTGGAAAGCATTTAGTGCCACTTCTGTATAAATAGATTATCTTTTACAGATACTGAAAGCGGATATGAGGGCTCACTAACAATGTCTAGTACAACCAGCATTTGCAGTGCTGGCCATCTGTTTGCCGAAACCGAAGTTTTAACAAGGGTTTGTCAAAAGACCAGTAATAACATAGATATCAATATTCACAATAAAGCGGTCAGCTCTATGAATTTGAACTGGATAAAGATATACAGTACAGTTTAAATTGTTGTCCAAACAAAATCCCTGAGGTTTATTTGGTTTTAAAAGGATTCTGTCCTTCTGGCAAATGGCAGATCTGTTTAGTGCTGATAATCCTATCAGATTCAAATTTCACTCATCCACTCATGTCCCTACAAATCTTCATCTCTTTGATTGATCATCCCTGTGATGTAATGAAATCTAATCTCAGCAATCAACCATCTTGTCTGCAGGGCTGAAGATCCGTGAGGTGATGATCAATGTGTCGCGTCAGCAGGTGGAGGACTTTCATGGCCCAGAGGATTACTGGTGTCTGTGTGTCGCCTGGAGTCACCTGGGAACCTCCAAGAGCCGCAAGGCAACTGTCCGAATTGCCTGTAAGCAACTCCTTGTCACTTTGATACCACACTACTGACCCTTTTGTCCCTGAAAAGGTTATTCTTCTTCAAACTGGTGCCATGATTTTGTAGAAGCCATCGTTCTTTCATGTTCATGTATGTCCGTGCGTAGGAAGAAGGTCACACATGAAACAAATTGCATTTTTAGTGCTCCCTCACACTGTTGTGGTTGTTCTTTAATACAGGCTGTTTATTGTCTTCCCTAGACCTGAGGAAGAACTTTGAGCAGGACCCCCAAGGCACTGAGGTGCCTCTGAATGGCATGATTGTGTTGCACTGTCGTCCCCCAGAGGGAGTGCCCGTGGCTGAGGTGAGGGCTTCTTGCACTTCAAACACGTTTTCTCCTGTGTTGCCTGGAGAGAAGCAGTCTGTCTGGTTTACTCGCGCTGTAACTCTGTCTTCATGATACAATGTTTTGCTACTCTCCAGCCACAGACATATCTGCACAGAGCTGCAGTTGATGAGCTGAAGATGCCATTTGTTTGGTTTCCTGAGCTCATTCTATTCAAGTTAGCGTGATCATTCATATTCTGGGAGTAATATCTGTCCATGTGCATCACTATTTTCTCTGTTTACTATGTTCTGTGGCGAAAGGATGTACAGCTATGACTTATTTAGATGTCATGTATTCATTTCACTCTCACTATCACTCCCCCTTCTCTCCTCGCAGTCTGTGCAGAGTGTTTATGTGTGCGTGCGTGTTTTTATATGTGTGTGTGTGTGTGTCTGAAAGAGAGAGCCTGTCATTGCCATTTTAATTTTTACTATGAATATAAAATGAGGCTCTTGCGGACAGTGCTTTTGAGTGGTGTGTGTTGTGCTACGCTCTGATGTTGTGAGCCTTCATGTGAAGGCTCAGTAGGCAGATATGTCAATATCAAAGCCTGTGTGCCCATGCATCTGAAGCTTTGCATTTACTTAAAGACACGGTCCGTGTTCCATCCGTAAACAACAGCGACAGCCCCACCGGCAAATTCCAAAGCACAGGAGTGGAACCCCTCCATTGCTCCCAAAATAGTTGATACGTCTTTACATACACTAATAGTTAAAGGTTTGTTTACATCAGTGGTGTTTGGGAACAGCAGTAAAACAGACATTTGTGTTTTTTCTCTTCCGATACGATGGTTGAGAATTATAAAGTGTTGGTTTTTCATCTATAAGTCAAACTTTTTAATTACAATCATCAATCAGAATGATTGGGACCATGACCCTGTTTTGTAAGTGTGGCTCTTTTCCTGCAAAGCTGATTTGTTATGAAACCGTAATGAAGGAAAAAACCAGACTTTAGGCTTTAAAGTCACTTTAAGCTTTGCTTCAAATTTCAAATATTTCTCCATAAAATTCAGATCTTCTTAATCAGGGCTGCGTGGGTGTGGTTTGATCACATTTGATTGACAGTGACCAAACAACCCACCAACTGTCAGATTGTGATTCATGTTGCTATATCAGGATTGGTAACATGACATCACGACTGCATCAGACCAGCGAGAAATCTCTCACGTTAAGTAACCAAACTGTTTCTGGGCACAGAATCGTGTTTTCATAGAGGATGTCGTCACTCACAGTAGGCTCTGCTTTTCAAGACCTTAAAGGGTATTTGAGGGTATTTACAGCCATACTGGGATGTCTGTGTAGGACTCATTGCCCCTTTTAAACAGGGTTTCCCACTCAGAATCACATTTTGGTGGCAACAGGTCTTTCTAACACTTTATCCACCTCTGTTTCCCTACACAAGGATTCCTATTAGATTTTTTTTTTTTTTTTAATGTTAACCATGTCATAATAGCAGCCGTGACCTCAATTATAGTTTCAAGATTACTATGGAGTTGAATCAACGCCTGTCTGTCACAGTGTTAGCAAAGCCTGAACATTAAACACTTCACTAAAGTGGAATCTATTCCAAGACTTACTGTATATTGGACTGTTACAATGTGCAGATAGGTAGACAACTGGTAAGCTGGTGTGATGCTGCAAATGTCCGCTAATGTTTATAGCCTTAAGACATAAAAACAAGTTTAAATTCAAGTTGAAAGTCAGCATTGTGTGAATATATTCCTGAAAGTTAGCCTAAACTTTTTCTCCAGCTGGCTGCATTTTTGTTTCTTTATTGCGTTAATAAAATGCAGATTGGGACTTTAAGAATTCTAAAAGATGACCATGGACTCCTTCCACAGCTCACATAATGTATGTAAAAATGTGCATTGTGTGTGTGTGTGTGTGTGTGTGTGTGTATGTGTGCGTATGTGTGAGTGTGATGAAAGATTCAGCTCACACAAATGGAGCATCAGTGTACCACGAGTCTCCCCCATGCTTTGTGGTCATCAAATAGGCAACTGCTCATGCATTCATTAATGTGACTGGCTAACAAAGAGAATGGTAATAGTAAATAATGCAGGGACAAATCCAGCTCCCTCTAGTATGACTTGCAATGGGGGGAAAAAATACTCACATCCAGAGTTGGGTATGTGGCTATACTTTTCTCTTTTCATGACTTTAGGCATTGCTGAGAGGTTAAAGCCCTTTTTGTAACCAGCACTGTGAAATTTGGCTCAGAGAGAAGCTGTAGCTCAGCTACAGTGAGTTTAAGGAATTGAGGTCATGATGCAGTGTGATCTGCTGAACTCTATTTGTATTCAGATGCATATTTATTTTGGTCATGACATTTATTTGAATCTTTCCTGCAATTTGCAACGGATCCTGATGGAAATTAATGTTTATGTTGAAAAAACACTTAATTTTGGAAGCTGACAATACATATTCAGTTGACAAGATGCAAATGAAATGAGTTCCAACTTTTCATGCTGTTTTAAGACATAAACATTGCACAGCCGACTTTACAGCTTGAAATCCCCTTACAGTATGTCGCTGCTCTTCATGTTCTCGGAGGCAACACTAACAGAGAGAGAGGGAAGAACTTTATCCGCATCTTGCTGTAACTAAGCCACCCGGGAGTTTACTGGGCTGCTGTGTCGGATGTTAATGAAAGTGAGAGAATGCCATATTATCTGTCCCAGCAGTGATAGAGGCAATAATCTGTGCACACTGTAAGTCCAACCACAGAGAATGTATTATAGTAAAACAGCTTAAGTCTGCTTCAGTTTATTGGTGACAAGAGTCAAGATGGGCAAATCTTTTCACTTGGCTCCACTTTTTATAGACAGGGAGCAGTTTAGAATACAGATTATATTCACTGCAATGTTGATCTTATTACATTATTGGCTCTGGTTAGAGCAAATGATCACATAATCATTTTTCTTAAAGCCAAACTGAAATTAAGATTTCTTTTTGCCAATATAAACTCCATGTTTGTTTTGACTTGTGTACTTATGGTAAATGGTCTGTATAGCTCCTTTCTAGTTATTTCAATTTGGAGGAGACTATTCTTTCACACTCATTCACACTCTGAATGAGTACGGGAGCAAGTTGGGGTTCAGTGTCTTGCCCAAGAACACTTCGACACGTTGACCCATAGGAGCTGGGGATCGAACCCCCGACCTTCTGATTGAGGGACGACCCACTCTTCCACTGAGCCACAGCCACCCCAAATATATTATTTGGTCATATGCATAATAGCTAATGTAAAGTCTGTGCACTAAAAGGATAAAGACCATATTAATGACTGCATAATGAATGCAATTTCTTGGAATGCTCTAAGAAAACAATTAGGGCAACATCAAAACCATCAGGGAACCGTCATTTTCTGTGACACTACTGTTACAGATAATTGCACGCTTTTATTCACAAGGCAATTTTGCTAAAAGATTTTGTAGCCTCACAAAGCAAGCATCTCAAGCTCAAATTTTCTCTATGGGATATCGGTAAATACAGTACCTTCTGATGACTGATTAGACTGAGAGCTTTGTACAAACACATTTAAATATCAACTGAAGCACGGAACAACATGACCAATTTTCTGGCCTCAACTTTATTAAATATATTTAGGATGTTTGTTACAACCAGGAAAGTGATTATTTCATCCAGCGTGTAGAAAGGGTTCATGTCAAACATCTATTGTACAACCCACTTAAAATGGCATCCAAGTGATAATGATTGAGTCTTGCCAGCTCTAGATGAGTGAAGGGAAAATTGTGGCTTGCTTTGTAAGGTTAAAAGTTTAGTGGTGGAGGCAAACTTCGCAAAAAGAAATGATTTACAATCATTAGCCCCACATTAACCACCCAAGTATTCTTTACGAAGTGTAATTAATCATCAAGCCTCTCATCCAAAGTCATTTGAAGTACTTAAAATATAATTATTCACTGTTGAACATAACATTTCCGAGATGGTGTGGAGATAAAGCAAGGACACAACAAGGGTTTAGCCACCCCCGCCTCTAGAATATGCTGCTGTCAGATTTGGAGGGCTCATTTGTTTAATGTGATTTCATGAAAGTCATTGTTGCGTCGAGAAAAGGCCACAGATGACTGAGGGAAGGTGGAGAGGGTGCAGGCATGAGGGAAGTGAAAGGAGGAGGGCTCTTGTTAATGAAACTCAACTTTAATTGGATCAGATGGAACAAAACCTACTGCAATGCTTTGTAATCGTCTTCATGTCGCTTTCACTTCCCATTTAAATGATTGTAAATGTAGGTCATTACATTTGCTTTCAGAATAATTGAGTGTTTAGGCCTGATGCAGGGAGGATTTAGAAGGACGTGGCATACATTCTGTGAGTAAAGTTTAAGATGTTGCCGACACTAGATTGCTCCAGGCCTGTTGGCCCTCTCATCTCAACCTCTCAAACATCTTGAAGCGATCACAAAAATGAAACTCAGCTGCATGAACTCATGGACCCCCTGCTGACCATTTGATACTGCTTTCAACATATCACAAGTTCATGTCGTTTGCTCTCCTCCTCCGCTGAAAATGTTACTAAACAAGACAAAAGTTACAGCGAAAACTGTAACAGGGACGAAGCAGCAGCTTTCAGTTTAAATGTGCTGTTTTTTAATGGTCAACATGGTGACCTTGACACCTCATAAACCTACCACCAGCAGACCGCCTTAAGGCCTGATTGGCTGAGTTAGGTGTGGTGTAGTTCAACACTGGTTGCCGTTATCTAAGTGGAACAAATTTGCCAATTAAGCAAATCCGTTTCCTGTCCTCCCCAGGCGCTGGCTTATCAGACTCATTTGAGTCTGTCCTGTCCCTGCCTTCTCATCAGCATGTGCATCTCTATCGTTTTCCCCCGAAGGGGAGACTCTAGGACCGACATAGAATGCAAATCACACACTGGATTTGTACACTTCCTGCAGCGAGCAAAAAACAGTAAGGGAGGGGTTTTGAGAGTGAGACATAAATTAACGCAAAAACATGAGACGGAAAAAACAAAACACAAAACAATTATTTTAATTTACTTCAGCATAAGAATTATCTGAGATAAGCACCTCAAAACATGAACACTCAGCACCAAACAGGATGCACGCACCGCCTCTTGTAATTACGGAGAGACAAGAGGGACGTGGTCATTTACACTGAGGAAGACAACTGTGAAATGGTTGAATGATAACTTTCTTCTTCTGTTATCTCCTCTCAATTATCCCCTTTGCTCACTGAACTCATATTTCCATTACAAGTTCACACTTATATGCTTACACTAATTTCTGGGCTGGTAGTATTAGTTTGTGCTGTCTGTGAACAAATGTTTATGTTAAGGCTGGTCAAAAAAAACAGAACATTTTTCTTCTGGGGTGGGGGCAGCCGAAGGCCTTCACTTATCTTTGATTACATTCAAACACACACCATTTGAAAAGGTCAGTGGGCAACACACACAGGTTAATTAAACAAAGAAAGAACAGAGATGACAAAGACAGCAGTAAAGGCAGTACAGCCATAGTACAGCACAGAGCCAACTGTGGGAATGGGGACAGAGAGTGCCACAAACTAAACAGTTCAACAGTATTGCAGTGAGGGTGAGTGAATGATCCTTAGTAAAGGGCAAATCGTTACCGCAGCGATCAATACTTCAACACTCAAACACAGCTCACTTGTTATCGATACCAGCTAAAAAGGATTGATGAGAAAGTTGCTGTGTTTTTAAGTGTGGTTGCAAGGTTCTGGCAGACATAAGATGCACTTAAATAGTGCTTGTCTGCACCACTGAACAGACTCTGGTGACACAACAAATCCCAGCATAACAGCTGTCCTTCTTCAGCCTGCTTCTGTAAACATTGCAGTTACGGACATCTGTGAATGTCCTGATTTTTATTATATCCTGTTACGCGGATTAAGAAATCTTTCTTGTTTTGTGTTAATATTTTATGGTTTTCATGTGATTTATAGTTTTTATACTTTCATATAATATATAATCATATTTTGTATCCTAATCTGGATCTGAAAAGTAAAAAGTTGCTAAAACTGTTTAAAAACAACTTATTGGAGTGAAACAACAATATTTACTTCTGAAATGAAGCAGAAGTCACATTTACTGGTTATTGTATTAGGCAGATTGGGTACCATGACATAATGGATCCACAACAAATACAGTTTCTTTGTCTATGTTGGGAAAAAAATAAATTGTTTCCACTATCAGTCAAATCCATTAATTGAAAGCAGGACTCAGTGTTCGGTGCCGCAGTGATTCCCGGCCTCATGTTATCCCAAGTATAAAACAGTATGAGTATTTCAGATAGTGAAAATGTTATTAGCCATGAGTTTGTCACCTAGTATCATATTGACAAATACTGTATCGGATGCTGCCAATGGGAATTGTCAATATAGCATCAGGGCTTGAGCCAAGGATTACCATGAGACACACTACAGCCACAGAGGAGGCAGGCTTGTCACAGAGGCCACTTTAGAGGAAATGGTTGCATACAGAGCACAGAAACCATCTACTACCCACATATCTATACAGATATCTACCATTTCTAGTTATATTAGAAGCAAGAGGAGGCCTTGATTCCATCAAGTCGGTTCCTGTTGTCAAGTCTAATGAATTACAGAAGACACTGATGAGCTGTTTGAATGGTCGGGTGTAGCAGCTCTGGAGTCAAGTGCTTCCTTACTAGAAAGGATCAAATCCCACCAGGGGTACTTTTCATTTGCTAACTTGTGCTTCCTCTCCTCCTCTCTTCTTCTGTGACCTGGAAATCGTTCCCCCTCCACCATAATGGAGGATCTTTCGATCCCTTAAACACAAGGAGAGCACAGACAGAGCGGGCTTCTGGGAGAGCGAGGAAATAAAGCTCGGCTCCTCTGTCCTCACACCTCTCACTCTCAGCTCAGAAAACTTGATCACTTTCTCTCCTTACAAAAAAAAGAAAAGCTATATAATTTCAATGGCCCTCATTTAAGACATTTACTGTACTGCAATTTATAATTAGGGTAACATTACAAAGGGACAACCTTACACTTATAATGTCATATATTGCAGTTCAATCCATCTGCAATTATTATTATATCAGTAAAGTATCCCCGTTTATTTTGTTCCTTTAGCTATGACACATAAAATGCACAATGCACAGCAGTGACCCTGCACTGGTCTTTCTGGTCCATTGTAAATGAGTGAAAAAAACACTTCTCGGCATTGTTTTAATAACTGACATGAGCAATGAAAAACTGCTGCAAAATAGATGGTAATTGCACATTTATTCAGCTCATTATTTTCACTTGCTACATTGTGATAGAAATTAGATTTGTCATTGAAAAAAATGTGTGTAATGTAATACAGTGGAGCACGTCTTTGAATTTTTTGCTTTAGGCAATGCATTTAATTTTACTCTGTATTTCCTGAGGTGACATGTTATCCACTAAATGTTGAAATATAATTCATTACACATCATAATGCTTAAATCTGGGTGCCTGTCAAAGTCAATTTTGGAACTACTGTATAAATATGCATCCCATATGTACATGTGTCGGGAGGAAGGATTCCGGGTTAATTTTCAATTCAGTGAATTTCCCACATTATGTTTCTCCATCACCCTTGTTTATAGCCACCTGCTGCCTGCAGGAAAATAGTTAGTGAGTTTTTTTCTTCCCTGAAATAAATGGAAGAGCATTACGGAGTAATTCGATATTGTATCAGTTAATGTTGTGGGTAGAGGTACAGTTGCAATCTATGTTCTAATTGATATGCAGTGTTTCCTAGTTGCAAAACTGACCTTACAACACTGAGCTTGTATACTTATATAAGTTCTTATCTAATGATAGTTGATGACAGCTAACTTCATCTTCCTTTAATTAATTCAACCTTTTCTCACATCATAACAAGACATGTAGTTAAGTGAAAATAGTTAGCATTTTACTGAGAGTGAAGAAATGAAAGTAAAGCGATAGAAGAGTGGAGCTGCTGTCTGTATCTTCCTCTGAATGTAATTTGTTGCTTGTATAACACCAGATAACCTGTTGGCAAGTTCAAAAAGTTGGCTGTTGCTGTATTATCAGCACAGCTTCTGAAGGCTTCGTCTGTCACAATGTCAACCAATTCCTACTATCATATTTTCCATGTCTTCCTTTTCACCCTGCCATCTACTAACGCTCCTGTTGTTTCACATCCTGCCATTCCCACCTGCCCTGCAGTGACCCCTGTGTTCTCACCATTCTCCATCACCTGACCTCCCCCACCCACCTGCACACTCGCTTCCACTTCCTCATTTGCCCAGTAGCATACATACCTGCTCACTTCCATTCATTCCCAACCAGATGTTTTGTTATGCTTCTGCCTTAGTGGACCCAGCCATTTTCTCCCCTGCCTGCCTGCATTCAACCTTGAATAAACTTGAACTTTTTATTTTACCAGCCTGATCTCAGAGTGGTACATTTGGGGTCAAATCTGTTTTTACTGAGACTTCATATTGTCTGTCTGTGACATCAGAGATAACCCCAAGGGAGAATCTTTTCAAATACTGCAGACAATACACTGACCATACAGTGTGTGTTATGGTAAAACAGCGCTGCTCACCTCTATCATTCTTTCATGAAAGAGGCTGCAGTATTTGGAGAGAAGGTGATGAAGCACACACCTCCTACTTGTCAAGGTTAATTCTCTGCTTCTCAGATACTAGATAGGGCAGCACTCAGTAAGAGAGGGTAGGCTTTCTACAATCAGAGAGAGAACAACAACAACAGTGTGTTTCTGGCTTAACTCTATGTTTCTAAAAAAATAGGTTAGGTGTTTAGGGGTGAGCGATGGATGGATACAAACATTTGCTTTGACGAAACCACAAGATAAATGTGAATTGAATAGAAATTTGCACTATTTTTTTTACTGTGGAAGGTTTAAACTGACCACTTCCATAACCGAGCAGATTGATGAAAGCAGCAGTGGGGAATCTAATACAGCATGGACGGGAACACAGTGGTTGATTAGACATTGAAGGTGTGAAATAGTGAAAGGCAAAAATATAAAGACAAGGGTTGATAGAATGACCGATGCAGCCCACCAGTGTGGCTGGTCGGTTTATCTTGAAAGCTGTGGAGCCAAATGATGAAAAAAGTAAAATTAAAGGCACATGATGAAAGACTTCTCGGGCCATCAAAAGGAGAAAAAAAAAACGTTTGTGACAACATGACTCCTGATTTATTGATTTCCCGGCTCAATTTTTTCATCCAGGGCGTTTCGAAAGAGCAAAGCAATCTCTGAGTTTGTTGGCTGTTGTTATATTCCCTTGGCAAATGGGCACTCTCCACAAACACACTGGAGTACAACCCCATGCACAAACACATGGAGCTCCCACTGGGGCGGAGTTTTTAATCCTCAAATACACTGCCATAAATCAAACCCCACTCCCTCATGCCCCAGCTCGTCTCTCTCAATGAAAAGCTCAAGCCAGTGGCACATTAATAGCAATTTACAGGGCCAGCCATGCGAGCAGAGGAGCATCAACAGAGCGTCCCTTATTTTGTAGTTTCTTATTACTTTCACTCACAACACGGACACTGAATTGGTAACGATGGAATGTGTGACCTGCCCACTGCATCAATCACTCCTAGTGGATGTCATTCATGTTCGGCCATTTCCTACAAACCCCTAATCTTGCAACCAGAGGGCGTCCCCACACGCAATCAATTTAGTGAGATAACAGAGAAATAATATGTTGTGCTGTTATTTAAAAAATAATGTACTGTATAGAGTCCTGTCATGCTGTGCACTGTATTTAAACCTCTGTGCCTCCTTGATAAATTGCCCTGACAGACTACTGTGGGAATGCACATGAAGACAACACTCCAACATTTCTGTTTTTATCACTAAGCACTGACACTTGCATCACCACTGTGTATGATTCTACCCTCATTTAGCATTACTATAACATAACAACAAGAAATGCAACTTCAATCAACTAACAGTTAAACGCCTTTTTAAATACTGTCATTAGGCATATTTCATAAAAGGCAATTCACAATGCTTTTCACAATGCATTAAAAACCTAAAGAAAGAAAAACAAACAGCATAAAAACACAAAAATGCTAAATAAAAGAAGGATAGGAGGGCAAGATGGTTCACGACGAGTATTTAGGGTTCAGACGAGGGCAGTGCACAACATAAATGTGTTTAACCTAAAGGTGGTAAAGTTGGTGCAGGTCCAATAACCTCTGGAAATTAGTTCCAGCTCTGTGGTGCACAGTGACTAAATGCTGCTTCTCCCTGTTTAGTTTGCACCTTAATTTTAGGAAGAGTTGACCCGAGAGGCAGAGAGGATGCATACGCAGACTTTGTAATTGATTGACAGTCCAAGTTGGACAAGATTTCTGGTTTGGTGGGTTTTTTTTTTCCAGAAACAGCGAGCGAGATGAGAGCTAACTTTCAGCTAGTTTAGTCACATCATCATGTATTTCAGTGATCCCCAGCCAGGAGTAGCCCTCAGGAGTACATCTTCACTTGTCAGGGGATGCATGGAAAGCTCATGCAATTAACTCAACTGACTCACCAAAAAAATGGAAATTGTGATCTGATTAAAGTAAAAAAATTACGAAAATTAAGAGCCAAATAGGATTACAAAGTAAATGTACAATAACCAGTGGGCTGCCCATTAACCTGAGTCAGTTGTAACACATTAACACCACATGTTGCAGTTGAGTGTAAGTGAAAACTAGTTGGCAAGCGACCAGGAAAGTAGAAATGATTAACTGAAAGTGAAGGATACATTGTTAAAAGTTATGTTAATGCATAGTTATAGTAGCAGAAAATAAGGAATAACAGTTTTGACATTGTCACCTGAAAGTGTTGAAAAAGCTGTTGAAATTGTTATAATGATTGTGTTAAATAACATCCACTTGATACTCCATTCATTCCATTCATCAGAGCATATTCTGAGTGGTGCAGATGAAAGTGTACTTGAGCTCAATTGATAAGGCTGTGGGGGGGGACATCAGACAAAGAAAGCAGGAACCACAGATGTAAACAACCGCGTCACTTCATCATCCAAAAAGACACTGAAATACAAATAGTGTCTCCAGCAAGTTCATGTGTCGGCCCAACATAAAGTGTTATTATGAGAGTCTCAAGACTGAGAAGGGGAGTATTAGCGATCACAACACACACTTTCCTCAGATCATGTCTGTAATGACAGGGGAAGAGAGCCGAGTGTTTCAAAACACAGCTCAAAGCTCTAATTACCACAGATGGCAGTAAGTCATTATAACTATAGACTATAATAAAAGAAAAAATAGATCTTATATCAGGGCCACAGAAAAGTAATGACATTTATGTCTATTTCTAGATTATTTCATCTGCCACATCTTCAAATGTGTTTGTGTCGACATGAAAGCCTTCAGCCTGTTGAGTTACTCGTGTGCTGTCCTGTTGTTAGGTGGAATGGCTGAAAAATGAAGAGCCTCTAAGCTCTGAAGGTGTCATTGATACAAGAGGCGACCATAATCTCATCATCTCTGAGGCCCGCCTCTCTGATTCCGGAAACTACACCTGTGTTGCCAACAACATTGTGGCCAAGAGGCGCAGTGCCACAGCCACTGTTGTAGTCTATGGTAAGATATCGAATGCCAGGTAAACACTTCCTTACTTTTCAAAAAGAAAGAAAACGTGTCTTTAGGTTTGCAGCACAGATCACCAAAACAATGTCAAGCAGCTTTTTTGTCTGCATCAAAATATCAATTTTCACTTCAGATGTAAGCTGTCAAATTGCCACCATGAGCAAATTCCCCAAAGTCATTAATACAAAAAGCACTGCTTAACCACAGCATGCAGTCTTTTCTCACACAAGAGCCTAATGAGCAGGTAATGGGCAAGTGATCCCTCATGTAAAAACAAGGAGACACAGGCACAATATTTACAAGAGCTCAATTATTAATGGTGGAAAGCCAGTGATGTGGGCTGTCACAACCCCCCCGGCTATTATCTACCAGCACTAAACACCTTATGTGGAAAGCTTTGTATAGCCTGCAGGCCAACACACATAGTTTACAGAACTGTTCTATACCCCTGCAGTGAGCTGTACAGAGACAAAGGAAAATATGTGAAATGATAGTGTCATAGGAGAACCACCTTGTTGACTGGAGTGTTTCCCTGCTCATTTTACTGACCTGTCATCCTGTTATTTTTATTTTTTTTCAGCAAGGACATTTAGCGGCTGTCGGAATCCATCTAATTCTATGCGACAGCCCATTGTTGAGGCCCATCAATCATTAATTTCCTTAATGCTAATGAAGTCTCTGACAGGCTTACTACTCTCAACAGCCTCAAACAGATGTACAATAATGAAACATAGAATTTCTTCCTGTGATATGACAGCAAATGAGCTGATTAGTCAATCACACTGCATTATTTTAGGCAACAAATCAAAGGAGGCAGTGTAAGTAGAGACAAGGGAAGACACCCTTGATCTTTTTTTAAAGACGTCTCAGTTATTATTTTCTTGATGAGAAGTTCATTGTCACATTTGAGTGAACCCGTACTATCCACACACTGATGCTGTATGTCATGACAGGGAATATATATTGTTAACCACAGAATGAAGAGCAATTTTCATGCCTGTAATGTATGTTCACACCTCTCTTGTCATCCTTTGGCACATGCAGTGAATGGAGGCTGGTCATCGTGGACAGACTGGTCTCCCTGTAATGTACGCTGCGGTCGCGGTGTGCAGAAACGTTCTCGCACTTGCACAAATCCAGCTCCTCTCAACGGGGGAGCCTTCTGTGAGGGCATGTCGGTACAGAAGAGCACCTGCAACACGCTGTGTCCAGGTAAGCACAAGGACAAAGTCTCCATACTGTGAGTGTTTGTGCATATGCTTAAAGGCAGGCTGTGTTTTTGAAATTGTCCTCCCATGTCACACCTCTAATTAACAGTTCTGCTCAAGTCATGAAAATCTTAAAACTGACGTCAGGGGTACATTCAAGGAGAGTCTGAGATGTTGAGATTTAGAGTAGGTGATTTTAAGTATTGTATCAGTGGCTTAAATTGTGAAAGTGGTGATTTCTTGCATTAAAGGAATACAGAGTGGACATCTTATGGAAAAAGCTCATTTGCTTTCTAACAGAGTTAGAGGAGAAGATTAATGTATGTACATGAAGGTAGTGAAATCAGCCTTCCAGCTCCTTTAAAGCTCAATAATTTACACGTTACGTCTTGTTCAGTATATCGCACATTTTGCACATCATTATCATCCCATTCACTTTGCATTAAACTCATTCCCACCTCTACCCTACGTCTTAGCTCTTTAACTTGCATGTTACAGTGCAGTGGTGTCGCATATACTGTGCATAGATTTTGTGTAACTGTTATATTGCTGTTGTTTTTTTTATTTATTTCTTCAGGGCTGCTTTTTATTTTTTACTGTGTTCTATTCTATCACCCATTTTATTGTTTTATTCCATTGTAATTTAAAAATATATTAATATTCTATATATTGCATCTCATTTTGAACCTTTAATCCTGTCTGTTTGATTTGTACAAAAAGCGAGGGGTAAAGATCAGTACATTGTAGTTTTTATAGGAAACTGTTTCTTGCCCAGATGCAGTTACTTCTTGGATTCTAGTCATCACTTTTTCTGTGCCTGTCCAAAACATTTTGTAGCAGTAGGTGTATTTCTACCTTTTGACAGAGCCAGGCTAGCTGTTTTCTTCTGCTTCAAGTCTTCGTGCTAAGTTAACCATCTGCTGGCCTTGTCTTCATATTTAACAGACTCTTGGCAAGGAAGCAAATGATGGTGTTCAACAATGTTGAACTATTCCTTTAAAAAGACTGCTGCTTGGCAGCCAACTCTAGGAGTTTTCAATGTTAGCATGTCCTTGAACGCATCAATGTGGAGAGGTTTCTCTCTGCTCTCAAATGTATTACTACACAATATAAGCAGATGTGATAAAAAGTAAAGACAACAGCTGTATTTCAGCACTAAACCATCCATTCAGCTCCCTCCGCAGTCCCTTGTCAACTGCCTGCACCACATAAAAACCTGGATGTCATCTAATCTACACAAGCTAAATAGCAATAAAACAGAGCTTATCATTGTGGCTCTCAAGGTGCTGCTCCAAAAGGTTGGAGATCTTCACCTTGACGTGGACGGCTGTTCCATCTGCCAAAAAGTTTGCAACCCGGGTGTCATTCTGGACCCCACCCTCTCACTCCAGTTCACTTCAGATCTGTCACAAAAGCCACCTCGCTACCGCCTCAAAAACATTTCCAGACTCTGGCCATCACTCTCAGAGACCTTTATCTATGCCTTTATCACCATCCATCTGGATTAATGCAATAGATTCCTGTGTGGGATTCCCAGTAAAGCCCTGGACGGTGCAGAGCACAGCTGCCAGGGTTCTCACCCGCACCATGCCCTGGTACAACAGCAGATCTCCCCCACCCTCATCCAGCTTCAGTCACTCCTGTTGAAACCCAGTATCTCAAACAAAATCCTCCTCCTCACCTATAAATCCTTCCACACCCTTTCCCCACTGCGGTCCCTGGACACAACCCTGATCACCACCCCCCACACCAGCCTGTAGACTTTTGCGTACAGAGCCTTCAGTGTGGCAGCCCACAGAATTTGTTTAATTAATCTCTGTGATTAATTACTCAAGATAGTTTGAAGTCTTTGCAAGTTGGTTTTAAGGCCTGAAAACGAACAATGTCAGCTGAGAGAGTTGGAAATCAGCCTTGAGATGCACTTTGTAGTTAGCAAAAGTCTGTTTTCGACCCGTTACACCTCCCTGTGAATGCATTGCAAATTTTTTATTGTGATAATGACAGTGATTTGAATCTGAAATCCAATAGAGATGACCTTTTTAAAAAAAACAGCAAATGAGGAGAGAGTCAGTGGAAAATGGAGAGAGGGGAGAAAAAAAGTTGGGGAGACAGAGAACCTGAGAGAGAACCAAACCGCAGAAGCTTAGGTTGGGAGAGAAAGAGCAAAGCAGCAGTTCCACTTATCAAAACTTCTGTGTAATCTGCTCTCCCCAAGTGGGTTTTTTTTTTTTTTATAGACAAGCCCGAATTTATGATTTCAACCACAGCACCAGTATAAAGGGAAATGCTCATCAGGTTTAAAAAGAAAAAAATTATCAGGGGAAGGCAGTCCTCTAAACATTATCTCCTCTTTGCCAACTGCCTCCTTCTGAAGGATTCTTTCTCCCGCATCTGAGTTTGAACATAAACGGGGTGCATTTGCGCTTAGATTAGCAGGGAGACGAAGGGAACGTTTAGAGCATTTGGAGGTGGAAAGGAGACTTGATGGAGTGTCGAATAAGCGGTGCGTCTTTGTGCTCAAAGTCAGTAAGACAGCACATTTCTGGCACTCTGAGGAGGAAAATGTTTTTGTAAAGATGGTAGTGCAGCTCTTACCTTGAAAGTGTCATACTCTCATAAAGCCCCAGAGAACTATTAAATGAATCAATTTAGGCTTGAAAAGTACACATCTTTGTCATGTCCTTTCACTCATGTGTCATCATCCTGTATTTTTCTGTTTGTTTTTGCTCCTGTGTGTTTGTTCACACACACAGTCCAAAGTGAATGAAAGGCTTTCGCTGTCCTCCAGCCGTGCATTATGCACATCAAATGTATATATGTGCATCCTTGTGATTTTTAACATCTTTATTTGTATCTGATTTCCTCAGTGGATGGTAGCTGGGGAGAATGGACGGAGTGGACAGTGTGCAGTTCAGACTGTGAGAGGCAGCGCAGCAGAGAGTGTACAGCTCCAGAGCCCAAACATGGAGGACGGCTGTGTGACGGGGTGGCTCTCGCTACAGGCAACTGCACCGGCGGCCTCTGTACACAGAGTGGGTACCATCACCATCTCTCTCCACCGGTTAACAACGAGAAAAAGATAGTTTGGCATCATTACTGTCAGCCCCATTGTGTTCAGGGACTGTGCCGTTATAAATTTACTGCTCATAATTTTGGCAGCGTGGGCTAGATCATGATCGTCATTATAATCATGCTCATTACCAGCACCCTCATCCGTCTTCATTATTCATCCACTCCACTTCACATACATAACACACTGTTCAAAATAGTTGAAGAGAAATTCTCAAATTCTGATGTTTCTCTGCCTTTTCAGATCGAAAGTTGCTACATGATGCTAAGCCACAGGGTGAGTGTCTCCTCAGCTTCCATGTCTTTCTGTCATGTTTTTTTGAAAGACATCATTGTCTCCAAGCATGGCATGGAAGAATACTTAAAACTGACTGGAGGTAAGTGTGCAGTCAATATTGACTGGCTGGAAGCCGTTCCTTGCTTTCAGGTAGCCTCACTTTTTTTGTTCAATGTCATCATCACCCTTATAAATTAATTGGGCTACTTGTTTCAGCTGTTGCTAGGCTACTGCCTGTTGGACATGTAAAGTCCATGTTTGACAAGTAAGGATAGTGCCAACGCAATGTTTTTATTAAGGTATTAAGTGAGAGAACAATTTTAACCTAAGAGTGCGGGTCCCAAAATAGGAAGCAATGCTTGTATTCTGATGGCTGGAAAGGAGCTATAAGGGGGATCGATCAGTCTGACAGCTGCGGTTATGAAAACTACCTCACTCTGCATGACGCATTGTGAATTGTCCCTTACTTAAAATAGATTTGAGTTATTTCAGATACAGGTGCTGTGTCAAACAGGTAGTATACAACATGTACAACTAGCAATTGGAAAATACAGGTTATTTTCCAGCTCACTGCTAGCATGTGTTTTAGCATATGAGGAAAGAAAAAGATTCCTGCTAAAAGCCTTCCAGTCCCAGGCTGGCTGTGATTTCTGTGTGACGGAGTAGACGCTTCTGACTACGGCTGGAACACTTTGGCAGAAGATTATGATGGTTAGTGAGTGTTTTCTCCACCCTTGGTATCCATTTTCACTCTTGTACAATGACATACTGTATGTTGGATGATAATGCAGTTTTATCAACTCTTCACAACTATTCACAGTTATTACTTCACTTTTACCTCTGTGCCAATGCACTGTACATCTGGTGTAGTAGTGCTTTACCACTGTATATGCTGTATGCTGTATGCATTATTATTACTGAGAATATGTCGATCCTACTTAGATCTTCATCAGGTCAACATGCTATATATGCCGTGTTATGCTATGATGAAGATTCAAGTAGAATCAGTGTGATACATGTTTGTGGCATGGAGCAAGAACAAAGGCGTTACCCCTTTTTCCATTGATGCTGTCTTCTGATAGCCCTCCACCTACATGATGTGGGTAAAATGACTCTCCTTCAACATAAGCTACAGACACATGTTCTCCTTACTTGTCCAGCTAAACAGTTATGTCTTTTTGTTTGTCAGAAAGGAGGAAAAGAATGCAGCCAGGCTGCCAAAACTTCCCAAGCCCTCAATTAACCTGCTACTGTAGCTGTTAATGCCGCTTTGCATATTTTGTCAATTTCTCCTCATTTGAGCTTCAGGCTACTTAGAGGATTTCTCAGCATGTCCTGTTTCGACGCAGATCTCATTATCTTTCAAGAACAAGCTAGCAGCCCCTTTATTTTCCACTCATGCTTTTCTTTGTGGAGTTGGACGCTGCAGTACTGGTGGGACCAGATAGAGCATAATCATTGCCGATGAGCTAATTTAATGAATTGGTTTTGTCACATTATCCCAGTGGAACGCAGAGTGCTTCCAACACCAGAGCCAAGCAGTGTTTGAAATGACAGTCAGGTGCTGGGTTGATTATAATCGCCTTCCTTCTGAGGTTCCTCATTAGTAGCTTTAACACTCCAGGATGGAACAATGAAGCTGTGCATCAGCAGGCAGGGCAGATGAGGAGCAGAAAACAAAAAAGGCGCTAAAGTAGTTTGAAACCATGGTATACGTTGCTCATATAAAAGACTTTCACAAGCTAAATTCATCTGATTTTCCTCAGCAACACGGTTTTTCAGTGTATTCTGGGAGAAAATGTCTCCTGGCTTCCTAATTAAGCGCAGTAGACTTAGAAAGCAGAAGCAAAATATTGCTCAAAAATATGTTTCTCTCTCTTACTCACTCTTGCTTTCCAAGGTGTGGAGAACAGCAGTGACGTGGCCTTGTATTTAGGCCTTGCCGCGGGGGTGGTGACAGTGGTGCTTCTGATCATCGCCGTTACTCTTTACCGACGGAGCCAGAGTGAGTACGGTGTTGATGTCATCGACTCCTCCGCCCTCACTGGAGGCTTTCAGTCCTTCAGCTTCAAGACCTCTCGTCAAGGTGAGCCTATGTGTCTTACAAGTCAAATACTGCATCCATCTGTGAACACAGGCTTCCCACCACACGCTGTATCCAAACTGGGAAGTAACAGAAGAAAACGGACAAAAGAAGTTGTTACTTGAAGATGCATCTAGTGGTTGAAATAACAGAGGGAAGATGCATTCAGTGTTCAGACTATCAGAATAAAGAATCAAGGAGTTTCGTTGCATAACGATGTGATGATTAATGGAAGTTATAGAGAGAAATCCTGGGGGGGGCATCTTCAATATTTAACTATATATATTCAGATTATGCAGAATATCTTACCAGTGTGCTGTATAGAAAAGTTCAGCGGTTTATTGAGAGTCTGCTGCTGCGTTGGATGATTTAATTAATTAATTAAGATAGTCACTCTGTTTAACTTGTACATAATTACTCTCGGCACACCCCATAAATTAGAGAGTAGAGTTGAAATGTAGCTATCATTCCTGCTGCTGCATGATATCTGCAGGTACTCAATCAACCAGGCTGCAGGAGAACGGCTTCAAACAGAATGCAGACGCAACAACCACGGATGATGATTTTGGTTAAGATCTTCTGTATTTGAACCCAGTACAGACTCTGCCTCCATCCCATTTAAATGTGTACCAGATTAAAGAAATGTCTGTTTTGAAAATGTATGTGGCAAAATTCAACGTACATGAAAGGGTTTTGTGCGACTTTGAGGAGCCTCTTCACCAGATAAAGATACAAATAAAATGTTCTGTGCTCTTGACTTTGCAATAAGAGGTCTGTTATGGGGCTGTTAAAACAAGTGCTAAAACTGCTCTCAGCCACCCAATTTGCATAAATACAACCTTATATGTGCCACTACAGCCACCTTTGAACAAGTGGGTTCATCTTGGTTCGCAAAATGACCAAACTGGCACAAGCACAAAAAAAATGTCCCGCGCTCAGTGAAAATTGCATTTGCACCACATCATTGTGTCTTTGCTGAAATTGCTCATTTATCTATTTAATTTGTGTATTATGCTATTAGTGTTTCAATCTGGTGATCAAAAATATGAGGATTTAATCGATTTCATTTTTACAAAAAAGCAAAATGAAATGACTGCAATTTCAATCATACTATTTTAATTAGTTTGATGATTCAAAAGGCCCTAAACATCCACAGAAAAACTAATTAAGTCCGCAGTTTTGCCTGGTAGTCAAGTGAGATGGCATTATAATATAAATTACTTTCACATAACTGTCACTTTCCTCCAAAGGAAGACTAGACACAGGTCCAATTTTTCTGCTTGTCACTCTGTAGATGAAACCGCAAGATACAAGATGTGGTACTGATTTTATTGCACTTTATTTTTGTTCAAATATTGTAAATGTACTCACATATCAATGTCATTGAGTGTAATTTTCAGAAAATACAAGCAAACATATAGTTTTGTATGTGTTATATGTAGATATGTATATATCATAAATCATTTATACATCTGCTTGTATTATGATGTAACTACATCAATTATTAAAATGCTTTAGGGGCTAAAATTACTGTATTTAATCAGTTTGTTCATGTGAGCCCTCTGGAGATTGTTGTTTTCTGTGCTGTAGTGCACTAAATGTCCAATAAAATACAGTACAGCATAAAGCTTAATCTATAAAGAACACCATGCATTTATTGCTATATTGCAACCATCAGTGTGCCCCAAGCCATAAACATTCATGGAAAACTTATGGTAATTTACAATTTATCTATTATTACTCACACCTTCTGTAGTACCATAAGATAAGCAAATTGTTGAACAAGAAGTGCCTCATTAGGGTAGTGAGTCACTTTGTGGCATTTAGCTGCAGTTTTGGTATTGTCTTACGTACAACAAAAGTTTAATTATTCATGGTTCCAAAATTAAAAATGCAATTTATTACATTTTTTTCACCCAGCTCCCAAATAAAGGTTTTGGTCCCATGTCTCCAAACACTGAAACATCAGAGCCCAGAAGCCAGTGTGTTTTGCCCCACAGATTGAGGCATATTTTTACAAGGCTGCCATTATGGGCTACTACAGCAGCTCTCAGCAGGGCATAATAAAGTTCATTTTGATAACACAGCAGGAGGCAGGGAAAGCTTTAATCTTGGTCCCTGTTTCCCTTGATAGGGGGGCTAATGCCTCCCTAAAACCCAACATGTCCCCCCTTATATGTTGCCGCCTGATCTACACCGCCGCAGTAGTTACACAGTAATCATTTCATGTTACAACTTTTTTGCCATCATGAGTCACTGTAACAACTCACTTAATTCCCAACAAAATGAAGTGGCAATATATATTTTTTTGCCCACCAAGAGAAACCAAGCGGCTTACCTACCAGTGTCTTCTGTTATCACTTCATGCTCTCTGAAACACTTGAGCGGTTAATCTCAAAATAATTTCACTTTAAGATAAATCTAATCTATAATATCTAATCTATAATAACTTTCTCCACTCTGTGTTTCTAGACTGATCCACAATCTACTGTGAGTCTGTGCTTTAATTCCATATGCATGCATATGGCTACAGTATGTCACTGATTCACTGGCTATTGCTACAGCAACACCCCTTCCACTGTCTGCAGCCCCTCAAGTTGGAAATGTAAATGTAAAAAAAAAAAGAATTCAAATAATTAACCTAATAAATTTATGATATAATTAAATGGTAATATTTCAGGTTTTTGTCAGAGTTTGGTTTTAACCACTGTGACATCAAATTAAACTATTACTACACCTCAGCCATTGTTACTTGCCATTTGTCACTTTTAATTGAGACGTTGATGCAGTAAGGTGTATGCCATTCCTGTTTCCATGGTGATGATATTACAGCAATAGCCTGAGGTGGATAAAAACTCATTTTTATGACATACCCTTTAGGTTGGTATTGTTCCTGATGGTCGCGGTCTACTTAAAGCATCATAAATGTAGGTATTGCTTTAAGATATCACATTTTTGGCAGTAATTAGCTTTCTCTCATTGTGTTTTTTTCAGCAAACCCCCTGCTGATTAATTCATCCATGCAACCTGATCTGACAGTGTCACGTACCTACACCAGCCCCATGTGCTTTCAGGACTCCATCGACAAGGAGCTGATGGCCGAGCGCTCACTGCTCGACCCACTGCCTGATCTCAAAGTCAAAGGTCAGAGAAACTAGAACTGTTCTGAAATGTTTGTGGTTGTCAGCTTTTGGAAGTAAAAGAATTACAGAGCAGAACTCTAAGAAAGCTGTAATACAAAGATAAAAATCCCTTTGGCACTTCGACCCGTCCCCTTTAGTTACTGTTGCTGCACCTTTCTTTTTTTACATGGAGTGTAAGTGATTCACCACTCCAAATTCATGGTCATTTTTGAAACAATAGGTCATTAATTCAGACAGAGGTTGACAAATACAGGCTTCTAAATCATTAGCAGGCATACCAAGCGCACCTTTCAACACTATGGCCTGGTACTTGACAAACGGAGGAGTAAGCCTGCTGGAGCTCTTTTGGAAAGGCTGACTTCCTCTTCAGCATGACAGCCAACTGCTCTTACTGACAGCTTCTTTCAGAGTGAACCACAAGTGTCATAGACTATGACGTTTGCCTGTGACTCTCAGACTAGCAACAGGCTTCAGGGCACTTTGATTGACTGACACATACACAGATGTTGAATTCAGGCGTGTGGCACGTTGTTTATCTTTGCATATTGGGTTTGGTAATAATGAGTGGGACAGAACATTATAAAGATGTATGTAACCACTGAAAACAAGTATAATGTTATAATTATTGTTTTAACTGTGGTGAAATTGAGAGTGATTATTGAAAACCGGGACATTTCATTGTTTTAGAGATATTTGTCAGGACTCAGGACATCCAGTTTGAAATGCTGAGAAATCCAGTCTGTTGGTGACTGATTGGTTTTACGGATATTATTCTGTATTTACCTTTTAGAGTTATCTTCAATAGAGCTGTTTTTCTTCCTCACAGTATATGTGTCTACTGTTGGAACTGAGTTTACAGTGCTGCCATTTTCCTGCCTTTTCTCTTTGTCTGATGTTTATGATCTGTGTTTGTTTAACTTCAAAAGAAAAGTCACAGTCCTTTCATTGTATCTCTAGGGGTGGTAGAGAGAGCAGAGTACCATGTCATGTCCCACCCTCAGACATTCCCAAGGGGCCTGGCTCCAGACTATAGAGGGGTTGCCGTGGGAACGACGCTGGGCAGAAGAGGCAAAAACCTCTTCACCCCGCAAGTCTCTCTGACTCCCAGCAGGCCGCTCCATAAAGCAACTGCAGTGTTTGGTCATGCTGGAGGGAGGCTTGTGGTACCCAACACAGGTGAGCCCACTGTGGGGAAATTTCATTCGATGCGCTCCTGTGTGTAAATTGAAATTCCTTCGAGCTAAAACTAGAAATCCAAGAGAAGCTGAAATCTGCACAGCAAACGATATGGAGCATCTCGTATTGCATTTTGAAGTTTGACCTTGTCTGTGTTGGTCTGCAGCGAAAACCTGCAAATGTCATCGATCGACCAAGTAACATGAATATGAATATATTATTTTACTGAAGTGATGAGGTTAGACAGCGTTGGCATTTCAACCTACCAGTGCGTCCTGACAAACCCAATCAACATTTCTCATTGTATGGAAAGTTCTTCTAACAGTAATAAATGCATACTTTTTAGTGTCTCACTAGATAAATTAACTTAAAAAGCATTATGCAGTTCAGCTTCAGTATTCTAAAGAGCATACCATGCACTATAAAATACATGTAAATAATGAAATAAGTGCTTGTAAACATATGATGCTCGGTCTACCACAAGTCTTTTTCATGACGTGCATTCATTATCCTGTCCCTTGAGGGGCTTTATCCACTGCAGTGTAGATCTGCAGTAATTGTTTATCATACAGTGCAATCTTGTGTATGTGTGTTTCTGTCCAAGGCTGTGCAACTGTGTGTGTGACAAAAAGACTGCTGGCAGCATTGATTCACAAGGCCTCTGGGACCTGCTTCCTTCACCTTTTTCTAAGGCTATCACCTCTGTGGCTGTCACCTTCAGTAAAGAGACCTGACAGTCGGACAGGTGTGTGTCGCGTGTGCGTGTCATGGCTGTGTGCTGATCGCTTTTTGCATACCTTCTTCTCTGCAGGTATCAGTCTGTTGGTGCCTCATGGGGGGATCGCGGAAGATACTACCTGGGAAATGTACATGATCATCAACCAGGAGGACAGCAGGTGAGGGAGTCTCGCTGAGGCGACGCAGTCTGCTTCTTCGGCTGCTCTCTTTTAATCTTTCAACCCGTCGCACAGCATTTCTCATCCCTCTTCCTGCCACGCCGTCTCCTCCTCTCTTTGCCAAACATGCACCACTAACATGCACAGATCCTCTCATACAGGGAATACACTCACATACTTTACACATACACACGTACAGATGCTGGGATATTCCTGCTCAGCATGGGCTCTTTGCTCATCCGTCAGACACTACAGGGGAGGACATGATGTGTCACAAATACATTGGCAGCTGTAGACAGATTGCATGACTGCCTTAAGCAACTGTCTCAGTGGAGGAAGATACACTCCACGTCTCTGGTAGCCTTTTTTGTGTGTGTAGACAAAACTGTGACAATATCTCCTTCCGTCATGTCTGTTTAGAGTGGCGAAAAATTGTTAAGTCATGATGATGGGTGATATTGATTTGGTTTTTGGTTCGGGCGAACATGATATGCTACAAAATTTAGATGACTGTTGTCTGACAGCAGGAGTCTTTTTCTGTAACTTTGCTGCTGAGACTTTCACAAAGCTATTACTTAAGGAGAAAATGGTATGACAGATAAGAACCATTTGAAAAGGAGTCTAATACCTTTGACTTCTTTGCAACAGAGCCTCAAAAGCTATCTGACAACCTGACGTCAGTTTTTGGACAAGTTCTTGATGTATAGCAGACATTATCAATGTGTCAGCACGTCTGTGTGAAACCCTGCTAGCGAGATATCACCTTAACAACACGGCTAACCGCCTGCACTTCCCAATGAAATTCGACTTCTACAATCACGGGAGAATCAGAAGTGACATTTAGTGCCATCTGAAATTCAGCTGTCACCACAGGCTCACTTCACCTCACCTCCACCTACCCATTAAGTGCCTTGGGTCATCTGGGTAAAGATACAGATCAAAGGTCACGTATAGGTTGTGGCTCAGAGCTCAGTTAGTGGGCAAGTTATGCACTCCCTCGCCTAAAGCCTTCCCAATTCAGCCAAGCTGCTGCCCTCCAGGCTCCTGCTTTGCTCTGATAAGCCTGATGCTGTTTACTTCTCTGGCTGCCGTTTAAGAAGCTGCAGGAGCTGTGCACCACTGAGCTGTCAGTCAAAGCCTATCTTCTGACAGCCGTGGAGTCCACGGGAGAAATTGGATCCTTTCTTCCCATTCAAACCTGGGCCATCTACATAAGACGATGCTTTCCTCTGCAAAGAATAGGAATCGATCAGCTCTGGCTCGGTTTCAGGTGTTCACAAGCACTTTCATTCATCCTCTGGGCTTTACGAGGAGGTTTTGTGTGTGATCTTCTCCAGCTCTGCAGGGGACAGTGGGTAGTCCAAGCACAGAGCCATAGTGTGTGTGACAAAATACGCTTGATATGATGCAGCTCACACAAGTGTAAGTGAGCTGAGCGGTTTACTCCTTATTTTTGAGTGTACTTCGCAGGCAGGCACCTTTTACTATGTAGTGTCGGTGTCCATCATGCATCCCTCAGATTAGGATTCCTCATAAGATTTTGGTGGGTGGTTGTTTTTAATGATTAGTTGAACTGTCATGTTTGTATTGACTGATTTAACCAACTTTATCTCCCACTAATACTTTACTAAGCCTCTTGAAACCAGATATTCTCCTTAAATGTACCCTTAATTGAGTTTTGGTCACTTAGGGCAGTATATTAAGCTCTGAACCCCCAACTGGCTTATTATCACCTTGTACATTTGTTGCAGCTGAAAGTGGGCAAGCTGTTAAAGATGAATTCACATCATTTTACACATCAAAGTCTGTTTACTGTTTACAGATCAAGGAGAGTAGTACTGCATATGTGGAAAAAGTTGTATAAAGCCTGAGGGGGTTTGTGGGAAATCTGATAAACTGCCTCGAGGGATGTCACTTTTTTAATGGCTATCTGCCTAGCATAAAATGCTAACTATTGCTACTGATGTTCCAGGGATGTTGAGTTTTGACATTTGACAGGTTAGTAATAAACCCACTAGCACATCTCCATACCAAAACGACAGAATATGGCAATTTCCACAGATGTATGAGCATTTTCAGCACCCTCTATGGGATGGATGGGGACAGAAAGGAGTATTTTAACATAATTTCTCCATTGGTGATCTGCATGGCTAGGTACCACTAGTTTTCTCTTTTTTGGTTTATTTAATTTGGATTAATTTACCATTTTAATTACATATATTAACTCAGTTTTAATAATAACAATAATAATTTGATATTTCTGTTAGAGCATAAAAGACAAGCTATCAAACACTAATGAGACACCATCACAATGTTATTTCTAATTGTGGTCTGAACAGAAAAAAAGAAGAATGAATGTCAGCTGGCTGATATTTTGAGTAGAAGGAGAAAGTGGTGCATTATATGCATTTGTAAGATTTATGAGTTACCATAAGACTAAACTAATAATGCGATTTACATTTCAACCATAAACCTGGAGTTGTATTTCTTTGTTCTCATAACCACAATCAGAGATGCTAAATAACCATCCTTAATCTTTGCTCACAGGCAATCTGGCTAATTACCATAGTCTAAGCAGCAGGTAACCTTGGTTTCCTCTGAGCCTTTGGCTGATTAGCACAAAAGTGCAGCTGCAGGGCCACGGTGCTGTCTGGATGTGTGATTTTATTTTTAGACAGCGGATCATAACCTCTTTTAATTTTTTAGTGTTGATTGTTAGCAGCATAATGAAGCAAAAAGTTCCACACAGCACCAGAAACTGTTAGAATAACGGGAGCCAAACAAGCTCAACCTCACGTTGTGCCGTGTGGGAACGCTGCTCTCAGCATGCACACAGATGCTCGTATCACTCCTCACCTTCCCTCCTCTGGCTAATTCACAAAACTATTGTCAAGTAACTTTTAGGTGGTTTTGGTGGGAATGGAAACTGTGAGAAAATCCTGCTCCAGTAGTGGTGCTTATCAAAAATAACACTTGTTGACAAGTAGTCAGATAAAAAAGTAGCCCCACATTGAGCTGAAACAATTATCTGATTCATTGATTAGTCTGACAAAGAAACATTAATCAACTGAAAAAAATGAAGCATATTAAATGATTGTATCATTAGAAATGATTTGTTGTTTCAGTCATTTTACTCGTAAAAATGACAAATGTGTTGTTTCCAATTTCTCAAAGGTGCAAAATTGTCTTGTGCCACTTTAAACTGAATATCCTCTGGTTTTCTGACTGGTTGGACAAAAAAAAGACATCTGCAGATAGGAACTAGTGGACAGTTAATAACTAACTACTTGCAATGGTTTATAAGGAAGATAATCCATGAAGATAATGTTACTTGAAGCCATAATAACTTACAAAATCAAGGTACCTTGACGTCATAAGGGCTACTAATAAGAAACAATGCAATGCCGTCATTGATTGAGGTTAGTCATCAGTAGCTGTAGAATTCCACTGCAGTTAAACTTCTCAAAGAGCCGATAAGTTCATGTTTTTTTTGAACGATTAATGCTTCTTTGTTCTGAGATGAGTTGAGACCTGTCTCATCACCCTCCTCTCTGTGTACATCAACGGCACACTCAGAAATCAAGTTCAATATGCAAACTGACTTTGCAGGTGATACTTTATTTTGTCACGACTCCAGCATGAACAAACGCTGACAACAGAACCTGTTTAGAACCAGTGTGTAGTATGGAACTGGCACAACATGAGAGGTGTAACCTAAGAAAATTATGCTTTCAATGTCTAACTCATTCACACTCTGTCAGTGTTCCCTACTTCTGTGAGCATGTATGTGTGGGTACACACACACTTTACACATCTGTGATGCATCTGTGCCTACATGTCAGGTTTATCCCCGCTGCAGTTGTATTAATGATGCTGCGAGATATCCATGCTGCTCCAGTGACAACAGCACCAATATTGTGTCCTGTATATGTGAGGTGTCCAGCCGGGCCAACTGCATGACTGATGGTGGTCCTATTGATTGCTCTCAGTCTTCAGGGCTTCCAGCCAAGATTGGGCCCCTGGCCAAGAGCAGCTTGGCCCAGCTAATCTGTCACCAGGCTGGCCAGAGCAGGCTTCATAAGCTCCATCGACCCACGAAGCTTACACGCTGTGTGCTAAAGCCTGTCCTCCCTAGCCCCACTGTCCATTAGTCTTGGTGCTTTAATCTTCCTCTATCTGTGTGTCTGTGTGTGAGCTAGTCGGGGATTGATTCATTATGAGTGTCCAAGGATTTGAGTTTACTTTGTTCATAGGCAAGGGTCACACGTCGCTATCTGAATGCTTAAGCAGTGGTCCATTTGCAGGGATGCCCATGTCTTTGTTTTCATACTGTCTTAGAATTATCTTAACATGCAGAGAAAACCAGCATTACTTAATTCCACCATAAGTGTTCATGACGTCATGAGATTTGCTGTTTAATATGTCACTTAATTGTACGTCTGTGTGTGCAGTACTGTGTCCGAGGACGGGCCAGAGATCTTCCTGAGCCCTGCAGTCACATATGGCCCACCAGGCCTCGACCTGTCCTGTCCCATAGCCATGACCATAGCCCACTGCGCTGAGGCCGCTGCTGATAATTGGACCATTCGGCTAAAGAGACAAATGCAGGACAACAAGTGGGAGGTGAGCAATTTCTCGTCAACTTCATTAAACCTCAGTCGTCGTTACAAGTTCCAATTCTCTGCTGTAACATCGAGCCAGAATGTTAACAAGTGCAAACACAACACTTTCACCAGCGTCCAGAATATCAATACAATCTTGCAAAACTGCTGCAACTTACTTTGATGAATATTTTCATCCCGCAGTGTAGTCATGCAAGCACGGAGCCGATTTCAGGGTTGCCAGCTCAGATTCGTCATTCTGCATAAATTCAGCCTTTCAAGTACTACCTCATGCTGTCATACATCCAAAAGAAATGTCAGACCAAATGCAAATGATGGCTATTAGTCACTGAAACATTCATTTTGTTTCCACTTTAATGATAATGATATTTAAAGGCATTACTCTGTGAATCTCAATTCGCCAATGCAGCTGTTCATAAAATATCAACAAGCACAATTCATATTACAATAAAAAAAACACACAAATATGTTTGCACATACTGCATATCGCCCCTGTCTGTCTGTAGAACTGTATCTGGAACCCAGAGTTTTATCGTAAAGGCAAAGATACAACTGTGTTGCAACAGATCACTTGTAGGTAGAAGATAGTATGTAAGTGTTGCAAATTAAGTAATCTAGATAAAGGCATGAAGGAACATGTATGACCTCAATTACTCGTGAAAGTAATTGTTTAACTATGACTATGATGAATGAAAAAGGTTGAACAGAAGAAAGTTGTGGTTAACATCATGTCCTTGAACTAACCATTTGGCTATATTGAAAATGAAATTTGCAGGCACACAAACAGATTTTAATAAAAAATTGTTAAAAGGTTAATGTCCCTAGTCCAGTCTGATGCCTCAGCGTGAGGTCAAAACAGATAAAAACTGGCAAGTGGGCTTTTTAAAAGACTATAAATTCAGTATAGTGCTCACAAATAGCTGTTTCAGTAAAATAACACCTCTGAAAAGTCCTTCAACTCTGCCCCGTAGAGCTACTCTACAGTCTCACGAAGACTTGTTCAGACATCTGACTTCAATCCAAACACCCTCTATCCATTTTCTCGTGCGATCCCGGCAGAGTCGACATATCTGAGATGCTCTTTTAATGTTTAACTAACCTCATCAAAAAGCTTTTGGGACCTCATCGAGGCAGAGTGACCCGGGAGCCACCAAGTTTGCATGACCTCATAGGGCCCGTGGCTCTCTCCCAGTCTGGTCCTTTCACTCCGTGTGACATTTACACAGATGTAATTTGCCAGTAGCCGTGCTGCACAAAAGGGAGCTATCAAAAGACCCATCACTGACGGGAGCTATATGCCATCAGAAAGGAAAGACGAGGAGAGAGAGTCAGCCGAGAAGGAAGAGATAGACAGAAAGACACAGACAGGTTCAGAGAGAGAAAAGGAGATGTTCTCCAAGAAAATGTAACGCCGTGACCCATCTCTGTCACTGTGAAATAATGAGCTCTTTATCTTAGAAAGGATGCTCACTCAAGACCTAATCTCTGGAATGAGCGATATAATGGGAGATGGAGGTCTTTCTCCCTCTCTGTCTTTCTCTCTTCCCCTCTCTCTCGCTCTCTCTCCCAGTCTGCCTCTCAGCGCCATTCCCATTAAAGCTTGCACTTTTGTGCTGCTAGAGTTTGACTCCATCATTTCTCCCCGGCTGCCTGGCGGGGATGAGCTATGTCATGGAGATCCTTCATGTCTGCTGCAGCGCTAATGGAGCAGGTTTAGGAATCTGTGGGCCACTAAATTACCTGGCATTGCTTTATATGTCTCAACCAGGCCATATGCAGACGGGACCTGTGGGTCACCGTTATGTTTCAAAGGTGATTTAGGGAGGACTGATCACAAGACGAGGAGCAATTGGCTATCGGATACAACTGCACCCCACTAATCCGTTTTGTCAGTGTTACTGTATCCCCATCTGTTTAGTGAGATGTGTGATTATTCATTTGGCCCCCATTCAGGTTTGCACAGTTGCGGATTCTGAGCCTGCGTGTGAGGAAAAATATACAGTTTACTGTCTGGGAGGTGTCTAATAATAACCCATTAATAATAATATGTTCAGTTCTTCAATTTAAATTGCTGAACATAACCCTGTCATGGCTTGTTAGATAACTGCATTGCCTGCTGCATTGCATGTGATAAATCTTTCTCAATTAATCATATTTGCAACTGATAGTATTACTCCCAAAACACGAGCTGATGGTCCTCAGCCAAAGTGCCCCCCTCCCCCTGTAAACAAAGTCTTAGTGGTAATTGAAATGCTAATAATCATGAATCATCATGCTCAGCTCCACTGTGTATAGCACCACTGGGTGCTGAATCCTCTAAACCAAAAATCATCAGTAAGACAGCATTCCAATATTGAGCTGTTTTCATGATAAAATCCTAAAGTGAGCTATTAATGGCTCAGCATATGTGCTTAATGCCCCAGAACTAAATCTGGTCTCTCCTGGTACCAAAGGAAGTGATGTCAGTGGACGAGGAGAGCACGTCCTGCTACTGTCTGCTGGAGGCCCAGAGGTGCCATGTGCTGTTGGAGCATCCGGGTCGCTACGCACTGGTGGGGGAGCCACTGAACCAGGAGGCCGCCAAGCGACTGAGGCTCGCTGTGTTTGGTAGTCCGGATACCAGCAACTCTCTGGGCTTCACCCTCAGGGTCTACTGTGTGGACGACACGCCCCATGCATTTCAGGTATGAGGGAAAAGGGGGGGGATCTACACAGACGCAATGAAGAACCAGGGATGATTCAATGCAAGAAGACCGTGTCATTTACTTATAACTGAACAGCTTTGTCATGTCTAAATTTAGAAAGCATTGATTCTCTTTTGCTCTGATCTGTAAACCTGTAAAACACACTGTCGTACACAACAGGAGAAAAACGCTAAAGTCCGTTTTCTGTAAGAAAGAAAGGAAATCGCTCCTTTGTCTGTCTGTCCCGGCTCTGTAAGGCTGTTCTGTGCTGCTTTAAGCTAAATGTAAATATGAACATGCAAACAAGCTCAAAATACTATCATGCTGATGTTTAGCCGGTGATATTTTCTGTTGTCCCCAACATACGTTTGCCAATAAGCACTACAAACAAGCCTGATGGGGATGTCATTGGTTTGGTGGGTATTTTGCCAACAACTGAATTATTGGAAAAAACACCTGATGATGGTGCTGGATTAAAAATGAAGAGATCATTAGTGTTATTACAATTCATCTCGAGCTGGATACAAAAGTCTGAACCAAATTTCATGGCAATTCATTCTGTAATTGTCCTGACATTTTCCTCAAAACCAGAAATATCCACCTCATAACGGCAGAAGAGGAACAGTCAGTCAAATGTAGAATATAAGAAATATAAACTGCCAGGATTTGGTCGGTGCAGCTAGTGTTTTTTTCCCCTAGAAGAATTGCTAAGAGTTTTTTTGTGCTCCACTGAAGATCTCGCCCGTTCAGTAACGTTGCCATTGGGAGATGCTTGACGACTAGGAGACAAAGAGGGACTTTTAATTACAAAGACAACAGATGCTCCAAGGTTGCTTCTCTGCCCTTTCTTTGCGTAATTTAATTTGCTCTCTGTTAATTAAAAATGTTTCAGCATTGCATTCCACATGAGAAGTGTTTGAATACGTTAAAAATGAGACACATGCGCGAGCGCAGCACCGGTTCAACGTAGTGCTCCAGAGTGGTGCCGTGGAAGGTTTGTCCTCGTCCTGACAGCGAGGGCTTACTCAAAAACACGAACACACCTCTTTTTGTTGAGGCATTAAAATGTACTTTTTGCAAGAGTAATTTCTTTCCTATCTTAATTAAACACACACAGGCTTTCTGAAGTAGTCTTGTTAGTTGTCCCGTATAGCCAGTAGCCCTGCTTCACTTTTGGCTTCATTCAGGAAGTAGAATTGCATGTGAACAAAAGAGAAATTGGTTCTCGGTGCCAAGAGCTAATTCACTCCACATCTCCATCAGTCGGACATGGATATTTGATCATTTGTTCGCTTTTGTTTCAGCTTCATGTGACAATTAATTTCCCCTGCAAGCTTGAAGCAGGAATTGATCAGGTTCAAGGCAGAATGTGCGCTTCGCCTTTCACCTTTCTCTGAGCTGTGTGACTGAGAGGATAAGAGCCATGCGTACAGGGCTCACACCCCCACCCCTCCCTGCATTCCTAAGATATAAAGAATATGTAAACATAAATGTGCAAGTACACGGCAACACATGCACACAGATATGTTCTCTCCATCACAGAGCACGAAGCTAAAAAGTATACTGACAAAAGACTTTTGATTTTGTCTCTGTTTATGTCTCATCTTCGTGTACAGCCAATATGTTATACTAACAGTTTGGGCTGCTCTCTTTATCTGATTTTCAGACTCTAGCTGTGTTGGTTTGTCACTCACGCAGTCTGTCAATTTGATCCACTTTGGGTCTGGTTACGTGTTGTGAGCAGCAGTGGCAACTGTTGAGCTTTTCAGCTCTTAGGGGCCAATCACTCTGGATACATTTTGAAAGCTTAAAAATGCACAGTATGTGTCTCCGCTTTTATGTTTTGATTATTTTTTACATCACGGTCGCAGCGTTTCTCCAAATGTGCAAAGAGCACCCACCAATAAAAGTCAAGGCTTCTAGGGTGCAGAAGCAACTCACACATATCTTAAAACCCAATGGAAACAATTACTAAAAGCTTCTGCTGTGTATTTGCCTTCATTTTTTTCGCCTTACTTTGAACATTGATTTGTCTTTGTGTGGGAGGCTTTTACATTTCGTTCCTAGTCTGTGCATTTGGACGATATTATGATATAGTCACATTTCTGAAATTGGTAAATTCAGGAAAATGCTTCTTTTTTCCAGAGAAGGAGAGCAGGTCTATAAAATATCCGAATGCCCATCACAATTTCCTTGTGTGCTCATTTTGTTTTACCAACAGCCCTAAAACCAAATTCAGAATCCTTAAATGAAAAAGCTGAAACTAGTTAATGCAAATCATTTTTGTTTGAAAAAGTTCCCATAATAAGTATGCAACTGTCAAAATAGTGGATGTCAACTAATTGTTTCAGCTCTTTTATTTATTTCTTTATTCAACTCTTCACCCTAGATAATCCACTATAACAAAGCTGTGTGTGTTTCCTGTGTGATGACATAGTTTATAGTCCTGGCTAGTGCACAGAGTCTAATGTTATGAAATATCTACCTTTCTTCTCCACTTACCTGACCCGCACTGTCCCCCACTCCCTCCGAAAAACAATCCAAATCTTTCCTTATCAGGAGGTGGCAGTGGGTGAGCGCAGCAGGGGCGGACGGCTGCTCGAGGAGCCAAAAATGATGCTGTTCCGGGGGAACACTCTTAGCCTCCAGGTGTCCATCCAAGACGTCCCACAGTTACTCTGGAGCATCAAGCCTTTTACCACCTGCCAGGTAGGCAGTTTTTACTGTAAAGGAAAGTAAAGCAGCGAGCAGGTTTACTCTATGTGCATCAAAGTTCTAACTTACACCCAGCTACGTTTCATCAGGGTCATAGATCACCTTCATCTTCTCAGCTTCCTCTGTTCCTCCATTGAAACTCTCTCCTCCATCAGTTTCCCTTTTTCTTGCTTGGTCACATCAAAGGCAAAGGACAGCAGCAAGGGCACAGCAGGAGATCACTAAGGCAGCTATCACACACACACACACACACTTACACACTTACAACACTGCCAGACAGGCACACATACGTCTCATCATTATCTTCCTAGGGGTTTACATGCTGCATGTTCTGCCCTGCCCTGTGATGTTCATCCCACCAGTGACATCCTATTAGCAGAATTAGCCCAACATTGCGCCTGCAGAATACCAACAAGGTTTTCTTGGAGAGGGGAGAGTCGCTATGTGAGGGTCCTACAGAGAAGATGACTGCAGGCTTTCATTCAGACACTACTCTTAGACACTACTAGTCTAAAGGAGGCTTTTCCAAGTAGCCATCCTCCTGTCTGATGGATCTGAAGAGAGTGTGATTCATCCGTAAAACAGTGTTTTTGACCTGTTCTCACTGTGCCACTGTCTGGGTCACACAGGAGTTGGTAATGGAAGTCAAAATTGGCCTTTTAGATTCTGTTCATTCAGAAGCTCATTTACTTTTGGTTTTCCAGCTGGCATTTTTGGAGGATGTGCAGTGCAAACTGGGTAAATTAAGGCATCTCTGTCCTAATACCATCATCACATTACAGTTCTTGATCTAACAGATTGGCATTTACAAGCATGTTCAATTATGCTTATAAATATTTGGACCATCAGAATTTGGAAAAGAAAACATAACAAGCCAACAAAGTGGTGAATATGATTTGGAAAGTCTCAGTTTAAGGCTGTGGGCTGTGCGGCTACTAAAAAACCTTGAGAGGGAGATTTTATGTCTTTACATAGACTATTTCTGCTAATAATGTGGGCTCGGGTCTGTGATATTCATCGACCTAATGATTACATGTAAGACTAGCCACGCTGTAGGGTGTAAGGCCAAAGTAATATAACTTTAATATAAACTTAATTATTTCTCCCAGGCAGTAAGTAAGATAATGTAAAATTTATTACGCTTTTGCACTGATGACTCCAGCTCTGTGAGAGAATACATTTCATTTCCTAGGGCTCTAAATGCTGGTGTTCTTTCTGATGGGTAAATTAGGTAATATCATTGATTGGCTAAAAAAGGCCAGGCTTAATTAATCATGTAAACAGCGGAGTGGGTGGCAAAGCAGGATTCAAATAGCGCACGTCTTAAGCAGAGACTTAATGAGTTTGTTGTCTCCTCTGCCTAATCCTTTCATCGTTCTCCCTGTCCGCCCTCCGCCTCTCACCGCTCTGCAGGAGTTCTCCTTTTCTCAGGTGTGGGCCAGTAACCAGCGTCCCCTGCAGTGTGCCTTCTCTTTAGAGCGATACAGCCACTCCTCGTCCCAGCTCTCCTGCAAGATCAGCGTCCGACAGGTCAAAGGGGAGGAGCAGATACTACAGGTCTACACGTCTGTGGTGGAGGTGAGCAGCAGGCGTAGAAACAGACAGCGTGTGCTTGGTGCGTGGGCAGTCATGCAGCGAGTTAATAGGTTCTTTTATTACACTGAATAACTCTTGATTTGATTTAAGAGCTTGCTTAATGAGCCTCTCAGGCAGCTTTTCATGTATAGATTGCAAATTGTCTTGATAAGTCTTTGTCCTTGTCTTCATGTTGAGATTTTCAGCTGCAGTGCTAAAATCAGCCTTACACCACTTTCTTTTGTTTCTTGCCGCTAGCATGAAAAGGGAGTGGTTCCCTTTTTCACTCAGTCAGACTGTACCATCACCTCTCAGACGGGGTCAAGGGCCTTTAAAATCCCCCTGTCCATCCGTCAACGGATCAGCGCCACCTTTGACTCAGCTGATGCGAAGGGGAAGGACTGGCAGCTCTTGGCTGAAAAGCTCCACATTGACAGGTATGAGTTATTGCACTCTGAAACCTACATTTCATGCTCAGTGCAGCTGATGACTGAGCGCAGTTGTCATTTACCTATTGCTGAGTCATTTATGTATAATATAAGCCCAGTCATATGAATCAACTGGTCTGTTTTGTATAGGTGTTAATGACTAGAAAGCAGAAATGCTGGATGCTCGGGTCTCTCCACTATGTAAACGTTGACCCACTTTGAATACTATTTTTAATCTGGAATTTAGGCACCGTGTCAACCCTAATCTTCCATCACCAACCAGCCTTCAGTAACACACCACACTGCTGATTTCATTATAGATCTAGAAACACATGCAGAGAGAGAGATGTGAGGGCCAACTTTAGCACAGTGAGAATAACTGGAGAGAAACTGCCGTGTTTTGCAGAAATCTGAAGGAAGGTCTCAGACCGCTGACAGGCCAGCCTCTGGCAAGAAAATGTGTTCATGTTAGCACTCTTCATTAGCAGAATCTCTGCATGTGTTCATCCTTCAGCCCCTGCTAAACCCTCGAGAGGTTGTACCCGGTCAGTATTTGCGTAGGCTGTGCAGGATTCTAGTTGTTTGGTATGGGGTGATCTCTATTTGTGCTTCAGTAGAGAAGTCAATAATCAAGTGCTTATAGCCGCGAAGCTGCTTAGAACTGTGCAGTCAGCCCCATCACGCTCTCGAGGGAAAAACTACTGGAAGTGAGTATTCTCTCTTTTTTTGTCAGTTGGAGAAACACGAGAGGCAAAAGTTAACGAAGAAACTGTGACATAAACTATGTGATTAAGAAATTTCAGTGAAACCGTGTCTGAAAACAAACATCTGTGACAGAGCAATGGGAAAGGATTTCTGAGTGGAGGGTTTCAGCCCAGTCGAACACACCAGGAGGCTTGTAATGGGAATGTCTCTACCTAGTTAAGCTGATTTTCATAATTTTTTCTCTGAATGTGTGGGAACATCATCACACCAAGGAGGGGAGAGTGCAACAATGGAAATGCCATTGTAATGAAACAGTGCACTCTGTTGGATGGGTCTTATAACAACAGCAGAGGAAGAAAATCACTGTGAACGAATTCCAGCTTGGAGCCTCCTCTCGTATACATGTGCTCACACTGCAAACTTTAACTGAATTGTTTTGTCGTCATACTATTGTTAACCTTAAGACAAGCCAGTTACTTGATGAAAAAAAGACATTTCGAATTTAAATACAAACATTGCATCCATTTCATAACAAAAGCAGCAACTCAAACACAATAAAATACCTAAAACTACTTCTCCAAATGACACTGACGAGGCTTAAAGGGGCATTTTACACAAGAAGTTCAGTGTTTGTGTCACAAAGAGACCGCCACAACTCAGCCTGTGAAAATATGTCTGTATTACTGTCAGTATTATAATGTCTGCTGTTGTTCTTCTGTTTGAAAGAGATAACCCTGATGATGTCATAGTGATGTCATCATGGTTGTTCCCAGCTTGGGTTTGACAGCAGAAAAGCTGGATGATCTACTGGAGGTGTTTGAAGTTTGAAAGAAGTGGATGTTCAGGGGGCTGGAAAGTCTAATCAAAAGATA
Source organism: Pempheris klunzingeri (assembly GCF_042242105.1). Classification (NCBI taxonomy): domain Eukaryota; kingdom Metazoa; phylum Chordata; class Actinopteri; order Acropomatiformes; family Pempheridae; genus Pempheris; species Pempheris klunzingeri. The sequence continues at coordinate 18,875,967 of NC_092030.1, forward strand.
CGAGATGAGAGTTGTATTATGGGAAATGTAGGATCCAGTGTTTTTTTTAAGTTTGAGCCATACTAGCGACTAAAAGTCAGGATATCTTGGCCTCTGCTGCTCTGATTTTTCTCATATTTTAATTTCCTTTTGTGGGTGTGTGGAAGTACGGTACTAAATCTGGAGTACCCCTTTAAAATGACTTTGGACTGGCCTTCTTATCATTATCAGAGCGAAGCAATCACTTCATTAATTAACCACTATTAACTGGCACTCTGGTTCATTATCAACAATTACTCCTAGCCATGTGATCTACTCTAATATTCTGTTTTCGCTGGCCTGTAGGAACCTGTGCTACTTTGCATGTCAAGAGAGCCCATCATCGGTGATTCTGAGTCTGTGGGAGGTTCAGCACCAAGATTCGGGGGACCTGGACTCTCTGGCCAGCGCCCTTGAGGAAATCAGCAAGGTCCAGTCTCCCAGAACCGCCACTCTTGACTGCAGCAGAGACGAGCAGGACTCAGAATTCACTAAACTTGGGTAGGTCAGGTCTACAGCAGATCGAATCATGATGAACCGTTACTGCATGAACACTGATGATCAGCTGGTACTAGCTAACCTATGGTGAGGAGGAGGAGGAGGAGGAGGAGGAGACGCGAAAAAGGACAGCAGGAAAACTCAGTTTTGGATTGTTACTAAAAGAACACCTCTGCTAAACCAAATAGCACATACAGACAGACGGGGATCAAGAAACAAGAAACGTGAGAGAGAAGGGAGTGAGAGGGAAGCAAATGCAGAAGGACTGAAGTATTTGTGTAATTGAGAGGCACCAACAAAACATTTTAGAAAGGGATATAAGTATCCCACACCAGTCTTTGATTGAGAAATGTCATCTTGTGACACTTCTGGATTCGATGACCCGCATTCAAGGATCATGAATGTCTGTTTGAAGAGGACTCTCCGCATAGGATGGAGTGTGAGTGACAGACCGCCAGTCAGGCTGGCGTTGTGACCTTCCCAGGGTCCGATGTGCTGGCACTTGCCCTCAAACAGTCCTCTGGGCTGTCAAACTGTTTAGTGTAATGTCATTATGTTGTCTTATTAATTTTTGAGATCTCCTATTGCTCTTTTTTTCTTTTCTGCACCGTGTCTCTAATGCTACCGCTGGACATGGATGAGAAAACAGGATGTGAAGGAATATTGGATACTGATATTGATATATTCATTTTCATTTTGTCAGGTTTGTTCAAGTTTGTTTAGAATTTGAAATGATCTGATGACGTTCACATGCTCAGAAAATGTAAGGATGTGTAAGAGGTGACTGTTTAAAGGTTTTGACAGAGATACATTGACATGGATGATATGGATGGCAGTCGTTTTAAGAAATGCCCTCATGTAGAACATTTTCAACCCCATAAAGCAGAACACATCGTCAAAGCAAAGGCTGCAGAAGAAGATACGGTACTATGAAATGCACCTGGCAAGGCAGTTAGAGTACACTTCGCTCCCTAATGATCAACTTGTGGTTCTTTTGGAGGAAAAATAATGTTTCGCTGTGTGATAAATGGCTTCAAACCAGACAGTGTGAACTTTACATACACTGCAAATCAAATTGTTGGCGCTGAGTAAGTGGTATGTACTTTAAAGACCCCCTGGGATTCTTCTCGATTTTTGAATTTTGACTTTTGATGTGTGGCTTGACTGGAGCTGGAGCATCATCTGGAACATGAGATACGTGGACATTATTATGTGGAGACTCTTAGAGAACCCTCATTCTCACTCCTCTGTCTTCTCTTTCCCGGCAGAGCCAGCATCCACTTGAATAAATATATCAGAGAGATCCCTCTTTCGGTTGCTCTACCTGCCCCTAAACTTAATAAAGTGACTTTGTGTTGAACTATGTGTTGGCTCTCTTTTCATCTTCTTAATGAATTCAATTCTTGAAAGCCCTGGCAGCCCACATACTGTACGGTAGAGAAATCAGCTACAGTAAATCTTCAAAAAATGTATTCAGCAAAGAGATGAAACGGAGACCCATACAAAGTCCAATTTCCAGAGAGATGTAAAAGAAGTGCTCTTTAAGTTTGGATGGCAGATCATTGCTAATTTACCAGGTTAATGCTGCATTGTGTAGCTGTTTGAACAGCATCAAAAGCCTAGACGTTATTGTCCTCATCAAAAACTATTCAAGGGCAAGGCCTGGAGGACTTCTGTATGAATGAGGCTTCTTAACTCTTAACTGTTAATATCTGATTAAATTATTGGTCCATGAAGAAGCTATCAAGTCACTGTTTTAGGTGTGCAGTCTTCGAGATAGAGAACAAATCCTCAAGGAACTCTGTTTCTCTCATGTTATTATCAACAAAGGCCAGTGTGCTGCATCCCTCCAAACAGCAGGAATTCTCTGTATTGTCTCTTGGAAATGGTTCATCCTTCTTGGACCAGATGAAGCAATGCTGCTGTCATTGCTTTCATGCCAAGAGTCAGATGAGAAGATCGATTCCACTTTTATATCTACAGTAAATATGAAGCTACAGCCAGCAGTTAGCTTAGCTTAGCATAAAGAACTAGTCTGTTTCTATCAAAAGGTAACAAAACCTTCCTACCAGCACCTCTAAGGCTCGCTAATTTACACTTACTATCTTGTTTGTTAAATCGTTCAAAAACGAGTGTGTAAAATAGACGATATGCAGTTTTACATGGGGTTATGTGCAGGACTATTTCCAGTCTCTATGCCAAGCTAAGCTCAGCAGACACATTTTTCAGTGGTATCTATCTTCTCTTCTAACTTTTGGCAAGAATGCAAAGATGCTAACTTCTCAAACTGTCCAACTATTCCTTTAATTAACTAAGACTCCCAGTTTCACATTCAAGCAAACTCAAGTGAGCTCATGCTGGCTCTACAGTGGAAAAGCAAATTCCTTCTCATGTGTGTACTCAGAAATGCTCCAAGATATCCAACCACAGAGGTATGCATTTCATTCAATACTTGGAGCTCCTGAAAGGCAGTTTTCAATGAGCCATGGCTGCCAAATAATCAAAGTGGAAATAACACAAATATAGCTGTTGGATCAAAGAACACCACATGTACAGCCCCTCTAAGGAGGGAATGATTCTCCACTATCAACTGGAAAGGTCACTGTGTGAAAAGGTCAAACCTTGAAAGACATTTACACCTGAAGAGAAACTGACTCACATGGACACCTCTCTCCAGCTGTCCCACCAATTACTGATCTAAACCTTAACTGGACATGTGAAATACAGATAAACATACAGTAAAGTGTCTTCTCCATAGATTGTGTGTAAAAGTACACAATGGAGTAATTGAGGTAACTGGGGGTGCAACTGATGATTCATTTTATTATCAATAAATGTGTCAAATAACAATAAATTGGTTTGATCCGTGAACTATATAATATAATAAGTGTGAACAATGTTCCAAAGCCCAGGCTGACACATTCAGCAGTCCAAAACAGGTGCTGCGCAGATCCTTTAAGTTCATCTTGAGGTAGATCCTTAAGAAATAATTTGTCTCCTAACTCCTAAGACAAGCCTGAAGCTAGTGCTCTCCCGATGCTACTAGTACTCATCATCAGCATAGCTGTAAAACAGGCCTTAGCAGTAGCTGAGTGTGTGGCCTCCTCAGCTGCAACCTTCAACAGCTTCAACTTCTCACAGCATCAAGATAACCTGATTTTCTCTCTTCCCAAAAGTACTGAAATTATGATTTGTCCTCATCTCATTAGATGGATTAAAAGTTGCTGCAGAAATAGAATAGTTTATTTATTAGTTTTCAAGCATAAACCAAAGTAATATAGACCTCACTGTCATGTTCATGAGCCATACAAAGTCCTACATTTTGAAACTTATATTTGTTACTCCCATACTTAAACCTACATTTACTTATTTTTACAGCAGCGGGATAAATACTTGTCTGTATTTTGAGAACAGCTTCTTTCTGGTAATACATACACAAAACTTTCCTGTTAACTTCTTGTGCGCTGACACCCATGTCTCCCACCACGTCACCTGGAAGAGCAATCTTACCTTTTCAAGATCTGGCACCTCCAGCAGAGCTGTAGTGTTGGCAAAGGGTGCCAAACGTTGCTTTTCTTGGAAAACGATCATTACTGTAGCTGCTCTCCAAAGAGGACAGAATCATTGGAGTTGAAAGACAGTTTCCGGAGCTATTACCCACAACATATCCCACTGATGTATCATCACTCCAAGAGTTGACCTCTCTGCTGAAGCACAGTAAACGTCCTCCACAAGGAGCCTGTGTGATGAATCATTTTTGGTAAACTCAGAACTTTTTAGTGTATTTACAGATGTATCTGAGCTTGGGATGGGATCAGTCAGGTCTCTCTGGATGGGATACATTCTGGCTGTGCAGAGAGACCTTTTAGGGAAGGTGCTGGAGTGACAAAAAAAGTATAGTCAGCATAAAGGGAGGACATGGAGAGAACAAAAATGTTTGTCTGTAGGCTTTTGGCCTGAATTAACGGGAAATGAAGCCAAAGATGGGATTTCTTTTGAAGAGAGTAGTTGGATAGGTGCTCAGTCACTCCATCCATGCTGTACATTTCAGGAAAATATCAACCTCCCCCCCCAACAACTCAGAAAAAACTGAAATTATTCCAGTAGAGAGCTTGAAAAAGGAAATTTGTCTTGACAACCACCTTGTTGAATGTCATAACACGGATAGGAATGTCACAGTAGATGGATGAAAGCTGATGGTCTACTGAGCAACCGAGTTACCAGCTGCATATAAAGAAGTGGACTGTGAGACGTGATGGAAATGTCGTGCAGAGAAAGGACACAGCCAAGGCGTTATGGCACCACACCACTCCAGAACACCATCATGCCAACGAACAGCGCACCTTTTTTTACACGTCAGGGTATCTGTGTCACACGACCTTCCCTATTTTCATTGATTTCCATTCAGGGAAGGAGCCACGCCTCACTATGCAGATCTATAACGGACAGTGAGAACATTGTGATTTACGCCACCTCGTAAAGATTTTATGGACACTGCTGGAGTGAACATAACTTTGGACATTTTGACTTTGTTTCTGGAAATGTTTATTTTTTTCTTTTTTTTTTTTTGACATTATGCCTTGAGACTAGAATTTACTTTTTTTTTGGCAACAAGACATCCTGCAGCCAATACCTATTCCAAAAAACAATTTTACATTTCACATTATTTTCAAATCCAGACTTTTTTTATGTTCTGTCTCAAACTGACTCCACACATATACACACACACACACACACACACAGACATTTATACACACACATAATTAACAAGGAAATATATGCTTTATTATTACATGTTGTGCAAAATCACAGCTTTCTAACTAATTGTGCCTATCCGTGTGGGTTTGGTGTCATCAGAGAGTCTGACCAGAATGTTTTTATTATACACCATATCAAATAAACTAGTATGTTATATGCAAGCTGTATTGTTCATTGCCATGCACAGCGCCCACCTTGTGTACATTGCAGAGGTGTTTCCTAAGAATACTGAAGCATTTAAACCTGTTATCTCTGATGCCAGGAACTTACAGCGACAATGAGCTGATTAAAAACGATTTGACCATCTGTCACCTGAGGATGCTCAGTGTGTCCATCAGTGTCCTTTACATAAACTCGATGACTCAGAGGGTGTGTGTGTGTGAGCGTGAGTGCGTGACGGAAAGTTGAGTGTAACTTTTAAAAAGCTGTATTACGTGTCCTTGGAAAATCCAGCCTACAGTTGTGCTACTATTTCAGCTTATTCTGGTGTGTGATGTAATGTGTTTTTCTCACAGCCTACTATCTTAAGATCTGCATTGCTTTGGAGAAAATAGACAACAATGCTAACTTAAGTAAAAGTGTATTTGTTCATCAAATGTGGTGAAAGTTTCATTCAAAACTTTATTACTTGATTTTTTTGGGTGTTCTTTCTATTTCTCTGCTTTTCTTTACTGGACAAAAACTACACTACTGCCTTTTAAATCCTGTTCTCATACTCTATTTATCAAATGAAACTGCTGGAAATGTTAAAGAAATATTATTTTATTCTTCAGCTAGTTATGTATACAGTGTAATGCATTTATGTGTGTTTGATTTGAAATATCCTAATACATTCTCTGTGCTCAACATTTGATTTATGTGCTTATATGAATGTTTTTGTTAAGAAGGTGAAAAGTGTGACAGTCGTACTGCTTATCACTTGTGATGTTCCCTTAGGCCAACATCTGTTTTTTTCCTTTATTTCTCAAAGATTTGCAGTTTATTTTGAAACTGTATATACTGTATTGTGTTGAAATAAATGCGCAGTGAAAGCATAGGCATCACTGTTTATCTGTGGTTTCTACATCTTAGTTTCCTTTCAGATTTTTGGTCTTTTTCAAGGCTTGCTCTGTAAAAGGGTGTAAGTTTGATTTCGCTAATTCTTGGGGAAAGTGACTTCAATCTAATCTTCCTCCAGCATGTAACTTGTCACAGGAGGGCTTAGCGTTTCATAAATCTCCATTTTGGAGGTTATTCGGTTATTAAATGTATGAGGCATTTATCGACAAAAGAACAATACTAAGAGTCTACTAAACACTGCAACTCAGTGAGGAAGTGCATGTAAGCAGTGCATAACTAGATCAAACTCAATTAACAAGAAAAATATACATATATACACTTTGTACATCAGTCAAGCACAAAATAAAAAATCAGTGAGGATTCAGTGAATATTTGTCTCTTCAGGTTACAATCTGACACTTTGAAGATGGGATGCGTAGGATGGTACAGCACTGATCATCTGAGGGTTGAAAGTCTTATTCCCACATGAAACACCCTTGCATTTGTGTTATGGTGGTGCTTCATAAAGTGCCGATCTAAATGAGGTATTTCAAGTGCTTGTTTTGCTAATGTACTGAAGGCCACTTCCATAATACATCCACAATATCAATTGCAGGTGGAGAGCTGTGAGTAACATCAAGGACCTCATTTATAGATAAGTCTAACAGCATTTCATTAAGTTAATGAACTACACTACTTTAGATATAATTTACTTTGAACCTGTGTTACCTCACCTTCTGTATGTGAATAATGAGATTGAAAATTGCTGTTTATGTATGTTATGTGTGTTTATGTGGCAGACTAATTGTTGTTATTATAAAGCATCTCGGGGCTGATAAGGAATCGTGCATTCCTTGCTGCTAAAATGCAGATTATCCGCTCACTACTCGTAATTAGTCTCTTAAAGTAATTAACGTGTGAAGATTTATTCAGATTTGCTCAATCATAGGCCCATTAGTTTTCTTTTTACGTCAAATTACTTTAAATAATGGTAATATCACTGTTGTATTTTGACTGAAAAATCAGTTGCACACACACACAGAGAGCCCACTCTGAGCAGCTTGAAGCTGTGTTTTAGCTAAAGCAGCAGGTAGTGCTTGTGCTGTCTGTTGTGGACAGGAGGACCACAGTGACGTTGACAAGATGTGACACTGCTCAGTGTGATGCAGTAGATTTAGTGCCATGTCATCATAAGTGTGAGATGAAGTAAAGAGCAGCATGTTTTCAGCTTTATGAAGTAGGAAAGGGACACCAAAATCTTCAAATGTGGATGGTTTTCACTGGACAGTAAGGCTATGAAAGACTGTAATGTGAAAAGTAACTATAGCTGTCAGTAGAGGACGTACAGTGCAGTAGTAGAGTGTGATATGCAGTGGAGCAGAAATGTAAAGTCGCAAAATACACGAGTAAATTACAAATAAATGTACTTTGTTACATTCTACTACTGCAAACCAAATAGTTTAATGTGCTGCCCATTTATCTGTGTCTATGAATCAAAATAATCCACCAGTATCATAAATAACTGGTTGATATTTCTGACATCATTAGACGTCTTTCATGAGGCTTAAATGACAGTAACTATTAAAGACCAGTCCAAACAGCAGATGGCACTGTATGCTTCCTTCTTGTTAAAGGTTATCTTGTCCAGGCATGTCATGACATCCTGTGTGTGCGCATGTGCACACACACACACACATGCGACTGTACGTTTTTTCCATGACATGAGGCAGTCTCTCAGACTTGCATGTGTGCCCCTCCACAGAGTGGGTAGGGTCTAGTCAGGCCTGGCACTCAGCAGCCAGCTACACCCTGTCTGACAACGCCAAATGCAGCTCAGCACTCACCCACGAGGCTGCAGGGGCTGCAAGATTCCCATTCCATTTCTATTACAGCGTGCAACACAATCGGCATTTTGTCATTGCAACTTTTGCTCGATTGCCATGCACTGTGTGACACTCAGCCCTTTCCCACAGTACAGCATGAGCACTTTGGTTAATTTTTTATCGATTCTACCTGCTCTAGTTTAGAATCGTCACTCAGCCGTGCAAACCATGTCCCAGCCGGATGTCATCTGTCCCAGGAAGGCAAACAGGCAGGCTGCAGGCTCTCCCAGCAGCCCTCTCTCTTCCCCTCCAGACGCTACACACACACACACACACACACACACACACATCCCTGGCACAATCAGAGGCCTCTCACCCCGTCTAGTATGCCCCACCCCACTTGCCTCTGGACAACTGCTCTGACTCAAACGGATTAAAGATGACTCTCTTCTCTCACTTTCTTTTTTTTCACCCTCTCACGACTTCTCTTTTCTTTCCATGCCGGATGAAAGGCCTCCCAGACACCCACTCCATGCACATACCATTCAGGCCAGGACACACAGGAAGTCTATGTGCTGCACGGAGAGGAGGGGGGGGGGGGGGGAGCGGGGTGGGAAGTGGAGGAGGAAGGGAGGGAGGGCGCTCAGCACAGAGGGAGAAAGGGGGGAATGAGGAGAGGAGGGGAGAGGGGGGGGGGAGAAGGGCTAAATGCAAGTCATGTGAAGCTCATGAGAACTAACCTACAAAAGTTGGAATCTTGTTTTCCTCTCACCAACTCATTACTGTTATTCTTTTGTTTTCTTTTCCCCTTCTTTGTGCCATTAATCTTCCAATCTTCCAGCTCAGAGATTCAACTTGGTGCAGATGGCAAGAACAAAAATACTGATTATTCTCTTCTATTCACAGATGGTTAGTTATGTAACGGCCACACACTAATCAATTGAGGCAATAAATTCTATTTGCACACTACTGACTGTAAGTGAATTGTGATAATTACACTAACTTTGTTGACTTCTTTTTCGTGTAAACTTTGGAAAGAATAAAGCCGAGCTACTGACACCAGCACTCTGAATTCCTCACAGTTGTTTAGAAGATCTGGTTTTTGCAAGAGGCGCCATGCCATTCAGTTATGAGATTAGCTTCAGCCCAAATTTGCCATGGAACTGTGAATAATTGCATCACGTGGAATGGAGCGCAGTGCATTTGTTACTTTTACAGAGTGTATTGCTTCAGTGTGTGTGTGTGTGTGTGTGTGTGTGTGTGTGTGTGTGTGCGTGGGTGGGTGGGTGACTGCAGCCCCAGCTCACAGGGAACGGCGTCACGTCGCATGCTTTGAATTACTGTACATTTGCGGCTGGTAGACAGTCTGCTGCCAACTGTCTCTCAGTGGATCAGACAGCTAACATCAGCACTGTGGGTTCTGCCACGACTCCTCATTTAATTCCCACTCGCTGTCTTTTTCCAACACACTTTCTCAATGTTGGATTTCTTTCACCACCATCTCTCACTTTCTATCCATTACACACACACACACACACACACACACACACACACACACACACACACACTCAAACATGCAGCTCACTGTCTCTATTTTTAATCATCTACACTCACTCATACATACCTTATTATTTATTCATGTCATTTCCTAACCTAACTCACACAGC